>NC_086384.1:50082444-50782444 GCF_036588685.1 Mytilus trossulus
TACAACCTTTATATATACAGAGTCAATGATTTGGTTGAATTTTATGGACATTGAAAGACCCGGGGGGTCTCAACCTCATTTAAGCGGTCTCGGGTAGGTTTTCGCTATATATTTTGAATATCCAACTGGCACTTTGAGCGCTCCGTAAACATCGAAGACAGGAAGTGTACCCAAATTCCTTTTAGTCACGTGTGTATCTACCTATTGACTAAATGTCTGTCAAATATTAGAAAGATTGAGAGATCAGGGGGCTCTCACCATTACCCTGTGCCCTTTGTCCTAAAATTTTGACATTTTTCGACTGAAAAGTGACAATCTTAGCCCTCCGTAGATATGGAAGATGACGTTATTCTGGTAAATCCATCTAATACAACCTTTATATATACAGAGTCAATGATTTGGTTGAATTTTATGGACATTGAAAGACCCGGGGGGTCTCAACCTCATTTAAGCGGTCTCGGGTAGGTTTTCGCTATATATTTTGAATATCCAACTGGCACTTTGAGCGCTCCGTAAACATCGAAGACAGGAAGTGTACCCAAATTCCTTTTAGTCACGTGTGTATCTACCTATTGACTAAATGTCTGTCAAATATTAGAAAGATTGAGAGATCAGGGGGCTCTCACCATTACCCTGTGCCCTTTGTCCTAAAATTTTGACATTTTTCGACTGAAAAGTGACAATCTTAGCCCTCCGTAGATATGGAAGATGACGTTATTCTGGTAAATCCATCTAATACAACCTTTATATATACAGAGTCAATGATTTGGTTGAATTTTATGGACATTGAAAGACCCGGGGGGTCTCAACCTCATTTAAGCGGTCTCGGGTAGGTTTTCGCTATATATTTTGAATATCCAACTGGCACTTTGAGCGCTCCGTAAACATCGAAGACAGGAAGTGTACCCAAATTCCTTTTAGTCACGTGTGTATCTACCTATTGACTAAATGTCTGTCAAATATTAGAAAGATTGAGAGATCAGGGGGCTCTCACCATTACCCTGTGCCCTTTGTCCTAAAATTTTGACATTTTTCGACTGAAAAGTGACAATCTTAGCCCTCCGTAGATATGGAAGATGACGTTATTCTGGTAAATCCATCTAATACAACCTTTATATATACAGAGTCAATGATTTGGTTGAATTTTATGGACATTGAAAGACCCGGGGGGTCTCAACCTCATTTAAGCGGTCTCGGGTAGGTTTTCGCTATATATTTTGAATATCCAACTGGCACTTTGAGCGCTCCGTAAACATCGAAGACAGGAAGTGTACCCAAATTCCTTTTAGTCACGTGTGTATCTACCTATTGACTAAATGTCTGTCAAATATTAGAAAGATTGAGAGATCAGGGGGCTCTCACCATTACCCTGTGCCCTTTGTCCTAAAATTTTGACATTTTTCGACTGAAAAGTGACAATCTTAGCCCTCCGTAGATATGGAAGATGACGTTATTCTGGTAAATCCATCTAATACAACCTTTATATATACAGAGTCAATGATTTGGTTGAATTTTATGGACATTGAAAGACCCGGGGGGTCTCAACCTCATTTAAGCGGTCTCGGGTAGGTTTTCGCTATATATTTTGAATATCCAACTGGCACTTTGAGCGCTCCGTAAACATCGAAGACAGGAAGTGTACCCAAATTCCTTTTAGTCACGTGTGTATCTACCTATTGACTAAATGTCTGTCAAATATTAGAAAGATTGAGAGATCAGGGGGCTCTCACCATTACCCTGTGCCCTTTGTCCTAAAATTTTGACATTTTTCGACTGAAAAGTGACAATCTTAGCCCTCCGTAGATATGGAAGATGACGTTATTCTGGTAAATCCATCTAATACAACCTTTATATATACAGAGTCAATGATTTGGTTGAATTTTATGGACATTGAAAGACCCGGGGGGTCTCAACCTCATTTAAGCGGTCTCGGGTAGGTTTTCGCTATATATTTTGAATATCCAACTGGCACTTTGAGCGCTCCGTAAACATCGAAGACAGGAAGTGTACCCAAATTCCTTTTAGTCACGTGTGTATCTACCTATTGACTAAATGTCTGTCAAATATTAGAAAGATTGAGAGATCAGGGGGCTCTCACCATTACCCTGTGCCCTTTGTCCTAAAATTTTGACATTTTTCGACTGAAAAGTGACAATCTTAGCCCTCCGTAGATATGGAAGATGACGTTATTCTGGTAAATCCATCTAATACAACCTTTATATATACAGAGTCAATGATTTGGTTGAATTTTATGGACATTGAAAGACCCGGGGGGTCTCAACCTCATTTAAGCGGTCTCGGGTAGGTTTTCGCTATATATTTTGAATATCCAACTGGCACTTTGAGCGCTCCGTAAACATCGAAGACAGGAAGTGTACCCAAATTCCTTTTAGTCACGTGTGTATCTACCTATTGACTAAATGTCTGTCAAATATTAGAAAGATTGAGAGATCAGGGGGCTCTCACCATTACCCTGTGCCCTTTGTCCTAAAATTTTGACATTTTTCGACTGAAAAGTGACAATCTTAGCCCTCCGTAGATATGGAAGATGACGTTATTCTGGTAAATCCATCTAATACAACCTTTATATATACAGAGTCAATGATTTGGTTGAATTTTATGGACATTGAAAGACCCGGGGGGTCTCAACCTCATTTAAGCGGTCTCGGGTAGGTTTTCGCTATATATTTTGAATATCCAACTGGCACTTTGAGCGCTCCGTAAACATCGAAGACAGGAAGTGTACCCAAATTCCTTTTAGTCACGTGTGTATCTACCTATTGACTAAATGTCTGTCAAATATTAGAAAGATTGAGAGATCAGGGGGCTCTCACCATTACCCTGTGCCCTTTGTCCTAAAATTTTGACATTTTTCGACTGAAAAGTGACAATCTTAGCCCTCCGTAGATATGGAAGATGACGTTATTCTGGTAAATCCATCTAATACAACCTTTATATATACAGAGTCAATGATTTGGTTGAATTTTATGGACATTGAAAGACCCGGGGGGTCTCAACCTCATTTAAGCGGTCTCGGGTAGGTTTTCGCTATATATTTTGAATATCCAACTGGCACTTTGAGCGCTCCGTAAACATCGAAGACAGGAAGTGTACCCAAATTCCTTTTAGTCACGTGTGTATCTACCTATTGACTAAATGTCTGTCAAATATTAGAAAGATTGAGAGATCAGGGGGCTCTCACCATTACCCTGTGCCCTTTGTCCTAAAATTTTGACATTTTTCGACTGAAAAGTGACAATCTTAGCCCTCCGTAGATATGGAAGATGACGTTATTCTGGTAAATCCATCTAATACAACCTTTATATATACAGAGTCAATGATTTGGTTGAATTTTATGGACATTGAAAGACCCGGGGGGTCTCAACCTCATTTAAGCGGTCTCGGGTAGGTTTTCGCTATATATTTTGAATATCCAACTGGCACTTTGAGCGCTCCGTAAACATCGAAGACAGGAAGTGTACCCAAATTCCTTTTAGTCACGTGTGTATCTACCTATTGACTAAATGTCTGTCAAATATTAGAAAGATTGAGAGATCAGGGGGCTCTCACCATTACCCTGTGCCCTTTGTCCTAAAATTTTGACATTTTTCGACTGAAAAGTGACAATCTTAGCCCTCCGTAGATATGGAAGATGACGTTATTCTGGTAAATCCATCTAATACAACCTTTATATATACAGAGTCAATGATTTGGTTGAATTTTATGGACATTGAAAGACCCGGGGGGTCTCAACCTCATTTAAGCGGTCTCGGGTAGGTTTTCGCTATATATTTTGAATATCCAACTGGCACTTTGAGCGCTCCGTAAACATCGAAGACAGGAAGTGTACCCAAATTCCTTTTAGTCACGTGTGTATCTACCTATTGACTAAATGTCTGTCAAATATTAGAAAGATTGAGAGATCAGGGGGCTCTCACCATTACCCTGTGCCCTTTGTCCTAAAATTTTGACATTTTTCGACTGAAAAGTGACAATCTTAGCCCTCCGTAGATATGGAAGATGACGTTATTCTGGTAAATCCATCTAATACAACCTTTATATATACAGAGTCAATGATTTGGTTGAATTTTATGGACATTGAAAGACCCGGGGGGTCTCAACCTCATTTAAGCGGTCTCGGGTAGGTTTTCGCTATATATTTTGAATATCCAACTGGCACTTTGAGCGCTCCGTAAACATCGAAGACAGGAAGTGTACCCAAATTCCTTTTAGTCACGTGTGTATCTACCTATTGACTAAATGTCTGTCAAATATTAGAAAGATTGAGAGATCAGGGGGCTCTCACCATTACCCTGTGCCCTTTGTCCTAAAATTTTGACATTTTTCGACTGAAAAGTGACAATCTTAGCCCTCCGTAGATATGGAAGATGACGTTATTCTGGTAAATCCATCTAATACAACCTTTATATATACAGAGTCAATGATTTGGTTGAATTTTATGGACATTGAAAGACCCGGGGGGTCTCAACCTCATTTAAGCGGTCTCGGGTAGGTTTTCGCTATATATTTTGAATATCCAACTGGCACTTTGAGCGCTCCGTAAACATCGAAGACAGGAAGTGTACCCAAATTCCTTTTAGTCACGTGTGTATCTACCTATTGACTAAATGTCTGTCAAATATTAGAAAGATTGAGAGATCAGGGGGCTCTCACCATTACCCTGTGCCCTTTGTCCTAAAATTTTGACATTTTTCGACTGAAAAGTGACAATCTTAGCCCTCCGTAGATATGGAAGATGACGTTATTCTGGTAAATCCATCTAATACAACCTTTATATATACAGAGTCAATGATTTGGTTGAATTTTATGGACATTGAAAGACCCGGGGGGTCTCAACCTCATTTAAGCGGTCTCGGGTAGGTTTTCGCTATATATTTTGAATATCCAACTGGCACTTTGAGCGCTCCGTAAACATCGAAGACAGGAAGTGTACCCAAATTCCTTTTAGTCACGTGTGTATCTACCTATTGACTAAATGTCTGTCAAATATTAGAAAGATTGAGAGATCAGGGGGCTCTCACCATTACCCTGTGCCCTTTGTCCTAAAATTTTGACATTTTTCGACTGAAAAGTGACAATCTTAGCCCTCCGTAGATATGGAAGATGACGTTATTCTGGTAAATCCATCTAATACAACCTTTATATATACAGAGTCAATGATTTGGTTGAATTTTATGGACATTGAAAGACCCGGGGGGTCTCAACCTCATTTAAGCGGTCTCGGGTAGGTTTTCGCTATATATTTTGAATATCCAACTGGCACTTTGAGCGCTCCGTAAACATCGAAGACAGGAAGTGTACCCAAATTCCTTTTAGTCACGTGTGTATCTACCTATTGACTAAATGTCTGTCAAATATTAGAAAGATTGAGAGATCAGGGGGCTCTCACCATTACCCTGTGCCCTTTGTCCTAAAATTTTGACATTTTTCGACTGAAAAGTGACAATCTTAGCCCTCCGTAGATATGGAAGATGACGTTATTCTGGTAAATCCATCTAATACAACCTTTATATATACAGAGTCAATGATTTGGTTGAATTTTATGGACATTGAAAGACCCGGGGGGTCTCAACCTCATTTAAGCGGTCTCGGGTAGGTTTTCGCTATATATTTTGAATATCCAACTGGCACTTTGAGCGCTCCGTAAACATCGAAGACAGGAAGTGTACCCAAATTCCTTTTAGTCACGTGTGTATCTACCTATTGACTAAATGTCTGTCAAATATTAGAAAGATTGAGAGATCAGGGGGCTCTCACCATTACCCTGTGCCCTTTGTCCTAAAATTTTGACATTTTTCGACTGAAAAGTGACAATCTTAGCCCTCCGTAGATATGGAAGATGACGTTATTCTGGTAAATCCATCTAATACAACCTTTATATATACAGAGTCAATGATTTGGTTGAATTTTATGGACATTGAAAGACCCGGGGGGTCTCAACCTCATTTAAGCGGTCTCGGGTAGGTTTTCGCTATATATTTTGAATATCCAACTGGCACTTTGAGCGCTCCGTAAACATCGAAGACAGGAAGTGTACCCAAATTCCTTTTAGTCACGTGTGTATCTACCTATTGACTAAATGTCTGTCAAATATTAGAAAGATTGAGAGATCAGGGGGCTCTCACCATTACCCTGTGCCCTTTGTCCTAAAATTTTGACATTTTTCGACTGAAAAGTGACAATCTTAGCCCTCCGTAGATATGGAAGATGACGTTATTCTGGTAAATCCATCTAATACAACCTTTATATATACAGAGTCAATGATTTGGTTGAATTTTATGGACATTGAAAGACCCGGGGGGTCTCAACCTCATTTAAGCGGTCTCGGGTAGGTTTTCGCTATATATTTTGAATATCCAACTGGCACTTTGAGCGCTCCGTAAACATCGAAGACAGGAAGTGTACCCAAATTCCTTTTAGTCACGTGTGTATCTACCTATTGACTAAATGTCTGTCAAATATTAGAAAGATTGAGAGATCAGGGGGCTCTCACCATTACCCTGTGCCCTTTGTCCTAAAATTTTGACATTTTTCGACTGAAAAGTGACAATCTTAGCCCTCCGTAGATATGGAAGATGACGTTATTCTGGTAAATCCATCTAATACAACCTTTATATATACAGAGTCAATGATTTGGTTGAATTTTATGGACATTGAAAGACCCGGGGGGTCTCAACCTCATTTAAGCGGTCTCGGGTAGGTTTTCGCTATATATTTTGAATATCCAACTGGCACTTTGAGCGCTCCGTAAACATCGAAGACAGGAAGTGTACCCAAATTCCTTTTAGTCACGTGTGTATCTACCTATTGACTAAATGTCTGTCAAATATTAGAAAGATTGAGAGATCAGGGGGCTCTCACCATTACCCTGTGCCCTTTGTCCTAAAATTTTGACATTTTTCGACTGAAAAGTGACAATCTTAGCCCTCCGTAGATATGGAAGATGACGTTATTCTGGTAAATCCATCTAATACAACCTTTATATATACAGAGTCAATGATTTGGTTGAATTTTATGGACATTGAAAGACCCGGGGGGTCTCAACCTCATTTAAGCGGTCTCGGGTAGGTTTTCGCTATATATTTTGAATATCCAACTGGCACTTTGAGCGCTCCGTAAACATCGAAGACAGGAAGTGTACCCAAATTCCTTTTAGTCACGTGTGTATCTACCTATTGACTAAATGTCTGTCAAATATTAGAAAGATTGAGAGATCAGGGGGCTCTCACCATTACCCTGTGCCCTTTGTCCTAAAATTTTGACATTTTTCGACTGAAAAGTGACAATCTTAGCCCTCCGTAGATATGGAAGATGACGTTATTCTGGTAAATCCATCTAATACAACCTTTATATATACAGAGTCAATGATTTGGTTGAATTTTATGGACATTGAAAGACCCGGGGGGTCTCAACCTCATTTAAGCGGTCTCGGGTAGGTTTTCGCTATATATTTTGAATATCCAACTGGCACTTTGAGCGCTCCGTAAACATCGAAGACAGGAAGTGTACCCAAATTCCTTTTAGTCACGTGTGTATCTACCTATTGACTAAATGTCTGTCAAATATTAGAAAGATTGAGAGATCAGGGGGCTCTCACCATTACCCTGTGCCCTTTGTCCTAAAATTTTGACATTTTTCGAATGATTTGTTTTTGTTTTTTTGGCTTTCCATATATATTTCTATTTATAGTTATAAATATTTCTAGAGTTATGGGTTTTTCTTTTTGTCTTAAGAAATATTATACACAAAAGTACATCTTTGAAGTCGTTTTATTGACAAAACTCTATATTACATATAGACAAATATGTAACATGAAAAAGGGTTTATATTCGAGGACAACGAGAAATTACGACGAGAAATTACGACAGCTTGAAAAGGTCATTTAACGATTTCCTACGTATTTTATCAGTCTTTTTAAATATGAAAATCATGCTTTTTATGTTATCAAGTATTTAATTTTCTTATACTTTTTTTCACTAAATTTTGAATATCAAACCGGCTGCTAGCAGCCGATTGGATATTGAATATCGAATAACGAATAACGAACCGGCTGCTAACTTCACATACATATTGGATATACTATATACTTGAAAGAACAAAGATGTTGATTTACAAGAGGGGAGTCAAATGACTATACAATAATAATAAGGTATAATTTTTTTTCTTGTGTATTGTAATGTGTAATTAAATTGAATGAACGCATGTGATATAGTAACTTGTAACATATAAGCGTTTTCTTTTTTTTTGTGACAATGAAAGGTCACATAAAACGTTGTGCGGGGGAGAACCGTTTTCTACATACCTTGTACAATGAAGGTAATTTATAAACTAAAAAGAAGTTAAAATGTCGATGAAATCATGGAGTGATTGTAGATATTCTACATATTCTGCTCCATGTTTTATATTTTAAAGTGACTTTTCATCTCAAAGTCAAACCTTCATTACGGAGCAAAAGCTCAAACTTTTATTTATAAAAAAGAAGATGAGGTGTGATTGCCAACTATCCACAAAAGACCAAAATGACACAGAAATTAACAACTATAGGTCACCGTACGGTCTTCAACAATGATCAAAGCCCACACCGCATAGTCAGCTATATTAGCTTTCTAATAATTAAACCTCAGATCATGCCCAGTTGTTGTAAGGTTGGTTTTGCACAATTTATTGCTGATGTTTAAAGTTGTTTGCTTTTAAGCCTTTTTCTGTTCCTGACAGCTGTTTGCCTTATTGGACTTTTCCTTTCCATTTATTAGTATGTCTTTGTGATAATTCTTAATTTGTTTTCCCGAACTAATTTGTTTTATACTAATATTAAACGAACATGTTCATTCTCAACAGCAACACTAAATTTAGTTTGACTTACCCAAGTCGTAACCAAAGAAACATCTTTCTTTTCTGAAGCAGCTTTTTCTAAAAATTTCCTCATGTAAAAGTATGTTCTGGTATCTATGGTATTGACACGTCTGTCTCCAGACAACGGTCGGTAAGCGTAGTGTTTCATGGCATCAAACACAGACGACAAGTTACTGTTTTGTCCTTCCCAAGCTGCGCTTGCGTACGGGAAGTGTATGACATTGTCTCTCAGGAGTGATCCTAGACCTAAATTGACAGAAGTGTCGTCGAAGTCAGGTGGGATTTTAAACACGTGTTGATATCCTTCTCTGTAGAAAAAAAATATTGTTTAGTGACGAAATGTCAAGATAACTATCAGTACTAGAAATTCAAAACAGCAGCATAGTACAACATATCTTCAACAGCAATGACTGTAAAGCCAACAAAAACATAAAAACAACTTAAAAAAATACTAAATTGTTGCGTAGTAGTCGCACATTCTGCCATGTCACTTAAGTTCACCCCTTTTGTTTTATCTTGTTTTCATCATTATCCAATATACCCTAATTTTCAAGGTGTTAGTCCGAATTTCCGTGACCTTCATACTGGATGGCCTTTATTACAAGACCTACATATTGTTATTAATGTTAACTTGTTTTCGTCCTGAATATGCATGAAATATTACCTACTGGACGTTAAACAATAAACAATCAATTAATCCTTTGAAGAGAAGTTACGCATTGCTAGTTGCTCATAGAAAATTTTCTCTATAACGGAACTATACACAACTACTAGTGGGAGCTTCAGCAAGCTATACAACCAGGTTTAACCCAGCATTTTCTTCGAAAAGAAATATTTATTATGTCTGGAGTACTCGTAACTTTTAATGACATATCGTTTATAATCTATTAAATATCAGAGATCTTGGTAACTGAAAGATGTAAGCGGATATAAACACATTAGGACTGTATAATTACTACTGAATATCTTTCATCAAAGTATTTATTGTTGTTGTTGACCAATTGACACTATATATGATTGATGGGATTCTTTTCTGTATTCTTTAAATTTTAGACCATTTTTCGCTATTAATTATATTTCATCACCTCATTATTCTCCATCCTTTAAATTTTGACCCTTTTTTTCTGTATCCCTTATTATTATTGTCAATTATTGTCTTTTCTGTATATCCTCCAACACTCTCTTTTAAATATCTTGTAAACGTTGACTGCGATTGCGCAATGTTATTACCAATGACTCCGACCGTCAGCAGTTAAATTAATGAAAGACGTTTGTCAATCAAAACTGGTGTTACATAGATATAGGAAGATGTGGTGTGAGTGCCAATGAGACAACTCTCCATCCAAATAACAATTTAAAAGTTAAACCATTATAGGTTAAAGTACGGCCTTCAACACGGAGCCTTGGCTCACACCGAACAACAAGCTATAAAGGGCCCCAAAATTACTAGTGTAAAACCATTCAAACGGGAATGTCTAATTGCATTACAAACAAAAGTAGTTGTTTTACTTTACCTTGTTGCCAGAAGATGTTTCATAATCTCTGTAACATCATGCAGTCCAATTTTATCAAACAGTTCATAAACTACAGTCCAATTTGTAGTCTGCGTCAAATTAAACATAGCTAAAAGATTAACAGGGGTACTTTGATAAACCTGTAAGTAAATTTGAATAAAATGAAAATAACATCACAGTTATTAGAAGACAGTAAAAGGATAAAAATAGCATCGAGTACTCTGTGTTAAAGTTAAGTTAGAAAATTACAATATTGCGATTAAATTCAAATTTATTGTTGTCTTTTTGTTATTTTTGTCTGCTGTTTATATGTATGTTGTTGTTTCATTTATCTTTAATTTTCTGTCATGAGTTGTAAAAGAGAAATGATATATTGTTGCAATTAAAGAAACATACCAATACACGAACTACAGAGAAACAAAGAGCAAAGAAAAAAAGGCCCCTTTTTAAAACTATTCATTACAACTTAATAATGTATATTTTAAACCTTTGAACATACCTTAAATTCTTCATCCAAAATTTGAGGCCAAAACGCCATGATCGAATTCTCATATTTTAAATTCTTATTTCTATGATCCATAATGGCATCAACCGACATGGTTATTTGGTCTTCTGTTGGTTTTGGTGCGTTTCCATACCGATAGGCCTCAACCAAACATGACGTTATCCATGCCGTAGCAAACATGTTATTGTCATACACTTTAAACATATAACGTAAGGCACTCATTGTTGAGTTACCATGGAAATATAGCTTGACATCACTTTCATAATTTCCTTTGAATTTTGCCCATTCTAATGGCGGATCTGGCAGCATGGTCTTTGTCGCTTGCATTCCTCGTATTGTTTCGAACAATTTATGAACTGTTTCAGAAATATCCGACGTTGATGGTGGGTTAAAACAGCCAATCAGCGCAAAATAGCCTACAAACAGAAAAAGTTTTGTCGCCATTTTGGACTTCACTAAACGGTGATAGTTCTACTTGAATTTGTAATAACTTGGATAGTACATGTATACTATAGCTCTTATCTTTAAATTACGAAATGACTGTCCTACTTTCTCGACAGTTCTATAATTGTACACGTTTGAAGCGTATCTTTACAGTTGTCTTAATAAGTGAACGAAAGGTATAATTCTGTTGTTGAATGTCTTGATCGGTGCCATGAATGCATGCTCATTTCATGTTCAGAGACTTTCGTCACTGAACAATGCATTTTCTTGTTTTCAATTCCATTCTACAGATTGATATGAATAAAATGAGGAATGGATTATACGTAAGTTAGAAAGGAACCAAATTAAAAAAACAAATATAACCAAATGACATATAGGGGGCAATATATAGACTTTTCTTGTATATTTTACTATCTAAACAACGTGTTGTTTGTGTGTATAGAAGTGGGGCAGAACTAACATAGGTTTGATAAAACAATATTCAAATTTGTACATCTATATGATAAAGTAAAAAAAACATTCAAAACATAAAATTGTTTGGTTTTTGCTTTCGCCGACAAACAAATGGAAAATAATGTGAGCCATTCAAATAAAACTTCAGTTACTGTAATATCTTATGCGTAAAATGTTTTTCTATTTTTTTAATCAGTAAATTATGATTATCGTTGGTGCTATCAAACTAAATAAAAAGATAAGTAAAAGCTCACCAACGATTCAAGAGACAAAACCATGACCAACAAAAGACAGACAACAATAACAGAACTTAAGACAGAAAATTAACGATTTTGCGACACGAACCTGATAAATAGCCGAGGTTTTATTAAAGGGTGATTATATAGGTGTTATAAAAGGGAGATGACATTACCACTATAACATTTACAGCACAAAATAAGAGGTTTCTGCTCCATTGCTGTTTTCAGACGTGTTTATCACAAAGACAAGATTGCTATATCCGAAGTCATTTGTGACAGAGATATTTCATAACGGTCAACTAGAGAAAAACTTTCGATCTTTTTTAATATATGAAGTGCATGCATGAATCACGCTAGTTTATAAATGTTGAGTAATGTTATGTCTTCTAACCAGATAATGAATGATCCATATTTTTTTTATATGTATGACTGGTGCAACATCATCACATCAATGCTCTTTCATCCAAAAGTGTCGACTATGGCATCATCGAATGAAAGTAATAACGTTTTTGTCCTGACGTAAGAAACACAACGGGAGCCAGGTACTGCTCACATTTTAGTAGCATCTGCGAGTTTTTTTAAAAAACTTTCCTAACAATCATCCCTATATTTAAGAACTAGATGCTTCTTGTTGTAAATCTTTGGGGTGTAAACGCGTTGACCGAAGTGCATTTTGTTGTGCTACATTCTAAAAGCATGCGCACAGTCAACGCCTTTACAAATCTATAAATTTCTTAAAGAAACATCCAATACCTATAAATACATTTTTGCTATGAACACAAAAACACGATCCATCAAATCTCTATTTTTTTTATTTACCTGCTCGTGTTCTTATGGATGTTAGATTTAATTTTGAAATGAAAGTTAATTTTAGAATGTCTTGAGATTGCTGCAAGCCAACCAAAATAACGTATTATAATGTTACATACATGCAATGTTCTCACGTGTATTTCCAAATCAAATAAACACAAAGACATAATTCAAAAAGATTTGATAGTGAAAAGATGAGTGAGGCTTTCGACTGTGTTCTATTGGACAACTGTAGTTATAGATCAGACTCATATAGATGCTAGTTATACTTGTAACTCACGGGTCTCTAAAGATTGATTTAAGCTCTACTACTAGTCTAGTCAAAATAGATGAAAAATGTGGCCAACCTAAAAAAAATTGCAACATAATTTGTTTTGGTATTTTTCAATTCTAAAAGGCTTTCTTTGTAACATACTAAAAGTCTACCAAGATATCTAAGTGGGAAAATTGATTTTTTGGGTGAAAAATAGCAAAATTTGTCAAAAATTGTGAAAAACTGGGAAAAGCTTGTTAAACATTTATTTTAGAAGATAATCTTTTCAAACCAAAAGTGTTACAACAGTTTATACAGTCTTTATGAAATGACATATTTAAAAAAATATTTTTATGTTATAAACATGAAATTTTTGGTGAAAACATCAGATTTTTGTTGGAATTCTTAATTGGGTAAATGGTGTTTTGGGGAAAACAAATATGAAAATAACTGATTTTGGGTCAAAAAAGCTAAATTTGGTAAAAAATCGTAAAAAAATGGAAAAATCTGATAAAATTCATAGTTTTTCAGAAAATCAATTTATATTCTTTATTTAAAAAAGTGCAATGCTTAAATTCATACTATTTTAACCACCAATATATTTTACGTGAAATTCAAAGATTTGTTGATCATATATAATGAATAATGAGAGGTAAAAAGTCTAATTGACCAAAACAGATGATGATGATCAAAAAGAAAATGACAAAATACATGGAAATATTTAAAAAAAGAAAAAAAAGATTAGAATATTTCATAGTTTTCTGTATGCAACAAAAATATATTCATCAGTAAAGCCAGTCTCAGCAATGGGAACAGAATTAAATCAATTCAAACCATGACAAAAATGAAAATAACTGTTTTTGGGTGAAAAAAGCGAAATTTGGTAAAAAATCGTCAAAAACTGGGAAAATCTGATAAAAATTCATAGTTTTTCAGAAAACCAATTAAGATGTTTGTGAATATCAATTTATATTCTTTATATGAAAAACTGCAATGCTTAAACTCATACTATTTTAACCAACATGATGTTTTAAGCGAAAATCAAAGATCTGTTGACCATGCATAACATGTATAATGAGAGGGGAAAATTTTTATTGACCAAAACAGTTTGATGATCAAAAAGTAAATAACAAAATACATGGAAACATTGTTTTAAAGAATATTTCATAGTTTTCTATATAAAACAAATATCTATTCATCAGTAAAGCCAGTCTCAGCAATGGGCACAGAATTAAATCAATTCAAACCATGACATTCACCGCATCCTACGTTCAACAGAAGACCATTTTTTCTACAGACACATCATTTGGCGACACACTTTTGCTGACAGTTGTATCTAATAATGTTAAGAAGTTTATAAGGTGCAGGAGGATGTTCCATAAAAAAATTCTACTTTTGATTTCGCAACTATAGTCTGTAATCTGTAGGATGTATGTCAACTTATTCTGACATCAATTTTTGGCACTGACATTACACTCTTTAAAACTATATGAGCCCTGTTTCGGTTGTTGGTGGTAAATTTTTCACCTGAACCGATGTGATTCCAGTAATTACTCTGGATGTGGATGTTCTCCAGAAAAGAATTTGAAGTCTTGCAAGAGGAAGTCCTCCATATAAACTCGTGAGCGCTTCTTCTTCTGCTTTATCGTTATTCATGAAAACTTGACCTTGCATTTTCAGATATTCTTGGTTAAGATTTTTTTAATGCAAGTCCTTTGCCTATTCCAAAAAGCCTAGATGTTGAGTTACAACCTGTTATAGAATGCAAAAAAGGCAACACTCCACAAAAATTCTTCCTAAGAAATTCCTTTAGTCTTGTATTTTTCCATATTTTCATGTTTTGGTTTATTGCCATTTTATCAGATTTAAGAATAACCCTTTTGCACTGCTGATTAACATGATGAATAAGTAACACTAGTAGATCCGCAAAGCTGTTAGCGCAATAGAAAGATCTGCATCATCAGTTGCATTATTACATCTAACGTCATTATCCTAAGCTTATCACAAAACATGTTAATAAGAGCTTGTTTGTTATGACTGTCCTTTTTAGTTATGGATAATAGATTTTTTTCCCTTCATCAATACTATGAACTTAGTAGGACATACCGTTTTTGGAGTGGTCTTTCTACACATCTGACTATAGAACAGATATTGATGAGAAGTGTCAAATATTCTGGAGGTATAACCAAGGTCACAGGAATGGGCGAATCCCAACGAGTACAATGGATACTATCTATGCCAGCTTTTGTAGACTATAACAGTACCATGCAAGATCTCAATGGTGTTGAGTACTGTTCTAGTGATCAGCACAAAGAAGCTACGCGTGAAAGGAAAGAACGAGACAGGGTAGACACTCTTGCGATTCTTAAGTACCTTAGTGAAAGAAATCCTTTTACTAATGATGTTTTACTTATAAATATTGAAACAGGTATTGAGGCAGAGCCTGATGTCAACTTTGATAAAGCGGAAAGTACTGGAAATCAAAACTGTTAAAATTGATAAAAGGCGAAAAAGTTTTGAGTTATAGTTACAAGAAGTCAGACCAATCAATAACATTGTCAGCAAAACCGAAGACAAAGTCAGATTCAGACTTTCTAAATACGGATATAGATCCTCAATTGATGTGTCAATGCCTGACCACAGCAGCAAATGGTCTCTTTGTAAACACATCCAAGGTATTCCAGTATGAATTATCCAGCGCTCTTTCTTCTATGTTTGATTGCAACCGACTACTTCGAAAGGCATGCATGTCAAAGTTAGCTGATGCGATATGGGTATGTGGTAGTAATTGCATACATGAAATAGATGGTGAGGGTTTGTCCTTGCATGTAAGCATGTCCTTGATGGTGGATGACTATTGTAACGACTTCCTTGGATGCTTGGAGGCATTATACAAATGTATATTGATCATGTAATCAGAAAGTAGAAAGACCCTGTTATTGTTTTGACAGTTTTCAAAAACTTCCTTCAATCAAAGATATACTATTAAACACATTTGCGTAGAACATATGGCATTATTTTGCTGAACATCAATTTCACCTCTTCTATGCCTTGCAAGACAAAAAAGGAAGTTTTCATGTCAAACAGTCATAACATACAAGCTCTTATTAACAAGCTTTGTGACAAGCTAAAGCATAATGACGTTCAATGTAAAAATGCAACTGATGATGCAGATCTTCTTATTGCGCTAACGACAGTAGATTGTGCTTTGTTTTCAGAAGTGACTTCTTAGTGGTAGTTATTGGTGAAGATACAGATATATAAGTGCCTTTTTTGCATTCTATAACAGGTTGTGATTCAACATCTATGCTTTTTTGAGTAGGGAAAGGACTTGCATTAAAAAAAACTAAACCAAGAATATCTGAAAATGCAAGGTCAAGTTATCATAAATAATGATTCACTAAAGCAGATATCATCAAAGCAGGAGAAGAAGCGCTCACATGTTTATTTTGAGGTCTTTCCTTTTTAAGGTCTAAGGAATCAACATTCTTCACTCTAGATTAATTACTGGAAACACACCAACATCAGATTCAGGGCAATTTCAAAGTTTCAAAGTGTAATATCAGTGCCAAAAATGGATGTCAGAAGAAGTTGACATAGATCCTTCATACTATGGTTGGAAAATCAAAAGTAGAAAATTTTTTTCTGGAACTTCCTCCTGCACCTAATAAAATTACCTTCTTTACATTATTAGAGACAACTGTCAGCAAAAGTGTGTCGCCAAATGATGTGTCTGTAGAAAAAATGGTCTTCTGTTGAACGTAGGATGCGTTGAATGTCATGGTTTGAATTGATTTAATTCTGTGCCCATTGCTGAGACTGGCTTCACGGATGAATAGATATTTGTTTTATACAGAAAACTATGAAATATTCTTTAAAACAATGTTTCCATGTATTTTGTTATTTACTTTTTGATCATCAAACTGTTTTGGTCAATAAGAATTTCCCCCTCTCATTATACATGTTATGCATGGTCAACAAATCTTTGATTTTCGCTTAAAACATCATGTTGGTTAAAATAGTATGAGTTTAAGCATTGCAGTTTTTCATATAAAGAATATAAATTGATATTCACAAACATCTCAATTGGTTTTCTGAAAAACTATGAATTTTTATCAGATTTTTCCAGTTTTTGACGATTTTTTTACCAAATTTCGCTTTTTTCACCCAAAATCAGTTATTTTCATTTTTGTTTAACAATGAATTTTGTTTGATCTGATTTTTAGTATAATAAGATTTGCATTTTTACTATTTTGGAATGATTTAATAACCGTTAAAACTCCAAATGGGTGTTTTTCCAGTTTTTAACGATTTCTTGATGATTTTGCAATATTTTACCCAAAATCATCATTTACCCTATTAAAAATTGCTTTCAAATTTTAAAATGATCAAAACAAAGGTTTGTGTCTTTTTTTGGAATATCAAATGAACTTCTATTACCATTTTTTTTATATTTTTCCTGTCTGTTTTTGTAATCAACTCACGCTTTGTTAATCTCAAATTCCAACAAAAATCTGATGTTTTCACCTAAAATTTCACTTTTATAGAATAAAAACATTTTTTTATTTATTTCATTTCATAAACACTGTATAAACTGTTGTAAAACTTTTGGTTTGAAAAGATTATCTTCTAAAATAAATGTTTAACAAGCTTTTCCCAGTTTTTCACTATTTTTGACAAATTTTGCTATTTTCTCACAAAAAATCAATTTTCCCACTCAGATATCTTGGTAGACTTTTAGTATGTTGCAAAGAAAGCCTTTTAGAATTGAAAAATACCAAAACAAATTCTGTTGCAATTTTGTTGAGGTCAAATGCTATTTTGACTAGACTATACTGTAGTCTGTGATGCTGATGTTTTTTAAGTCCGTTCGTTGCATGTCAAAAATAATTCATTCATTTCATCAGAATTATTGTAACATTTATCTCTGTCTGTAAAAGAGATAAAAAAAATTAACTTTCGAAGGCAAAAGTGTAAATAACATCATGAAAAAAGAGGTAAAAAGACCCCCCCAAAAAAAAAAAAAAACAACAAAAAAAACCAACCAAGAACACACAACAACATCCTTATAAAAACGGGTTTGATCTTAGGTGCTCCCGTCGTGTTGCTCATGTAAGTAAAAAACCAGTGATGATTAAAAAATTTAATTTGAATCTATTTTTATCTATTTCATCATATAATTTGATATTAATTAAGCAACTGACGACATCATATGGATGTATTGTTATATGTAGTGGGGATTTACATTCAATTTGGACGCAGTAGTGCGAAACTTCCTGTTTTGATTGTAAACCTTTTGTTTAACAATTAAACAATAAAAATATTGGTAACAATAGCTCTTTAGCACAATGAACTTAAGGTATAAGTTTCACAGATCTATATTTAAATGTTTACATATTGCCTGACTGGCTTGATTTGAAATGATGAAAAACCGATCAAAAGATATTTAATGATACTGTGTTTTATTCATTTCGTTGTGATATATTCAGAAATCAGATTACATTTTAAAGATTCACACATTAATTTTACCAAAATGTTGACAATTCTATGTTTATTCTTTCTTTGTGTAAACTGTACTTTTTCGTTAATTTATTCTGGACATTGTAATATTTCATTAAGTATGAAGGAAATGAGATGTGATTGTAGTTCGAGGAATTTAACATTTATACCAACAGAATGTCCACGAAATACATCAGAGTTATATCTGGCTAACAATGAGCTTGGCATTTTAGGTAAGGAATCATTTTCTAGATATACACACCTCACCTATCTAGATATAAGTTATTGCAATATAACGTCAATCGACCAATCAGCTTTCGATAATTTGACACAATTAAAAGAACTGAAATTTTTCAATAATCCTTTGAAAACATTTCAAAGTAATGTGTTTGCACCACTGAATGAGCTACGAATTATTTCCATATCGCACACTTTGCTGTCAACGTATCCAAGAGAGTCGTGGTCTGATGTTTGCAGAATTACAACAGTGATTTGTGACTGTGGTCCGTCAAATGGAACATTTTCGGAGATATTTTCCGCCATGAACAATTTGAATTACTTCCAAGTTGATTATCAGAGTGATGTCATACATAACCTTACATTTCAATCATTCAAAAGGACGCCATTGAAACATTTGAATATCAATGGCCAATTACGAGACATAGAAATAGATGCTTTTGCACCGTTAGAATTACTTTCTAGTCTTATTATTCCAAATCAAAATTTTCTTAAATTATCAAGAACATTACCAGCTTTGCACGTGTTTCAAAATCGACAAATGAATGAATTGGATTTGAGCAATAACTTTAATAATTATGGTGAATATGTTATTTCGGCTGATTTATTTGCATATATCGGTAACATTTGCGTAAAAAGATTATCTTTGGGTTGGAATGGTATAAGAAGGATAGACGCTGTAGCCTTTCAGAAAATGAAATATAAACATTGTCTTGAATCTTTGAACTTAAATAACAATGAATTTGATTATCATCAGGATCTTATTGTATTTTTTTTTAATTTCTTTATAAATATCAAAAGAATAGACATTTCTGCGATAACTAGTAGATCTATTGAAAACATTCGAGAACAAAGTACTAATGGTACAAGAACGCTGGATCACCGAGTTATATTCCATCCTCGATCAGATTGGTCTATCAGACTACCTTCTTCACTCGAATTTCTAAATGCATCATTTATAATCGGATGGGGTAATCTGATAAACAGTTTAACATTTAAGGGTATTACAGGATTGAAAATTGTTGATTTTACATACTCATCACTTGACGATTGCAATTACACAATAAATGGACTTCAGAACGTGTTAATACTTAATGTTTCACATTTCCAATGTGGTCTTTTAAATCCAAACATTCTTCAATCTGCCGTCAATTTGGAACAGTTGATAATGCAAAGTTCTTCATTAAGTATTGGCCTTAAATATGATCACCACAGTAAATTCCTCCATGGACTCAAACGTTTGCAGTATATAGACTTTTCAAGAAATGCATTTGAAGACCAATTCAGAATTTCAACATTTAAAAGTCAACTAGACAGTGTGCAATCTTTGATACTTGAAGGAAATTTATTCACAAGTGTTCCCTTAAATTTAGAAGAATTCAACCGTCTAAGTTTCCTTAACATCAGAAATAACAAGATAGCCTACTTGACAACTAAAGAAATTAACGCCATTGAAGTGCTATTCAGAAAATCAAATAGAACAATGACAGTCTTATTAGATGGCAACCCTCTTGTTTGTACTTGTGCTTCATTAGATTTTGTAGAATGGTTATTTACTACTAAAGTGAAACTTAACAGCAATGGTAGTTATACGTGTGTCGAAAACGATGGAAACATTACAACAACAAATATCGTCTACAATCACTTGCGAATTTTTAGAATAAGATGTATAACGACAATATGGGTTATTTTTTCAGTTACATTGTTCGGTGTGCTTCTTTTATTCATTCTAGTTGGATATCGTTACAAATTGCACCTACAATACTTTTTTTTATTTATCGGAATGGCCAATCCACTTTTCCTGAAGTCAAAAGAAGAAACACTTGAATATGATGCATATGTAGCTTATTGCGATGGAGACTATCAATGGGTGTATGGACCTTTGCGCCTATTTCTCGAAGAGAGACGGAATTATAAACTTCTTTTGTTAGATAGAGGAGATGTCCTTGCTGGAGAACATAGACTTTTTGCTTTATACAATTCAATTCCAAAATGCAAAAAGATAATCTTAGTGATTTCAAAAGAGTTTGTAAACAATGATTGGGCATACTATGAAGCTACTGTAGGAATTGAACATTTCCTGGGCTTACAAGCGAGAATAATTGTTATAAACCTGGAAAATATAACCAAAACAGAAATACCGCAATGTGTTCTTCAAATGATGTCATTGGACGCCAACGATCATATTCGCAAAACAGACACATTAAATGAAAATAACATTTTCTGGAAATGTTTAGATCAAGCAATGCAACGTTAATGAAGGAAAGTGACTTTTTTCAATTAATGATGTTCAACAATTGTTGTTTCATTGTAAAAATGCATTGTCAGTCTAAAGCGTATGCAAAAAAAGTAAACATTAAGAACCTGCACGGTGGTACTATAGATATGATGAACACTATATTAACGAAAGGAATAAAAGAAACCACTTACAGGTATGAGCAACAATTTTTCCTTAACAAAAATGTATTCAAAAATCTTTTTACAGACGGTCATATGTGTAAAATGTCATTATCGGTAAACGCTTATATATATTTTGATAAAATTTTTTTTTTAAAAAATGGCGTTTTAGGTCAAATACATGAGTTTGACAATTTATGAGAAGACTTCCCACAACAGTTTATGTACAAATTATCGAGATTATTTTAACCTGTTCATTCAAATTAGCACAAAAGTCATAATTTTGAAATCCTTGAATATACTTACTATTTGTGCAATACAAAAGACTATTTCATTGCTCTGATATATAGTCTTTCTTTTTTTAAATTGGTGTTTATTGTGCAGGTAACTTCAGAAAAGTGCTTCGGCCACAACCCAATTTTGAAGTTTTACTTTCATTTATACAAATTCTAGATTACTAGTTAACATCGGTTGTAATTATAAGAAAAATGTCACATCGTTTTTTTAAGCAGACATGCTTGAGTGTATGCTAATTATGTGTATGATACAAACCATCTCTGTTTATTTAAAGTTTTCATATTTTTATATCTTATCAGGACGTAGCTATATTGAATACAATGCAATGTCAGGAAATAATGTGAAGTAGAGCAATGGTCTTTGTTTTTCTTCCCATTTAAATACCACTTCTTTTTATCAATATTCAGATCAATATCTTAGTTTTTGAACATTACCTTATATATCAGGTAATCAAGTACGTACAATTTGAAGAATAGGTTAAAATGAATGACACCATTTTAATACACGCATTCATCGAAATCCCGCCGTTATAAGAGCCCCTCCTTGTCTCTTTTATGTTTTACAAAAATGATTTGAAATGTCTTCTTTTAACAGTTTAAATGTTTTGTACAATGTGATAGATATAAAATATTGAATGTACAACCCGAATATCATTTTGTATATGTCGTTGTCCATTAATTTGTACCAACCACGATACATGGAATCGAAAACTGTTTTCCCCACGCAAATAGATATAAGAAGATTTGGTAGTATGAGTGCTAATGAGACAACTCTCCATCCAAGTCACAATTTATAAAAATAATAAACTAACCATAGATACCAGTATAAACGTTGTGTTTACGCTAGACGCACGTTTAGTCTGCAAAAGACTCAGTTGTGATCCTCAAATCTAAAAGTTAAAGAGACCAATTAGAGGACGAAGTTGGAGAGCATTGATAACCAAAAGTCCTAACAGTTTCGGGAAATACAGCTAAGGTTATCTATTCCTGAGGGAGAAAAACCTTAGTTTTACAATAAAGTATTGTAAACAGTAACAGTAAACCAATGTAGGTCAACGTACGGTCTTCAACACGAAGCCTAGCCTCACACTGAACCACACGCTAAAAAAGGTCCCAAAAGTTACTCGATAAGTGTAAAACCATTCAAACGGGAAAACCAACGGTCTAATCTATTTTAAAAAAAAACAAAGAAACAAGAAACACTTATGAACTACATCAACGAATGACAACTACAACATCATATTCATGACAGAAAAATGTAAACCAATTTAGCAAAAAAGCTCGATATGCGACAATGAATGAAAACAATAAAAAAGTTCTATCAGATGTGATAAATTAGGGAAATTGAAATACATTATAACATGCTGTGGATATCTTAACGCCAAGTTTTAATTGGATTTTGAGTAACTATAGTTCAAATTATATTCAAATTAATTGTACCTTAACCAAAGAGCAAACACAATTACTTTAGTTTCAACGATTGTTTCGATAAACATCCAAGTCTGTTATTTTGAAGTGTTTGCACATCTATGGTGAGTTTATTTACAACCACTAGGTCGGTGCCACTGCTGGTGGAGATTTATTTCCCTGAGGGTATCACATGCCCAGTAGTCAAAACAGGCGTCTGGCGTATATACTAAATTTATTCCTGATGAGTTTAATTAAAACATTAAAACATAAAAATTGTGTTACCGTTACGCCAATTTATAATTTTATTTTTAGTAACTATATGTGTCAAATTATATCAAAATAAGTTGTACATTAACCAAACAACACACACTGCTTGTGTATTCAACGATTCCACTGATAAACATATCTAATTTTCTTATGTAGAAGTGTTTCCACATTGAAACTCCCATTTGTCAGTAAGATAGTTGCTTAAAAAGAATAGCATCTCAAGAATATTTTGAACTTAAACTAACCAGAGAGAAAGACACCAAGAACATATTAAGGCTAATAAGTCGAAAACAAACTGATAATCCAATGGTGGCATAGAAAAACAACAAATCAACAAAATACAAAGAACTATACGACACAACGAACCCCAACGATACTGTTACACGTGGAATCAATTTAAGTAGAAAAATTGACTTTGCGAATAACAAATAATGTTTAAACAGTAGGACAACAAAACTACACTCAAGTATTTAACAAATATATCCATGGATGTATATGTAGGACTCTAAAGTGCGATGGGGACGCTAAAGTCCGATGGTCACGCTAAAGTGCGATGGTATACGCTTAAATGCGATTCCTCCTTACGCTAAAGTCCGCTGGTCTGCGAAAGTATAGGCGAAAGAAACGTAGTTGGATTATGACGTTAACAGTCGTTTATACAAACTAAAAGTTAACACACCGGATGAAAAATCACAAATATTTCATTAAGAACTTTTAAACCAGATGTCAATGACTAAATTACATTAACCCTAAATGTGCTTTGATGGCTAAAACAAAGGGGATTTATTTTGGTAGTTGAAAGATGAGCTTGAATCCTGCAGTCGGACGTTTTACTTTAGGCTCTATTGATACAAGTAGTATTCACATTTACATCCTGTGTTCTGATTTTATTGGAAACAAACAGATACATTTGAATCATTATTTATATAGCAGTTGTCTTTGTGGTCCCTGTTAGAACCTTTTCAATTTTATTGAAAAGTATCGTCGGCAAAACAAATAATGCTACATGTGTTCATACGTTAATTATAAATTGTCGGCTAAATCGTTATAGTGTAGACATTGCATGTAAATATAGCATGGCTATGAAGTTGTTTCAATAAAAAGAGACCAATCGCCTTTCTCTATTATTTGAATTAAAATATGCATCAAATGAATGTTATATATTCCGACAATAATCGAATTTTGTATATGTGATTTAAAAGGACGGTAGTAAAGGAAGGTGTTCCAATAAGTACTAGACTACAACGTGTGAACGGCAAGCTACCCGTGTTATCACACTATTCAACAAGAAATATCGTAACTACAATCCCCTTCCCTTTCATGAATGTGACTTACCGAATTCAGACTATTTACCGGATTTGTAATCACATAATCAACACGACGGGTGCCACATGTGGAGCAGGATCTGCTTACCCTTCCGGAGCACCTGAGATCCCCCCTAGTTTTTGGTGGGGTTCGTGTTTTTTATTCTTTAGTTTTCTATGCTCAATCCAAATAGTAGCATTCATTGTTAACAAACTCATTTGAAATAATTAAGATCATCTTTTTACATTTTGAAATGGAATTACTAATGGCAAGTCTTTTTTGACCAGGCCGTACATCCCCATCTCCTCTTTTTGACAAAAGAAGTCTATAATTTCGTCTCTCTTCAAGAAATGAACGCAAAGGTCCATACACCCATTTATAGTCCCCATCACAATAAGCTACATATGCATCATCTCCAAGTGCTTTTTCTTTTGACTTGCGGAAAAGTGGATTGGCCATTCCGATAAATAAACAAAAGTATTGTAGATGCAATTTGTAACGATATCCAAGTAGGATAAATAATAGAATCACACCGAATAAAGTTGCAGAAAAAATTAACCATATTGTCGTTATACATCTTCTTCTCATAATTCGCAAGTTATTGTAGACGATATTTGTTTTTGTGATATTTTCATCGTTTCCGACACACGAATAACTACCATTGCTGTCAAGTTTCACTTTAATAGTAAATAACCATTCTACAAATTTTAATGAAGCACACGTACAGACAAGAGGATTTCCCTCTAATAAGACTGTCAATGTCTTATTTGATTTTCTAAATAGCACTTCAATTGCGTCAATTTTCTGTGTAGTCAAAGATAAAGAGCCTACGCCGGTTAAGGTCATTGAGGTTTAATGGAATAGTTGTGAATAAATTCCTTTCAAGTATCAAAGATTGCAAACAGTCAGTTTGACTTTTGAATGTTGAACTACTGAATTGGTCTTTGAATGCATTCCTTGAAAGGTCTGTATACCGCAAAAGTTTGAGTCCATGGTGGAATTGTCCATGGTGATCATCTTTTAGACCAATACTTAATAAAGAACTTTGCAGTATCAGCTACTCCAAATTTAATCCCGAATAAAAAAATTCACGATTTAAAATTTAGGATTTGAAGTGTGACATATTGAGAACTCCTACGTTCTGCAATCCGTAAAAAGATAGGTGCAGTCGTAAAATGAAGAGTATGTTAAATCAAACATTTTTAAGGTTTTAATATTCTTAAATGTGATGCTATTTATTGAACTGGTATGGCTGTGAATAAAAGATGCGTTGATGAATTCAAACGAAGACGGAAATCGTGTAACGACATCGTATGTGTATGGGAACTTAACTGTTGTCCTGATGGCCGGGGTAACATTGTTCATTATATCTCTTTTGTATTGGTATATTCTTAGTGAATCTTCTGAGATTTGTAAACAAATTGAGATTTACGATCAGCCAAGCTCTATATATATGTAAGTAGTTCTGTTGTAATAACATATTCCACGTAATGTCTAAAATTATTGCTCAAATCCAATTCATCCATTTTTCGATTCGCAAACACTCGCAAGCTGGTAATGTTTTTGATAATATTAGATAATCTTGATTTTGAATAATAAGACTGGAAAGAGCTTTTAAAGGTGAAAAAGAATGTATTTCTATCGCCCGTAATCTGCCCACTATACTTAAATATTCCAACGGTGTACTTTTGAATGCGCTAAAAGTAGAGTTATGTAAAATATTATGTTCATAATCAATGTAGAAGTACTTTAGATTTTGCATAACAGAAAATATCCAAATCGCGAATGATCCATTTAACGGTCGACCATAAGTAAACACCATTAAAGCTGTTTTCATAAGTGAACAAAAGGAATAATTCTGTTGTTGAATGTATTGATCGGTGCCATGAATGCACGCTCATTTCATGCTCAGACACTTTCGTCCCTGAACTATACAGATTGATATGAATAAAATGAGGAATGGATTATACGTAAGTTAGAAAGGAACCAAATTTAAAAACAAATATAACCAAATGACATATAGGGGGCAATATATAGAGTTTCCATGTATATTAGACTATCTAAACAACGCGTTGTTTGTGTGTATAGAAGTGTGGTAGAACTAACATAGGTTTGATAAAACAATATTAAAATGTGTACACCTATATGATAAAGAAAAAAAACCCATTCAAAACATAAAATATTTGGTTTTTGCTTTCGCCGGGAACAAAGGGAAAACAATGTGAGCCACTCAAACAAAACTTCAGTTACTGTAATATATTATGCGTAAACTATTTTTCTATTCTTTTAATCAGTAAATTATAATTTTCTCTGGTGCCATCACAAAAAGAAAAGAAAAGATAAGTAAAGCTCACCACATCAAGAGACAAAACCATGACCAACAAAAGACAGACAACAATAACACTGAAAATTAAAGATTGACCGACAGGAATATGATAAAAAGCCGGGTTGACTACGTGTGATATGGAAGAGTGATTATATAGGTGTCATAGCATGGTGATGACAGAAACAGTATCACATTTACTACACAAGACAACAGGTTTCTGCTCCACTGGTGTTTCCAGACGTCTTTTTCCATATAAGTCTGTGATAAATTCAAAATAATATATCCGAAATCATCTGTGACACAGATATTTCATAACGGTCAACTAGAGTAAAACTTTCTACTTTTTTCCTTTATGAAATAAATCACGCTAATTTACAAATTTTGAGTAATGTGATGTTTTCTGACCAGACAATGAATGATCCACATTTTTAATATTTATGACTGGCTCAATATCAACAGTGCTCTTTCCTTCAAAAGTGTCGACTGTGGCATCATCGAAGGAAATTATCAACCTAATTTGTCTTGACGTAAGAAACACTACGGGAGTCAGGAATTGCTCACATTTTAGCAGCATCTGCGAATTTTTCTTTCAAATTTCTTTACACTCATCCCTATATTTAACAAGCAAATGCTTCTTGTTTTACATTATCTTCACTTACTTGCTCGTGTTCTCATGGATAGCCAATCAAAATAACCTATAATAGTGAAACATACACGCAATGTACTCATGTGTATGGTCAAATTTTGAACGACATCAAAGAAACACAAAGACATAATTCAAAAAGATTTGATAAAGAAAAGATGAGCGAGACTTTCGACTGTGTTCTATTTTACATAGCTATTGTTATAGATCAGACTGATATAGATGATGGTTATACTTGTAACTCCAGAGTCTCTGTGTTCTATTTGACAACTATTGTTATAGATCAGACTGTTATAGATGATGGTTATACTTGTAACTCCAGAGTCTCTGTGTTCTATTTGACAACTATTGTTATAGATCAGACTGATATAGATGATGGTTGTACTTGTAACTCCAGAGTCTCTGTGTTCTATTTGACAACTATTATTATAGATCAGACTGATATAGATGATGGTTATACTTGTAACTCCAGAGTCTCTGTGTTCTATTTGACAACTATTGTTATAGATAAGACTGATATAGATGATGGTTATACTAGTAACTCCAGGGTCTCTGTGTTCTATTTGACAACTATTGTTATAGATCAGACTGATATAGATGATGGTTATACTTGTAACTCCAGGGTCTCTGTGTTCTATTTGACAACTATTGTTATAGATCAGACTGGTATAGATGATGGTTATACTTGTAACTCCAGAGTCTCTGTGTTCTATTTGACAACTATTGTTATAGATCAGACTGATATAGATGATGGTTATACTTGTAACTCCAGAGTCTCTGTGTTCTATTGGACAACTATTGTTATAGATCAGACTGATATAGATGGTTATACTTGTAACTCCAGAGTCTCTGTGTTCTATTTGACAACTATTGTTATAGATCAGACTGATATAGATGGTTATACTTGTAACTCCAGAGTCTCTGTGTTCTATTTGACAACTATTGTTATAGATCAGACTGATATAGATGATGGTTATACTTGTAACTCCAGGGTCTCTGTGTTCTATTTGACAACTATTGTTATAGATCAGACTGATATAGATGATGATCATTCTTGTAACTCTGGAGTCTCTAAAGATTGATTTAAGCTGTACTACTGTAGTCGGAAATGATGATTTTTTTCAGTCCGTTTGCCGCATATCAAAAATAATTCATTCATTTCATAAGAATTATTGTAACATAGAGGCAAAAATTACTAAACTTTCGAAATCATAGTTCTAAAATAATATCAAGAAAAAAAAGACGCGTTTCAAGTAAAACATAAAAAAACAACATACTCACATACAAGAGGGACGAAAGATACCAAAGGGACAGTCAAACTCATAAATCTAAAACAAACTGACAACGCCAAGGCTAAAAATGAAAAAGACAAGCAGAAAAACAATAGTACACATGACACAACATAGAAAACTGAAGAATAAACAAAACAAACCCAACCAAAAACAAAACCAGGGGTGATCTCATGTGCTCCGGGAGGGTAAGCAGATCCTGCTCCACATGTGGCACCCGTCTTGTTGCTTATGTGATTACAAATCCGGTAAATAGTCTAATTCGGTAGGCCACATTCATGAAAGGGGAGGGGATTGTAGTTACGACGTAAGGAACATATCCGATATCATTTGTGAAACGGTTATTCCATAACGGGCAACCAACTCGTGATGGCGTCCGTAAAATTTACGAAGGGATGAGTTCAACTTCACCATATGGAACTCTTGGTTTAATAGCTTCCTTGTGAGCAGTAACCCTCTATCAAGAAAATCATTATAGGAAATGCAAGCACGGGAATATCGTATCAATTGGGAGATATATACCCCGTATGAAGGTGCTGCTGGAATGTTGCTACTTAGAAACGTGATTGATTTTAGGTGCTCCCGTAGTATTGCGATGATTAGTCTAAAAGTTGAAAAATTTGACTTTGATTTGAGTTTTGTGAATGATTTGTTATTATCTATTTCATGATGTACTAGATATTTATAAATCAATTGATGATACTATAGGGATGCATTGTTATATGAAGTGGGGATTTACATTGGACACAACAGGGTTAAACTTCCTGTTATGAATGTAAACCTTTTGTTAAATAGTTTAACATTGTTAACAAAAGATATTTAGCACAATGAACTTAAGGTATGTGGTTTACAGTTACATATTTAAATGTTAACGTTATGGCTGACTGGCTTTATTGGGTATGGTGAACCGATCAAAAGATATCATTTCGTGATGATACATTCAGAAATTAGATTAGAATTGTAAAGACTTACATAATAGTTTTATCACAATGTTTACAACTCAATGTGTATTCTTTCTTTGTGTAAATTGTACTTTTTTATTGGTTTATTCAGGCTATTGTGAGATTTCAATAAGTATAACGGAAATAAGATGTGACTGTAGTTCGCGGAATTTCACATTCATACCTACAGAATGTCCACAAAATACATCAGGGTTATATCTGGCTAACAATGACCTTGGCATTTTAGGTAAGGAAGCATTTTCTAGATATAAACGACTCAGTTTTCTGGATATAAGTAACTGTAATATAGCGTCAATCGACCAATCAGCTTTTGATTATTTGACCCAATTAAAAGAACTAAAATTTGTCAATAATCCACTGAACACATTTCAAAGTAATGTATTTGCACCATTAACTGAGCTACGAGTTCTTTTTATATCGTATACTCTACTTTCAACGTATCAAAGAGAATCGTGGTCTGATTTTATCAGAATTACAACACTGCTTTGTGATGATGGCCCATTGAATGGAACATTTTCTGAGATATTTTCTGCCATGAAAAGTCTAAATTTCTTCGCAGTTGATTATCAGAGTGATGTTATTTATAACTTTACATTTCATTCATTTAAAAGGACCCCATTAAAGCATTTACATATTAATAGTCATTTACGAAAAATAGAAATCGATGGTTTTGCACCGTTAGAATTACTTTCCAGTCTTATCATTCCAAATCAAAATTTTCTGAAACTATCAAAAACATTACCAGCTTTGCACGTGTTTGAAAATCGAAAAATGGAAGAATTGGATTTGAGAAATAATTTTAGAAATTATGGTGAATATGTAATTTCGGCTGATCTATTTGCATATATCGGTAACATTTGCGTCAAAAAATTATCTTTGAGTTGGAATGGCATTAGGAGGATAGATGCTATCGCCGTTCAGAAGATGAAATACAAACATTGTCTTGAGACTTTAAACTTAAACAACAATGACTTTGACTATCATCAGGATCTTATTATCTTTTATTTAAATTTCTTTATTAACATTAAAAGAATAGACATTTCTTCGATAACAAGTCGATCTATTGAAAACATTCGCGAACAAAACAGTAGTGGCACAGGAATCCTGGATCACAGAGCTATATTCGATTCTCGATCAGATTGGTCTATAAGACTACCGTATTCACTCGAATTTCTAAACGCATCATTTATAATCGGACGAAATGATCCGATAAACAGTATAACTTTCAATGGTATAAAACGATTGGAAATCTTTGACCTTTCATACTCATCACTTGCAGACGACTGCAATTACACAGTGAGGGGACTTCAGAACGTGCTAATACTTAATGTATCACATTTCAAATGTGGTCTTTTAAATCCATACTTTCTGCAATCTGCAGTCAATTTGGAACAGTTGATAATGCAAAGTTCTTTACTAAGTATTGGCCTTAAATATGATCACCATAGCCAATTCCTCTCTGGGCTCGAACGTTTGCAGTATATAGACTTTTCAGGAAACGCATTTGAAGACCGATTCAGAATATCAACATTTAAAGGTCAATTAGACAGTATGCAATCTTTGATTCTTGAAGGAAATTTATTCACAAGTGTTCCCTTAAATTTAGAAGAATTCAACCGTCTAAGTTTCCTTAACATCAAAAATAATAAGATAGCCTACTTGACAACAAAAGAAACTGACGCCATTGAAGTGCTATTTAGAAGATCAAATAAAACAATGACAGTGTTATTAGATGGCAACCCTCTTGTTTGTACTTGTGCTTCGTTAGATTTTGTAGAATGGTTATTTACTACAAAAGTGAAACTTGACGGCAATGGTAGTTATTCGTGTGTCGAAAACGATGGAGATATTACAACAACAAATATCGTCTACAATCACTTGCGAATTATGAGAATACGATGCATAACTACAGTATGGTTAATTTTTTCTGTAACTTTATTTGGTATGCTTCTTTTATTCATTCTAGTAGGATATCGTTACAAATTGCACCTACAATACTTCTGTTTATTCATTGGAATGGCCAATCCACTTTTCCGGAAGTCAAAAGGAGAGACACTTGAATATGATGCATATGTAGCTTATTGCGATGGAGACTATAAATGGGTATATGGACCTCTGCGCATATTTCTAGAAGAGAGACGGAATTATAAACTTCTTTTGTTAGATAGAGGAGATGTCCTTGCTGGAGAACATAGACTTTTTGCTTTAAACAATTCAATTTCAAAATGCAAAAAGATAATCTTAGTGATTTCAAAAGAGTTTGTAAACAATGATTGGGCATACTATGAAGCTACTGTAGGAATTGAACATTTCCTAGGATTACAAGCGAGAATAATTGTTATAAACCTGGAACATATAACCAAAACAAAAATACCGCAATGTGTTCTTCAAATGATGTCATTGGACGCCAACGATCATATTCGCAAAACAGACATATTAAATGAAAATAACATTTTCTGGAAATGTTTAGATGAAGCAATGAAACGTTAATGAAGGACAGTGTCGTGATGGCTTTTTCAATTTATACTATTCAACAATTGTTGTTTCATTGTACAAAGGCATTGTCAGTCTTAAACGTATACAAATAAAGTAAACATTAAATTTCTGCACGGTGGTACTATATATATGATGACCACTATATGAACGAAAGGAATGAAAGAAACAAATGACATCAAAATACGTCTAGATGTGCTTGCAGGTATGAGTAACAATTTATCTTAACACAAATGTATATAAAAATCTTATTACAGACGATCATATGACTGTAAAAGTAAAATATCATTATCGGTAAACACTTATATAAACATGTATTTTTATAAAAAAATCTATAAAATTGAAATTGCATTTTAGGTCAAATACATGAGTTTGACATTCCAGAAGAATTTATGAACAAATTATCGAGATTATTTGACCTGTTTTTTTTAAATTGAAGCAAAAGTCATAATTTTGAAATAGTAATCAAAGGTGTCAGGATTATAATTAAGTACACCAGACGCGCGTTTCGTCTACATAAGACTCATCAGTGACGCACATATCAAAATATTTATAAAGCCAAACAAGTACAAAGTTTGAAGAGCACTGAGGATCCAAAATTCCAAAAAAGTTGTGCCAAATACGGCTAAGGTAATCTTTGCCTGGGATGAGAAAATCCTTAGTTTTTCGAAACATTCAAAGTTTATTAAACAGGAAATGGATAAAAATGACCACATTCTTGAAAATTTTTACTTTTTGTCCAATATAAAAGACCATTTCATTGCTCTACTCTTATGTCTTTCTTTTTTGAATTTGGTTTTTATGGTGCAGGTATCTTCAGAAAAGTGCGTCGGCTGAAACCCATTTTTGAAGTTTTACTCGGACTCAATTTTATTTATACGCTAGACGTGCGTTTCTTCTACAAAAGACCCATCAGTGACGCTCGAATCCAAAAAAGTTATAAATAGCCAAATAAAGTACTGAGTTGAAGAGCATTGAGATCCAAAATTCCTGAGAGTGTTGCCAAATACAGCTAAATTTATCTATGTCTAAGGTAGAAAAGCCTTAGTTTTTCAACAAATTTACAATTTTGTAAACAGTTAATTTATTAATATACCAATATCAATGATAATTCATGTGACCTCGGTTGCACTCAATATAAAAGACTTTAAAAAAATCAAGATTCGAAGAGGAAAAATCATGAATAAATTTCATCTCAACTTCTATTTATTGCTTTGTAATATGCATTTCGATTTTGCTTCTTCTCGTCAATAAATGTACGAAATAGTCCTAAGAACAAGACAAGTTATTACAATGGGCTGGCCTTAGTACTAAATACACGAGGAACACGATAAAAAGACGTTCATTCTTTTTTTAACAAAAAAAAAGAGTATGATTGCCAGTACAAATTCTTCATATTGTCATACACAAAGTTCATGTTTGTAAGTAAAAAATACCAGTACACTTCCGAGCAAAGGGATAAATACAGAAGATGAAAACAAAGCAATACACAAAGTGTATCTCTGACTAACTGATGTTAACAAGAAGAATATTTTAGGTTACATATAAATTGTATTTGAGTTTTCTCTCTCTCTCTATGACTTATTTCACATACAACACTAATACTTTCACTCATCTGTTTTTCTACAATATGTATCATGACTTACTTTTTGATCTATTTTTTTTGAAAGAAATAAATTTGCTCATAGTTTATTAATTATTTCTTTTCTCTTAACTAAAAATAGATAAAATGAAAACACGTATATAAATAATTCTTTGTAATTATGATTAGCAAAATATGTAATAAACTTTCATGTTTGCAAATTAGAAACACATTCTCTTTGTTGAGATCAAAGTTTACAAAAAACCGTTTCACAATATTGGAAAAAGACTACCACAATTGAAATGTTATTGGGCATTCAAACAACAGGTGCTCAATGGTTTCTTCTCCAAGTTTACAAAAAGTACATTACCTGGTATTTTTAATTTGATTTTGAACAAAAAGGTTTTAGTTGCTATAATCCTATGCAAAAAAAAATATTGGAAGGTTCTTAAATAAGCATCTCTACAAGACTTTTTTGTTATCATGAAATATTCTGACCATTCTGTAGTATCAATAACTAACAGTTCTTCCCATTTCAAAAATTTTATTGTTGGTAGTTGAATACCTGCATCTACTCAGTTTTCATATACAAATTTGACGTTCACATTACACATGTCATATGTTTTTTTTAAAAGAAAGTATCACCAGTGCTAGACTTATCAAAATCTTGATTAAGACAGTTTTATTTAAGGCATTTTTCATAGTGTTAGAGATTTTTGATAAAACCATAATATTTAATAAAATTGTTGGTTTGTACTTTTTCTTGAAATTACTTAAATTTATAAAAAAATCATATTTTCACGATTAATAATGTCACTTACTGACTGCACGGACCTCTTTTTCCATCGAATGTAATATGGGAAATCATCCAAAGAAGAACAGTTCAAAATATCTAAGAATAAAATGTCACTGACACAAATCTCAGTAACACGAAGCCTTGGCTCACACCGAACCACACGCTAAAAAAAGACCCCAAAAGTTACTGGATAAGTGTAAAACTATTCAAACGGGAAAACCAACGGTCTTATCTATTAAAAAAACAAGAAACGAGAAACACTTATGAACCACATCAACAAACGACAACTTCAACATCAGACTCATGACAGAAAAATGAAAAAAATAGAGATTTTCTATCAGGTGTGATAACTTAGGGAAATTGAAATATATTATAACAGGTTGTGGATATCTTAACGCCAAGTTATAATTTGATTTTGAGTAGTTCAAGTTATATATTAAAATTAATTATACCTTAAACAGGGAACACACATCATTGGTAGTGTATTCAACGTACGATCCTTCTGATAAACATACCAAATTTTCAGATGTAGAACTGTTTGCTTATTAGAACTCTCATTTGTCTTTTGAATTTTTGAAATACTAAGTCTTTTCTACCTCGGGAATATATTACCTTAGCTGTATCTGGCACAACTTTAAGGACTTTTGGTTTCAATGGTCTTTAATGTTCAACTTCTTATTTTATTTGACTTTAAAAAAAAACTTTTTGGGAATCGAGCGTCACTGATGAGTCTTTGGTAGACGAAATGTGCGTCTTGCGTTAATACAGAATGTAATCCTTGTATATATGATGAGTTTATTGTCAGAAAGATAGTCACTTGAAAAATAGTATCTCAAGCAATATTTGATCTTAAACTAGTCAGAGAGGCGAAAGACACCAAGAACATATTGAGGCTCCTAAGTCAAAAACATACTGATAATATAAAGGCATAGAAAAACGGCAAATCACCAAAAACAAGGAACTGTACAACAGTACGAACCCCAATGGCAATGCTACACACACAACTTCAATTAAAGTGGGAAATAGTTATCAATAACCAATAACGTTTAAACAGTAGGACAACAAATCTACACTCAATTATTTAACAAACATAACCATAACCGCCTCATTTTTAGACGTATACCTCGAATTTGACATACACAGTCATCTCAGTACCAAAATCTATGACAAACGAGACGATTTCAATTTTGAAATTATCGATTTCCCCCACCTTAGTAGTAATATACCAACTTCACCTGCATATGGAATATACATTTCCCAACTTATTAGGTATTCAAGAGCTTGCAGCTCCTATTCAGACTTTGTAAAACGTCACCATGTAGTGTCTGAGCAGAAAGTTGATGAACCAGGGGTATGTCAAAGAACGTCTCGTCCTTTTTCTAAAAAAGTTCATCGGAAGATACCCAGAACTTGTTGATAAATATTCCGTATCAACTTCACAAATAATACAAGATGGTCTTGAAGTTTAGATTTTGCGTACTGACGTTGGTTATCATCTTAATAACGCGTTATAGTATTATTTTATTAGTCTTTATTAATATTACTTGTAAATTTTTGAGATATTCTTTTGAATTGACTCTGTGGTTATATAAAAACATCATGCTTTGAACGACAAATTATTTCATTTACTTAAATTACTCTTACTTATGGATTTTGACATATCATGAACGACAAAATTATTTCATTCAATAAAATACTTTTAATTTCTGTTGAGTCTGTTTTTTATTTTGTACATTTGACGTGATACTGTACGTATGTATCCCGTCATACTTTGAACCACACCTTATTTATTTATTGTTATTACATTTACTGTTGAGTCTGTTGTTTTTATATCAACTTTACGTGACTATGCATGTATGTATACCTTCATACTTTGAACGACAAAATTATTTTTATGTCTACCTGTACGAATTTCAAACGCGCAATTTTACACCAGCAATGAAAACCATCTATTCTTTACGGGTAGACTTTATATAGATAAATTAAGTGGTATAAGAAAAGCATAAGGAGTATAATAAATTTGATATATGCCTTTTTGTGCTTCTTCGTTACATTTGTTGTTTTTATAGTGATGCAAGTATGCTTGTTTTGTTCATACTTTTAACGACAAAATTATTTTGATGTCTACCTGTACGAATTTCAAACGCGCATTTTTACACCAGCAATGAAAACCTTCTTTCCTTTACGGGTAGACTTTTTATATACATAAATTAATTGGTACAAGAAAAGCAAAATGAGTATGTTAAATTTGATGTATGCCTTTTTGTGATTCTTCGTTACATTTGTTGTTTTTATAGTGATATTAAGATGATAACACAATATTGACTGCTGTACCCCTATATTTTACATTTTTACTCTTTGAGTATGTTCGTTTTGTTCATACATCGTTGACAATGTAATGAAATTTGATGCGACTGTCATACAAGTGAGAGGTTTAGCTAGCTATAAAACCAGGTTCAATCCACCATTTTCTACATTAGAAAATGCCTGTACCAAGTCAGGAATATGACAGTTTTTATCCATTCGTTTGATGTGTTTGGACTTTTGATTTTGCCTTTTGATTTTTGATTTTCCTTTTTGAATTTTCCTCGGAGTTCGGTATTTTTGTGTTTTTACTTTTTATGTTTATAATATGTGTTAATGTAATGCCATCTGTAACTGTATAAGTTAGCTTGTTTGTGGAACATTACAAAAAATTCTTAAAATACTACTAAACAGACAGTCATTATATATATTAGAAAAACGAAAATTATGTGTATTTCATTTCTTGGTGAAAACTGTCTAATTGATGTTTTCTCCTTACTATACAATTACTCAATCTTGTATGAGTATCAAGCAAACTGATTTAATTTTTTTTCTACATAAACATGTTATACATCACAGTAACAGAATTCGGGTCTAGGCGTCTAATGGTTTACTTTTTACAAAAAAAACAAAAAATGAAAACAACACGTTTAATAATTTAATCAGTCCTAAGCGCATTTCTAGATTTACGTTTAGCAGGAACGCTCAGAGCCAAATATTTGAAAGCCGAGGATGTATAAATACCGAAACAGTTGAAGAGGTATATAACAAAAAATACCAAAATGAAGCCAAATCCATGTAAGGTAAACTTTGCCGGAGAAAGTTGAAATCTCAGTTTCTTTATTATTTCAAAATTTATCAACGGTTTGTTATAATCATGTCAGTATCGTACGTAATACTGACTACTGAGCTGATGCTACCCTCGGGGACTGATTGTCCAGCAGCATAGGTTTTGACCAAGTGCTGTAAATTTTTTTTTAAAACAACACGTTAAATAATTTAGTGCGTCCGAGGCGCTTTTCTGGCTTCATCTTCAATTGTGAACTGGATAAAGAGTGGTTTCATTAGCACTTATACCACATTTTCTTATCTGTGTCTTTTATAGAAATAAAGTCAATAACCGATCTCTTTAAAATCATTTCAATTTTGTATTTAAGATATTAATTTCAAATATCAGCAAACACTTTAGTAACAGTTCACTTTCTTCTTATAGCATCTCTGTTGTTACTTTTGTATACTCTTGTAACTAAAGATAAGCGCAATGCAAGTGCATACGGGCATCTTTGGTTACTTATATGCATTTCAGATGGTCTCTAGTGGTCTTAAGTGGTTTTAATGGCAATCATACTTCATTTTGTTTAATTGTTGGTGCACATAATTGTTAAAGATGCGGATCATTCATCGCCGAAAAGTAAGTTCTTTTACAATAATCATGTTTATTATATATATTGAAATAAGGCCATCCTAAAACTATTTATCTATACTCGATGTACATAAATTGGAGCGAGTACGCGAAACTTTATTTCAATACTTTTTTTTTTCGGAATGAAAAAAAAAAAGTATGCACACATGTCTTCAATTTTTTTTCCAAACTCAAGTTTTCAAGAGTGAGAAATTATCTTTAACAGCGAACACAATTCTATTGTCAATGAGTTTGAGTGTTGATATGACATCTTAAATATAATTTTGTTCATTTATTTCTTATTGATAAAGTGTTAATGTAAATAGATTTTGTAAGCTTTTAAATTGTTGTTATTGAGGGAATTCGAAGTTTTACGTGTAGTCATTCGAACAGAAGTATTGTCAGTCTTTAAGGTATCTTTTTTAGCAGTTGACTTTATGATAGCTTAGCATCATTTTATAAGGTAAAAAGCTCTCAAATTCATGTTCATCGGTTTGACTCAAATTCTCATATTGGATTTTTAATATAAAAAACATATAAAATATTTATCCAATTCATAAAAGCCAAAATTAAGTAATTCACAAGGCATGTTGATGATATGTAGCTTCGTTTCGTGTGTATTTTAGTCTAGGCGCCATCTAAATAACTATCGAGATGACTAATAAAACAACCGATGGTCACATAACACGATATAAACATACATATAACTAGATATATGAACCTAGTGAAAATGGATATTTCTATGTCATTGTGATTTCAATTTTGAGATTAAAAGGATGTACATTTTTGATTTTACCTGTCTTAGAACGGTTTTCAGGTGATGGAATCAGTCAAATCAAATTATTTACCTCTATTTTACTTTCAATGAATGCTGGCATTATATTCCTTTATATATCCTAACAATCATTAATCATGTATAATCCATCTCTAGCTGAGGGGTTAAATTGAAGTTCACTGGAATACGAATTCAACGAGGTCTTATTATTTTCTTGCAAGTGAATAATTCATCCTCGATGTTTTCTAGCTTATTTTGACAAAATTTAAGCACCCTGACTGCTAATAGCAAATTGTATTTCAGTTTAATAAATGATTGAACAAAAGTTTGTATGTATCTCGTAGCTTGTGTCCCCAGAACAATGCACTATCATTATATATATATATCTTTATCGTATAAAAACAGTAATGGCTATTTTGAAATATTGCTTTAGATATTCCAAATGATATTTGGTGGTAGTGTTAAGTATGTTAGCCTGAATCTAATAAGAAGACACAAGCAGTAATATTTTTAAATTAAAGAAATTTCATTTATCTAGGCATTTAAATGGTGTCATTATTTCAAACCTTAATTTCGATTTGTTCGAAGTCTTTTACCTGTTAAAATAGGTAATTTTATACAAAATAGATAGGTATAATGAAGTGGTATTTGAAATGAAAGAAAATTATCGTTTAAAACATGAAACTTTACTACTGCATGCAACGTTGTCACATCCTGTTAAAATATTTTATTTTCATTGAACAAAATACAAATGGTTTTCATGCGTCACGATACAAGGAACTTATTTTAAACACATATTGTACAAAACAATTTCACATTTTTCAATGACAGTCACGTGATCTTTGTTTATTTTAGTTCGTTGGATACTTCAATATTGGTGATTGATGCGCTGAATTTTGGTACTTCCTATTTTCTTTTTTCCTTGGGTACTTGGATGTTGGTGATTGGTGCGTTGAATTTTGGTACTTCCTCTTTTCCTTTTTCGTTGAGTACTTGGATGTTGGTGATTGGTGCGTTGAATTTTGGTACTTCCTCTTTCCTTTTTCGTGTGAAGACTTTAACTATCCATGATTTAAAAACTATTCGACAATTATTTTTCTTAGGGGTTGGTGTTACCCATATGACACATAAGTATGATTATGTTGATATATTGATCCATTCTTTTCTTTTTATACTAATACTAAGCCCACTAATTTCGATTTCCAAACATATATTAATTAAAAAAGTATGAATTCAAAAATTATTTAATATCATAATTTAATCATCTATCATTACATGCATTAATAAATGATAAATATAAAAAAGAAGATGTGGTATAATTGTCAATGGGACAACTATCCACAAAAGACCAAAATGACACAAACATTAACAACTATAGGTCATCGTACGGCCATCAACAATGAGCAAATCCAATACCACAAAGTAAGCTATAAAAGGCCCCGATAAGACAATGTAAAACAATTCAAACGAGAAAACTAAGTTGGCTTCACTTACGTTTCATGGCTAGATCCAAACATTTCCAGAAAAAAATAATTTCATTTAATGTTTTTGTTTTACGACTGTGGTCATTGGCGTCCAGTGATACCATTTGCATTACACATTGCGGTATTTTTTATTTTGTAGTACTTTCCAAGCTTATAACAATTAGTTTTGCTTGCAACTTAATAAAATGCTCAATTCCAACAGTAGCTTCATAGCTCGCCCATTCATTGTTCACAAACTCATTTGAATTAATCAAGATCATCTATTTACATTTTGAAATGGAATTACTTATGGCAAGTCTATTTTGACCAGGCCGTACATCCCCATCTCCTCTGTCAGACATAAAAAGTTTATAATTGCGTCTCTCTTCAAGAAATGAACGCAACGGTCCATACACCCATTTATAGTCTATATATATATATGCATCATATTCAAGTGTTTCTACTTTTGACTTCTGGAAAAGTGGATTGACCATTCCGATAAATAAGCAAAAGTATTGTAGATGCAATTTGTAGCGATATCCAAGTAGGATAAATAATAAAAGTACACCGAATAGTCGTAGAAAAAAATACCCATACTGTCGGAATACATCTTATTCTTATAATTTGCAACTGATTGTAGACTTTTAAGAATTCTTAAATTCGTGGTTTACTGTGACCCAAGAAAACCACGAAAATTGGTATACCACGAATACAATTTTTTTTTCACAGTTACTATCTTGTATTTTTGATTTTTGTGGTAATCCGTGGGGTTTTAATGTCGCAAATATCCATTTACCTGTCTCCGCGTCGCCAGGTAAACTCAATTTGCGACAGTAAAACCCCCAGTTTATCCCCGAAAATTCTCAAATACTATACGGTTATCTCCTAGTTTAGACTTTCTTACACCGATCAGGACATGTGAAAAAAGCACCTAGTAATAACTAATCTCCTAATTTAGACTTCTGTGCTGACATTTACTATCATTGATATGGTTATATTTATAAATTTACTGTTTACAACCCTTTTGAAATTGTTGAAATACTTAGGCTTTTCTACCGCAGGAATAGATTACATTAGCTGTATTTGACAAAAACTTTAAGCAATTTTTGTCATCAATGCTCATCTTTGTACTTTATTTGAACTTTTAAATTTTGTTGAATTTGAGCGTCACTGAAGAGTCTTTTGTAGACGAAACGCCCGTTCGGTGTAAATACTAAATTAAATCATGCAATCTAAGAAGATTTTTTATCAAGAATTTGCAAGGACGTCCATTTACCGACATTTATTAACGCTTTCCTTAAACATTGCAGAGATACAGCAGTCACGGATGTTAATATATATGAGTACAAAAGAGGCAGGTATTCAAGTACCTGTCTAATATTTTACAGAATGGACTGCTTTCGGCTTATATCCTTTACATAATTAAAATTTAACTGTTTAGAGCTGAAAATATCGTAATACACATTTGCTGAGAACATATATTTTAGTATTGATACGACACCGACCAAGACATGTGAAAAAAGCACCCAGTAATAACTAAAAAATTAACCCATGTCTAAGAATTAGCTTATTTCTTTTCATCCTACAGCAGCTAGTACCTTTTAGACTGCTAATAGCGAATTGTATTTCAGTTTAATAAATGATTGAACAAAAGTTTGTATGTATCTCGTAGCTTGTGTCCCCAGAACAATGCACTATCATTATATATATATCTATATCGTATAAAAAAAGTAATGGCTATTTTCAAATATTGCTTTAGATATTCCAAATGATATTTGGTGGTAGTGTTATGTATGTTATCCTGAATCTAATAAGAAATCTATGAAGATTTTTTATCAAGAATTTGCAAGGACGTCCATTTACCGACATTTATTAACGCTTTCCTTAAACATTGCAGAGATACAGCAGTCACGGATGTTAATATATATGAGTACAAAAGAGGCAGGTATTCCAGTACCTGTCTAATATTTTACAGAATGGACTGCTTTCGGCTTATATCCTTTACATAATTAAAATTTAACTGTTTAGAGCTGAAAATATCGTAATACACATTTGCTGAGAACATATATTTTAGTGTTGATACGACACCGACCAAGACATGTGAAAAAAGCACCCAGTAATAACTAAAAAAATAACCCATGTCTAAGAATTAGCTTATGTCTTTTCATCCTACAGCAGCTAGTACATTTTAGAATGCTAATAGCGAATTGTATTTCAGTTTAATAAATGATTGAACAAAAGTTGTATGTATCTCGTAGCTTGTGTCCCCAGAACAATGCACTATCATTATATATATATCTAAATCGTATAAAAACAGTAATGGCTATTTTCAAATATTGCTTTAGATATTCCAAATGATATTTGGTGGTAGTGTTATGTATGTTATCCTGAATCTAATAAGAAATCTATGAAGATTTTTTATCAAGAATATGCAAGGACGTCCATTTACCGACATTTATTAACGCTTTCCTTAAACATTGCAGAGATACAGCAGTCACGGATGTTAATATATATGAGTACAAAAGAGGCAGGTATTCCAGTACCTGTCTAATATTTTACAGAATGGACTGCTTTCGGCTTATATCCTTTACATAATTAAAATTTAACTGTTTAGAGCTGAAAATATCGTAATACACATTTGCTGAGAACATATATTTTAGTATTGATACGACACCGACCAAGACATGTGAAAAAAGCACCCAGTAATAACTAAAAAAATAACCCATGTCTAAGAATTAGCTTATGTCTTTTCATCCTACAGCAGCTAGTACATTTTAGAATGCTAATAGCGAATTGTATTTCAGTTTAATAAATGATTGAACAAAAGTTGTATGTATCTCGTAGCTTGTGTCCCCAGAACAATGCACTATCATTATATATATATCTAAATCGTATAAAAACAGTAATGGCTATTTTCAAATATTGCTTTAGATATTCCAAATGATATTTGGTGGTAGTGTTATGTATGTTATCCTGAATCTAATAAGAAATCTATGAAGATTTTTTATCAAGAATATGCAAGGACGTCCATTTACCGACATTTATTAACGCTTTCCTTAAACATTGCAGAGATACAGCAGTCACGGATGTTAATATATATGAGTACAAAAGAGGCAGGTATTCCAGTACCTGTCTAATATTTTACAGAATGGACTGCTTTCGGCTTATATCCTTTACATAATTAAAATTTAACTGTTTAGAGCTGAAAATATCGTAATACACATTTGCTGAGAACATATATTTTAGTGTTGATACGACACCGACCAAGACATGTGAAAAAAGCACCCAGTAATAACTAAAAAAATAACCCATGTCTAAGAATTAGCTTATGTCTTTTCATCCTACAGCAGCTAGTACATTTTAGAATGCTAATAGCGAATTGTATTTCAGTTTAATAAATGATTGAACAAAAGTTGTATGTATCTCGTAGCTTGTGTCCCCAGAACAATGCACTATCATTATATATATATCTAAATCGTATAAAAACAGTAATGGCTATTTTCAAATATTGCTTTAGATATTCCAAATGATATTTGGTGGTAGTGTTATGTATGTTATCCTGAATCTAATAAGAAATCTATGAAGATTTTTTATCAAGAATATGCAAGGACGTCCATTTACCGACATTTATTAACGCTTTCCTTAAACATTGCAGAGATACAGCAGTCACGGATGTTAATATATATGAGTACAAAAGAGGCAGGTATGCCAGTACCTGTCTAATATTTTACAGAATGGACTGCTTTCGGCTTATATCCTTTACATAATTAAAATTTAACTGTTAAGAGCTGAAAATATCGTAATACACATTTGCTGAGAACATATATTTTAGTATTGATACGACACCGACCAAGACATGTGAAAAAAGCACCCAGTAATAACTATAAAATTAACCTATGTCTAAAAATTAGCTTATTTCTTTTCTTCCTACAGCAGCTAGTACATTTTAGATTGCGATTTATAGTGTTAACCATAAGCGATCTACGCATCTCAATATGAATTTCGTATGCTCCATCTCTCATCTCTTTTATCACCAACATAGTTCTAATAACTTTAAGTTTAACTTACAGGTACAAAAATGCACAACTATTAGTTCAACAGAATGCACAAATATTAGTTCAACAGAATGCACAAATATTCAATTCAATAATAACAGTCTCTTTGCAGCAAGTTTGCGCAATGCATTTTGAAAATTTCAACAGACCGATGCAATTCTTTCCGCATGGATTTTCTTGTCGCTAAATAATTTTATAGCAATTTCCAATAAAGTGAGGGCCTCCAATGCATTCCAATATGGTATTTAATACTTTTCTTCTGTACCAAGTTGTAGACCATCAATGATATCCTGACACTGCCTTAAATTGTTGAGGTGAAAATAAGCATATGCTGTGGGAGGAAATGGACATGTAAAATTCGAACCCTCTATTAAAATTTTATCTGGTGTTTATGTTGAATCTCCGGTAAATCGTATACAATCACACGCATTATTTTCAACAGGTTAACAACACTCTTCTTGTGTAATGATAGAAGCTTAATTGATTGGTGATGGAGATCTGAAAAGGTCATCTCGCTGTACAGTTTTCCGGAAGTACGTATCAATAAAGAGTACCGTATATTGTGTAAAGCTTAACTGTACTGTTTTCTCTTGTAAAACAAAGGAATATCAATAGGCATCAAGATACAGCGTCATGATAGAAATTTGTTAGCAGATACCTTAGACATGGTTTGTACTATTTGTATTGGTATGTCGACAATTATACCATCAAGTGGTACACGTTCAGCTTGATTTTTGCACCACTGTGAAATGCAATATGCATTTAAAGATTGTTGACACATATATCAGATTCAACATAAAGTTCTTAATTATCTGCATAAAACAACATTTTGGTTTGTTCTAATTTCTGAACATCATTTACATATGAGGTAAACGGTTCGATTGGGAAATTCCACATCAACACATCAGAGTAAGATATTTGATCTGAAAATAAGATGCATCGCCAATACAACCATAGCTATGTAACGTATATAATTCATCTAAATGTACGTCACGAGCGCATCCCTCTATTTTGTTCTAAAACATGTTCTTCTCTGGGATGTTGAAATGGAAACAAACTGAATGCTCGACAAAATGTACTAAAAGAGGGACAAAAGATACCAAAGGGACAGTCAAACTCATAAATCTTAAATAAACTGACAACGTCAAGGCTAAAAATGAAAAAGACAAACAAACAAACAATAGCTTACATGACAAATCTAAGGCCGTGTTCACATTGACCTAAACTCGGTGTTGTGTTAATGTAACTCACACATAAACTAAACATAATTACGTTCCCATTGATAAAACTCAATGTTTACATGTAGTTTAAATCATGTTTTGTCTACATGCAGTCGATAGTCGATGTAGGCCTTGTGTAGGTTCAGTGTACACAAAACTAGACATTCCAAATTGTTATTTTTCCATTTATATGTAAAAAAGAAACGATTTTTATATAAAATTGATACTTATAACACTTATTAATAAAGTTCTTTACAGAAATGTTTGTCTGAACTTGATATATTTATTTGTTATAAAAACACTTTACGTATCCTTATAAACCCCTTATCAAGACCCATCCATCATCATTGCCGAACACATATTCCATTAGAAAAGGTCTTCCCGAATCGACTGGACGTACAAAATGTCAGAAATATTTGGCAATGGTCTTAACTCAAACAACGATTCACTCATAAATACATTACTAAAAAAGGGTGAGATTGATTGTTTGTTTGTGTAGAATCTCAGATCCGTTAAAATACAATAAAAAGTAAATAAAATATCACCCTCTCCTTTTGCTAAAAAAAACCCAAACAAACTTGTAGAAACAATACCATTTGAAACAAACAGAAAAGATAGAAATGTACTGATCCTTAAAATCGCAATTCTTTTTCTTTGTCTATAAGCACGGTGATGCAGTCTGTATTTTCAATGCGTAGTCGAGACATCTTTAAACTACTGCAAATCATCCAAAATGATTTTCTTAAAGGAGCAACTACTTTATTTTTTAAAAAAGGGAGGGGGTCTGAGTCCGAAGTTTTTTTCTCTCGCGAAAGTTAATATTCATTTTTTTTCGATGGCACCAATTCAATATTTAATAGCATAATATATGGGGGAAACTTTGGATTCAGACTATTTTTTTCATTCTTATCATCTGTATAATCCGATTTTTTAATCAAATTTTGGAAAAAATCCATCCCCCCATTTTTTTTAAACTCAAATGGTCGTTCCCTTACTGCTAGAAAAGTTGTTCGAAAATTTGAGTTCGGTTCTACGTAATGAACATTTAAATGACATAAAGTTTACAAGTGTTAACTAATCTTATGTACAGGTAACAAAACAAGGTGTATAGATATGGACAAATCTTATGTGAAACTAGTGCAGATTACATTAAACCAAATGTAAACATGTTTAATGTACACGGCGTTTGGTGTGAACACGGCCAAAGGCCAAAGAAAACTAGAGAATAAACAACACGAACTCCACCAAAAAACTAGGGATGATCTCAGGTGCTTCGGACGGGTAAGCAGACCCTGCTCCACATATGGCACCCGTCGTGTTGTTTATGTGATAACAAATCCGGAAGGTAGTCTAATTCGGATTTATAACCTGCTGAAACATCGCATAAAACAAGGCATAAGATTATTAGGCATCCATACAGCTAGTGGTAGTTCTTCAGATATCCAGAAAATAAATGTTTTCAGGACAAAAGATCAAAACATTTAAAAAAAATATTCTATAACATCCTTTAAAATAATTTTTAAGAGAGAAAAACAGAGTAATTGAGTGTGAGTAAATGTGTTTATTAGAAATTTCTCAGCTACTGAAACAGATATTCGCCATTCTTTACCTTGTTTAGGCGGTACGTTAACTCCATTCCAGGGTTTAAGCTAGGATTTTGAGGGCTTTAGTCACTTTTGCGCGATATGAAAATCAACTTTTGTTTTTTCTGTAACAGCAAGGGATCAAGGGTATAGTTTACTAGCCTTATCTTTGACTTTGTCAGATTTAAAAGGACTAAGGCATGATTGGCAGTCAGTATTGTATGATTTGACTGTATTGGCCAAGTGGCGGATCCAGAAATTTATTCACTATTCACCATTTAAGGTGCGAATCATATTTTTGGATTAAATTTCATAGAGATTGATCCAATATCCACCCATTTAGGTGCGAATCATATCCCTGGCCTTCCATTGATACTGTGCTATGTACGCAATGTTTCGGGTTATTTTGGAAATGTTTTTATTCCAGGGAAACCTTCATCAGAGACCACCCCTTTTGTTTTTGTTTTGTTTTGATTTGTTTAGTTTTAATTTTTAATTATTTCTTTTTTATTACTATTTTACTTGAGTTTAGTTTTTTTTTAAATTTTATTTTAAATATTTCAAACAGTTTCTGAACTGTTTTTTTTTTAATAATTTCACTATATTTTTTTTATTTTTCTTAAATTTTTTAACCAATGTTAAATTAATTAATTACTCGTTTCAGAGTACGACTTTGTCCCCAGAAGAATATCAGTTCACATGTGTTGTTTACATGATGGTCATTATTTAGTTCCGCACAGTTAAATGTTTAGTAGGAACTGTGAGGTTTAGATAAATTATTGTATAGCTCGTTTAACTAATTCACCAGTGTTTCTGTTTCTTTTGAAACCTATTGATGGGTGGATATTGGATCAATTTCTATGAAATTATGTCTAGATCCCCCTACTCCGCCTCTGTGACCCTTTTATGAAATATTCTGACATGCGATGTGGAAACGTAGTTCACAATTTCTCTTCAGTTTGTTACAGAGGACATTCCTGATCAACAAAAGTTGGATTCAAGGAATAACAGCAGAAATTAACTTGCAATGAGTACATCACTGCGTAATCCGTATTCTTATAAAACGTTTAAATCGATATTTGGAAATCATTTCTAATAAGTTGGAACTGTATACAATCCTTTTTGGATAGAGTATAACAACTGATAGGAGGTTGTAATCAAATCAAGAAAAGTTCACATTTACTATTTTCGGTTTTAAAAGAAACGAAAACGGAGAGTGACAAGTGATTGATAAATTCAAAACTAGTCCGGATTTATCAGGAAATTAACATTGTTCGGTTTAATTTCTTTAAGTTAGAGATATATATTTGTATCTCTCGTTTAATTGATTCTAAACGATTTCGTATTTTACAATTTTAATGAGAGTCTATAAATAGTAATAAATACTTCCACGCATGCGTAGCACTCAGTACATGAAGTACTTGTTTAAATCGTGAAGACTTCCCTAAAGACGTTTGAATAAATTTTCTATTTTAAATGAAAATTGTCGAAAGTTTTTGATGGCAATTTATATCAATTATGACGCAAATGCATTCGAATGAAGAGTCTACGACAAACGAACTTCAAATTGTAATCGTTTGAGAAATATTGAAATTCAAATGCGAACTGTCCGGAGTAACAATTTCGATCAAATGACGAAAACTATAGTATACTCCTGGTTGTTGAAATTCCAACTGACTGATTTTCCTGGAATAATAATTAGGATGGTCAATTATGAGGTTTATTAATAATTAACGGATTAGTGACCCATCTGATGGCGATAATCGGATTAGTTGTAATCACAACTTGTAACACGTGTTAAAAATGTTAAATAACTGTGGTCTAAAACATGAAGACAGGTAAATTTATTGTTTTTAATGCGAAATTATTTTACACTTTTAAAATGTTAGTGATGAAAGGAGTTTGTCCAGTAAGACCCCTTTTTGGCCCCAAAATATAGCAGTTTTACAAAATTGTTTAAAGGTAAACTGTTAGTTACTTATTGGACAGTAGAATGCTTCTGCTACATAAATATGAGCTGGTTTTGACAATAGAATCCACATATATCGGATACTAGCACCATTAAGTCATGCTAAATTACTGAAATCTTCACAATCCCATCATTTTAGTTAAATTTTAGACGGTTTCCGTGTAAAACGAAAGTGGCCGCATTCGTGTTCATCCTAAATATTGAAAAGCAAGTTGTATTTGATGATAATACATAACATATATTATAATGGTTTAATGATGAACACGGATGCGGCCACTTTCAATTTTGATAAAAACTATCTGAAAAAGTGACATTTTTCGGCGCATTTGTAAGATTTGTCATATTTGAATTCAGATTGTTTTTAAGCACTAAGTTAGTTACAATCTTTCACATAAATTAAATGAATCGAATAAAATAGACACTTAAGTTTTTCAAAAGTGGTCAACATCTTTCGTCCGATGAACCTGGAATTTGAGGCAAAAATCGGTTCTTACCGGACCTTCTCCTTTACTTGAAATACTTTCCTCAATTCGAAAACCCTTTCGTAAATTACGTGTTCATCTTCACAATAATTGCGGCAGAATTCTCCGATTCATCCGGGTAGATTTTCAAAGACTGTAAGAAAGCTTGTCGTGCAGATTCCTTGTCGCCAAATAATTGTAAAGCAATTCCCAATAAAGTGTAGGCCTCCGCTGTACTCTTAAAATCTGCCATCAAATATCTTTCTCCTATAACAATTTTTAAATCTTGAATAGAATCCTGACAATGTCTAACATCATTGAGGTGATTATGACAAAGAAAACTAAGGAAATAAGCATACGCTGTGGATGGAATATAATATATGTCATTGCATCCCTCTATTAAAAGTTCTTCTGGTGTTAACGTTGAATTCTCTGTTAATTGTATCAGATCTACGAACAGTATTTTCCGAAGACAAGCCACACTCGTCTTAAAGAATGACAGCAGTTTAAGTGACTGGTAATGGATATGTGACAGAGTCAATCCCAGAAACAGTTTATCGGAAGAACATTTTGATATAGAATACCTAATGATGTGTAAAGCTTTCCTGTATTGCTTTGTTTTGTAAAAAAATGAAGCTACCATAAGCCATCCAGAAACAGCGTCATGATAGACATTTGTAAGAAGTGTACTCAAACAGGATTTGTACCGTTTGTATTGGTATTTATTATTGATAATTGCACCATAAAGTGGAAATCTTTGAGCTTGTTTACTGCATCGCTTTGATATGTAGTATGCATACAAGTGTTTTAATGAAAATTTATGACACCATATGCTGTGAAATAATCCGGGGTTGAATACATGTATATCTAACTCAGAATAAGTTTCGAAGATATCTATACCAACATGCAAAATTCTGGATTGCACTATTTTCTTAACGTCATTTACATATAATGTACATGGTTCAATTGGAATATTCCTTATCGATACAGTAAAGTTAGATATTTGATCTGAAAATAAAATGCATCGCCAACCATAGCTGTGTAACGTGTTTAATTTTTTTAAAAGTACATCACGAGCACGACCGTCTATTTTGTTCTCGAACATGTTGTTTTCTGGAATGAAGTAATGTGAACAAACCGAATGCTCAACACAATAGACTAACCTGCTGAAACATCGCATAAAACAAGTTATAAGATTATCAGGTTTCCATACAGATGATGGTAGTTCTTCAGATATCCAGAACATAATTGTTTTAAGGAAATATGAACAGAGTAAATCTTTACATTCAGAATCATTTGATATAACATCTTTCAAAATTATTTTCAAGAGAGCATAGCACATTAATTGGGTGTGAGTAAATGTATTAATTAGAAGTTTTTCAGCTACTGAAAAAGATACTCGCCATTCTAGATCTTCTTTCGGTGATCCGTGAACTCCGACCGGTACAAAAAGTACTCCGTGTTTTATAATACTTTGTATGACGTTATGACTCGGCCATGAGCTACCTGATCTTGTTATCCAATTTACAGCAGAAGATATCCACATTTTACCATGTAAAGAAAAGGCATGATCAAAAAATCCATTTCTGTCAGATATACACGGTCCATGAATTTGGTTGCCTTCTTTCAATACCAATAACATATTTCCCTTACATAATGCACTAGAAAAATAACGTTTACCATAATGTTCTTCACATAATTGAAAAAGACGAAACGAATCTCTGCTATAGTCTAGTCTTAATAAAGTATAACAAGGCTTTACATCGTCTGTATCCATGGACAAATAAGGTCTACGTATATCAAAGTCAGGTTGTACATTTTCAATAACCTCAACGAATTTGCTCACAAACATAATATCAAAATCACTTCCTCGCATGTCAAGTCCTTCTCCAATGCTTCCACTTGTTATTACTGTTTCCTTCTTGTTATTCGACAAATTGTCTCTCACCATGTTCATTAATCTGATTGTTTTAACATGCTTTTCCGTTCCTACGATATTTTGACATAAATGGCGGTAAAGAGCTTGTGATATGTTTGGTATTATAATATCTGTAATTAGAAAATTAAAACAAACATGGTAAGAACATAATTTTGTTCAAGGTATATATCATAAAAAACTGTACATTTATGATGCCTTCACTAGTTTTATTGACAGTTAAGTTCTCCAAAGTATAAACAATTATTTGTTTTGAACGTTAAACTTAAATCAAACGAGATATTAATATGCAGATGATGTATTATACACTTATTAGTAAAGTAAAGTTCAAAATAATTGAAATTGATCAGGGAAAAACTCTTAAATACATAAGAGGACTAATACATTGATATGAATTAATTAGAGACATGAATAAAACGGAATGTTTGAAAATTTATTTATTCTTTCGTACAGTAAAAAACGTTTTTGATTCATACTTTTCTCTTATATTGATTTTACCATTCTTTTTTTCAAAACTCCTATAAAAGTATTTATGACCCTTTTATTTTTCATACTTAAAGTCGTGCAAAATTGACCTACTTTGATTGAATTTTTTATAATATTTTGTTTTAAAGTAATCTCTCCCTGAATTGCTAAGTTGGAAAGATTGTTTTCTACAAAACCAAATATCTGTTTTTTTTTCAAATATACTAGTACTATAAAAGAAACGATACACGATTTTTTGTTCAAATCAAAGATACATTTTTCCTTTTATAGGACCAATATTGAAGGTAGACATATTTAATGACCATGGTAATACAAATATGTTTAAAGCAATTTTGTTTTGCTTTCATGACGTCACTTGGCGAAATTTAAACTTTTTGACAAAATTTTCATAAAACCACAATTTTAAAAACAGAAGTTCCAACTAATGATGACATTCTCATATTTAGAGGTAAAGACAACGTGTGCCATCTATTCTTTTTTCAAATAATACAGTTTCTTCGTTTATTTGTTTAGAAATCGTAAAAATGCATACATTATCAAATGATTTACCATAGACAGTATGTGTTAAGTGAAATTCAAAAAACGGTTTCAATCTTTAAACTAATCAGAATGGTTCCAAATTTATAGTGTGTTGTTTTCATATCTAAAGCGTTGATTTGAGACGAATTGTTTTTGGCATTTTTTGAGATTTCAAAAAAACTCTTTTTTTACCAAAAATTAAAAAAAAACATTATTTTAACCGATTTGTTACAACATGAACATGACTTGAATAGCATATTGAATATTTTTAAACAAATTAGAAAATTCATTTAGTACTTAGAACATTGTTTGTCGATTTTTTATCCAACTTTCTGCAAAAATAATTTGCACCCTATGTTCATTTACACGGAATTTAGTTACTTTCCGACAGGTTACAAGTTTCATTATCGTATGTGCATAAATAAAGGCAACAGTAGTATACCGATGTTCAAAACTCATAAATCGATAGAAAAAAAAACAAATCTGGGTCATAAACCAAAACCGAGGGAAACGCATTAAATACAAGAAAATGACGACACAACATTAAAATGTAACACACACAGAAACGAACTAAGCATTAGACAAAATCCGATGCAAATAACAAATATAAAATCAAAACTAAATACATGAATTTGGGATAAAAAAATTACCGTGACACGTTTTATAATAATGTGAATTCACACTCGAATACAAGAGGAAACAAACGACACAAAAGAAACACAACGTTAAAATGTTACACACACAGAAACGAACTATAATATAACAAAGACCATATTCCTGACTTGGTACAGGACATTTTTTAAAGAAAAAATGGTGGGTTGAACGTGATTTTTTGGCATGCCAAGCCTTGCAAATGAAAATACATTGCAAATGAAAGCTTTTTAAAATGGTGTGTCTCAATTTGTTTCATATTTTATACTTTTTGATAAATTTATTCCAAAGTCGTGTATCGTTTCTTTGTTAGTTAGTATACTAGTTTAAACATTGCATAAAAAAATTGTGTTTCAGTGTTTAAAAAACTGTGTCAAACATTGTTTGCCAATCTGTCAAAATATTTACAGATTTAAACAAAGAACTAAACCTTATTATGTAATGCTATCATACACCTAATCATCGTGATTAATAGTTAAATCATCTCAAAATAGCCTAACCTGTTAATATTTTGTTTACAATATAAATAAGTCATTTGTAAGCTATGGTGATGAAATTTCCTTTAAATTATATTTTTTATGTGAACACAGAATAGTATAAAATAAAAAGTTGCTCATACTCATTTCAAAGTTTGAAAGAATATACAAATTAACGTTGTTGCTAAACTACAATCTCGCAAGCCTGTTTTTATCTAGGTGCGATATGTGTTTTTCTGTAAAATCTATGTTCGTTCCTATTTTAAACAGACGTTCTAATGATTCCGAATACGCCATATACTTTAACTTTGTAATTTGGTTATAAATGGCAAGAAACATTGCAAATGGAGTATTTTTCAAACTACCTCAAGATATAAATAATTGTGTTTAAATACATGGTAATTCATATGTAAAGTTGTGGATATAAAATCGAGTTCTCTTTTATATGAAATAGAAAGTTCCATACACAATATCGTTCTGTATACAAAACCATTCGAAAGTGAAAAAAAATAGTTTAGATGTGCTAACATGTACATATAATACATTCACTGACCTATCTTGAACTCCAAGGGAAATTCAAAACGGAAAATCTATAATCAAAATGCAAAATCAAAACCGCAAACACATCAAATATATAGATATTAATTGTCATAGTCCTGACTTGGTACAGATATTTTCTTATGAAGAAAATGATGGATTGAAACTAGTTTTATAACTACCTAAACGTGTCACTTTTATGAAAGTTGCACAAAATGACCATATTTTGTCAACAATGTGTGAACAAAACAAAGAGACATATCAGCTGAAAATGTCAGAAATAGCGGTACATCAGTCAATAACAAATATGTCAACAAAGAAACACAAAAAGGCATATAGACAAAGCACATCAGCAACACTAAAAAAATAATCAAAGGAAGATGACGGGTTGTGATAATGATGTATTTGAGATAATTCATGTGTTTTAATCTATTCGTGGTTTTAAGATATTAGAACTTAAAAAGATTAATATATGATTTTTTTTTATATGAAATAAATTTAAAATGTTTACCTTTTATTCTCTTATTCTGTTATATACATATGGGGCTGATCCGTGGATATTCGTAATATTTGCTTTCGTTTCCAATTTTAATAATATGTAATGTACAACAAGTACACAAGATTTTACATTAAAAAAAAAAACAGCCGTTGGTAACTATTCTATCCCATTATTAATAAGATTGTCTATGTAAATTAAAGTTGAAATGTTTACCTTCCATTGTCTCAGCTTGTTGTAGGAATGTGTTTTCCCGTAATATCAACTTTCGTTTTTATTTGAATTACACGTAGTTATAGCACCTACGCAATACTTTATAATTTGCATTTAAAACCCCAGGTATATCAAACATGGTGAAAAGGAAAGCTAAGAAAAAAAAATGTGTACACACGTGGCAAATTAGGTATTAGTGTGTTTGTTTATCTTCATATTACACTTTAATATATGTCTGTTTACATGAACAGCAGACTGTTACTATTTTATCACATTATGTTTAAATTTGTTGTTTTAAATTAAAGGTAAATTGTTTACCTGCCATCCTTTCAGCCTGTTATAAGATTTTATATGAAATGTGTATTTCCGTTATACCAACTTTCGTTTCCATTTAACTTAAACCAACTGATAACACCTGTATGTAGACAAAACTATTTTGTAATTTGCATTCAAAAACTCAGGTACATTACACATTGTGACAAACTAAAATATCAATAAAAAATGTGTACACACGGGGAGAATTAGGTTGTATATAGATCTTGTTAACAGATCTGGTTTATATATCGGGTTTGTGTCGTTGTTCTCCTCTTATAGTTGATGTGTTTCCCTCAGTTATAGTTTGTAACCCGGATTTGTTTTTTTCAATCGATTTATGAACTTTGGGCAGCGGTATACTACTGTTTTTTTATTTATGTTACTGTTGATATTTAAGTTATTCAATATTTTGTAACATAGGCAGCAATTCATAATTAATAATAGTATATTAAAGATTAAAATGCCTTAATAGTTATCAAAAGTACCAGGATTATAATTTAGTACGCCAGACGTGCGTTTCGTCTACATAGGACTCATCAGTGACGCTCATATCAAAATAGTTATAAAGCCAAACAAGTACAAAGTTGAAGAGCATTGAGTATCTAAAATTCCAAAAAGTTTTGCCAAATACGTCTAAGGTAAAACCTACCTAAGAATGTGAATAAACACATTTAGAGTTGGAGTTACACATCTGCCTTATATTGATTCTAGATAGGTTCCTTATAAATAATTTATAAGTTTACAGTTTAGAGAAGGAAGTAGGTAAATTAGAACAGATCATTAATTATTTTGTCAAACCATTGATAACATGACAAGATATGTAAGTGATAATGTCAAACTTATGTGCACACATAATGTTTCTGGGAGGGATAAATGGAACTTTTTAAAACATCACTTCGTTAACATTCTATAAAATAAGATAAACGATGACAATATGTGCATTTCGACTATTAGTGTCTCGTCTAGGATGCTCAGTTAAATATTTAAATATTACTAAGTTTGCAAAGATTTAAGATTTAAAAGTGCCCAACTCATCAGATCACTTCAATGAAGAAAAAACATTTAACAAAAGCGCACACTGGTAGAGGAGTCCGGGCAGTTTAATGATTTTTATAGATTAATATACGCAAAAATAAACATTTCGAACACAACATTAAGGGTGGGGTGACACATATCAAAAGGGGAGAAAATAAAAAAAAACATGTAACAATTGACACAAAATATGTATAATACAACATAAAGGATGTTAATATCGAAGAACGGCAAAACTGAAAACCTTCTACTTTTTTCAGTGACCGCCTTCAACACGTTGAAGTTTATGTCACTTGACAACCTCATATGAGAATTGACAAGAAACAAGCAAATACAGTCTTCAAAGCATAAAATAGTACAAACGATGAAGCAAAACGGACTTGGTACTCGGAACTCAAATCTGACTTTACATGTCCAATCCCTTCTGAAGACACATATTTGATATTGACAAAAGTTAAGATTGATTGCACAATAACCAAAAACGTGTTTGTTTAAATTGAATACTTGAAATCTGCAGCTGGCATTTCAGTAACTGCTAGTAGTTTTTGTTGATTTATGTATTTTTATCAATTTGCTTAGCTTTTTTTGTTACCTTTTCTGACATCGGACTCGATCTCCCTTAAAACTGAGTTATACTGTGCGTATTGTTGTGTTTATGATTCTTATAAATTGACTAGAGGAATAGGGAGTTTAGATCTTACAAAACATGTTTAATCACGCCGCGTTATTGCGCCTGTCCAAAGTCAGGATCCTCTATCTCTTGTTAGTCTTGTATGTTCTTTAGTTATAGTTCATTTATGTTTGGAGTTTAATATGACGTCCATTTTCACTGAAGTAGAACATTTTTTTTATTTAGAAGGCAGCTAAATCCCGCCTCAAGGTGCAGAATGGTTTTCGCTGTGTTGAAGACCCATTGGTGGACTTCGGATGTTATGCATTAGAATCGGAATAACAGTACTGTAGCTGAAGTGTCGCCATCTGCAAATCGAAAATTGATGGTGGCAACTCTTCAACTACAGTTCTGTTATTCCTTAAAGATAAGCCTAACGAATCTTAATGTTAGTGTTCCAAAATATTCACACAAATGCAAAACAATGCAGTATCAAGTAAATTTTCAAATAAACACACTAAACATTTACAAAATATGAATGATGAACACAAAATAGAACATGTAAAACATTCCTTATCATGTTTGTGGTATATAGGTCATGCCAAAAACCATAACACAATGATAGGTAGCAGTACATGTATGAGGTCTACTGGAATTCAATAGCATTTGGTTTATAAATATGTCCACTGATTTTGGAGATTACTCTTACAAAAATCAAAACACAATATGTTCAATAAGATTACTATCAACTTCAGATGTCTGTTTTAATGTTCTTTTCAATACAAGGAAAATCATAATGTGTATATACTATTTTATATGAGTTATACTATCTGACGATAACCAAATATGGTTTAGCAATAAGGTTTATATTTGAATATGCGTGTTATTAAATTGAATCACTTCCTCTGCATACTCTTATACAGGTTAGTAGCAATATTCTGTAGTGTCGAGCTGTTTGAAAAAGCCATTAGTAGTACCGAAGCAAAATGAGGAATTTTGCAAACTTAGATCATTGATGCCTTCCGTAAAAACTCGTTTGACTTCTTATCGTCAATGTGGTTCATTATGTGCCATACTGTCTTGAATCAAAGTCCGTTGCGAAACCGGAAAGGCCGAAAGAATCCGATTAGTTCGTAATCATTTTACAACGTATTGAAACTCATAATTCAAAAATAAACACCATGGCGAAACAAATAAATGCAAAAACACTGACCAACCAAGCATATCAAAAACAGGAATCTCATGTGATGCTGCTCAACATAACGCACCATCGTATTGGTCATGTAGGTTAAATTGATCTGCAACGCAAATTTGTTTTTGAGGACCTCTAACTGCAGTTCATACATAAGAAGCTGTTAATAATAAAAAAAATAATATCAAGTATGTTGTCAGTTATTTCAAAATGAAATAACATTCACGAATAGTATTACGTTTACGTTTACGCATCGTTGTAAATATATGAATTTGATGAGACTGTCGTATAAGTGAGAGGTTTAGCACTATAAAACCAGTTTCAATCCACCATTTTCTACATTTGGAAATGCCTGTACCAAGTCAGGAAAATGACAGTTGTTGTCCATTCGTTTGATGTGTTTTGTCATTTGAATTTGCCATTTGATTAGGGACTTTCCGATTGAATTTTCCTCGAAGTTTAGTCTTTATGTGATTTTATTTTTAACACCTTCAATTTATCGTTGTTCACTATTTTAACGAAAGAACATATTTCAAACGAATATGAATAATATCTCTCTCTTTTTTTATAGCATTCTTATTACATGTATCTATTCGACATTTTACGTTGAATTTATCAAACCTTCAATTAAGTTTATAATTAATGCAATATATTCAGATCGTAATCTGCCTTGTTTTCTTTTTAAATTTGATGATTGTTTTAGTATTCAGATTTAAGCAAGTCTGTCAACGCAGATTGTTTCACATACCAATAGCGATTAATTTGTTTTTGTTATGCATTTATGGAATTTGCGATGGAACGTTGTAACAAGACTGCCGTTCGTCCTGTAGAGTTTGCGTTTCTCAACCGATCGTCACGTCACTTGTTGTATACATTAATTTTTTTTTGCAGGGGTAAAATCAAAATTGTTTTAAAATAAAGAGCAAAGGTCACATCGGTAATGTAGTAACGAGGGGATAATCCGCTTTAAGATATCATGTTAAAATTGAGATGCATCCTTAATGAACTAGAATCTTTTTGTTAAATTATAACTTTTAGTTTACTTATTAATATTTGACACTATGATTCGCTCTCTCAATTTTTACCTTTTTATTCGATCAAAGACAGTACATTTATTTCCTTTTATTTCCTTTTTTAGGGTTTGGTACTGTGGTCTTCAACCTGAATGAGATCATGCAATGACCCTGAATGTCTGTTTTATTTGTTGCCTTGTGTAATATTGTTTAGGAACAAAATAAAAAACAAACAACAACATAAGATTTAATCTTTATCTTAATCAGAAGAGACATCAAGTGCCTTTCAATTCTTTTATTAACTTGTTTGCACTAATTTGCTTCGAGTTTGTTTTGGCAGTGCAACTCATAGGGCGAGGCCATTCACCAGCTTCTTCATCTTTCTGGTCAGACAAGACATCCTGTTTTCGGGTCTAGCGACGTCTTAATAAACCGGAATTTAATAAAAGAAAATAGTAGAATTTTAATTGCATTGTCGCGTGTCGTAACGACAGGAAGCCTTACATGTTTGTTTTTCGTAATCTCAAATTTATGAAATGTAAATAGAACAAGTAGCTCGGGAAATTGCAATTGTTATCCTTTCCTTGTTTCCTTTCAGTGTATTAATTTTTTGTACAACAATTATTTTATTGTTTACTTCATCAATAAGAAACTTCAGTTACATGGATAATGTCAAAGGTTAATATTTGTTTTGTAATATTTTGCATGACTTGTTATATTTGTGTTAAAATCAACTTTATTAGTTTTATTATCTAACAGAGATATTCAGTAGTTTTATCGAAGTGTTTTTAGAAATGATTCTTTCTCAACTTTTGTCGTTTCTTTGGATTATATGTGTCAGTTCCCATTTTATGTGTTACCGAATCATTGTGATATTACATTAACTAAAAAAGGACATAAGATGTAACTGCAGCTCAATGGATTTAACACATATACCAGCAGATTGCCCATCAAACACAACAAGTTTATATTTGTCTAATAATAATCTGGACATTATATCAAGGAAAGCTTTCACTAAATATGCAGAGCTTAGATATCTGGATATAAGTGGTTGTCATATGACAACAATCGACCAATCAGCATTTGATAATTTATCACATTTAAAAGAACTGAGAATGTCACCACTAGATGATCTACAAGTACTTCATATATCACATGACTTGCTGTCAACGTCTTCAAAAGAGTCGTGGTCGGATTTTCATAATATAACAAAAGTGTTTAGTTATGGTGGACCGTCAAATGGGTCGTTTGCAGAGATATTTCTGTGATGAAAAATCTGAAGTATTTACATAGTCGTATTCAAATTCATGTTCTACGTAAATGTACGTTTCATGCCTTTGCAGAAACGCCATTAAAATATCTAGAGGTAAACGGCCATTTAATGACGATAGAAAAAGATACTTTTTAACCATTAACATTTCTTTCCAGTCTTGTAATTCCAATTGCACGTTTCCTAAAACTATCAAATACTTTGCCAGCTTTGCACGTGTTCAAAAAACGTCAAATGGATGAACTAAATTTAAACAATAATTTCAGAGTACACGGTGAATTCATTGTAACAACTGATTTATTTACATATATCGGTTACATTTGTGTGAAGAAATTATCTTTGACCTTCAATGGCATAAAAATTATCAATGCTGACGCAGTTCAGAAGATGAAATATAAACATTGTTTTGAGAGTTTAAACTTAAGTAACAATGACTTTGATTTTCACCAGTTGTTAACAATATGGTTTTTCAATTTGTTTACACATCTGAAGACATTAGACATGTCGGATAACAACATTCAATTTAATCAAAATAAAGTTAAGATAGATGGAATTAAACATACACGTGATAATTATGATCTATCTGATAATGAATCCTTTAACATCATTCCCTCATATTATCCTCCAGATATTGTATCATGGTTTCCTTCGACACTTGAAATCCTGAATATATCTTGTATCAACGTAGTAGGGAACCCAATCAACAGCCTTACATTTAAAGAAATCAAAGACCTGCAAATAATTGATTCATCATACTATTCATTGTTTGACTGCAATTACACATTTAACGGACTTCAGGACGTGTTAATACTTAATGTTTCACATTTCAAATGCGGACTTTTAAATCACAACCTTCTACAATCTGCCGTCAATTTGGAACAGTTGATAATGCAAAGCTCTTCACTATGTATCGGCCTAAACAATGATCACCACTGTCAATTCCTCCATGGACTCAAACGTTTACAGTATATAGACTTTTCAAGAAATGCATTTGAAGACCGATTTAGAATTTCAACATTTAAAAGTCAACTTGATAGTTTGCAATATTTGATACTTGAAGGAAATTTATTCACAAGTATTCCATTATGTCTGGAAGACTTTAACATATTAAGTTTTCTAAATATTAGAAACAACAAGATAGCCTACTTGACAACTGAGGAAATTGACGCCATTGAAGTGCTTTACAGAAAATCAAATAGAACAGTGAAAGTCTTATTAGATGGCAACCCTCTTGTATGTACTTGTGCTTCATTAGATTTTGTAGAATGGTTATTTACTACTAAAGTGAAACTTGACAGCAATGGTAGTTATTCGTGTGTCGGAAACGATGGAAATATTACAACAACAAATACAATTTACAATGACTTACGAATTATGCGAATAAGATGTATAACAACAGTTTGGTTAATTTTTTCTGCAACATTATTCTGTATGCTTCTATTGTTTATTCTAGTTGGATATCGTTACAAATTGCACCTACAATACTTTCGTCTATTCATCGGAATGGCCAATCCACTTTTCCGGAAGTCAAAAGGAGAGACACTTGAATATGATGTATATGTAGCTCATTGCGATGGCGACTATACATGGGTTTATGGACCTTTGCGCATATTTCTTGAAGAGAGACGAAATTATAAACTTCTACTATTAGAAAGAGGTGATGTTCTTGCTGGAGAACCTAGACATTTTACTTTATACAATGCCATTCCAAAATGCAAAAAGATAATCTTAGTAATTTCAAAAGAGTTTGTTAACAATGATTGGGCATACTATGAAGGTATTGTTGGAATTGAACATTTTCTAGGATTACAAGCAAAAATAATTGTTATAAACCTAGAAAATATAACCAAAACAGAAATACCGCAATGTGTTCTTCAAATGATGTCATTGAACGCCAACAACCACATTCGTAAAACAGACACATTAAATGAAAAAAAACATTTTCTGGCAATGTTTAGATCAAGCAATGAAACATTAATGAAAGACAGTGTTATTATGGCTCTTTTCAATTGATGCTATTAAACAATAGTTTGCATTGCACTCATGCTTTGTCAGTGTAAAGCATATGTAAATAACGTAGACATTAAAAACCTGCACGGTGGTACTGAAGATACGATGACAACTATATTTGTCAAAGGAACAAAATAAACCTTTGATATTAAAATACGGCTAGATGGGCTTGAAGGTATGAGCAACAACTTTCCCATAACAAAAATATACTACTAAAATTTGTTTTACCAAGATGATGTTATGTGTAAAATATCATTGTCGGTAAATCGCTTATATATATTTTGACTAAAAACGTTGCTTGAAACGACATTTTGGTCAATATACGTGAATTTTATTACTATTTTAGAGTATTTTACAACGTGTCATCACACGTAACTTTCTTTGCAAATGTATCGAGACTATGTTAAACTGTTTATTAAAATGTAACACAAAAGTAATCCTTGAATAAACTGACTATTTATGCAAAGACTAATTCCTTGATCTTATCTCATGTTTTACTTTTTTTTGGAATTTGGCGTCTATGATGCAGGTAATTCCAGACAAGTGCTTTAGACACAACCTATTTTTGAAGTTTTCCTTTCATTTATATAAATTCTATATAACTAGTTACAACAGTTATCAAGGGTACCAGGATTACAATGTAATACGCCATACGCGCGTTTCGTCTTCATTAGACTCATCAGTGACGCTCAGATCAAAATAGTTTTATAGCCAATTAAGCACAAAGTTGAAGAGCATTCCGGACCCAAAATTTCAAAATACGGCTAAGGTAATATATTCCTGGGATAATAAAGTCCTTAGTTTTTGAAAAAAAAATTGTTACAGGAAATTTATAAATATATACAAATAATTGTATTTAAATGAAAAAATACTATTTCACATAATTTTGTCAAACAGACATGCTTGATTGTATGCTTATCATGTGTATGATACGAACCATATCTGCTTTTTTAAAGATTTAATAATTTTACATTTGAAAAAAAAGTAGCTATATTGCATTCAATACAAGGTCAGAAATGTATGTGAAGTAAAGCGATTTTCTTTGTAATACCACTTCTGTATAGCAATATTCAAATAAAATATCTTACTCATTAAACATTACCTTATTCAACTGGTTAGAGAAGAAAGATTTAAGTAATACAGCAAATGCCTACACTTTGATTGGAATTGCTTACTTTGTTTCATGTTGAATGCTCGTTTACGTTTTTCAAAGCCCTCGAAACTTCCCGTATTGGTCCATCGCACTTTAGCGTGATATACTGCCGTACAGTATATTAGCAACCAAACAACCATCGAATTTTAGCGTGAGACTACGCCATACTTGAGTGTAGACCATTGCACTTCACCGTAGCCATCGCACCTTAGAGTCCTACATATACTAGTATAATATGTGTTGATGTAACTAATGTAATCTGTTGATGTATAGGGTAGCTTAATTTTGGAACCTTAAATCTTAAAATACCACTTAACAGATAGTCATTTTATATAAAATAAAATGTGTATTTCATTCTTTATTGAAAATTGTCTCACTGATGTACGAATTTATACTCCTTAAACTACAATTACTCAATCTTTTGTAAGCGAACTATTGGGCTATTCCAGAATTAGTCTGTCCCCCCCCTATGGAAGACATTGGAATTCCAGATTTTTTTTCCTTTATTTTTTCTAAAATTCCAAACAAATTTTCCATCTGGACAAAAAAAATCCAAACTTTTTGTCTATTGGTGCACAAGAAATTCCATGTAATTTTCAAAGGGGCGAATAATTTCCAGAAATTTTTTACTGATATTCATTAAGATTTTCCAGAACAGAAATATTTGGTGACCCATTATTTCCAGGTATATTACACAAGAGTATTGATCAATTCCCCATGTACATGTATAAACATGAAAAGACTTCAAAATAATGGGGGAGGGGCAAAGATCTGACACTGTCAGCAATAGTAGTTAAGAGAGCAGGAGCATTCAAAATATTGTACTGTTTTCAATTACGGTAGCTATTACACTGATAAAATTTAAATAAACCATGTATATGCCTCTTTTGGGGGTATACCGTATATAATATTCAAGATATAGATTGATAAAGTTATGCTTCCACTAGTATTATAACATGCGTATTGATTGATTAATATATTGTTTGAGAAATAAATAAACATCAATAGATAACATGAAGTATAGATAAAGAGAGACAATAGAAAACAAGAAGTAAAGATAAAAAGAAAGAATAGAAAACAAGAAGTATAGAAAAATAGCAAGTAAAATAGATCACATGGTGTCGGGCCCCTTATTAATATCAGTAATTTATATTATGAATATAAGTGTCAAGAATGGCTTGGGCTCCTGACGATGGACATGGCCATGGTCAATTAGTTGATTCTAATTGGTCTAAATAGATGTTCGAAACACCTAGTGATCTATGGAGTTGGGGTGCTGGGATAGGATATGATAACGATTTATTGAAATTTTAAAAAATCTACATATACATGTTATACATTACAGTAAAAATATAGAAAAGCGGGTCTTGGCCATTTTATGGTTTACTTTTAAATCAAAAGATGAAACCAACACGTTTCATAATTTAATGCGTCCGAAGCGCTTTTCTTGATTTACCTTTATAAGGAACGCTCAGAGCCAAATATTTGCCTTCCCATCCCTTTAAACAGAACAATGCAGTTTCATTGTAAATGCAAGTATAAAAACAGTAATGCCTATTTAGAATATTGCTTTAAATAATCCAAATGATATGTGGATTGTTATTTAAAGTACGTGCTCTTGGATCTAATAAAAAGACACAACAGTTACATTTTTAAATAGAAGAAGTTTTATTTATTTATGCATTTAAAGTGTGTCACTTATTCTTATCTTTATTTCGATTTATTCGAGTTCTTTTACCTGTTAAGATAGGTAATTTTATACGAAATAGATTTGGGTATATTGAAGTGGTTTTTAAAATGAAAGAAACCCATTATCGTTTAAATGCACATAAACTTTACTATTGCATGCAACGTTGTCACATTCTGTTAGAATATTTAATTTAATTTATATTGAACAAAATACACATGGGTTGCATGCGTCACGGTACAAGGAACTTATATCAAACACATATTTTACAAAATAGTTTCACATTTTTTCATGACAGTCACGTGATGTTTGTTTATTTTTTAACGTTGAGTACTTCAATATTGGTGATTGATGCGTTGAATTTTGGTACTTCCTATTTTCCTTTTTCGTTGGGTACTTGAATGTTGGTGATTGATGCGTTGAATTGTGGTACTTCCTCTTTTCCTTTTTCGTTAGGTACTTGGATGTTGGTGATTGATGCGTTGAATTTTGGTACTTCCTCTTTTCCTTTTTCGTTGGGTACTTTGATATTGGTGATTGATGCATTGAATTTTGGTACTTTCTCTTTCCTTTTTCGTGACTTGATAAATAATAGTTATACTTCCAAATAAATGTAAAATTTAATTAAAAATGATTTAAAAAATATTCGACATTTATTTTTGTTAGGGATTGGTGTTCCCCAGAGGTGAGGTGAAAGTACGACCATTTTGGCCATAGGGTCCACATGAACCTTAAACAAAAAAGTATGATAAATGTAATATATTAATGTCTTTTTCTTATTCTTTTCTAAAGCAAAGCTCACTCATTTAGATATCCCAGAATATTCAATGGAACAAGTTTAAATTTGAAAATTGTTTTAAATTATAATTTTATCATTTATCATTTATAAATGACACAGTTGTTATCACTACCGTTCCATGGCTTTATCCAAACATTTCCAGAAAATGTTATTTTCATTTAATGTGTCTGTTTTACGAATGTGGTCATTGGCATCCAATGCCATCATTTGAAGAACACATTGCGGTATTTCTGTTTTGGTTATATTTTCCAGGTTTATAACAATTATTCTTGCTTGTAATCCCAGGAAATGTTCAATTCCAACAGTAGCTTCATAGTATGCCCAATCATTGTTCACAAATTCTTTTGAAATCACTAAGATTATCTTTTTGCATTTTGGAATTGAATTGTTTAAAGCAAAAAGTCTATGTTCTCCAGCAAGGACATCTCCTCTATCTAACAAAAGAAGTTTATAATTCCGTCTCTCTTCGAGAAATAAGCGCAGAGGTCCATATACCCATTTATAGTCGCCATCGCAATAAGCTACATATGCATCATATTCAAGTGATTCATAATTTAATGCGTCCGAAGCGCTTTTCTTGATTTACCTTTATAAGGAACGCTCAGAGCCAAATATTTGCCTTCCCATCCCTTTAAACAGAACAATGCAGTTTCATTGTAAATGCAAGTATAAAAACAGTAATGCCTATTTAGAATATTGCTTTAAATAATCCAAATGATATGTGGATTGTTATTTAAAGTACGTGCTCTTGGATCTAATAAAAAGACACAACAGTTACATTTTTAAATAGAAGAAGTTTTATTTATTTATGCATTTAAAGTGTGTCACTTATTCTTATCTTTATTTCGATTTATTCGAGTTCTTTTACCTGTTAAGATAGGTAATTTTATACGAAATAGATTTGGGTATATTGAAGTGGTTTTTAAAATGAAAGAAACCCATTATCGTTTAAATGCACATAAACTTTACTATTGCATGCAACGTTGTCACATTCTGTTAGAATATTTAATTTAATTTATATTGAACAAAATACACACGGGTTGCATGCGTCACGGTACAAGGAACTTATATCAAACACATATTGTACAAAATAGTTTCACATTTTTTCATGACAGTCACGTGATGTTTGTTTATTTTTTAACGTTGAGTACTTCAATATTGGTGATTGATGCGTTGAATTTTGGTACTTCCTATTTTCCTTTTTCGTTGGGTACTTGAATGTTGGTGATTGATGCGTTGAATTGTGGTACTTCCTCTTTTCCTTTTTCGTTAGGTACTTGGATGTTGGTGATTGATGCGTTGAATTTTGGTACTTCCTCTTTTCCTTTTTCGTTGGGTACTTTGATATTGGTGATTGATGCATTGAATTTTGGTACTTTCTCTTTCCTTTTTCGTGACTTGATAAATAATAGTTATACTTCCAAATAAATGTAAAATTTAATTAAAAATGATTTAAAAAATATTCGACATTTATTTTTGTTAGGGATTGGTGTTCCCCAGAGGTGAGGTGAAAGTACGACCATTTTGGCCATAGGGTCCACATGAACCTTAAACAAAAAAGTATGATAAATGTAATATATTAATGTCTTTTTCTTATTCTTTTCTAAAGCAAAGCTCACTCATTTAGATATCCCAGAATATTCAATGGAACAAGTTTAAATTTGAAAATTGTTTTAAATTATAATTTTATCATTTATCATTTATAAATGACACAGTTGTTATCACTACCGTTCCATGGCTTTATCCAAACATTTCCAGAAAATGTTATTTTCATTTAATGTGTCTGTTTTACGAATGTGGTCATTGGCATCCAATGCCATCATTTGAAGAACACATTGCGGTATTTCTGTTTTGGTTATATTTTCCAGGTTTATAACAATTATTCTTGCTTGTAATCCCAGGAAATGTTCAATTCCAACAGTAGCTTCATAGTATGCCCAATCATTGTTCACAAATTCTTTTGAAATCACTAAGATTATCTTTTTGCATTTTGGAATTGAATTGTTTAAAGCAAAAAGTCTATGTTCTCCAGCAAGGACATCTCCTCTATCTAACAAAAGAAGTTTGTAATTCCGTCTCTCTTCGAGAAATAAGCGCAAAGGTCCATATACCCATTTATAGTCTCCATCGCAATAAGCTACATATGCATCATATTCAAGTGATTCTTCTTTTGACTTCCGGAAAAGTGGATTTGCCATTCCGATAAATAAACAAAAGTATTGTAGGTGCAATTTGTAACGATATCCAATTAGAATGAATAAAAGAAGAACACTGAATAAAGTTGCAGAAAAAATTAACCATACTGTAGTAATACATCTTATTCTCAAAATTCGCAAGTGATTGTAGACGATATTTGTTGTTGTAATATTTCCATCGTTTCCGACGCACGAATAACTACCATTGCTGTCAAGTTTTATTTTTGTAGTAAATAGCCATTCAACAAAATCTAATGAAGCACAAGTACAAACAAGGGGGTTTCCCTCTAATAAGACTGTCATTGTTTCATTTGATTTTTCAAATAGCACTTCAATCGCGTCAGTTTCTTCAGTTGTCAAATACGCTATTTTGTTGTTTCTGATGTTTAGGAAACTAAGACGGTTCAAGTCTTCTAGATTCAAGGGAATACTTGTGAACAAATTTCCTTCAAGTATCAAACATTGTAAACTGTCAAATTGACTTTTAAATGTTGAAGTTCTGAACTGGTCTTCGAATGCATTTCTTGAAAAGTCTATATACTGCAAATGTTTGAGTCCTTCGAGGAATTTACCTTGGTAATCCTCTTTAAAACCAACACTTAGTGAAGAACTTTGCATTATTAACTGTTCCAAATTGACGGCAGATTGCAGAAGGTTGTGATTTAAAAGTCCGCATTTGAAATGTGAAACATTAAGTACTACCACGTTCTGAAGTCCATTTAATGTGTAATTGCAGTCTGCAAGTGATGTGTACGTCAAATCTATTATTTTTAAATGTGGTATACCCTTGAATGTTATACTGTTGATCATGCCAAAATCATGGCCAATTAAAAAGGAGGCGTTAAAGAATTCGAGAGAAGAAGGAAGTCTTATTGAGTAATCTTTTGGCGTGTCAATTTTAAGACCATGGTATCTCGTTCTTCTAGAAATATCACGTTTTAGTTTTTGAATATTTTGTATATAGTTACTATTAATTAAAGACATGTCTATTCTCTTGATATTGATAAAGTAATTGAAATATAAAAAGATATATTCCTGGTGAAAATCAAATCTATTCCTACTTAAGTCTAAAGTCTCAAGACAGTTTCTGTATTTCATTTTCTGGAAAGCGGATGCATCTATGAGCCTGATACCGTTGTCTCCTAAAGATAATCTTTTTACGCATATGTTACCGATATATGCAAATAGATCAGCCGAAATAACGTACTCACCGAAAAATTTGAAATTGCTGCTCAAATCTAATTCATCCATCTGTCGATTTTTAAACACGTGTAAGGCTTGTAATGTATTTGATAGTTTCGAGAATCTTTGACCAAGCGTACTAAGACTAGAAAGTACTTCCAACGGTGCAAATGTATCGATTTCTATTTCTCGTATACCGCCATTGATACTTAAATACTTTAATGACGTCTTTTTAAATGAATCAAATGTATAGTTATGAATAACATAACCTTCATAATCGCCTTGGAAATAATGAAGATTTTTCATGACAGAAAATATATCTGCGAATGATCCGTTCGACGGTCCACCATAAGTAAACACCTTTCTTATGTTTAATACATCTAGCCAAGACTCTCTCGGATACGTTGACAGCAAGTCATGTGATATATGAAGTACTTGTAGGTCATCTAGTGGTGCAAATGTATTCCCTTGAAACGATTTCATTGGATTATCGAATAAATTGATTTCGGTTAAAAGTGTCAATTTTTCAAAAGCTGATATATCTATTGCACTTATATTACAACTGCTTATATCCAGATATCTAAGCTGTGTATATCTAGTAAATATGTCCTTACCTAGACTGTTAAGGTTATTATTCATTAGAAGTAAATCTGTTGTGTTTGATGGACATTCTGCCGGTATGAATGTTACATTCCTTGAACTACAGTCACATTTTATTTCATCCACACGTATTGTAATATCACATTGTCTTGAATAAACAAACGAAAGAATACAGTTAACACAAAGAAAGAATAAACGTTGTAGTATCACCATTTTTCAAATCAATTGTAAATCTTTTACTTTTAATATCTTTATTTTGGAGTGCATAACCACAAAATTTAGTAATATTCTCCTTTCATTAAACATTTAAATATCTAAATATAAACATGTATATAGCATTCAAAAACCGGAGCCACTCAAGCAATAATCAAAATAATAAATTATATATACAAAGGTAAATTTCATATCAGTCTAAATTTTATTGTTGATATGTTACCAAGTTGATAATTGTTTTGCGGAAGATAAACAGGAAGTACGGGCGGTTACATGAAATAGAAATCCAAACTACCTAGCTGATACATCCTCATTGTATCGTCGGTTCATTTAACATTTTTAAAAGTAACTAACATATCATGAACCCCCCAACGGATTTTAATCAAATCACGTGATACGATGTTTAAAGATTTCAGGTGTTTTTACTTTAATTCACATTATGAATTAAAAATATTTATTAGTCATCGTTAGTACGTGGATTATTGAATATCGTAAATTTAATTTTAAACTTATTATAAATCTATCGCTTATGTTTTTTTTTATATTATTTTCTATTCTTTTTTCATGTTATTTTTGTTAATTTGTTTTTTGTTTATTTAAATTCGTATTGCCACAAACTGTAAATATTTAATGTCAATAAGTTTGATGTGATTATACATTGTTCTATGATATTTTAATTATTGTGTGTGTCAATCACTTTATTTACTTCATATTTACATTTCTCATTTGCTTGAGCTCATTTGATAGTTTTTAAATTTGTCAGTTTTACTTTTTTGAAAGTACAACAGATTTTTCACACATGTTTGTGTAGAATAACAATTAATTAAAATTAACAATTCAATACCAGATCTTCCACGATCCAAGTGGAATGCTTGATCACCGCTATATATCGAAATTGATTATTTCGCGGCCGTTTTCGTCGATATATATGCCGAATGACTGCCATGGAAATAGTCCATTTACAAGTAGAAAATATTTCAATAAAAACTAGTGATACACAAAACTCATAAATACACCTTTTATTATTTGATAACCCTTTATTATAATAACAGTACTGTTGTTTTCATGTAATTTATCATTTTGCTCTAATTTTGAAAAATAAATCTGAATTAATATATAGGAATCGATAATCGTGACACACAGGATGCATCTTTCTCCGAAAATTACTTATCAACATATCGTGGTCGTTCACAGGAAGAACGAATTTGTATTTATAAACACAATAAACAAAACATGAGGTTAAGCATTACACAGGTAAAATTTATATTTTGTCATCCGTTTACCTTTGATGGGGATCGAGCTTAGTTATATTAGGGTGAGCTAGATATGAGTTCATTTGAGTTCTAATGGCTAATGTCATCATGTTTATAGAATATAGAGGTGAAAGATACCAAAGAGACATTCAAATTCATTAGTCGAAATTAAATTGACAAAGCCATCAAATTTCTAAACATGAAAAATACATGTAGACGAAGAACAGTACACCAAACACAACATAGAAAACTAAAGTCTGGGCAATACGAATCCAATTAAAAACTAGGAGTGATAAGGACGATAAGCAGTTTCGGTTCCGAATTGTAGCACCCCTCGTTTTGCTCATCATAGTGGAGATCCGGAAATAACTCGAATTCCGTAGTTCACACTACATGTACTTAGGAAAGAGGGAACGGGATATAATTAGATTTAAAGGTATTTGTATTAAAGACATATGCAATCTTTGTTTTTGTTTTCATATTCTAGCTGACAAAAATCATGAAATTGCTGATTACCGAAATTTCAAATGCCCATAAATATGCAACTGGTAATCTTAGTTTTGGATTGTAACATCTTATATGTTGTGTTAGAAAATAATCATAATATCCAAAATGCGATTTGATATTTCTGAAACTCAAAATGCTCTCAGTTTCATGGCCCATGTTTATGGAAAACTGCTTAAACTTATAACTTTCCCAAGTGCATCTGTTGTATACTACTTCCTGCATTGTCCAGCAAGTTTTGAATATTGTATTGCTTATATATACAGATCTGCAGGAGCGGATCCAGTCATTTAATAACAAAAGGGTTCCAATCCCAGCGCAACCGTATTTCCCTATTTAAATGAATTGATCGTAAAAAAGGGATTCCAACACCCGGAACCCCATCTCCCTTTAGATCCGCCACGAGCTGCAAATACTTTTTTCGGTGTAAATTGCTAACATTCTTCTTGTAGCAAATACAGATTGAATCTTATATAAAGGCAACAGTAGTATACTGCTGTTCGAAATTCATAAATCGATTGAGAAAAAAAACCAAATCTGGGTAACAACTAAAACTGAAGGAAACACATCAAATATAGGAGGAGAACTAAGACACAACATTAAAATGTAACACACAAAAACGAGCTATAACTATGGTCATTTCCCTAACTTGGTACAGGGGATTTAAATAACCAAAAAAAATGGTGGGTTGAACCTGGTATGCCAACCCTTTAGGTTTAACCCCTTCCTGTTCCCATCGGTACTCTGCTACCGATGGGCTATATTTTTGGGCAACTAGCTTGCGTAAAGTATTGAATCTTTGGCATTTGTTGACGTACAGAAGTGGTTGATGGCTCAAATCAATCCCCTATATCACAGCTGGGTGATTCGTGGGGCCTAAAACCTCTCGCGAGTATGGTTTGGTATCAAATCGCTCCTAACGGACAACGTTTTCTCCTGTGAAAACCGTGTTTTTTTTTTTAATTTTGAACACAATATTTCCGTAGAGTATGGGAAAATATACTGTTGATTTTGGGGGCAATATAACTTTTTTTTATTAACTTCGCTGTGTATTTTTGAGGAAAACTATTCATAGTATGATTTAAACTTGTTCGCAAGTGAAATAAGTGATTGTAAGTGTACCAACGCAATCCTTTACCTGAAACGCACTCTCAATTTGTGGTCACTAATTTCCAAATTAATTGAAAAAGAGACAAAAACAGACAAAAAGTCATGTTTTTTTTTTTGAGGTTGACATAGATGTAACAGAACATTGTTTCTGAAGTGCCTGGTTATGGTTATGCCGAAAACACTTTTGTTGAAATAAAGAAACTGGTAAAAGTTAAGAAAAAAATAGCAGACTAAAGTATGATATCATCCTATATTCGCTCAAAATGATGGGATTTACAACAATTATATGTTATATCGAGACTTAATTTCTATACGAAAACAGACTGATTATTTGTTTACTCTCACTTCGTTAATGGAACAGTTAACTACTAAAATTTCAATGTTTTAAACTGGAACTCCCGTGGTTCAGTGGGAAGCTGCACTAGCCCACAGCAGGAAGATTGCATGTTCGAACCTCAAAGCCGGAGGTAAAAAAATACTTTCCCATATTAAATGTAACTTAACTTAACTTTACTTTTAATTTAAAAAAGAGGGTCATGAATACATACAAAACTCAAATTAAAAACAATGTTTGTATGTTTTTAAATAATGTGTGTCCTAATTGCACCCCCCCCCCTTCAACTAATACATCATAGGCCCAAAACACCAAAGTAATTATTGGTAATTCATTGAATCTTACTTTTAAAGTAAAAATTATATGTGCTGCTTGAATAAACATAGTTTAACCTAAAATTTGTGTCAAGGATAAGATTTTTGACGAAAAAACGGCTGAAATCCGTTATTTTGCATATTGATGGCATCAACGTTTGGAAGGCATACATCACGTATTTCCTCCAACTATACCATAATTGTAACTTTCCTGTTTCTATCAGACTTAGGACATTGCTTTGACACCAAAACTATATCCTATTAGCCATTATAAAAGTCTTCAAACGACCTTTTTCGCACGATTTTTGTATTTTTTTTACTTTTTTTCCGCAAGTCACGTGACTTTTGGACAGATAACACGTGACTTCAGAAGACAAAATTTCTGATATATTTATTTCTTTCCAATATTTAATCAATTATCTCTCAAATGGACCCACAACCACCTTTGTGTAAGCTTCAGTGCGAATGCTATATGCGATTGAACTTTGATAGTGTCTTTTCATAAGTTTGCGTCAAATTTGGCGGAACGTGAAAGGGTTAAGGTAATTGCAATGAAAAAATGTTTTTATTAATTTATATATATAAGAAAAAGACGTCAAATATTTATAACAATGAATGTTCAATCTTTTATTATTTATGCACATAATGTGTGACCCATATTTGTGGTTTCCCAAACCAGTTATTTTCAGAATTGTAAACAAGGTACGAAGTTTTTGCAACAACTTGTCATCGGAACATGGGGAATGATTTATAAGTTGCGGGTTTTTTTTTATGACAATGAAACATGTTTTTTTTTCTTCTGTTTATAGACATCCCATTCGTCACAACTCGGCTGATTCCGTACCTTCTAGTAGGAGAGTAACGGATTCACCCGAGGATTGCCGATTGAGACATCATCATCAACAATGGAAATCAACAATCTTCCACCAGAAGTGATTGTAGGGATTTTCAGATATTTACCCACAGAGGAACTGATACAGTCTAAAGTTATATGCAAACTTTGGTAACAACTGAGCAAGTCAAAAATATTGTGGAAAAGTGTTACCGCTATATCGTATATCAATATTAAGGAAACAGCGCAAAACACATCGTCTTGAAAAACATGTTGATCAATAGTCACCAGATTCACAACTTAACAATTAGTCCACTAGGGTTAAAGGTAATTTTGCAACAAAGTCGTGAAGTTGAATTTGCTTACCTTTCCAATCTTGTTCTTGTGGCAGAACGAGTGTATAGCACATCTTTATTAAGTTTGATCAGTGAAAGATGCCCGAATCTAAAAACTTTGAAATTTAGTTGTTTCTATTGAAAAACATGGGAAACGACAGCTAGCTTTCTAAAGAAGCTGCCATTAGAAGAAATAGACATGGCTTTTGAAGACGATGATATAGACGTTTCTGTTTTCCCGTCCTTGTAAGTTGTTGGTTCGCCATTCTTGATGACACGTACTAATGCTTTACGAACCAAACCATCTGAACTTGGATAAACTTCAACTATAGTTCCTGTTAACCACTGATTCCTTTGCAGAGTATCATCAATCTTGAGCACAATATCATCCCTACATATATTGCGGCTTTCAACTTCCCACTTTTTCCTGAGTTGAAGATTGTGTAAGTATTCTGTTTTCCACCTTTTCCAAAACTGATTGGCTAATACTTGCACTTGTTTCCATTGAGCTTAATAAGTATCTTTAAGTGATAAATCTGGAATATATTCCGTATCATTGTCTGTTTTGTGAGTGAGGACATTTTGCGATAACACATGAGGTGACTCTGGATCACTAGATACTACAGTTATTGATCTGTTGTTCACAATACAACATCCTTCCGCCATTAAAGTGCATAGAATTTCATGTGTAATTTGTTTACCTTTTATATCGCACAACATTGAATTCAAGATCTTTCGAGCTAGTCCTATCATACGCTCCCAAGCACCGCTCATATTGGAGGCGTGTGGTGGGTTAAATTTCCATATGGTTCCATTCTTTTGGAGATGGTCTTTAATTGGTTGGTCTTCAACGTTGAAACTTGTAATGTCTAGTTCATTTATAGCTCCAATGAAATTTGTACCTTGATCTGACCGGAATTCCTTGACTGGTCCTAGAAGAGCTGTAAATCTGCGCAATGCATTGGTAAAGGAAGATGAAGTCATCTCCTCAACCACTTCTATGTGTATTGCTCGAGTTACTAGACAGGAAAACATAATCGCCCATCGCTTTGTATTTGCTGAACCTCCACGTGTGCGTCTTGTTAAGATGGACCAAGGACCAAAGGTGTCCACGCCCACATAGGTAAATGGAGGGCTTGGTGTGAGACGGTCAGAAGGGAGATCAGCCATATTCTTTTGTTCGTCACTTCCTGGCAATTTACGACATTTTATACAGTTGTGTAGGATGGAATTAATGAGGCGTTTACCTCCAGTAAACCATATTCCTCTTGAACGAATTGCTCCTTCCTTCAGTAAAATGTCTTCCTATGTGCTGAACAGCATTGTTACAGTGCTTGACTATTAATGTAGCAATGTAGCTTTTACCTGGTATAATTACAGGCATTTTTTCACAACTTTCTATGTCTGAGATTTTAAGTCTTCCTCCTACTCGAAGTAATCCATCGGAGTCTAATACTGGTGAAAGTGCAATTAAACTACTGTTAATTTGTAATGGTTTACTTTGCTTCAATCAGCTAATCTTATTATAGTATGTGTCTTGTTGTACCTCCTTTATAATCAACTCCTCAGACTCCTTCATAAAGGTGACGCAAGACTTACTGTTCTTTCCATCAGTCGCATCTTTGTGCCAAATTGAAGCTTTTCGTTTAAGAAATGCGATACCTCTAACAAGACTTGTCCATGTTGAAAAATGTTCAAATAAACTTATGTCTAGACCCGATGACTTAACAAATGTCTTTTTAACTTCCACTAATGATCTCACTTCTTTGTCGACTTCTGGTTCTATGACTTCAAACAGTGTGCTATCTGATAAATTCTGGGACTCAAAAAAGGCGTTTGGAACTTTTAACCATTCTGATTGTCTTAGACTGTTAACTTCCAATGGTCTTGTACCATGATCTGCTGGATTGTAGCTTGTTGGCACATAGTTCCATTGCAATTTTGTAGAAACCTTCAGAATTCGGTCAACTCGATTGCTGACATACACGTAAAATAGCCTAGTCTCATTATATAGATAACCTAGGACCACTTGACTGTCTGTATAAAAGTATGTGGCAGATGAAGGTATCTCAAAAGTCTTCTGAATGAAAGACGCAAGTTCTGTTGCTAGAACGGCTGCACACAACTCAAGTCTGGGTATGGTGTGACCATGGTTAGGTGCTAATTTTGATTTTCCTAATACGAATCCCAACTGAGAATGTCCATTGTCATTGAATGTGCGAATGTAAGCTACTGAGGCTATAGCATCTTTGGATGCATCTGAACAGATGTGGAGTTCACATTTTGAACAGTCGCCTAAAGATGTTTCAGTGAAAGATCTTCGGATTTCTAATGTTTCTAAGTCCTTTAAGGATTGTTTCCAGACCTGCCAATCATTCAGCAAATATTCTGGTAATGGATCATCCCATTCTACACTTGAGTTTTGTTAAGCTTGTCTCATTATCAGTCTCCCTTCTAGGATTACAGGCGCTACAAAACCTATAAGGTCAAAAATTCCATTTATGACTGATAGTACTCCTCTTTTTGTGTAAGATTTCTCATCTGCTGATAGCTGATATGTGAATATGTCTCGAATGACGTCCCAGCTTGAGCCTAAACTACGCTGTAAACAAGATGCGGCAGAATCGAAGTCTATTTCCGTAATATTCTTTGCTAAGTCTTTTTGTGGAAAGCTAGAAAGCACTTTGTTACTATTCGATAAGATTTTGTGTAATCGAATATTACCACCCGTCATTAGTCTCTCCTGTGTTCTTTTTATAAGACTAGCAATGTCTTTTTCACTGTCACTAGAAAGAAGTCCATCATCAACATAGAAGTGTTCTTTCACATATTTACATACGTTGTCACACTGTTCTTCTCCTTCATGATTACAAACCGCCTTTCGTAAACAATAATTTGCAACTGATGGAGACGGAGAGTTTCCGAACACATGGACTCGCATCCTATACTCTACAAGTGGCATTTCAATGTCATTGTCCTTAAACCAAATAAATCTGAGTTAGTTTCTGTGATTCTCCTGAACTTCAAAGCTGAAAAACGTTTGTTCGACATCAGCAATAGCTGCAAACTGACCTATTCTGAACTTTGATAATACACTAACTAGAATGTTTGTTAAGTTTGGTCCTTTAAGCAGTACATCATTTAGACAAATCCCATGGTACTTTGCCGACGAATCAAATACTTCTCTTATTTTAGACAGTTTCTTTGCATGGTAGACTCCAAAAATGGGCAAATACCATACTTCTTCTCCATCCTTGATAGGGGTGCCAATTCTGCATGGTTGTTCTTAAGTATCTTTTCCATGAACTGAAGACAATCCTCTAACTTTTTCGGGTCCCTCTTTAGACTCCTTTCTAAGTTTTCTGTTCTTTTTTGTACTTGTTCATAGTTATTACTTAGTGTTGTACCATCTTTGCGAAAAGGCAGAGGTGCACTGAAGTTGCCATTTGATTCCTTCCTTACTCCATTTTCCATAAAAGTTATAAACTCCTTATCTTCACGGGATAATCCCACTTCATTATCTTCTACAGTCTGTTTGAATATATCACTATATTCAGATTTTTGTTCTAGTTTTGTGTCCTTGACCTTAAAGTTATATTCACAAGGTTTTAGGGTTATTTCCGGATTTGGTAAAACTGATGTTTTGTTGGCAGTTATGACATCAGACGTATGCACTAGACCAAGACATGCTTTTCCAATAATAGTCCATCCTAACCGTAGGCGCTGAGCATATGGTTCATGATCTTTACCAATTATCTGGTCCAAAATGTGATGACAACTTATCATGTCCCTTCCTATAAGAAGTGAAATGTTGGCGTCATGGTCCAATTCAGGGATAAATTCTGCTATTGACTCTAGATGACTATACTGCTGGCTACAGAAGGTGTAGCTATTTTTTGTTTAGAATTTGGAATGTCATTACACTCTATTAGTGATGTGCACTCGAGTTGAGTATTTCTATCGAATGATTCAAGTATGAATCCTGTGGCACGACGCCCAGACTGTGCAAATTTTCCTGAACATGATGACAAGGTATACTATATAGTATCATAGTGTTCGCTAAAAGTATCAAAATTTTCAGAGGTAGCTAAAGACCTGTTACTTTGATCATCAATTATGGCATATGTTTTAACACGTTGTTCTGGTTTTCCCTTTGGATATAGGTTTATCAGTAATGTTTTTGCACATGACTTTCCATTAAACTGATTTGCGTTGCCACACATTTCTGTACATAATGATCCTACTTTTGGGATATCCTCATCTATCTTCTTTCGTTCCCCGCCATTATCTAACAATGGTTCCTGACGTTCGATGTGAAACGCTGTGCAGTGTGATGGGTTTCCACATTTTTCGCATTTAACCTTTGCTGAACAGTCTTTAGCCAGATGGTTGCCTTTTAAACATTTAAAGCAAATACCATGTTTCTTTATTATCTCCCTGCAAGGGGTTTGGTAGGAAATGATCGACATTCTACTAAACTATGTTTCCCTTCTTCGTGTACTGGACACTTAAGGTCATTTGAGTTCAGATTTTCTACTTTAGTCTTTTTTTTGTGTTGAATACTTATCTATTTAATGCATTTCTATTGTTAAACTTCTGCTTTTCAGGATCTTTTCGGTTACTACCAGATTCAGTCTGTTGAAACTTAAAACTTGGGTCGTTCATCTTTACTGCTGAAGAACGAATACATTCTGCAAAAGTTCTAAATGGTGGATACATCACTGAATTGTTGAGCTTGTACTTGCTGGCGTGGTCAATCCATCTAGTCTGCATGAAATATGACAGTTGTGTTACAATTTCATTCACTTCATATGAAGCGTCGAAGTACGCCAAAACTAATTTATATTTTTCATTCTGTTTAACTAAATCGATTTCAGACAAAAGGTCTGCGAGTTCATACAATTTATCGTATTCGTTGTTTTTAATTTTAGGAAATCTGTCCAAGCGTTCTTTGAGTGAGGCGGCCACCCTTTCAGGTGTTCCATACCTCTCATCGAGCCTCCCCCATATTTTCTCTAAGCTTCGAGTTTCATCAAGACCGTTTGCGACTCTTAAGCTGGATGCCTGTTTCTTTGATTGTGGGCCCAACCATTTGTTCAACAGATCTAATTCTTCTGGGCTTGTTGCGTCAAGTTCTGTCATAATGTTTTTGAAACTTGTCTTCCAACTACAGTAATTTTCTGGCTTGTCGTCAAATTTTGACATTCTTGACAACATAATGTCTTTTTTCATAATGTATTTTGTGAGGTCAATTATTCCAGGTGATGGTATTTCATTTGTATTAGTTTTTTTCAGAATCTAACCTATAGACTGGAGTTTCTGACACAAGCATACTCTGTTGCGGTTGAGATGTTTTGATTTCCTTTGGCAGTGTTGTTGAAGGCACAAATTCTGGCACATAAGGGTTTAATTTTGTTTCCTCAACTGGAACACAAACTTCCGGTCTATGACTGGCAACATAAGATTTTACTATTTCAGAAGTGCATATCCCATTGTCTGGTAATTTCCCGCTTTTATTGCTTATACTGTCACATTTATCTTTTAGTACCTCTTTAACCACACTTAACTCTGCTTCTGCCTCGGCCACTTCTCGTTTATGTTTTAAAACTGTTAAATTGGATTTCAAATCGGACCTTTTCTTCTGCACTTCTAATTCCAGTTTATTTTGTTCTCTTTTTAGCGTTTCTTCTTCTTTCTGCCTTTGACTTTTTATCTATATAAATGTCTTTGCTTGATCTGTGACTTGTCTTCGTCGAGTGACTTGACTGACTAGATTTGCTTTGGTGACTTGACTGACTTGTTTTACTGTGGTGAATTGACTGACTAGCTTGACTGTGGTGCCTTGACTGACTAGTTTTGCTATGATGGCTTGACTGACTAGCTTGACTATGGTGACTTGACTGACTAGTTTTACTATGGTGACTTTACTGACTAGCTTGACTATGGTGACTTGACTGACTAGTTTCACTATGGTGACTTGACTGACTAGCTTGACTATGGTTACTTGGCCGACTAGTTTTACTGTAGTGACTTGACTGACTAGCTTGACTATGGTGACTTGACTGACTAGCTCGACTATGGTGACTTGACTGACTAGTTTTACTGTGGTGACTTGACTGACTAGCTGGACTATGATGACTTGACTGACAAGTTTTACTATCATGACTGTCCTGAGTCAATTCTTTTAATTCAGCTGTCCTTTCGTCGATAAATCTTAGTCCGTATCTAACTTTATGTTCTGTAGCTAGATACACAACTTTAAATGCATAAAGTTCATTGATACTGTCTGTGTTTTTTTGCATTCAATTTAATAAATATTCTCTGAATTCCTTTAATTGTTCATGATATATCTCTAACCCTTCTAACAAAACCTGTCTCACTTCTTTCAAAACTTCAGCATTTTCAGAATATTGATTTAAGTATTTCAAACTTCCATCTATAATACTAGTTCTGATTTCTTTGAGTACTTTATAATATCCAGAGACGTTTTCCTAAAAAATATCCTTAGCTTTTGGAGTGTACTTCCGTATTCTTCCAGATACCAATGGTTCATCTGATTATTCCTGTTTGTCCATGTTGCAGACTTTCTACTGTAGTGTTCTGGGGTTCTATAACTTTATATGAAAGCCTAATGTTCTATAAATGTTCTTTATTTCCATACATTACATACGTCCCAGGGGAAGGTAGAAAGCTGAAATTAATAACATGTTCCTATTACAATATGTCTTAGTATAATAAACAAAAATACACAAATTAGGTAAGTATCAGTTAAGTACACATGCACTAACAGTATATGAAAACACACACCTTAATCAATCAATCAGTCAAAAGCTCACATATCGAAATCCTAGTTAAACACTTGCAAAGTGTCCTATAAACCTGTGCCTATAAATGTGTTACATGCTTATATATGCATGCCTAAACCATGACTACAAACTAGCATAGAAGCATTCCTGAGGTGTAAATAAACATAACCAACAATTCCTAGTGTGTAAGTTTGCCTATCACTACATGTAAGAAAGGATAATGATTGGTAACCTGGACAGAGAATTTTACTTTGTGTGTGTAATAAAATAGATGCAAAACACCTAAAAAATATATATGTCTATGAAGATAAGTATTTAAAATACTGTTATATCGGTTTACAAAGTGCGTATTGCCTGGACCAAGTTAGAAATTCAGTTCGTATGAACCAAACAATAGAACCCTTATTTATGGATTGAAAACACACAAATGTATACCTTGCACTATTTGTGCATACTTCTAAATACATAATAAAAATATAATCAGGCAGGGAAATAAACTTACTATGTGGGGGACTTCTATTGTTCTAATTTTGTTTTGATTGTACTGAAAACGTGTTCTATGGCTGAATTTTGAGAGCTATTAATGATGGGAACTACTCCAAAATGCGTTGACTCTAAACCTGTACAAAGAAGGATAACTCTATACCAAAAAAAATGAAACACCACAAATGTGCCGTTCACCTTATTTTTAATCATAACTGGAATTTCTTTTATTTATCATAACCATTTTTTAATATATAATAAAAATCTATGTCATTGTCATGCCCCTTGCTTATGTTATGACCCTTTAAAGCTCATAAATAAACAATCAAAGATACAATTAATTTTGCATGTATCATGTTTCATTGCTCTCCCCCTATGCCATTTTTTCTTTAGAATGCTTTGTTGAATGTCAGTTTCCTGGCTCTTTTCCTCAATTCAGTCCCGGACATGATGTGTCTATCTACATGTACAGTGGTAATTCAAGAGGACACTTTAGTTCTAATATGAGCTCATTCTGATCATTCACCTTTAATGTTTTGGTACTTGTACGAAACTCAGGATTCAATGGTTCATGATCAAATGTTGTTCTTCTTTCCTGATGAGAGCCATAGTGATACATCATTTTGTGTAAAGGTCTTCAATTTTCACATCGAACATTCCCATGTCTGATCCTGTCTCCATTGCTGTTAATCATTCTGAGGAAAGAAAATGAAATGAATTTATAAAGGCTAATATAACTTTTCTTATGTTAAAACTTTTCTCATTTCTGTGTTATGTAAAAATAAAAAAAAATGCATAATTATGGAAGGGAATGGTCTGACATCAACATTTATTTAAATTACTTTAAATACTACCAGAAGTCCAGTAATGGACTGAACTTTTGATACTACATCTATATAATATGAGGCAGGAATAACCTGTGAATGGGGATGAAGTCTGCGTGTATTTTTTTTTTAATTCAACAAGTTTCGACACAGATGAGTGTGGATAGTATGACGTATGGATGTTTGACAGTGTCTTATGACAAAATGAGTTCTATGTTTTTCCTATATGGTGTTATTTTTTATGTTGCACGATGACAACCAATCTGAGCATTACGAATGTTATGTATTAATTTTTTTATTAATTCAATCATGTTGATAAAAGAAACCGAAATACCGTACGTAACGTTCCCGATTTTGGTTCTGTTGTTATGGAATTAGCTGCGACGTTGTTTAAGTTATGACGTCATATTCGATGTAAACAACAGAAACGCTTTCATCAACGTTTTTTTTCATATAAAACAATTATTAAAATTGAATTTGTATTGAGATCCAATCTTGATCAATCTTTTATTTTACTTGACTAATAAGTATTTGTTTTTCAAAGTCTCATGCAAAGAACAGATATCTGCGCAAATGCGGGGAAAACCAGAACAGGAAGTAGATCTGAAATTTTTTTTTAACGATTTTGAGTTCATTAGTAGAATGAAAAATTCGGGAAATTTTCACGATTGTTTTTTTATTGATTTTTCTACCGTAATTGGGGACTTCGTCCCCATATTATAATCAATCGAAGTTGAAATTTGTTTCTAAATATTAAAAAAAAGAAAAATATGATAATTAAATTCATCATCATCATCATATTTCATACACGTTTAGCTTTTACCATTGGTCTATTAATGTGCTCTTTATAATAAGATTCGTGAAACAACCACAAAAGACATTGTCACTTAAATATATACCAATTACTTTATACAAAAGTACATTAATGTTTAATAGATTGAAGTGGAAATTCCATTTAATTGAAATTTTATCGTACACAGTCATATATGTAGCACCATAGATGTTATACATCTATCTATGGTAGCACACAGAAACGTGTCCGATTCCACCAAAACGCGTCAATGTGACATCAATGATTTGATAAACATGTCAAATTGCACTGGCGAAACCACTTCTGCGGGAAGTCGATCGAGCAGTACCCTAATAGACATACATTTTGTAAAAAGACATTTAGGCATCACCGGATAATATCAAAACAATAGAATTAACTGTTAAACGATGATTTCAACTTTACAAAACGGATTAAATGCAATTTTTATGGTTTTTTTTCTTCTAAATGCGCATGACATATTTGCCACTGGACATTAAGTATTCAATAGTTAATTATGTGTTGTAAACTTAGCCTGCAGTTTACTTGTTATGAATAACCTATGCTGAACAAACTCATGCTTATCAATGACATACAGTAAACATGGTCCAGCATCCGGAAAAAAATACAATATAAAATGTACGTTTTGTTTATATAGATTGGACCGTTGGTTTTCCCGTTTGAATGGTTTTACACTAGTAATTTTGGGGCCCTTTATAGCTTGTTGTTCGGTGTGAGCCAAGGCTCCGTGTTGAAGGCCGTACTTTAACCTATAATGGTTTAATTTTTAAATTTTTATTTGGATGGAGAGTTGTCTCATTGGCACTCACACCACATCTTCCTATATCTATGATGTATTAGTTTTCTTTATTGTGAAGTACCTCTGTCTGAACTTTATTATAATAATAATGATATTGATAAAGAAAATCATAAAGCACTTCAAATGAAAATTACTTTCTATTGTACAATCTTTTTTAAAACCAGATCTATAGTATATGTCTGCAAGCAGAAGAAAGCGTGCACAGTGTAGCATATCTAGGACATTTGTCTGTACGGATTACTAAACCTTTCCTCCATATGTTTTTGGCAGCTGCTTCGACTTTTATTTATAATAATTTATAATTCAACCGAACAATACGGGTTTTATCGTATCCCACACCATTAATATTGAATTGCGGTCAACGTTTCTTGCTTTACAGAGTATCAGTAGGGGAATATGAGTTTTGAAATATTCTGGCGTTTTTAACCGGACACATTCTTAAATTATCGGACACGTTTATGAGATGTGTAACAATACAAAAAAGTTATTGTCCTAAGTCAGGAATTTGGTATTCAGTAGATGGTTTTTCCGTTTGAATGTTTTTACACTAGTAAATTTTATCGAGAGCCTTCAATGGTTGTCTTCTGTTTATGTGGTTTATAAGTGTTTCTCGTTTCTCAAAAAAAAATCTAGATACCTAAAATCAATCTACAGGACATGCTTTTCAATTTGAGTAAACGCCTAAATAAAAATTCAGCAGTGAAAACCGTAAGCAATGAAAATTGTTATTAGTACGAAAACACATCACACGATGATAATTCAAAAAATGTATAAATGATCTTTCTTTCACACTTAACAGTCTGTTTACAACTATAATTGTACAATTTTCTGTAAACACACTTATGTTAACGTGTTGAATGTGACATCTGTGTATTTTGGTAACCTGAGAAATATTATAAGTCATTGTATTACAAGTGTCTATATGAGAAGAGGTCATATTGGTGCAGAAAGCATCAAAAGGTGTCAGTTACCGGAAGCAAACTTATCTTAGAATTGAGCTATCTTTACCTGAAGACATTTGGGTAACGTTGTTCTTCCTTCAGCGGGGTTTGAATTCTTGATTCTGTGACATCATGGCAACATATCCTGCATCGTACGTGACATGACGTCATAATACTATGTCACTTTAAAGCCACAAAAGAAGTTAAATCAAATACGATAAAGTAGCAGGCGCAGATCATACGTTTTCAAAACTTTTCGTGTTGTTTTCACGACGTTGTTAATCGGAACGTTGTTATATATCACCTTTAATAGGTACATACAAAATTTGAACGGCGTTTTTAGAATTTAACCAAATTTACATATATGTGTTTGAAGAAGAATTTTGAGTGATGTTGTTGTTGGAATAATTATATCATTTCCAAAGAACGATTTAGATAGTTGATTTGACATTCAACATTGTAGATTACCTAGAGAAGATATAAAACATAGATAGCGTGACGAACTAAATTTGGACATTAAACACCAATTAACTCTAGGTGTTTTGAGTTAAACTCAAACGAGTGTAGATATTTTTTTCGGAAACATATACTTTTAAACATCAACAGGTGGACACAGAATGTCAGGTAAATGATAATTTATATTTCCATCTCCTTACAAAGTCTCAAACATTGCATGTTAAAGGTCTCTGTCTTATATTGAAAATTCTAATTAAAAAATGTTATAGCAACCTTTCTCTAAATGAAAGCCAAAGAGAATTAGAAGATATCAAACGAAAAATTTAACACTTTAGTAGACATTACAAAATAATAAAGAATGACCATTAGACAGAAAAGTATTTGGTATATGATATCAAACACTTTATGCCTTTTTGAAGCTTACACCTTTTAATTGAGAACTTTTCCATGTAAGAGTTATATCATTAAACACTGTTTTTCTCTTTATTGCTTCTCCTTCGCAACCTTAAAATAAACCAACAAAAGAAGAAGCATACCACATTTAACAATTAGACTATCAACGACAAAGCTGTCACAAACGTTTAGGAATCATTTATTTAATTTATTTAATTGTTCTCTGTATTCTGTCATATTTGTCATATTTGTATATACCTTGTTTTATGCTAAAGCAATGTTGTTGCTAATGCAATAAAGATTCATTCATTCATTCATATTGAAAAAATTTTAGTTGAATCACACGAAAATAAAATAAATTGTGTTATGGCATAATGGTTACTATAAATTAGAAGATGTGGTTTAAGTGCCATCCAAGTCACAATGTTTGCAAAATTATAAATTTATTTCAAAGTATGGCCTTTAACACGGAGCTTTGGGTGACACCAAACAGCAAGCTATAATGGGCTCAAAATTTACTACTTGTAAATTATACACACAGGAACACGAGTGTAATCATTATAAAACGAAAACAATGAAAGACATTAATGAACCACACCAAATTATGAACTCTCCTGAACAACAGACTCCTGACTTTGAATAGGTCGTCAAAATGCAGCAGGTTAAACTTAACTATACGAATGCATTACAATTTATATGTAAATAGGTTTGATCTGTGTATCTAGTAAATGAATAATATTAAGAGCATATTCTATTCACAGCTTTCATAATATTTTTACAGAAGCTATAACACCAAACATATCAATAGAACTGTTTCGTTATCTATGTGAACGTATATTAGGTAGGAAAAGTCATGTTAAGACAATCAGAAGAATGAATGCTGTCAGAGACGATCTAGCAAGTGGCCAGGCGATGACAATTATAACTAGTGGAGGCTTTAGAGAAGGACTCGAAATGAGAAACAGTGCTTTAGATATGATGTTTGTATATAAAAGTATCGAAGTCTATGAAGATGAAAAATCATGTTTTAATCCAAATATATCAAGCGTTTCAATGGAAAGCTTTATTATTCAAGTGCTCTGTCAAAACAAACCATCATGTCTGATAATGGTTATTTATATGGACCTTGTTAAACAGCAAAAATTAATTAAGAGGTATGGCCATTTGTTTACATTGTAAATCTTGGATATTAGCTGCATTAGAGTGGATAATAAGATCAAGTATCTCATGGCCAAGTGATGGTGTTAAAAAAAGTATTATAAACCACGGAGTACTTTTTGTACCGATCGGAGTAAAGGGATCACCAAAAGAAGATCTAGAATGGCGAGTATCTTTTTCTGTTGGTAAAACACGTTTAATAAATACTTTCACGCACATCCAATTGCTATGCTATGCTCTTTGAAACATTATTTTGAAAGATGTAATAGCTTCTTATGCGTAATGTAAAGATTTACTCTGTTCATATTACCTGAAAACTATTTTTTCTGGATATCCGAGGAACTGCCACAATCTGTATGGAAACCTGATAGTTTAACATCTTGTTTTATGTGATGTTTAAAAAGGCTAATATATTGTGTTGAGTACTCAGTTTTTTAACATTACTTCATTCCAGAGAACAGCATGTTTGAAAACAAAATAGAGGGTCGTGTTCGTGAAATACTGTTCGAAAAACTAAATATATTGTTTAGATGTGGATGGCGATGCATCTTATTTTCAGTATATCATTGTGGAATTTCCCAATCAAACCACAGACATTTTATGTAAATGACGTTGAGAAAACACTCAAATCTATGTTGTTACTTTATGCAGATATTCACCTAGGTTTTCATCCTTTTTTAATAGAGAAATCGCACATATCCAGGAAAAAAATAATACAAAAGGTTTTGAGTCAGCAATCTTCAAAGCAATGCGTACTTTGTAAATACTACATGTCAATATACTTGCATGGATTAGCTCAGAACATGACACTGGAAAGAACATACAGAAATAATGTATAATCTTTACAAAAAATACAAATCTGCCATGTACTCTGCTACAGAATGTCTATCATGACGCTGTATATGGATGGCTGATGCAAGCTTCACTCTTCTACATGACAACACAATACATTAAGTCTTCATACATCATCCGGTATCCTGTATCGAAATGTACTCCTCATAAACTATATCGTGTTCTCGATGAACATGAATTGAAACGCAACATCGGTTATCAACTCGTTTAAAGAAATTGTGCATGATTTTAAACTTTGAATTTCGTGACGTTACGATACGATGCCACTTCTTATTTAGTATTCTCATTTCAAAACAAATTGTTTTCCAGTTTAAATCACAAACCTTTAAGATATTATTTTATAATTACATTTGAAATCGTTCATTTAAGTGAAATGCAAGTTATTATAAAATCTGGTAATATTTTTATTAATTGGTTTCCTCTCAGATCAAACAATTACTTTAACTCTTTAGAATTTTGCATATAGAATATGTTTAGGACGTCCTAACATAAGATGCGTCTGAGATAGCTTCGGGACACAAGAGTGTCCTGAATCGATCCTAAGTCAATCATAAAAAGTTGTCTTATCTATGACTTAGGAGGACACATAGGATACTTTCGAGAACACTACCCCAGCATTTTGTTTTATGACTTATGAATAGTTATATCTGCTAAACGATAAGTGAAATCTGTAATGGTCATATCTTATATACTATAAAGTATCTTGTAATTGGTATCGTTAATTTAATAACTAACACTGGTTCGATGCCTCTGTTGGTGGACTGTTAGTCTCCGAGCTGGTATCACCAGCCCAGTAGCCAGTACTTCGGTACTTGCATGACAATACGTTTTTTTGTGTTATTTAAACTAACTGCTACAAAATGTTAGAATTTATTATAAATTAAGTAATGTATCTCCCTCATGCAGAGCTCTGATTTCTTTAACGAATTTGGCTATTCTTTTTTTGACCTTTTGGATTATAGCTCTTTATCATTTATATAAGCTTTGGATTTCACATATTTTGGCCACGAGCATCACTGAAGAGACATGTAGTGTCGAAATGTGCATGTGTTGCAGAAAAATTGATACCTTTAATGTTATTAACAAAGTGTGTCTATTAAAATGCTAATCATTTGGCACTGTTATATTCAATATAATTTAATCTTTAAGATTCATGTTTTGAAATAAATAAAGTTTTATTGAATTTCACAGCTATTATGATATAATTTTTCATTTTTAAAAAGTAAGATTTATTACACCTTTGCATTCTTTGTTTTTTTCTCTTAATGTTAGAATTTTGATATTTTTAATTTTATAGACTATATGTGGTATTGTTACAGCTCCTATTGCATGATGTCTAATGAGTTGTTCTAAATGCTCACTTTCGTTCTGTGTGACCGACACAAAGGCTACTTCCTCATCAAAGGTATCAGATTTGTTAAAGCTTTGCTCCTCATCAATATCATATCACGACTGCACTATCTATTAACAAATTATGTAGATAATACTTGCTATTAAGTGTGTAAATTAATAGGCTAAAACAAAAATAACAACGGCCACGGATTCATCTTTTTTTAATCTATATCTAAGTTTCAGAGCTACTTTATTCTAAAAGGCGAGCGAAACGCGATATGCACACGGAAAGTAAGACCAAGTTTAAGCTTATATATGAAATTCAATGAAATTGGGAAAACAATTGACAAATGCGTTACCATTGTAACTGTTGAGGTTTACCGAAACTTTTACTCATTTGTTAAATAAGAACATCCAAACAAATAGAACGACCAAATAAAAAATAGAAAAAACTTTATGCCACTGATTTAGAAATTTTTCATCTGTTTGATTTTATGTGGTCCTCTGAAAATTGAATAATTAGGTACAGAAGAAACTGATATTAGTCAAATTAGTCCTTTATTGTTTACAATACAATATAGATTTTGTACGCTGTTGAAGGCCATACGATAACTGCAGATGTCTAGATCAGTGTTGTACTGCTTGTTCTCGAGGTTTTTACCAATAAACACACTTTTTGTTGATTTTAGAAAAGCCTTTGGCACAGTCCGTAGGAATTTTCTGTTTTCTAAAACTTTTGAGCAAGGTTTTACATGTATTAGTGGTAATATTTTCCATTTAATTAAAGATATGTACACATGTGTTAAATATTCAGTTAAACTAGATTCCGGACTGACTGATTCCATACTCTCAAATATTGGTGTTAAACAAGGGTGTATACTGAGTCCCCTACCTTTCAATTTATTTATGAATGACTTTTCAGGATACCTTGATAAAAAGTGTGATCCAGTAGATATAGGGAATATAAGCCTAAATTGTTTAATGTATGCAGACGACATAAATTTAATGTCTCAAACCGAAGGTGGGCTACAAAATTGATTATCCTAATTGGAACTTTATTGTAAAAAATGGCACTTACCATTGAATATAGAAAAAAACTCAAATCATAGTATTAAACAATCAGGTAAATTATTGAAAAACTGTAATTTTTATTTTGAGCAAAATCTTATCAAAAGTGTTCAAGAGTATAAATACCTAGGTATTGTAATGAGGGCATCTGGTTCTTTCAGTGCTGCAGTTGAAGATCTTAGTAAGAAAGCACTTGCAGTAATTTTCATGATTAAACGTAAATTTCACTGTACACATAATAGTACACCTTTACTTTTAAAACTTTTTGACTCCTGTGTAAAACCAGTCCTTCTCTATGGAAGTGAATTGTTGGGTCCGTACATTCTTAACCTGGACAATAGATTAACACAAGGATCAAATGATGATTTAGAATAAACTTTTTTAACTTTTGCTCCTGAAAAGGTTCACATTCGATAGTGTAAATATGTACTTGGTGCCACTAAATATGCTCCTAATTTTGCCAGTATGGCAGAACTTGGTCGTTATCACATCTCTATATTTGTTATTTTGCAATCTCTTAAATACTGGCTATATTTGTATAAAGTCCCTCTTTTGAATTTTTCAAAATTAGCATATAAGTCAATCGAAGAAGTTGATTGTACCTTTCCATGTACCTTCAATAAACACAATTTTATCTTTCTAAAATTAATTAATTTTGACCATGTTTGGAATAATAAAGGAACTATGTCAGAAGGAAAACTCATATCTGCAGTGAAAAAGATATTTCAAGAAAGATATGGAAATAATTTTTTCATGTTTGTCAGTTGAAAAGCAAAACAAACTACGCACATATTACAAGTTGAAAGAGGAATATAAACCTGAGACTTATATAAAGTTAAATATCCCAAAACAATATGTTAGACAATTATGTAAACTAACAAGTTGTAACCACAATTTAAACATTGACACAGGCAGTGATAATAAAACGCCTTTGGATAAAATAATATGTAAACATTGTATTGATAACAAAATCGAAGATGAGTTTCATTTAATATGTGAATGCAACCTCTTTCACGAGGAGAGGGAAAAGTTTTATGATGACATTGTTAATATTATACCATGTTTTGGCAATTTAGATAATTTTGATAAATTTAAATACTTAATGAACTGTTCGGAAACTGATGTTCTCACCAGATGTCTTATATATATGTAGACAAATGTATTTGGATTAGACATTCATCAATGGGAATAATTGCATAATATTGCAGTGTGAGTGTTGTCTCTTGCCTGTTATAAGTGTCAAAATTGTTAAATATTTTGTTTTGTTTTATTTTTTTTATGTTTTGTATATGTTTTTTTTTATATGTGTTTATATGTTTCAGCGATGATGCTTTTGTACTGGATTTTATACTGAATAAAATAAGTTTGTTAAAAAAACAAATTAAAAAAACATACAAACAAATATCACATTTCCTTGTTGTTGTTTTTTTATTGTTTTATATTGCTGTATAAACGGTGCAGGGAACCTATGAAGTATTATTATCATAAAAAGTAACACCAATTCCCATTTTGTGTGAATGATTTAGTGAAATATGAATTTATATACCATTTTTTTTTCGGCAGCTCTACTTCTGATGTTTCTTTCTTTTTTATTCTTAAATTTTCTTTTAATAATCATTCTAAATGTACTTACGTTCTTAAAAGCGTTAAAGGTTTCAGGTGTTGAATCCGAAACTGCATCTTTTTCATTTCTGAGTCCGTTTCAACTGTGACAATGACATTTTCTACTTTCATACTCAGGGAAGGCATTGGTCTAACATACTAAGTATTCTACCAGTATTTGATACGCTACAACACAAGATTTTTTATATCTTGGACTTAGACCTGCCAAAAATATATAATGTAAGCTTTCCTGTAAATCTTATACATTCATTTGAGGAATATTTTCGATTCATTTATAACCGTTCAGGAAGTATATGATTCTGATTTAAAACACATTGTGCATGTTTTGTCAGATTAAATTTTGGCCTCTTCTAATTATGATGTGTTTTGTGGGATTAATACATAAAATTTACGTACACCACACTTAATTTACAAAAAAAATTATGGGGATTAAAACAACTAAACATGATAAAAGAAACATTCAGAGAAAGCCGTCAACAAATCTCAACATTAAAAACTGTAAATTATTTTATAAAAAATGCGCCAAACCTAAGATTGTAGTTCCTCCTCTTATTAATGCACAAAACTCAAATATAATCAAAGTCGTATCACCGTAAAACGCCATTGAGGACTATTGTCAAACTCGAGATATACTTTCTGTTTGCAAGTCTTAATGTAGATCATAAGAATAGACTTTTTGATACAGAATTTTCTTATAATTTGCCAAAATGAAGATTTTACCATGCATTTTTCAAAAATATAATAAAAAAAGTATGGGCCACCGTGCTATTTTTCAAGAAATGAGTCGCTGAAAATTGCCTCTATTTGGTTAGATTGTTCATGAAAAAAAAACCAGTTATGTGCATAAAAGAAATAGGAGATAGAATTTTGAAATGGATTATTAGAAGATTTCTATTATATGTTTTAAGAAAATAAAGAGAAAACTTGTTTTCTTGCTACGCGTAAATATAAAAAAAATCCCTATTAGTACACTTTTTTTACTTGAAAAGTCATGTCCCATTAAATTGCTTATTTTAAAAAATCATTCTAAAAACACAAACAATTTTTTTTTTTAACATTTTTAATAATACAATACATCGCCAAGTTTTCTTTATATACATTAACAGTCTAACTACTAAATTAGGAATCTATCTCCAAATTTGCAGATTTATGCAAACAAGTAGACCAATTGTGTACTGTGATTGTACGATCCAAGATGGCGGTATACCATGAATCTAGCATAACACTTTATTTCATTTGGCTTCTCATACGAAACAATAGTGGATTACCATATGTCTTGTTTAAAGGTAAAGTTGAATAAATTTTCTTTTATTCATCAGAATGTTGCCGATAACCTGATACAGACACAGACAAAAATTACGGTTGATGCAACATAACGTTACGTTTACATAAGTATCACCAGGGGTGCGTTCACTATCATAACTGCCTCGTAAGGTAACACAGATTTCGACTACTGAAAAAATAGTTACCGTAACCGTTAAAGATATCTAGATAGCCTGAAACAATCCCTATAATACATGAGAATCTGAAATGACGTCGACGTTGCATATAGTTAAATAAAAGTAGATATCTATGACATAACATTGAACACAAACAAGTGCAGTAATAAGCACATGTATGTTCTTATAACATATGAATGATACGATTGTTTTCTTTTGTATTTGATGTGGTTTTGTTAATATTAGGCAAAGATAAAAAAGAACCAAATCATTCTTGCCTACAACCCCACCAACAACTAGGGGTGATCTGCGGTGCTTTGGAAGGATAAAAAGATCCTGCTCCACATGTGGCACCCGTCGTGTTGCTTATGTGATAACCAATCCGGTAAATAGTCTAATTCAGTAGGTCACATTCATAAAAGGGAAGGGGATTGTAGTTACGACGTAAGGAACATATCCGATATCATTTGTGAAACGGTTATTCCATAACGGTCAACCAACTCGTGATGGCGTCCGTAAAGTTTACGAAGGGATGATTTCAACTTCACCATTTGGAACTCTTTGTTTAATAGCTTCCTTGTGAGCAGCAGCCCTCTATCAAGAAAATCACGATAGGAAATGCAAGCACGGGAATATCGTATCAATTGGGAGATATATACCCCGTATGCACTTTTACAAAAATTGTCTCCTCTGAAACTACTAGGCCAAATCAAAACAAACTTGGCCACAATCATCATTGGGGTATCTAGTTTAAAAATGTGTCCGGTGACACGACCAACCAACCAAGATGTCCGCCATGGGACAATAGAACATTGGGGTTAAACGTAGATTTAAGAAAAAAATCATGGAAGCCATTTATTTTTGGAAATTTACACATGCCTGGGCCGTGATATTCGAATTTTATTTTGAGCGTTATTCTGATGAATTGGAAATAAGACAGGTTTTGTATATACTTCAGCTCTGTATTTTTTTTTATATAACATTTGGTGTATTATTAACTTAACAAATTAAAATATTTGTGCAATTTTGTTAATTTCTAGCTTTGATCACTACTGTTGTTTTAACATGTTCATAGTTCATTTGAATTTTTATAGGGTAAAACTAAATAGATAAAAGAATATGTGGTATGAAAACCAATGAGAAAACTTTCCATCCAAGTCACAGTCTGTGAAAGTCAACCATTATAGGTAAAATAAGAGTCTTTAACACGGAGCCTTTGCTCACACCGAACGGCAGTCGAAAAATTCAAAGAAATACATAACTCTGATGTGTATATATTTCTGAGTAAAGCTATATATAATGCCATCAAAACCACATTGTACAAACTTGATATCTGAAGCTTCCAAGGTTTATCACCCCTTTTTATATACACAAAATATAGCCTGGGGTCCTATCTTGTCAGTATAGCCAGGCGTGTATCAATGTACTGCCTGTCAATGCTTGGTTTATACTAATTGTGTCGCTCAATGTTTGTTTTACATCTGTATCCAATCAATTCTTTAAAGTTAGACTGTTATTATTTTTCTTTATGAATTGATGTATAGTGTTATCATATCTAATTATTAGTATGATGATAATTAGTAAGCAGAAAAGGGTTAATTCTTATCAGCAATCGCCTGGTAAGAAAGTCAAAAGATTAAGATTTCACATGTCCAAGGTGTCAATTGGATTTCAATTGTACTGATTTACATCAAACATCAAAATTTATGCAAATATTATTCAGCCTCACTTTAGATTCAGAGTCAACTGGCACTGAATCGATCACATGGTATTTGTTTCCCAACCTGGCCCTTGCGACGCGCAGCTAGATTGGGCAGGATACAAGGCTTACACAAAATATAGTGCCTTGATAATAACATTCTATATATCCTATCCATTGACATTTCAGACATTTATCAATAAAATATATGCCCAGATATTCAAGTTACAAAATGATGTTACATTTTTCAAGAAAGTTACATTATTGCAAGGTGCGGAAATCTAACATCTATTCTAAAATTATCAGATGGCATACTTCAGTATCTTTAAAAATTGGAGTTATCTTCCTTTTTCTAGAATTTAAGTTACATTGTAGATCAACTAATATCAATGCTTTATTCAGTGCAATATTTTAGTTTATTTCCCCTTGATAAATTAAAACAATGGTAATCATTCAGTACTTACAAGCTCTATGAAAATTTGCATGTATTTCATGAATTATAAACAAACCTTTCAAATCTTTGAAAATAAAAACACTTCTAAAATGGAAAATTAACAGTAGTATTAGAAAATATTGACGCAACTGAATTTTATTAATCTAATTTAACTGTACAACCCGTAAATTTGTTTAAACACCATTTAGTATGTAATAATATATATTGTAACAGTCTACTAAGAATTCAAAAAACAATGCGTTCATTTGTTGTGAGTCACAGAATATTGGTAAAAATGTGAATTCTAAATAAATGGGGTAACACAAACTTAATGAAAGCAAATCACGAATAAATCATTGTTCACATTGGAAAAAAAAACTTCGTTATGATGTCTTAATTTAATGTAATTGTTTACTTCTAGATGTCCTAAGGGAAATATAGGTTATTTTCAAATATTGTAAAATTATTACAAAAAAACAGGGACATGGCAACTGAGTTGTGACATACCTGTCGACTTTTGAAAAGACCGATTGGGTTTTTTTCACATCCAAAGAAGACCCGATATTAAGACTGTTTCTGTAACGACAACAATTTGTTAAGTTTTTGATAATTTCAATATAAGGGTAATCACGAATGATAAGTCCATGGTATTTTGTATGAAGTTGAAGTAGCCTTTAAACATGTTTAACCCCGCCGCAATTTTTCGCCTGTCCCAAGTCAGGAGCCTCTGGCCTTTGTTAGTCTTGTATGATTTTAAATTTTAGTTTCTTGTGTATAATTCGTAGTTTAGTATGACGTCCATTATCACTGTACTATTATGCATATTTTTAGGGGCCAGCTGAAGGACACCTACAATGTACGGGTGCGGGAATTCTCGCTACATTGAAGACCCATTGGTTGCCTTCAGATGTTATCTTCACTATGGTCGGGTGGTTGTCGCTTTGACATATTCACCATTTCCTTTCTCAATTTTATTGATACAGCTCGTTTCCATGATGTTGTTTTTTGGAAAATGTTTTATAGTCTGTGATTAGCTTAGTTTTTGAATACAACCTTATGTAAAACCGGAATTTTTGCACCAATCTTAAGTGCTATATTGAAGATAAAAAATAATAATTAAATTAGTTGAAATGCTCTCGACTCTGACATGTCTGATGAATATATAAATATGTTGGACTGAGCAACATGGTCCTGACTAAAAAGCAGGGTGGATCTCTTATACTACTGAAGGGTAAACATGAAACTTTGGGAATTTAAGGTGGCACATAACACTACAAGAAGTACATTCTGTAACATTCAGCTAAATGGTTCAATCACGTTCTATTGTAAAGGTTATATTTGGTTTCTCAATGATAAGAAGATAGTCCTGTACAGGTTTAACTGTTATATATCTAAATAATTTCCCGCTAGCATGTGAAGTTCAGTTCAAAATTTTGTGTATTTTTTCCACAGGGTAAAAGTAAATATCTTGTCAAAATTTAATCGTTACCAACGTTGCCAAATTAATTTATAATGTATTTGGTAACTCTTTAAAAACTTAAATTGCCTTTTTGAATTTGGTGGCCTTCGAAAAAGGTTCACTTATGGCCCAATATGGCCTCAAATATCAAAGACGCCTCCTGGTATGGGAATTTCTGGCTGCATTGGAGAGTTGTTGGTGACTTTCTGCTGTTGTTTGTTCTATTATCGGGTTATTGTCTCTTTTACACATTTCCTTTTTCAATTCACAATTTTATTTATCATAAAACACCAAAAGTTCACATATTGGTTCGTTTATTTCAAAAGTCGTAATGCTCAATAGATCAATTCTTTTCATAAAGGTGCATAATACTCTCCACTTTAGGCCCATTTTAAACATTATTACAAATTATAATGATTTCGGGCAATTTTCAAACCTACAAAATTTAGGATAATTTTGGCCGCCACCTACGATTCAAAATGTTTTGTAACCAAAAGATTCCAAATGTGATATAACATTCAACAATATAAAAATTTTGTGGATCCTGGATGGCGGCCAAGGTTAATTATGCCAAAACAATGAAAATTTTGGACAAAATTGATCTAAAAACAAATAGTGTATGCTAAAGGGGTCATAGCTTCAAACCTGTCAAAGGAAACATGTCAAAAAACGTATATTTAAGTCTTAAGAGTATTTTCACAAGTATTTCTATTTGATATTGTTATTGTTTGACCCGATTAAAAAAAAAAATAACAAAATAGGACCAATTTAAACGCTTCGTAAAAATTTACATTTCGTTCTTTTGCTTTTTATTTATTGTATGACATAGCAAATTCCATCACTACTTTAAGCATCCGATATTGATTGAAAAAACAGACTAACAGATATAGTTTGAGTGAGTGGAAACATTTTTCCTTGTTAAATGAGAGGCGTTTGACATTTGATTATAAACGGAGATAGCGTCATTGTTGATGTTAATTTTTCATCAAATTTCTTTCCTATGAAACTGAACAAGAGTATAATCAGATACTTTCGATCTATTGTTTTTCAAAATCATATTTTTTATACAGAAAGACATATTCCTTGCAAACTTTTAAAATTAGTCGGCTTTTGAGACAAGTTTTTCGTGTGCATTTTTAAGAAATGTTGAATATTTGTATCTGTACTATGCATTCGTATTATTCACATAAGAGGATTGATTGACCATATAAACATGATTTAATTCAGAATTAATTTGGAACATCCTTTGTTCATGTTTAACAACAGAGGTTTTGAAATGCAATAAAATTTGAATATAAAAAGTTAGTACAAATGTACCAAATGCACATCACAACGATAAATGCCACAATGCATGGAGCCAACATTTATTATATTGTTATCTTACTTAAGACATTAGTCACCTTTCAACAATAATACCATCTACTACATTTAATATACACCATATTTGTAAATGCCACTGAAATTTCATCGGAAGACTAAAGATCAATGTAATAACTGGATTTACTGCCGATCATTCCTTTCTTCAAAATTTGCAATGGACAGTATCACAGCCACTGCTTACTTGCTCAATCATGTTGCCCCTTGGTGGAGCATAGTCTACTAACGATATTTCTCCACCTTGTTCTGTTCTCTGCCAACCTCTCCGGACCATACCACTTGTACCCTTCTTTCTCGATTTCGGCTGCAACCTTCCTTCCCCAGGTATATCTTGGTCTGTCTCTGTCACGTTTACCTTGTTGTTTACACTGTAAGGCTTGTAAGTGTTAGTCTTTTGCCTCCTGAGTGTGTCCTATCCATTGCCAGTCTCTCTTTTTCAACTCTTCATCAACTCGGGATTTGTTGCTCTTTTCTCAAAGTTCTTTGTTTGATATCTTTTTAGACCATCTGATGTTTAGGATGCGCCTGAGGTAGTTGTTAAAAGAAGACTTGAAGTTTAGGATGATGTTTTTTTGTTGTTTTCCAAGTCTCAGCTCCAGATAAGAGTACGGCTTTGACGTTTGAATTGAAAAAGTGTTTTTGGTTTTGATTGTTATGTGTTTTGCTTTCCAAATTGACCCTATCATGTTAAATGCAGTTCTAGCTTTGTCAATTCTGATCCTTACATCTTTATCTGAGCCACCACGAGTATCCACTACTCTTCCAAGGTATTAAAATGATCCCACTTCTTCTAATGCTTGGGTGTTAACCATCATACTTGTTTGGGACTTTTTGTTTGACAGTAACACTTTGGTCTAATTGTGAATGATGGAATGGCCTGTTTCTGTTGCTCTCTTTCTAACCTTTTCTAGTTTGTCCTTCATTATTTGGTATTTGTTGGACAGCAAGGCAATGTCATCGGAAAAGTCAAGGACATCTTCCTCTTCCCAGATATTTCCAAACAGCTCATATAACATTTGAGTTGATGTTTCAATATCTGCTTTCAGTGCTTCTGGAGATATGTTGTCAGGACCTGAAGCTTTCTTGTTCTTCTGTATTTGTATGGCTTTCTTAATTTTTCATATTGACGTGTTTTTACATTCTACGGCCAGACGCTCTTCGGAGGGTGGAACGTTAGCTTAATTTCAAGTGGGTTCTGGTTTAGCACCATATTGAAATGCTCAACCCATCTTTGCAATTTCTCTTCATGTGTGTTGAGTGTTTTCCCATCTTCCCAAGTCAGGAATACTGTGGATTCATTTATTTTCGTGAATTATGGAAAACTTGCAAGATCGTGGATATTTAATTTCGTGGTTTTGCCGAAGTCTACATATAAGCCTATAGAAAATTTGTTATTCGTTGAACATTTAATTTCGTGGTTCGCCAGTACCCACGAAAGCCACGAAAATTGGTATCCCACGAATAATAATGAATCCACAGTATGTCAGTTGTTATCCAATCGTTTGCTGTATTTAAGTTTTTGACTTTAACATGACTTTTGTTCAATAATGGACTTTCTGTTTTGAATTTGTGTCGGAGCTCGTTTGTTTTGGTGATTTACTTTTTGCTCACTGATGATTGCAATCTTTTGAATCGTCTATTGTAGTTCTTAAATTTTCTATACTTCAAACATAATTCGTTGTCATTGGAGAAGTTGATTACTGTGCACTATAACTCATTGTTAAATTTATAAATATAAAAAAATATATATACAACTCTTCACAAAATACGTGGTAAAAACCTGATATGTATTTGTTAAATCAAACAGAACACAAAACGTAATAAACATCTAGTTCGGGTATTAAAACAGTAACTGATATACAAGTAAAAAATGTATAATATTCCAATATTGTTAAGTCGCGTTCGTCTATATGTAAATCGAATAAAAACATAAGATTGTGTGTACATCGAGTTATTAATCGAAGCAACAAAGATATCGTTTACAGTTATTATATTGTTCAATAACGAGCCTTCGTGTTACGTCTCCTTGTGCAGTCAAGTGAGAAAAATCTACAAAGGAGGGACGAAAGATACCAAAGGGACAGTCAAACTCATAAATCTAAAACAAACTGACAACGCCATGGCTAAAAATGAAAAAGACAAACGGAAAAACAATAGTACATATGACACAACATAGAAAACTAAAGAATAAACAACAAGAACCCTACCAAAAACTAGGGGTGATCTCAGGTGCTCCGGAAGGCTAAGCAGATCCTGCTCCACATGCGGCACCCGTCGTGTTGCTTATGTGATTACAAATCTGGTAAATAGTCTAAATCGGTAGGTCAAATTCATGAAAGGGAAGGGGATTGTAGTTACAACGCAAGGAACATATCCGATATCATTTGTGAAACGGTTATTCCATAACGGTCAACCAACTCGTGATGGCGTCCGTAAAATTTACGAAGGGATGATTTCAACTTCACCATTTGGAATTCTTGGTTAAATAGCTTCCTTGTGAGCAGTAACCCTCTATCAAGAAAATCATGATAGGAAATGCAAGCACGAGAATGTCGTATCAATTGGGACACATTCAAGTTCGTTTATTGTTTAACAATATTTAATAGTCTGAAGCTGTTACTTCGAGTTTATATATGAACTGAGTACATCGCCACTACGAACATGAGTAAATTCTTTGATATTAATCCCTTATCAGGCCGATACAAAGTAGACCATTTGCTTGTCACTGATTTTTTCCATGTGCAGTTTTAAGTACACATATCATGGTGTGGAACCTTAGGTGTGCCCCACTCCCCCTTCGATGGACTTTCCCTTCATTTTATAAAGTTGTCCTTTTATGAAGTGAAATATAGTAAAACAAGTAAAAATAAAAATAGAAACGAAAGTACATTGAGGAAATATCCATATTCATATATAAAAGGAGTGGTGACACAAATATTTATTTCCTAGAAAACCAGTGTTGGCAAATAATCTGAATAAGTAACTGAAGTTTCGGTGTAAATCGTTATAGACATAATTGTAAGTTATTATCAGCATTCATATATGATTATTCAGCTTTGAATTTAATAAATGCTTTTTTTACTAAATTTTTTAAATTGTTTTATTTTATTTTAGTGTTTTTTTCAAGGCTTATCCGAAAATTTCTTGTGGTTTCAGTTATTATAAAGATTATGAAGACAGTGGTTTCAATGTTGATAATAATCAAGTATATTGTAAAATTTCAAATATATATATGGAAGGAAATTCGAAAGCTTTATCTTATATATTCCAATATATATTGTATATTCCTTTTTTTATAATTGCACCATATATATCCACTCTTTGCAGTTGTCCTGCATGTATTGTGATCTGAGTTGAGACTTTCTGTCATAGACGTGCATCGTTTTGATTTTGAATACACTGTAATGATTGTAAATACGTTATGGAAAACGTGCCGTTTAAAATGTTTAACTGTACCGTGCACTGTATTTTATAAATGTTGGTAATCGACATCTAATATAAATTTGAGACTATCATATGCAATTGCAAATATTTTTTGCTTCTCGAAAATAAGAACTTCTCTCTAGATGTGTAATGGGTCACGTGGCGGGTTATTGATACAATATATGTTCCATTAACACTGACTCTCTTTCATTGTTGTTTGCACAGAGAACAATCCTTATCCTTTATAATGTAAGTTCTAAAAAATACGAAACTCCAACAAAGCAAAAAGTCCCTTAACAAATGGCATAATCAAAAGCTCAAGCACACCAAACTAAAGACAGCATTTGTCATACTTCCACTATTATACAATGGTTGTGAATTTAGTGGGGATACTAATCATGATAACCGTTATAACTTGCATGTTTGTTTTATGTTATAATGATCAGTCTTAACATGCAGTTTGTTTCTTTGTTTTAACTTGTATAAGTATTTGTCATTGAACTGACAGATGTGAACAACTGTTATCACTGGTGTAAGCATCAGACATACATTGAAAGAGGTAGACTATTATTAAACCCTGGTAAAAGCATATGATATCAAATCAAAAAACAAACTAACTAGAATTAAAGAGTGGGAAGATAGGGACTTTTACGCAAACGTGGAAAGTGAGATTTGTAATAAACAAAAGAAATAGCGTCACAGTAGATATACAATTTTCTAGAAGTTTAATCCCTATGTACTTGAAAAGTTGTTTTATCAGTTGATTTTCATCTATTGTATTTCATTCAGTAACATTTAGATATCATATCATATAAAAGTCGGCTTTTTTGATTTTGTATTTCTTCCGTGTCCATCTAGTGGGTTCTTCTCATCACAAGGACACAGTTGGTTTACCAAACTAATTCATAATATTTCTGACTTTAGTTTGATGTTATTTTTTATTCAGTAAAGTGGCAACCAGAGAATTTATAAATTTTAGCCCAAAAAACATGACAGCAATACAAATGTACTTAACATTAAGTATGTTTTAAGTGAATGTCAGTAAAGAAGGGGAAACAATAATTATGAAATAGGCTATACCAAAAGAATGGTGGTGTATTTAATGTCACTTTGAAATGTCGATGTTAAAGTTTGATCCTCAATTGTGTCTTTTCCATGTTGTTTATTGTTGCGCTTTACGTCATCCGTTAAAAAGGATTTAGCAAACTACATAAGTTTTTTGCTTTGGACAATGTTTTATTGGGTTGTTGTTTCTTTAATGTGTACCCTTATACACCTTCAAGTATTATTTTCAATGTGCTTGTTACATGCTGGTCGATCAATGTATGTTATGAATTAACTGATGTGAAAAATTATAGTAACGGGTATAAGAATCAGACATGTATTGACTGAGGAGAACATTTCTAATCATTGGTCTAAGAGACAGGCATTGACTGAGGATAACATTTATAATCATTGGTCTAAGAGACAGGCATTGACTGAGGAGAACATTTATAATCATTGGTATAAGAGACAGGCATTGACTGAGGAGAACATTTATAATCATTGGTCTAAGAGACAGGCAATGACTGAGGAGAACATTTATAATCATTGGTCTAAGAGACAGGCATTGACTGAGGGGAACATTTATAATCATTGGTCTAAGAGACAGGCATTGACTGAGGAGAATATTTATAATCATTGGTCTAAGAGACAGGCATTGACTGAGGGGAACATTTATAATCATTGGTCTAAGAGACAGGCATTGACTGAGGAGAACATTTATAATCATTGGTCTAAGAGACAGGCATTGACTGAGGGGAACATTTATAATCATTGGTCTAAGAGACAGGCATTGACTGAGGAGAACATTTATAATCATTGGTCTAAGAGATAGGCATTGACTGAGGGGAACATTTCAAATCATTCAGTATAATAATCAGACATGCATTGACTGTGGGAAACATTTCTGATCATTTGGTATAAGAATAGACATGCATTGAGGGGAACATTTCTTATCACTGGTATAAGAATCAGACATGCATTGACTGAGGGGAACATTTCTAATCACTGGTATAAGAGACATGCATTGACTGAGGGGAACATTTCTAATCATAAGTATAAGAATTAGACATGCATTGACTGAGGCAAACAATTTATTTATTGTGGGTATATGACAGTTCTTGTCCATTCGTTTTTGATGCGTATTTTCCGAATTGATTTTCCTCTAAGTTCAGTATTTTTTTATTTTACTTTCTTCTTATCATTGTTATAAGAATCAGACATGCATTGACTGAGGTGAACAATTATAATCACTGGTCTAATAATCAGACATAAATTGACTGAGGTTAACACTTCTCTTCACTGGTTTAAGAATCAGAAATTAACCATTGATTTGAATTATAGGTTAGACTGTACTTGGCCATGTTTTATGAAGCTTTAAGCCCAAGGCAAAGCCGAGGGCTTAAATCTTCATAAAACATGACCAAGTATTGTCTGACCAATTTAGAACATATTCACACTTTCGAGTGACCTTACAAAATTATCCTTTCCCATTGTAATATATTCCAACCTAAATAAGAGTTCACTTTTTATAAAGAACGAAATGTAAAACATAGGTAATCACCATTTCAATGGATGGAAAGATATAGCTCTGACATAGTTTGTCAGGACCAAATGGATAAATTGTTTTTCTTCTGCTTCAGGTAAAATTTAATACTTATTTATCTTGAGATATTTTTATTTTGAAAATCAACACAATATTATATAAATTCCCTTTTTGAAATTTGATTTTTTTTATAAATATAAAACTCTCTGTATAAATATTTAAATTCAGAGCATTCAACATTAAATGCTTACTTTTTATTGATAAATTTACATGTATTGTGTTGCTCTAAAAAAACCTTTGCTATATATATCAGCAGTCTGGGATTGTTTTCTTGAAAGAAAAAGAAAACAAATATATAAATTAAATAAATTCTAATTTTACCTATATCCTTACCCCAACTGTTTTTTGTTTATTCTATATATGTTTACCATTAGAAAATGTATAAACATTTGAAAAATTTAAACTGTTTTGTTTTAATCATTGCTCTTTCACCTTTAATCAGTAGACTTTTCCCCTATGGAAAATGCCCCAGGGAATTGTTCACTTCGTTAGTGCAGTTGTTAAGAGTTCACTTTCATAATTAACTGACAATGAAAAGTCATTCATGTATAGCATTTCATAGTGCATGAAAAACCATGTACTATGAACATTAGAGGGTAAAAAACTGACTTTTCATTGGACGAGAATGGGTGAGTATGTTCTAACAATTCTAATCATTTGAATAAGAATCAGACAAGAATTCACTGCTGTGAACAATTATAATCACTGGTATAAGAATCAGACATGAATTCACTGAGGTGAAAAAATATAATCACTTGTATAAGAATCAAACATGAATTAACTGACGTGAACAATTATAATTACTGGTTTTAGAATCAGACATGAATTCACTGAGGTGAAAAATTATAATCACTGGTATAAGCATTAGACATATATTCCCTTATGCAAAGCTCTGATTCCTTTCACGAATTTGGCTATACTTTTTTTCACGAGCATCACTGAAGAGACATATATTGTCAAAATGCGCATCTGGTGCAACAAAATTGGTACCGTTGATTTTATTACTACCACTGGGTCGACGCCTCTGCTGGTGGACTATTAGTCCCCGAGGATATCACTAGCCTAGTAGCCAGTACTTCGGTACTGGCATGAAAATAAGGATTTTTTGTGTTATTAAAATTTGCTGTTACAAAATATTAGAAATCATTATAAATTAAGGAATGTATCTCCCTCATGCAAAGCTCTGATTCCTTTCACGACTCGGCTATACTTTTTGGACCTTTTGGATTATAGCTCTTCATCTTTTATATAAGCTTTGGATTTCAAATATTTTGGCCACGAGCATCACTGAAGAGACATATATTGTCGAAATGCGCATCTGGTGCAACAAAAATGGTACCGTTGATTTTATTAACAGAGGTGTAAAATTCGTATCTCGGGTTAATGAACTGACTGAGGTGAACAATTATTATCACTGGTATAATATTCAGACATGGTAAACTGTTGTTTCAGATAGGGGTGAGTGTTGGTCCCTATGTTTACGTTTGCACCTGCATCTTTTCTGGGTCAGGAGTATAATGTTCGGTGGTAGTCGTTCTTTTATGTGATTCACAAGTGTTTCTAGTTTCTCGTATGATAGAGTTTAGACCGTTGGTGTTCCCGTTTGAATGTTTTTTCGCTATTAATTTGTTGGCGTCCGTAATAGCTCGCTGTTCTATGTAAGCAAAGACTGCTAGTTGGAGACTGTAATGATTTATAAGAGTTAACGTTGATACATTTTGACCTGGAAGGAGAGTGGTTTCATTGGTATTCATACCTTATTTTCTTTTATCACTGAATTAACTGAGATGAATAATTCTAATCACTAATTTAAGAATCAGACATGAATTATTGAGCTGAACAATACAGATCATTGGTATAACTTAGAATCAGATAAGAAGTCCCTGAGCTAATCAATTCTTATCACTGGTATACGTGACTGATATTAATGCAATAAAGAAACCAAACAAAATTATGTTTAACAAGAGGGAAGACAGAAAATTTCCCATAAGTACACATTTCCTTAAAAGAGATGCCAAATATACCAAAGGAAACTCTTAAGTGGATATAAAGATCTGTGATTGACAATGGAGATCGCATCACACTTGATGTAAGCAATTCTTGATTTGTTTCCCTATGCACTTGGAAAATAGTTTTATCATTTAGTATTTATCTAATGCTTTTCGTTTATTAAAATCTACATATCTGATCATATTTAAATCATCTTATGGATTGTTGTTCTTCTTTTGTTTGTCCTTAGTGTGTTGTTCTTATCATGCAGCCAGAGTTGGTCGACCAAAATAATTTTGAACTTATTTTCATTTGAAATTGTTATTAAATCAAATACCGGCCACAAAACTCTTAAACTTTAACAGTACATACATGTACTTCGAAGCTCCGTATTATGTTTGATGTTCACATCCTTACACATATGAAAATAGATATAATCTTTCTGTTACACTCTACATGATTCATTGAAAAGGATGAAACGAATCAAATATGTTTTTGGGCATTTTTGTTACATACTAGTGGATTATTTTCTTATGGTTTAATTGTACAGTTGTACGGGAACCAAACACAATATGTTAACAGGAGAGAATTCTGTAAAATGCAACTGAATTGTTCAACCACATTCTATTGTTAAGATTATATATAGCTATTTCTCGTTTTTATATATATAAAATCGTTAGTTTCCCTTTCGAATGTTTTACCATTACTAATTGTTGGGGCCTTTTATAGCTTGCTGGTCGGCGTGAGCCAATGCTTCGTGTTGAAGACCGTTCCTTGACTTATAATGGTTTACTTTTATAAATTGTAATGGGATTGAGTGTTGTCTCATTGGCACCCATACCACATTTACCTATATCTGTCAATGATTAAAAATAGTATTTGTCTAACTGCTATATATCAAATGATTTTATATCGATAACGTGTGTGGCTCAGTTTTTTTAAATATTTTTATATGTAAATATCTTGTCAAAGTTTATGAAGATAAAAGTTACCAAATTAATGTATGTCAAGGTGTTTGGTACCTCCTAAAAAGACTGTGTAGATTTATTTAACTTATTCAATAATCTTTTATGATTACAGACAGGTAAATTCTTAATTTCTTGATTCATCTATAACCTTATTTAAAAAACAAATTTACAGTTCCATTTTAAATTAGCTTTATATTTCACTATATGAAGTAGTGAATGATTTGTATCACTACTATGAGCATCCGGTATAGGTTGACTAAAGAGACACATAGATAAATTATGAATGAATGAAAACCTTTCTCTATATTTGACTGTCCCTTTGGTATCTTTCGTCCCTCTTTTAAAGACGATAGATAATGTTTTAATGGATGGACACATTTTCCTATATTAAAGAAGATAGATAACGTATGAATGGATGGAAACCTTTCCCTACATTCAAGAAGGGACGTTTGACATTTGATTATAAACGGAGAAATTAAGATTTTTCCAATTTTTTTCCCTATGAAACTAGACAAGAGTATTATCAAGTACTTTCCATCTATTTGTTTTTCAAAATCACAATTGCCATACGGAAAGAAATATTCCTAGAAAAGTGTTAACATTAGTCGACCTTTGAGACAGGTTTTTCGTGTGCTATTTGTGAAAGTCTTTAACCTTTTGTATCTGTCACATGCATGGTTGTTATATCATACACATAAGAGGATTGATCGACCAGATATATATGATTTGATTAAGAAATAATTTTAAACATCTTTTGTTCATGAACAACAACAGAGTTTTTGATATGCAATACATAAAACTATAAAAAGTTAGTATAAATATAGCAAATACACATGTTTATACCCCCAAAGATGGATGTCACATGTAGACAAAACACGCGTCTGGCGTATTTATAAAATTTAGTCCTGGTATCTATGATGAGTTTATTCACAATGCATGGAGCGAACATACAATATATTTTCATTTACTAAGGACATTATTCACCATACACTAATTATATCATCTATTACATTTTCTACATCCTATCTAAAAATGCCAGTGAAAGTTCGTCGTAAAAATAAAGATCAATGTAATTACAAGACTAAGTTCCTGTCATTCTTTTCTTCAATATTTGCACTGGACAGTATCACAGCCCTTTGTTTGTTGTTATTTTATTTCGTACAATAAAACCTATATGTTAAGGTATTTTTGAATGTTTTCGAACTAATAGGACCACAGCTAGATGAAATCTATATGTATATAGATTCCGTCAATAGCTGCGAGGAATATGCCTTTTATTTAATTTAATAAAGGAATTTCTGTTTTGAATTTTCGGTAATTTTGTGATTTTAGTTTTTTTGCTTATTGATGATGGCAATCTGTGTACTCATCCTTTGTAAATTTCCAATATTCCAATCATCATTCCTTGTCATTAAATATAGTGAATATATCTGCACTATAACACATTGCTAAATTTGTAAATATGAAAAACAAATAATGAGACCAATCTTTACAAAAACTGTGATAAAAATCTGATTTATTATTTGTTTAACCAACAGAACCCAAAACGTAATAAACATCCAGTTCATGTATTATAACAGTAACTGATATACAAGAACATCATGTATATTTCCCAATATTGTAAAGTCACGTTCGTATATATGTAAACCTAATAAAACATAACACTGTGTGTATATCGAGTTATTATTCGAAGCAACAAAGAGAACGTTTACAGTTATTTCATTGTTCAATAACGAGCCATCGTGTTATTCCTCCTTGTGCAGTCAAGTGAGAAACATCTACAATGTAGGACATTCAAGTTCGTTTATTGTTCAACAATATATAATAGTATGAAACTGTTTCTTCGAGTTTATATATGAATTGAGTACATCGCCACTAAAAACATGACGAAATGCTTTGATATTGTTCCCTTATAAGGCCGATACAAAAAAGACCATTTGCATGTCGTTGAATTTATCAATGTGTAAGTTTTAGTATAAATATCATGGTGTGGAACCTCAGGCGTGTCATTTAGTGTCATTTGAGGGGGAGTGGTATTTTTTTAAATTTTCATGAGCAAAAAGAAAAATAACGAATAAGAATAAGAATATATACACAGAAATAAAATAGTCTGTATGCTGGCATTTTATTGATGAAAACGCCCCAAAATGGACTTTCCCTTCATTTCTATATAGTTGTCTTTTTATTGAGTGAAATATAGTAAAACTAGTACACATAAAAATACAAGCGAAAGTGCATGGAGGAACTATCCATATTCATATATAAGAAGAGTGCTGACACAAATATTTACTTCCTAGAGATTAATTGTTGGCAAATACTCTGAAAAAGTAACTGAAGTTTCTGTTTAAATCGATTTAGACATATATGTACGTTATTATTATTTTAATCAGTTTTCATATATGACTATGAAGTTTTGATTGTAATGAATATAAAGAGAATGCTATAAATGCTTTTTCTACTCTTTTTTGCCTTATTGTTTTAATTTACTTTAATTGCTTTTTTCAAATGCGTATCCGAAAATTCCTTGTAATTTCAGTTACATTATAAGAATTATGGGAGTTGAATGATGATTATTTTTAAGTATTTTGAAAAAAATCAAATCTACATATGGAAGGAAAATTCAAAAGACTTATTTTATATTGATTTATGATTTATAACTTCACCATTTTTATTCACTGTACGCAATTGACCTACGTTATTGTGAACTGTATTGAAATGTTCTATCAAAGACGTGCATCGTTTTGATTTTTTATACCCTGTTATGACAGTAAATACGCTATGGCGAACGTGTCGTTTAAAATGTTTAACTGTACCGTGCACTGTATTTTATAAATGTTGATAATCGACATATAATAGAAATTTGAGACTATCATATGTAATTGCGAATTTTGCTTTGCTTTTCGAAAATAAGAACTTATCTCAAGATGTGTAATGGTTCAAGTGGCATGTTATTGATACACTGTATGTTCCAATTACGCTGACTCTTTTTCGTGTTAAAATAACAAGTATTTGTAATATTTCTAAACAATTATACCACCAGCCAAATTATGCTTAATATATAATCATTTGTTTTTGTGCATAGAAAACAATCCTTAGCCCATTCAATGTAAATTCTAAAAACTCCTGCAAAACGAAATGTCCCTAAACAAATGGCAAAATCAAAAACTCATACACATACATAAAAAGACATTATTTGTCATACGTTCGACTTAGTACAGGCATTTCATTATTATACAATGGTTGTGGATTAAACCTAAGTGGCGATCCTAATCATGAAAACCGTTATATCTTACATTGTTGTTTTCATTTTTTTTCATGCAATTTATTTCTTTGTTTTTACTTGTTTAAGTAATTGAAATGAATTGACTACCTTAACATTTTTAGATTTTCTTCCATACGTACTCGAAAAATTGTTTTATCAGTTATTTTTCATCTATATCATTTCATTCAGTAACATTTAGATATCTGATCATATAAATGTCAGCTTTTTTGATTGTATGTTTCTTCCGTGTTTCATCACGAAGACACAGATTGTTTATCAAACTCATTCATAATTTTTTTCAAACTTTTCAAATTTTTATTCAATAAAGTGTCAACCAGAGAATTTCGCTCAAAATGCATGAAAGCAGTACATCTGTATCTAACATCTAATATTCGTTAAGTTAATGTCAGTAAAGAAGGGGATACAATACAAATGAAATAGGCTATACCCAAAGAAAGGTGGTGTATGCTATGTCATTTTGAAATTTTGATGTTAAAATTAAATTCTTAATTGTGTCTTTAAGGCGACGAGTACGTAATTAAACAATTCAAATTAATTTATCATATAAACTATGACTTAATTTAGTATATACGCCAGACGCGCGTGTCTTCTACAAAAAACTCATCAGTGACGCTCGAATTCAAAAAGTTAAAAAGGCCAAATAAAGAACAAAGTTAAAGTGCATTGAGGACCAAAATTCCTAAAATTTTTGCCAAATACAGCTAAGGTAATCTATGCCTGAGGTAGAAAAGCCATAGTATTTTAAAAAAATCAAACATTTTAAAACAGTAAATTTATAAATATAATCATACCAATGACAAATCATGTCAGCACAAACAGTGCTGACTACTGGGCTTGTGATACCCTCGGGGAAATTAATCTCCACCAGCAGTGGCATCGACCCAGTGGTTGTAAATAAACTCATCATAGATACCAGGACTAAATTAAGTATATACGCCAGATGCGTGTTTCGTCTGCAAAAGACTCATAAGTGACAAAATTAGGTTTAATGAGAGGGAGGACAGAACATTTACCTTAAAGTACACCTTTCCTTAAAAGAGAGGCGAAATATACCAAAGGAAACTCTTAAGTGGAAATTATGATGTCTGATTGGCAATGGGGATAGCAACACAATCGATTTAAACATTTCTTAATTTGTTCCCAAGTGCAGTTAGAAAACAGTTTTATCATTTATCTAAAGTTCTTTATTCGTTAAAATTAAGTTATTTGATAATATCTTAATCAGCTTTCGTGGTTATTTAGTTTTTTTTTATGTTTACCTAGTGGGTTGTTCTTATCATGCAACAAGAGTTGGTTTGCCAAACTACTTTTGAACTTATTTTCAAACTTTAGTTTAATTAAAAATTGTCATTCTATCAAATATCAACCAGAAGGCTCTTACTATTCAGCAAATCAAGCTTCGAAGCGGAACATATATATCATACACTCATATGTCGAACGTTAGATATCTGATAAACAATGAGGATAACTTCACAGTCGATGTAAACTTTTCTTGATTTTCCTCCCGATACAATGTATGTACTTAGCAAAAAGGATTAAACCAAAAGATTTTTTTTTTTTTTTTGTCATTTTGAAATGTTGATGCTGAAATTACATCTTTGATTGTTGTTTTTTTAATCTATTCATATCATTTATATAATGACTCGAGCTGTCTTATGAGATTGCCATCCTTACTGTATAAACATATGCATACATCTCTGCTCTATGGTCGGTTTGTTGTCCCTTTGACACATTCTCCATTTCCAATCTCAATTTTATTTATACTGATAAAATCTTTATGTAAAATACTTCATTATTCAGCGAAAAGGACAAAAGAAATCAAAAACGCCCTGTTTATCCATTATTGTTACATAGACATGTCGATCAAATGAAAGTATGGCATTCAATATAGAAAAAGATAAACTTTTGATAAATTCTAGAGACATTGTATTGCATTAGCAATAGCTTTGTAATATAAGCAAATACTTTGTTGCCCTTTTGTAGGTGGGAAAGAATGACAAATAAATATTGTGACTTAAATGTAACCGAACGTTGTGCTTTAAACGCATGACATTAATATTACGTGTTGTTCTTTTTCATATGCCTGTTTTAAAATACATTTATTTTTTTAAGGAATTTTCGATTATTATTTTATTTTTTATTAAAAATATTTTTGAGGTAAAATAGAAAACAAAATTTGTTTTTATTACATGTTTTGTTCTGCTTTGTATCGATCTAATAAGTCAATTCCTTTTCAACATATTTATGTAAAATATATAATGCATTTGTTATCTTTATGCTTGCAAACAAACTGATTGCTGTGCAGTTCCCCTAATTTGCAAAATATTTTTTACTTGTATATTTGTGCAACCAAAAAAAAATATGTTTACACGTACAGCTTATCAAGTCAGTATCAACTTACATCATCGAATATAGATAAACTTCTTGTGTAAAATGCGAAGTTGTGTTGTTGTTTATTTGAAAATACATTGGTGCTTAGTTTGTTTTTTTCGATATTTTGTTTTATAAAGACGAAATTAATGATTGTATTGCAAAAATTATAACGAAATTACCGTATGGATATAAGTGAGGATCTTTTATCATTTCATGAAATATAAAAAAATATATTGTTAAGTATATGATCTCGAATGCAATGATTATGTTTTATCATTTTATACAATATGAACCAGCTATATACTATTCATCAGAAATACTTTTACATTTTAATCCTTTTTTTTCAGCCGCAATATGGCGATACTGATCCTTATGATTTTAATACCTACATGCACTGTTTTTGGAGTTACCGTCAATGGATGCCCTTTCTCATGTAGCTGCGAGGATACGACTGTTACTTGCATTAATAGAGGTCTAACGACAGTACCATCTAATGTTCCAAATTCAACAACGATAGTGTGAGTATTTCAAGTGTTTATATAACCACAACATAACAAACGATATGTTTTTCGGTGGTCATGAAGAATTTGAGTAATGAAAACAATTACAAAACTTATTCAATGAAATATTTGTGTTTTGTATAGATGATGTCATAAGGTCGTTACATGTTTAGATGAGTTTGTACTTGGAGATGTCTTAGGGTTAAAACATTCATGTACTGATGGTTTTGTATTTTGTGAAGTCTTGGGTTAGAAACTCAAGTGCATCGATGATTTTGTATCCATGATGTCATACGGTCAGAAAATGTACCGATGTTAAAAACAAAGAAAACAGTAGTATACCGCTGTACAAAGGGTTAAACAATTAACATGCATAAATGGTTGTTGTATTTGGTGATATCTTGTGTTAAAGCAAATCATTTGCAGATGAGTTTTTATTTTCCGGTTTCTTAAAGATAAAAAGTTAGATGTGTCGAGGGTTTTGTATTGATTTTTAATTTTAAAAGTGGCGATGCCTGTAATCCTGATAATTATAGACCAATAGCAGTTTTGTCTTGTCTCTCTAAAATCATAGAAATACATATAGCAAATAGTTTGTATATATTTTTAAATAGCAATGACCTTCTTAATACTACACAGTCAGGTTCCAGACCAAAACATTCTTGTACTACTGCACTTACTAAATTTGTAGATGAATGGTTAGCAAATATAGATAATGGAGAGATAAACGGAGTTATATTTTTAGATTTGAAGAAAGCTTCTGATCTGGTTAATCATATAATTTTATTAAAAAAACTTGAATATTATAATGTTTCAAATAATACACTAGACTGGTTTAAGTCATACTTGTTTGAACGAAGCCAACAAGTTAAGGTCAATAACGTCATGTCTAATACTAAATGCATAGAAACTGGTGTACCACAAGGTTCTATCCTGGGCCCTTTGTTATTCATTTTATATATTAATGATTTATCACTTAATATAGAGCATTCATTAATAGATTTTTATGCAGATGATTCTACATTACATTGCAGAGGTAATGATGTAATTCAGTTAGCTTCTAACCTACAAAATGATATTCATGTTATTGAAAACTGGTGTTTTCAAAATTGTATGAAATTGAATGCCAAAAAGTGTAAATCAATGATTATTGGTTCAAAACAAAGGCTTTGTTTAACTGGAAACAGTTTAGATATCAAACTTTCAAATGAACAAATAGAAAATGTAGATTGTGAAAAACTACTTGGCTTATATATTGACAAAAGCTTAAATTGGAATCAGCAAATAGATAAAATGTCAATTACTATATCAAATAGAATCAATTTATTACAAAAGATAAGAAAATATTTACCTATGCATATACGTATTATCTATTTTAATGCTTATAGTCTACCATTATTTGATTATTGTTGCAATATGTGGGGAAGTTGTTGTGAAAGTGGAATAAACAAACTTAATAAGTTATTAAAGAAATCTGTTAGGGTTATAGTAGAAGCTGACATTATGACATCATCCAGTCTATTGTTTAATAGTTTACACTGGTTAAATGTGGAAAAACGAATACAATACCAAAAGGCAATACTTGTATTTAAATCAATTAATGGCATGGTTCCTAACTATTTACAAGAAAATTTTTATTTAACTCATAATCAAAATTATAACTAACGTTCAGCTGATGGCAAACTATTAAATCGTCCAAAACCAAAAACATTTGTTTAAAGAAAACATTTACATATTCAGGTTCTCAAATAAGGAACAATTTACCAAATGAAATCAAAATGAGTGATACACTTGTATCTTTTAAAACTAAATGTTACAAATTTTTCATCAATTGTGCAAATTAAAATGCCTTTTCATTATTATTTCAATACATTTGTATATTGTGTATAATATAACTTTATAATACTGTGTGTACTTATAACTATGTTATTATTATTTTGAGGACTCTCAGGAAGATTAGTTTTAACTAATGGGATCATCCTCTTGAAATAAAGATTATTTATTTATTCATTTATTTATTTATTTATTTATTTATTTATTGATGATGTTATATGATGGAAATAAATACCATGGACTGCTGATTTTGTATTATGTAATGTCGTAAAGTATAGATCATTAGGGATGTCTGATTGTACTATGATATGATGATTTTGTATTTGTTTCTAAAAGAAACCCAGAGTTATTGTTTACACGTTTATTGTACTATTCGTTTTAGTTTCGGATAAGGTATCAGGGCCTTGTAAGTGTTGTGTTTATAGTTAGGATAAATCATTATTAAACGTTAAGGTAAACGAAAAACGTCTCAATAGTTCTGACACATGGGAATGATACATTTGAACACTTCCCCTTTTTTGACCTGTAAGGCAGTTTTTCTTACTTGTTTACTAGGAGATTATACATTACATCTAAACAAATCCTGATAACTGCTCAATAACGATAAATATTACACAAATTATATTTTGACCACAAAGGATTGAATGGCTTCACAAAGACAATTATGTAGCTGAGCTTAAAATTCATGACTGATACTGTGTTATGATATTGTAATGATTATGTTTATTTATGTTGGCCTAATTTGTGTTGAATGGCCTGATAGTTGTTTACCAAATTATTATATAACTGTGCAGTTTATGAATCACTGGAACAATCACAGAATGATTGGAACTTTCTAGAATGATCCTTATAAAAGATGCGTAATTTAAACTTTTACGTTATTCCAGAAACTTCCGTTATAACTTTCCAGGATTTTCCACAATGTTCCATTATAGAGTGTTCTAGAACTTTCCATGACAACACTATATATACAGACACTAAAGTTAAACTCTCATAATTAAACTTGGACATAGACTTTGATAGACATTAGTATTCACAGCATTTGGATTGACACTTTTATTCTACAAACAACATCATACTGGATTGTGACATTAGTAGTGAACGTAATATTCAAATTGGATTCCGAAAGATTTCTGGATACAGATAAAGATAACAGATTGGACTCATATTTTGACAGTTAAGTTAACAGTAATATTTGTCTAATACCTTTTGTAAACTTTTGTATATTAAATATTGTTAAATTTTACTATTGATTTGTGTCTTTTGTTGGCTACAATTTGAAGGCGATTTCTGGCCGTAACAGAAATTGGGGGCTCGTCCGGGAGATCTTAAAAATATTTTAATCAAAATTTGTTTAATATTTTTATTATAACTAGCCAACAAAATTCTACAAAATGGCATTTGATGCCGGTAAATTTTTGAAAACGCCAGACCTGGAGAGTTTTGATAATTTAAAGAAAGAGGAACTAGTGTTGCTTGCTAAACAACTGAAATTAGTTTTTAAAGTATCTATGAGAAAACAAATTATAAAAAATTTGGTTATAGTCAAATTAGTTGACGAAGAAATTTTAGGTGAAGAGGCTCTTGATCTTAAGGTTGAAAATGTTGACGCCTTTAAGTTAAAACAGCTTGAATTAGAACATGAACTTAAATTAAAAGAAATGGAAATGAAGGAGATGGAGAAAAGAAAAGAAGATGAATTTAAATTAAAACAGGCAGAACTGGAAATGAAGGAAAGGTTAGAAATGGAGAAAAAAGAAAAAGAAGATGAATTTAAATTAAAAGAACTGGAAATGAAGGAGAGGGAGAAATTAAAAGAACTTGAAATGAGGGAAAGGCTAGAGATGGAAAAACTGAAAATTGAAATGGTCAAAGAAGAAAGCAACACTAAAGTCCAGTCAAAATCAGATTATTTTGATGCAGCAAAAAACATACGTTTGGTTCCGAAATTTTGTGAAAAAACAGTTGATAAATATTTTCCACAGTTTGAGAAAATTGCTAACAATTTGAAATGGCCTATGCCGTATTGGACTACGATGCTGCAAAGTGTTTTTGAGGGGAAGGCCGCTGAAATATACTCCGCACTTCCATCAGAAAAAAGTTCCGATTATGACACGGTTAAACAGGAAGTTTTGAAAGCTTATGAGCTAGTACCAGAAGCATATAGACAGAAATTTAGATCTTATAAAAAGTTTGATTCGCAAACCTATGTGGAATTTGCTCGGGAAAAAGAAGATCTATTTGACAAATGGCTTACGTCAAAGAAAACAGATAACAATTTTGATAACCTAAGACAATTGATATTATTAGAAGAGTTCAAACTATGTGTTCATTTAGACTTAAAAACACATTTAGACGACAAAACTGTTGAGTCAATACATGATGCAGCTGTCATTTCAGATAATTATACTCTTTCACATAAAAGAAGTTTCAAGGGTCAAAATGTCAATACTTCCAGTGGAAATTACAAAAATCAAAGCAATGAGCGTACTGATAGTAAGCCTATTGCACAGAATAAGAGTCAGTCCAGTTATAATATGTCTAGTCCAAAATTTGATACTTTTGAGAAGAAGTCACTGACTTGTGCTTATTGTAAGAAGATTGGTCACCTGATGGCTGATTGTTTTAGACTCCAGAAGAAGAATGAACGAGATAATAAGCCGAAGACCAGTGCTTGTACGACACCTTATATTACCAGTACATTGGAATGCCCTGCGCGTCAGGCTTTTAAGTCCAGTTTTTGTGATTACATGGAGGAATACAAACCCTTTATGTCTGATGGGTTTGTTTCTATTGTTGATGATACCACTCTTCAGCCTATTAAGATTTTACGGGACACTGGAGCTTCTCAGACTTTATTGTTAGAAGGTGTGTTGCCTTTGTCCGAGAATACTTCTGTTGGTGCCTCCGTTTTGTTACAAGGTGTAGAGTTAGGTTGTATAGATGTTCCTCTCCATCGAATTTATCTGAAGTCAGATTTGGTAACTGGACCAGTTGTTGTAGGTGTTCGTCCTAATCTCCCTGTTGAGGGTGTTACATTATTGCTAGGAAATGATCTAGCTAGGAACAAAGTGGTTGCTGAACCAATTGTTACCAGTGAACCGGTGGTGGATGTCAAATCACCTGAAGATGATGATGAATTGTATCCAGCTTGTGTTGTTACTAGGGCGATGGCTAGAAAACAACAAGATGATAATTTGAAAGAAGACAAATTTGATTACATGGACCTTTCTGACACTTTTATAGCTGATATTGCAGATCCTAGTAAATCAGAAAAGGCCATTATAAAACCACCTAGTGTTAACAAGAATGTTATTATGCCATGGCCAGACGTTAACAGCCATTCATTAGACCGAAAGAATTTATCTGAAGAACAACATAAAGACCCTGAGGTTCTCCAGCTCAGCCTGAGAGCTCAACCACAGGACGAAGCAGACAAAGTGGCCGAATGCTATTACCATCAGGACGGCATTTTAATGAGGAAGTGGAGGCCTCCTGATGCTACCCCAGAGGAGGAATGGAGAGTGGTGTACCAAGTGGTGGTGCCTAAAGTTTATAGGCAAGACATTATTGGTCTTGCCCATGACACCCCCTTGGCTGGACACTTAGGTATCAGGAAGACTAGCCTTAAGATCTTGCAGCATTTCTACTGGCCTAAACTTAGAAATGATGTTGCAGAATACTGCAAATCATGTCATATATGCCAGGTTGTTGGTAAACCTAACCAGAAAATACCACCAGCACCACTTCTGCCTATTCCAGCCTTTGACGAACCTTTCAGCAGAGTTCTAATAGACTGTGTTGGACCTTTACCAAAGACCAAGACTGGAAATGCATATTTATTGACAATCATGTGTACATCTACCCGCTTTCCTGAAGCTATTCCGCTCAGAAATATCAAGACACCTACTATCGTCAAAGCTTTGATCAAATTTTTCACATTAGTAGGACTTCCTAAGTCTATACATTCCGACCAGGGATCAAATTTCATGTCAGGTTTATTTCAGCAAGTCGTATACCAGTTAGGGATTGCTCAGTACAGATCAAGTGCTTATCATCCAGAATCTCAAGGTGCCTTAGAACGTTTTCATCAAACATTGAAGAACATGATTAGAACATTTTGTCTTCAATTTGACAGAGACTGGGATGATGGAGTTCACTTTCTACTTTTTGCAGTCCGAGAGGCTGTTCAAGAATCCCTTGGATTTAGTCCCTTTGAGTTGGTATTTGGTCATACTGTAAGGGGACCGTTAAAATTGATTAAGGAAAAGTGGCTTACTGAAAATACTGACTTGAATCTTTTAGACTATGTATTAAGATTTAAAGAAAAATTGTATACTGCTTGTCAAATTGCTCAGAAAAACTTAAAAAATGTACAGAACAAGATGAAAATATGGTATGATAAAGATGCCAGGGACAGAGTTTTTGAGCCTGGTGATAAGGTACTTGTATTTCTGCCAGTCCATGGACATCCTTTACAGGCTAAATATTGTGGTCCTTATACAATAGAGAGTAAAATTAATGATTTGAATTATATTGTAAAAACTTCAGGTCGGCGCAAACAAAATAGAGTGTGTCATATTAATATGTTAAAACCATATTTTGAGCGTACTAATGTATGTGATAGTAAACCAGTTGCCACTTTAGGCATGGTTCAATTTGAGAACAATCATGACAAACCAGATGTAATTGAACAACCTTTTAGTTCTAAATCTATGGAAGAGACCGTTAGATTGAAAAATTCAGAAATTTTGTCAAATTTAGACTCAAAAGTTGCACATCTGTCTTTTGATCGTAGAGAAGAAATAAAAACTTTGGTATTTTCTTTTAAAAATCTTTTTCCAGATGTGCCAAACAAAACCACTTCTGTTTGTCATGATGTTGATGTAGGAGATGCTTCTCCAATTAAGCAACATCCTTACCGGCTCAATCCACTCAAACTTGAAGTTATGAGAAAAGAAATTAAATATATGCTTGACAATGATATTATTGAGCCGAGTAACAGTGAATGGAGCTCTCCTTGTCTCCTTGTGCCAAAACCAGATAAAACCTTTCGTTTCGTGACTGATTTCAGAAAAGTAAATTCAGTCTCAAAATCTGATTCCTATCCGATTCCAAGGATAGACGATTGTATTGACAACATTGGTCAAGCAAAATTTGTGAGTAAATTTGATTTATTGAAAGGTTATTGGCAAGTTCCATTGACACAGAGAGCTCGTGAAATATCAGCTTTTGTTACACCAGATGGCTTATTTCAATATACTGTAATGCCATTTGGCATGAAAAGTGCTCCAGCTACATTTCAAAGAATGATCAATAATGTTATAAAAGATTTAGACTGTTGTTATGCTTATATTGATGATCTTATTGTATGTAGTGATAGCTGGGAACAGCATTTAACACATTTGTATGATACTTTTGATAGATTGTCAAAATCAAATTTGACTGTTAATCTTGGTAAAAGTGAATTTTGTCAGGCCACTGTTGATTATTTAGGGCATACAGTTGGCCAAGGTCAAGTGAAACCTATTATGGCTAAAGTGGAAGCTATTTCCAAATTTCCACCTCCTACAAATAGAAAACAACTTATGAGATATTTAGGCATGATTGGATTTTACAGAAAATTTTGTTCAAATTTTGCTACTGTTGTTCAACCATTGACTCATCTTTTACGAAAAGACTCTAAATTTATCTGGAGTGAAAATTGTCAAAACGCTTTTGAAAATAGCAAATCACTTTTAATTAATAGTCCAGTTCTGATTACTCCAGACTTTGAAAAACAATTTAAACTTGCCGTTGATGCAAGCGATGTAGGAATAGGAGCTGTTTTATATCAAGAGACAGATGATAATGTTGAAAAACCTATATCATATTTTTCTAAGAAATTAGATAAACATCAGAAAAATTATTCAACTATTGAAAAAGAGTGTTTTGCAATGTTGTCAGCACTTCAACATTTTGATGTATATTTGAATCCCACTGTATATCCTATTCTTGTTTATACTGATCATAATCCTCTCACCTTCATGCATAAAATGAGAAACAAGAATCAGAGGTTGACTAGGTGGAGTTTATTGTTACAGGAATATGATGTAATTGTAAAACATATTAAGGGTAAAGATAATGTAATAGCTGATGCTTTATCTAGAGCTTATTAAATCACTTTGTATATATTATGTATTTTTGTTCATATTATTCATGATAAGTTTTTGTTACACTAAAACTTCTTTTAAGGGGGGAGGTGTTATGATATTGTAATGATTATGTTTATTTATGTTGGCCTAATTTGTGTTGAATGGCCTGATAGTTGTTTACCAAATTATTATATAACTGTGCAGTTTATGAATCACTGGAACAATCACAGAATGATTGGAACTTTCTAGAATGATCCTTATAAAAGATGCGTAATTTAAACTTTTACGTTATTCCAGAAACTTCCGTTATAACTTTCCAGGATTTTCCACAATGTTCCATTATAGAGTGTTCTAGAACTTTCCATGACAACACTATATATACAGACACTAAAGTTAAACTCTCATAATTAAACTTGGACATAGACTTTGATAGACATTAGTATTCACAGCATTTGGATTGACACTTTTATTCTACAAACAACATCATACTGGATTGTGACATTAGTAGTGAACGTAATATTCAAATTGGATTCCGAAAGATTTCTGGATACAGATAAAGATAACAGATTGGACTCATATTTTGACAGTTAAGTTAACAGTAATATTTGTCTAATACCTTTTGTAAACTTTTGTATATTAAATATTGTTAAATTTTACTATTGATTTGTGTCTTTTGTTGGCTACAATTTGAAGGCGATTTCTGGCCGTAACAACTGATAATATCTGCCAACAATTGTATTGACCTAGCTGTTGAAACATATGAGTACAATGACAACTGGTTTTGAATTTGAATTCGTCTTCCGTAATAGTGTACAAATCTGTGAGGACAAGATATTTTATGTTTAATGTAGACCCAGAGAGTGATAATCCACCATTTTCTACGTTAGGAAATACCGATACCAATTCAGGCATATGACAGTTGTTATCCATTCGTTTTATGTGTTTTTGTGATTTTGCCATTCGAATAGGGACTTTTATAAAATCAAGGTTAGACAAAAAAATATTTTTGAAAATATATGTTTCAGGAATTTGAAGCATAATCACATTACAAGGATTGACGCCAACTCATTAAACGAATTGTCGGCACTAAAAGAATTGTAAGTATCTTAATTCCTCCAAAATGAACAATGCTGGCCTGTGCTGTAACATTACTATCGCACACTCCTAGTATGTATTTGTTATCTATATTTGATTGATTTTTTTGTTTTGATAATATTATTCAGCATTTCTTAATGTTTTTTATTAAATTTGTTGCAACTTTTAAACAATTGAAAAAGTTGTGATATATTAATTTTATGTACAGTTTATGTTGAATCTTTTGGTAAACGTAAACCATTTTGTATTCTTAGATATAAAGCATATGACGAATAATTAAAATTCAACAATATATTCTGTTGATATTTCCACATTAGTAGCACATTTTTTCAAAGGCTTTACAAAAATTCTGCTCCAAAAGAATCATTACGAAGAAGGAATGATATCGGTATACAAAATTTGTTCTTTTTGCGGTTTACATGTTATAATATACTGTTATATTGTTCATTCATTTATTTTTCTCCCGAGTTTTTTTGCGTTTATTGTATTGTTTTTTTTTTTACAGTCATGTACCTTATCATGAATATGGCAGTTGTTTACAAATAAATAGTCCGTTTTTATGTATATGTTTTGTTGAAATTCAGTGTTTCTGTTGCTCCATGGATTTCCTCATATATTTGATATATTTCCCTCGATTTTAGTTCGTTACCATTTATTTTTGCTAAATAGATTATGACTGTTGAACAGTGGTAAAATACTGGTGTTTTTATCTAATCTGAAATTTTGTGTTTATCTTGAATTGTTTTCTTAATCGACTTACGAAATTTGAACACAGTAAATGTCTGATAAGATAAAGAATAATCGAATACTGTTATTATATTCATGTTATTTAGTTACTTGTGTTGCGGTGTGTAGAAAAATCTACTTCGAATAAATCAGTTGGGTGTTAATTCAATTTGGTATTGAGTTTGAGGTATTTCAAATCTATGAAATAATAAAAGAAATTAAGATGTGAATAATTGCTCAGATAGGTTAACTTCAATTCATCGGAATTCTGTTGATTCATGTTTAACTTGTACCGATGAATCTCAAATGTGGGGATATCGAAATCTTGGACAAAAGGCATTTTGCAATGTGTAGTCGGTTGCTGCCCTATGAATTGGTTGGTATTTATTAATTATGAGATGAACACGATAAATGTCAGATATTGAAAAGGTTATTTTAATGAGCTCCCAACAACACCGTTTTCCTTTCTTTTTTTTTTGGTGGGGGTGAAGTATAAGAGGGTCGTATAGCCCAGTCCTTTTGTTTAATCCTCCATCATAACAAAGAGATAATTCACGGTAGCCCTGGTCCGTCCGTACATGGCTGCTTACGATAAAGAATAAGTATCCGCTCTTCAACTTCTTTGAAAACGTGATATGCAAGAGCCTGTTATAGTACGTAACCAATGTATTCCTTGTAAGCAATCCTTTTCACAATTATTACATCGAGCGGCTTTTGATTAGAATTCTAATCACCTACCTAACTTATTTTATTTAAATAATATATTAAAAATATCATCATTCTCGTATGTAAAAGATAATTCTATTTCCTTTGCTTCATTTTTGTTTCACTATCCTGATGTTTCATTTTCGAGGAGGTTATTTCGCAGATGTTGTTTCGAATCTTGCAATATCTGATGTGTCTATTACTTAACACTTGAAATATATTTTTCAAATGAAATCAAGACAAGATGGCTTATTGCCAGTTTTCTTCTGAATCATTTTTCTTAACAACTGTGTTGACGTTTTAAAGCATACACTAGTTAATCCTCGGTCACACTCTAACGGATAGCTCGAACGGATGCCTCACGGACAACTTTTTTTTCGATCGATCCATGTCCGTAAGACATCCGCTCTTATCCGTTAGACTGCCATTCATACCTGTTTCCTGTCCGTTTAGCAAACGTGTAATCCGTCGACGTTCGTTCTGTCCGGTGGACAATTTTGAGTATGTTCAAAACTTTGAACGGACGTCAAATGGATGAAATGTCCGTTGGAGTCCGGTATGCCTCCGTTTTGAATGGTAGCGTCCGTTTCGTTTCCGTTTTGTATCTGTTACGTTTCTTTTATACTGTTTAAGGTATGGCAGATTAATTAACAAACCGACTTCTACCGGACGTTTAACGGATAAAACGAATGTTGAACGAATATGAAAAGGACTTCTACCGGACGTAAAACGGATGAAACGGATGACATACAGATATGTCCGGTACGTTTCTGTTTCTCGTACGTTGCATATCCGGTGTGTGTCCGCTTTATTTGGTCAGTACATCAACGGACTCCCAACGGATTACAATTTTGTCAACGAACAACTTTTATGTTCATCCGTGAGGCGTTCGTTTGTGCTATCCGGTAAGGTGTGACCGATGCTTTAAGCATACGGCATATCCACAAAAAAAACTATGATATATATATATATTTGTCTAAGACAACAAGCGTTTTTAAAGGTTTGAGAGCAATGTTTGACGTTGTTTTCATTAAAGGTTAATCATTCAAGCTATATATGTATGATTACTATTAATTGTATGACGCACATGAAACAGAATATTTTCTATCTTTAAACATCAAATTTTCAAACAATTCTGCCTTATCCTTATTTACCTACACACGTATTTATTTCTAATTGTGTACATAGAAGGTAAAAGGTTAACAATTTTAAAGAAATAAACAAGAACTATCTTTAAAAAAGATATCTGACGTATTTAAATTAAAGTATATGTTTGAAACTATCATTTCAATTTACCATTTGAATAACATTTTCTCTGTCTGTGTTCAGTATTCTCGGTCCTTGTATCTTTTAGTTTACATTCACCAAAACCCCGCGGAAATCTCACATGCTTAGGAGCGTTTTTAATGTAATGTACGTTCGTACAACAAAGTTTCATTTGAAAATTATATAATTGTCCCGAATAAACCAGGATGCAAAGTTCTATTGGAGAAACAATTATTTTAATAAAAATATAAATCTTTGTAAGATCTAGTTCAAATATTTATAGTTGTTTACTTGCTTTCCATCACTATATAATTAACGACAACACAACCAAATCACCCACCATGACAGCATTTTGTTCAATCACAGAAAGGATTTTCGAACATGCGTATTCTGTTGTCTTAGTTTAGCGTCCTTAAGTTCAAAGGGCACAAACCGAAACTATAACGACTACGTCGGAAAAAGGGCATTAGAATCCTGCAATTGAATAATAGGATAACTTGAGGGATCGTTTTATATCATTTTGAGATCGCACTACTTCTGTTGATGACATGGAGTATCTCCTTATTTAATAGAAGTCAATATCCCAAGATAATACTTCTCTAAATGAACCGGTGCCATAGATCTATGATTAGTAGCAATAATTATCAGAACAACCAAACCATTGTGCTTTAGACATGTTCACATATATATTTGTCATACGTGTTTGGATTTAATGGGTTATCGATCTAATTCCAAATTTATATCAAACAAATATCGATATATAACAGCAAATTTCTGATGGTGATTTAGCCGGGAATTTTTTATACAATTTAAATGAAAACTTATCAATTACTAAATTTTGCAGAGTTTGACATTTTTTCAAGTGGGCAATATGAATTATGAATCAAGAGCGCAAACATTTAATTCCAATTTTCATTGAAAAAACTATGAAAAATGTTGCGCAAATTCTACATAAAAATAAGTTGTATGGTATAAAAAGGGACAACTTGTGTTACAGAGTAAGCAATCGATGAGTGTTATTCGTAGCTTCTACCAACAACTGTATTGACCTAGCTGTTAAATATGGTTAGACGCACAAATATTTAGTGTATGCAAATTCGTCATTCGTAGTGCTATAAAATAGTTGGATTACAGATATGCCTATTTCAATGTGATTAATAGTATTACTACCATTACATGTCATTTAAAAAATGATTAATTACACATTACATGCAGTTTTAAGGAAAATTGTAATGCTTTACACTTAATTACTATTACATTTTTGAATACATAATCCCTAATGTGACATCATGTTTTCGGTTTAAGAGCAAAACCTAATGATTTACTCTCGAAACTAATTTACTAAGCTCAAAACACTGTTAGTTTATCATGTATGCATGCAAAATTTAAATCAGTTTTCAAGAAGCTATAGGGACATAGCTGCCAGTTGTCTATGATTTCTATGAATTATTTTATGCAAAATTTGATTTTTTAATACTTTCTTTTCAGATATTTACAATCCAATAATATTACAAGGATGGCAGACAGCCCTTTTAAAGGATTATCGGCGCTCACAAAATTGTAAGTACACTATTTTTTCCAATAAGAAAACCGCCGCCATGTTCTCTTACTATAGCAATTCACACTTCTGCTTTTTATTCCTATTTATTTGATTTTTTTCTCTCGTTGGTATGTTTAAGCATTTCTTTGTGTTTTTAATAAAGTGAACTGCTTGTTTTTAACAATGTCAAAATTCGTATGGTATCAATTTGATGTACATTTTATATTTGATGGACATTTAATGTTGGACTCTTTTGTAAACGTAAAACCGTGTGTATTCTTATAGATAAAACAATCGTCTACTCATCACATTTAATTTACTTTAGCGTCCCCATCGCACTCTGAAATAAAATACAGAAATCTAACCAATAAATAACACTAGATTCACATTTTCAAAGGCTTTACAAAAAATCGACTCAAAAAGGCTAATCAGATAAAGGAGCGATAACGACATTCACGGTCAAACCGAGTCAATAACTTTCTTGATTTAACTCACTAAGAATATGATTTGTACAGTTCTAGATTTTTATACTTTTGTATTGATTTGGCCTTTTTACCTTATTTTGATTTGAGCACCACTGATGATATTTTTGAAGACGTAACGCATGTATAGCGCAAATACAAAATTTTAATCCTAGTATGATGACTCTATTTATATACATATTCCCAAATTTCTGTTCTCAGTTTTATGTACTGGAACAGTGGCATTATCCGTATTCATCAATCGTGTCCCATTTCTTATTTATAATATTGACTCAAAGTGAATTAGCAATACTGATGGTGATTAAAAAGCAAAAGTCTCTTACCGACTACCAACATTTTTTGTTGACGTCTTTTCAGATACTTTTTTTTTAGTTCTTTGTTCTTTTTTAAGTGAATCTTAAAATTGATTTATTTTTGTAAATACTCAATTTGTTTCAGACTAAAGTTTTTTTGTTTATTGACGGACCTTTTGTCTGATTTTAAAAATATACTACAAACAAAAAACAAATATGAAGCTTAGAAATTAAAAAAACAACATAAAATACTAAACTCGTTTAAACGGTATCTACACGTCTCAATCTTCAAATCGGTTATCTAAAATTACTACAATCGCTAACATTTTTAACAATAAAATCGTGGTTACCCTTCTATCGATAAGTGTAATGCCAAAAAAAAAAGACTTACACGAAACCTGTCTTTCTACCAACAATTGGGTAAGGTCCACGTTTAATGGCACATTTTCGTTAAATTTTGAAACTGATATAACTTGAAAAACAAACAGTATTATTTATACACTCACATGAAACAACCCGGGATGTGGTATACAGTGCGTATGTAAAACTGGGTGATATGTATCTAAACGCACTCAAGAACATCTGTTTTGTTTTAAATAACCCAATATATTCAAAAGTATCATTTATAAACATCGTAAGAAGCACAATCATCCTATTAAATATTTAACAGTTCAACTTTTAGAAGTAGTAAATAGGCAGCCTGGAGAATCTCATTCAAAGTTTGTACGATCACGGAAAGTTATTGAATTAAATTGGATTAAAACATATACAGACAGTATACCCTCTCGGTCTTAATGATAATATCATGGAAATTGGTAATATATCAAGAACCGATTATGTTTTTGGATATTTTCTTAAACTGTTCGTAAAAACCGTTATTATGGTCGAAGAAAAAAATTCAATCAAAGAAATTTTCGGACAAATTATTCAAATATTTTGGACCTAATTTTTATTTAAAAAAACAAAGGAAAACATCAAATGTAAACAGAGCTCTGTTCTTTACCTGTTAATAATTTAAATGAAATTTTAGAGGATTGTAACACAATTTCACATGTTCTATGTATGAAATCGTTCAAATTATAATGGCATATTGTTATTCTAAACTGTTTCCCAAATAGATCGACCTTAAGATCATAAAAAACATTTTATTTACAGAATGTATGTCAATAAATGTTCTGATTTTTCAAAATATTGCAGGCATTTTTAACGACCATTCTGTGAAAGAACTAATTCCTGGATATTTTGATAAACTTACCTCCATGTTATTTGTTATATTTATAGCCAATTGTGTAACGATGTTAATATCAGTGATAATACACCTACCTCATATTATTGCAGTTATTCCGAATACATTTATGGACCCAATTTCCATGTTATTACAGGAGATCTTTACATCGTTCCAGACCGAAAGTCAAACTCATTCCTCATTAAAGGACCTAACTATCATATCCCGTCAATTATTAATTGAAATGAGTTTCGTAATATCATCCACGACTCACTCCGTTTTTACTGTTTGAAATGGATAAAACGAGAAAAAGCTGACAAAACATCTTTTTATAATTCAGTGATGAACATAGTTGATATACGTATTCAACATTTTAAAGAACATTTTAATCTTAAGAACAACCATTTAAACCCTATTTCTCTAATTTTTGTGCTATTTTCACATTTCCTGACCGGTGTGAGAAAAATATTTCTCCTCACTAGTGAAAAATCTGTTCTCGGCAAATGATTAGTCGAAATTTGATTATGACGTCAAAATGTTTTGTTTTCTTCTCAATTTTCCTATTGTAACGTCATGAAAAAAGGCGACCTTGCCTGATGACGTCGCTTATAAAGAGCACAATTTTCTGAAAATCTTTGAAAAAGAACGATAAAAAGCATTAGAGAAACAGATTCTGACACTATAACTCGTGTATTACGATATTTCTCCACTCTCGAAAGTTAAATTTTATTATTTAAAGGGCTCGGCAAGCCTCGCGCTTTAAATAATAAAATTTAACTGTCTCGAGTGGAGAAATATCGTAATACACTTGTTACAGTGTAAGAATCTATATTTCTCGTATCGAACCTAAACTGAAAGAACTGGTTAAGGATTTTGTTTTTGTCCCGGTCGACAAAGCTGTTAACAATATCATTATTGTTTTACGTAAATTTTACTTTAAGGTTCTGAAAAAAAAATCACAAATTCATCAACACTCCGACTGAACCAATATTCTGAAAACGACATATATAACAAACATAAACTTTTAGCTACCTCTCTAAAAGCAGAACCTAACACAATGAAGGTCCCAACTCCGTATTGGCTTCCGAAGCGACACCAAACACCTTACATTTATAAATTTCTGCAGTCTTCAAGCCATTGTCAAACTACTAAATTGTCTATTCTTCTTACGTGTACACTTGTATGGTTATGCATTTACCTTTCTACATTCGCTAGAGGTATAGGGGGAGGGTTAAGATCCAAAAAACATGTTTAACGCCGCCGCACCAACTAAAAATTACCCCGACTCCACAAACATCAAATTATAATGAGGTTGAAGATGACATTTCAAATTTCTGTCGAAAATTACGTTTAACAGAAGAATTTTAGATAAAGAGAACCCAGCCGAATCTATATATTGTCAGGAATAAAAGTACAAGTCGCCAGGAATGGGAAACAATATACAAATTAAAAAAACAACAAAGATATAATAATCAAAGAAGCAGACAAAGGAAGTGCCGTTGTAGTTATAAATCTTAATACTATATAAATATTGCCAATAACGTATTACAGGACAATACTTTATGAAAAAGTAAAGAACTGTAATCAGTCAAAAATTAAAAAAACAATTAATAGCCTGTATTCACTTACTGAGAAAAGGATTAACCGACAAAGAATGCGATTACGTAACAAATTTTAAATGTAAAAGCAGTAATTTTTACAGACTTCCCAAAATTCACAAAAGAAATGTTATTAGAGAATCTTGTAAAAATCCAAAGTCAAAAAGTGTAAATATATCACAGCCTAACGATCAGAAATTGAGACCAATTGTAGCAGGTCCTTCTTGTGAAACACATAGACTAAGTAATTTTCTAGATGTTCTTTTGAAACCATTACTTACACATATACCCAGCCTTGTTCGAGATGACTTAGATATGTTGAACCATCTTCCCAGTTTACAAAGACAGCATTATGGTTTCATTTAATGTAGTTAACCTGTATACCACCATACCACATGAATATGGAAGCTATTGAATGTTTGCTTGAAAAATTTCCATCCGAAGTTCCTGATCGGTTAGAGAAAAAAATCATTATTGAAGGAATTAAATTCATTCTTCAAAATAGCTACTTCAATTTCAACATGGAATCTTACAGACAGATATCGGGTACAGCAATGGGCACAAAATTTGCGCCAACCTGAGCCAATTTAGTAATAGCGTATTTGGAAACTCAAATCTACGAACGATAAAAATTACAGTTCGGTTCCATACTCCACAAATATATTTTAAACAATTGGAAACATTACTTAGATGACTGTTTTATATTGTGGACTTCTAGTTTAGAAATATTAAATGGATTTAGAAATGTAATCAATGATATCAACAAAAGGATTTAGTTCACTATGGAATTTAGCGATAAAAAAATACCATTTCTAGATATCTTGATGATAGGCAAAAGACAAAGAAATTGAAACCGATATTTACTTTAAACCGACACACTATAAACAATACTTACTTTTCAATTCTTGTCACCCAAAACACACAAGAACAAACATACCGTTCAATTTGACGAGAAGACCGAACAACACAGTAATTGATACGAATCAAAGTTTACCAGGCGTATCCTATAATATGTGAAAATGTACCAACTTTGATGAAAGATCAAAGATTTAAAGAGCCCTTGCTACACAGAACATTATTAAGAGTAAAAGACAGTCAAAATCCTTGAAGAAATTACTCACCAGCGCGAAATTAAGCAAAGATGATAGTATTCCCTGTACTAAGTCAAGAATATGGTAGAAAATAAACCCTATGACTAGTAAAACGATAGTACACAAATACAACAAAGAAACAACTAAGTCTAAGCAACACGAGCCCCATTAAAAATCTATTGTTCGTTTCTATGGTTGTTTAATTATCACTTTTTTTTTTGGCACTTCAGAGTTTCTGTTGTTGTCTCTTTAGTTGATGTGTTTCTCTCGGTTTTATTTCATAAGCATGATTTGTTTTCTATCAATCGACTTATGTCTTCTAAACAGCGGTATTCTACTGTCGCCTGTTTTTACAGTAGTGTTCATTTCGAACAAAGTAGTTTACTTAAACATATATTACATAATTCCGAATAAAATTAAGACCAAACCTATTGCAGAGGAATAGTTATTACGATCAGGTGATACATGTATACATTGGCAAAGTGTTGATAAGTAGTACCGTAAAATATTTGCGTATTAAAATACTGCAAATGGACCTCAACCATCCAATAACATTGAAATAATATAAGGCTACTAAATTTGTCCACCTTAATTTCTGCAATATACCTAAAATATGTTAAAAAATCGTTTAAGTGGCTAGCGTTGCAAAGAAAAAAGAAAAGATATAAACGTTAAGATGTATGCTGTGAAATTGATAACTCAACTAAAAGTCGTTTTACGTCTGATTTGTTTGTCGTTTTTAGGATAATAACCAAGATATAAGTTATTATAAGATAGGTATCAACAAATATCGATATATTACGCGTAAATTCTATCTCTAATCGACTGCAAAAGTAATCACAAATTCATCCGTTAAAGTTCTAAAATTATTTCCAATTTGCAAAAGTGAAATTTGTTTTAATGAGTTAAACTGGTAAACCGTATAGGACCAATACAGATCCCAAAATCATTTGATAAAAAACACAAAGGTACAAAGTGTGCCCAATATATAATTAATGGGCAACAGAATTTATGTGGTTAATACGGAAAAACTAGCTATATATCACTACAAACCAGTAAAAGTCGGAAATGGCCTATATCTGTACTTGACTGTTCTGTTTTCTGTTATTTAAGGATATATTTTTTGAGACAGATTTTTCTTATAATTTGCCAAAATGAAGATTTTACTATGCTCTTTTCAAAAAGTTTAATAAAAAGTATGGGTCACCGTGCTATTTTTCAAGCTATGAGTCGTTGAAAATTGTTAAAATTTGATTAGTTTGTTCATGAAAAAACACATTAGTGTGCATAAAAAAAATTCTATGAGATAGAATTTTGAAATAAATTGTGAGAAGAAAGGTTTAATATGTTTTAAGAAAATGAAAAGAAAACATGGTGTTATCAAACTTGTTTTCTAGCTACAAGTAAAAATGAAAAAATTCTCAATAAGCCCAGTATAAATTGTGTACTAAAAGAGTTTTCACCCCCTAAATGGCTCATTTGAAAAAAAAAAAGAGTTTTAAACCAAAGCAATTGATATTTGTTAAAAAAATTTGTATAATGCAATTAGTTAACAAGTTTTCTTTGAATAGAAAAAAACATTCTAATCATTGAATTGCAAATCTGTCTCCAATTTGCAGATTTAGGCAAATACCTAGACCAATTATGTACTTTATTGGTACAATCCAACATGGCGGTATACCATGAATCTACCTTAAAATATAAATTATTTAATGCCCAAAAAGGCGCAAGCCAGAGCCGACCGAGCAAGGGCTGTATAGCCAGTCAAGGTCGTTAAAAACTTCCATTTGTTTGTACCTTAAGTTAAACAGGATAGTGTAATTTTGAATCAATGTTATTTAGAATATAATACCTCTGACCAGGTGTGATCTTATTAAAAAGTTTCCCAACGCAAAGATAATACTTTATATTACACCACTAATCAGAAAAAACTATTATTTTTTTTTTATTTTATCCCTTTTTATATAAATCATATAATGATAATATATTTTGTTTATCCTAAATATAATAATAGATATATTTCTAATATAAGGTTAAACAATATATAAATTGTGTTGGCTGTTGTTATATATGTCAGTTAAAAAGAAATTTATTTTAACATTTAAAAAAGTAGAGGTTATTTGGTCTAGTATGGTTCAGACTGGTCGAGTATTGTTGCCTTTGATAATTAAAGTATGGTTTAGACTGAAAAAATAGGTCGGGTACAGGTCGAGAATGGGTTAAAACTTTTTCAGACTGGTCGAGTAATAGTTCACAATATTCCAACAGCAAAGATCAGGGTCAAGTATGATCTAGTACAGTCGAGTATGGTTCAGACTGTGGTCAAGTAATGTCAGGTAAAAATCAGACCAATTCAGACTGATCGAGTAAAAATCAGTACAATCGAGTACAGATATATAGATATAGGACGATGTGATGTGAGTGCCAATGAGACAACTCTCCATCCAAGTAACAATTCAAAAAGTAAACCATTATAGATTAAAGTACGGCCTTCAACACGGAGCTTTGGCTCACACCGAACAACAAGCTATAAAGGGCCCCAAAATTACTAATGGAAAACCATTCAAACGGGAAAACCAACGGTCTTATCTATATAAACAAAACGAAAAACGAAAAACACGTATGTATTACATAAACAAACGACAACTACTGTACATCATATTCCTGACTTAGGACAGGTGCAAACATTTGCAGCGGGATTAAACGTTTTAATGGATCCAAACCTTCTCCCTTTTTCTGAAACAATAGCATAACATCACAACATAGAAAAACACATAGGCCATTTCAGACTTTAATAATGGTTTGTAGTGTATAAAGAACCAAACCAAAAACATGGAGTGATATTTTTTCCAGTATCATTTAGAAACTTGGTTCAGGTTACCCATATTTCTGCTCGAGATTAAGAAGACAAATAGAGTTTTAATGTTGGAAATTTAAAATGGCAACACCGAGTATGGTTTCTTTCTGAATGTTTTTAAATTTCTAATCCATTATTGTCCGAAGATTAGATTCATATAGTTTTATTTAGTCGAACACCAACATATTTGTTTTGCATAAAGCAGTTAAGGACATACGATACAGTTACAGGGAAGATAATGACGTTGCTAACGTAATTTGTTATTTTCGCGACGTCCAACTGTGACATATCGGGAAAATATGCATTTTTCGACGGATTTTTATCATTCAAACTGATTTAATTTGAAAACGAGTTCATGGACCCCTATATTTCAAAACGGCCTTTTGTTTTATTTTGCAGGGAGATTATGTGACCCAAATTTTATAAAACTGTAAATAGAGGATTTTTTTTAATTTTGATAAACATGCAGTAAAAAATGACGTTTTTTTCTCAATTCATGAACATTTGATAAAAATGATGTATTTCTGAATAAAAAAAAAAAGATATTTATAAAATACCGAAATTACCGATTATTTAACACAAATTAATTTATCTCTTGTAACAAAAAAGTTATGTCTTTCTTTCGAAAAAGAAATTACGGCCACAAATGTGAATTTTGAGCAAATATACAAAATTTCGACCTCATTTTACTCAAAAAGTAGCAAATGAAGGTATATTTTTTATTACATAATTGATTTAATCTAGTAAAAAATAGCCTATCTGCAAATTGTCATGAACTTGTACATACAGGATCAAAACTGTATCGTATGCCCTTAAGTCGTACATGAACAATAGCTAGTTTTGATATAAATGTCTGTCCGTATTACAACAGTATGAAACATTACAACCAGTTTCTAAATAGATAAACAACGCTTCCAGTGGTCCTTTTTTTCTTAGGTATTTATGTTAACATTGATGAATATTGACAATTTTACGCACAAATACGTTTAATATATATTTGTTATTTTACAGACATCTGCATAAAAATCAAATTGTAAATCTTGAAGGAAACATCTTTGAGGATTTGTCGTCTCTGAAGGAATTGTAAGTAACATGATTGTCATCACTATGATTTCAACTATACTAGAACACACCCGCGACATCGCGGGCATTCAGATCGTAGTTTAAAGTATGTAAAGTGTTGTTGGAAGAATTTTTTTAAATTTTGAATGACTGGAGAATTTCAGCAAAAGTATCATAAGTCAAGGGTTATTGGGGACAGGAAAATGCCTTTTTTTTTTTTTTTATCCCTCCTCCTTTATTTACAAAGTTTTGATTTTCTATCAATTTCAATATGAACATACATGTAGTATGTTATGAACATTTACGTAAGAAGCCTGTAATTCAGTGGATGTTGTTAGTTTATGTGTTACATATATTTGTTTTTCGTTCAGTTTTTTGTACATAAATAAAGTCGCTAGTTTTCTGGTTTGAATTGTTTTGCATTGTCAGTCCAGGGCCTTTTAAAGCTGAGTATGATGTATGGGCTTTGCTCGTTGTTTAAGGTCGTACGGTAACCTATAGTTGTTAATATCTGTGTCATATTGGTCTCTTGTGGAGAGTTGTCTCAACATGGCATTCATGCCACATCTTTTTTTTGTAAACAATGAATTTTGTAAAAGATTTAATGACAGGAGAATTTCAGAAAAGGTATCAAAAGTTCAAATGAATATTTTTAGCGCTTATCTGTATATTATGAACATTCATTACGATATAAATATAATGTTTTTACTTTCAATTCTAAGTTTACTAATCTATCCATAGTGGTCATTGATATAGTATACAGACCCTCTCTGTTTAATTATCTCTGTGACTGCCGTGGATAGTAAACTTGAAAATAATAGCAGATAGAATTCTGAAAATACACTTTATTCTTTGTATATGTATGTTCAAAGTATACAGAAAAACGCAAACCTGAAGTATAATCTGACTTAAAATTTCGTCCAATGACGGGACAATATCCGGATGCCTTTTTTCTCGTTCTTCTCCAAAAATAACTCAGATTGAATAATCATATGAATGGATGACAAATGACACTATGCACTGTACCTATAGGACACAGAGGCGTGTTGATTTATTTATTGTGGAAAGAAGAGATGCGACACCCAAAATGAGTTCTTCTCGTTTAATAGGATAAATTGATGAAAATAATTGCGTTCATTTTAAATTCCGAAACTGTATCTCATGTGGTAATGCTATATCATTTCTTTTGAATAAGAAAGTCTTTAAATTGATGTATATACTCCATATGTGGTAGATATACATCTGTATGTATGAAACAACACATCCAGTGATCCTTTTCTTTGCCAAAATGAAGATTTAACTATGCTTTTTTCGAAAATAAAATAAAGAGTAAGGCTCAAGCTATGCGTCATTAAAACATTTGTCATAATTTGCTCAGATTATACACGATAAAAATATTTTTGCATAAAAAGACATTTAGAGATAGAATTGTTAAAGAAATGGTGCGAAGATAGGTTTAGAATATGTTAAAGAAATCAAAAAGAAAAAAGGATGTTGAAGAACTTTTTTGCAGGCGAAAATTAAAAAATTAAAAAAATCCCCGTCAGATCAATATGATTTGTTTATTTCAGTTCAAGACTTAATTCCCCTTAAATGGCTTACTTGAAAAAAATGATTCTAAAAAACCTATTGTTTATATAAATAAACAGCCTAATCAATAAAATGCTATTTTTTGCAAATTACTAGACCGATTGTGTTCTGCGATTATAAAATCCAAGATGGCGGTATACAATGAAACTACATTAAGTCAATTGAAATTTGTCAACGCAAAACTTATCTGTTTCTGTTCCGAACTAAATAGTATACAGGAGCAGAGATGACATAATTCTTATCAAAAATGAAAACAAAATCACAAGAAAGAGAAATATAATTTTTGCTCTATTTCTATTTATTGTATAATTTCAATATTAGTTTGTACTATTAGAACAACAAACATATTTGCTCTTTAGACTTTATCAATTTAACATTTTGTTGTATTTGGCCCTAAAATTATGAATAGAAGATTATATGGAGCCAGTGAATATATATTGTAGTCATCTGCACTATTCATAAATATTTGGAGTAGATTGAACTTCTTTCCTTTCTAAAAATAATAATATAATTGACCAGAGAGATTCAGGTCATCTGAATTTTAACTTGTATTCTCCATAATGATAGTCAACTGGATTCGATATTTTAAAAAGAACCACATTCATTAAGAAATATCAAAATATTACGATAAAATTATAATTCTGATAAAGATCGGCAGTTGATTCGCAATGTTATCGTTACCTACTATATAATTAGAATGGTAAACAATTATTATGCCAATATCACTTCCACAAAAAATATTTGGGAAAAAACAATTGAATAGAAATAGTTATACAAAATACAATTAAAGCGTGACGGAATGTAAGAGATTCAAACTGACAACTAATGTAACTGAACTGAAAACGTTGTCCGTTCTATGGTCGGATTGTTTGCTCTTTGACACATCCCCCGTTCCATTCTCAATTTTATAAGCCCTCTTCAAATAATTATAACTGCATGACCACAACCGTATAGATTAATGTTTTGGAAGTGATAACTCAACTCAAATTCGATAACCTTTAGATTTATTTTTATTTGTCTTTTTTTTTTAGTAATAAACAAGAAGTAGGTTATTTAAATATGTATCTATCTATAAACAAAAGGTGCTATATCATAAGAAAATGCATCGAGTGCAAAAGCCATTACAGTAGATTCATGGTATACCGCCATCTTGGATTGTACAATCAAGTACAAAATCAGTCTAGTTATTTGCCTAAATCTGCAAATTTGGTTAGACAGTTTTTTTTTCTATTTGAAAAAAACTTGTAAATTAATCGTATTACAAAAAGATTTTAACAAATATCATTTTTTTTGTTGTAAAATCATTTTTTTTCAAATAGTTTAATCAGTTTAACATATTTGCGACAATTTATATTCGCGTTAATTTTCTACTCGCGAAAGTCGCAAAAATAAATCGCTCGCGAAAATAAGTTGGTTTACAGTATTATTTTATTGAAGCTCTAAACTTGTAGTAAAAAGTAATTTTAGGCGAAGACGTAAATGAATAATAGTTATTTTTGATATGTTCAATGTCTTTCAGGTTTAAAACAGTATGAAACAATAAATGCAGTATTTAAATATTTATACTACACTTCCAGTGGTATTTTTTTCTATGGTCGTGTATTAATACGCAAACATGTGTGTACGTTGTTATTGTTAACATAAACAGTATATAAACTTCTTAAATGAGCATTATTATTTATAATGAATGGCAAACATTTTATTTTGAATTTATTTCATGGTTCAATAAATTGGAAATAAACAACAGCCATTCATAAATTATTGAACATTTGATTCAGAAATACATTTTAGAAATTATTATTATTTACAGGTGGCTGGGTGACAACAAAATTGTAACACTTGACGTCAATATATTTAACGGTTTGACGGCTCTGGTTAGGTTGTAAGTAACTTTAAACTACAAAAACATTTGCCTCAATGTATTACTTGTCTGTTACACAATAATATTGTTTGCCATCATATGTTTTAAACTGGCTATTGCTATGAATTAACTTATCGTTTTGAAAACATTATATATTCCAACTAATATTGTTGACTGTACCAATTTCAAGAAATCAAAACAATTAACGTTAAGAACTTCTAAAAGACTTCGAAAAGTCTTTTTGTCCGTCCCTCCCTCGCCTGTCTTGCAGGAGGCATAATTTTGTATGTCTTCTTTCTCCTCCTGCGCATGTCTTCATTTCTGATATTCAAAATCGTCGCGGTTTTTTCTTTTTTGTCTACGAAACAAACAATAAATATCGCCGTAGTAAGATAATGTTATCGCAGATATAGCAGTATACATATTTTTCAAAACAGAGTTTGCATATGATCTGTTAAGGTCAGGTAGTTTACTTGAATAGATACGACAAATTCTGGTGGAAATTGAAGTTAAATGAAGAGGAATAGCAGTATTGAGCAGGTGCTTAACATTTCTGAATGGTTGATAAGTAGGACATGTTCCAATAACAGTAAAATTTTCGCTCATTGGACTATTGCAATTTGACCTTGACCCGGATAAACCATGAACATGATATATAGTTACTAGCTATTGATAGTAATTTTTCTCTCTGTTTTTAATTTTTTATATATTTTGCATTAATCAGTTTTAATTGTCATATTTAGTGATAGGTATATTTTATAATAATTGTCTATTTGTATGTATACAGAATAACAACCAGTTTACAACTTTAAATGGTCTATTTTTCATAGCTAATTTAGTTTGTTTGAATGAACTTCAAACATTGTATGCAGAAATAATTTCAAAGTAATATTATGTTACAGGCAACTGGATAACAATAAAATTGCAACACTTGGCGTCAATCTCTTTAAAGGATTGTCGGCTCTAACGATACTGTAAGTGACTTGATTCAACAAAATATATATTTTATTGTATGTTATGGCAATGATTTAAACGATATTTATGAATGTTTTTTTTTCAGACATTGTATTCCTGGTAAAATTTAAACGATAATAAAAAAGGACTTTTAGATTATATATTATTGATTTGACGAAACTGTTAAGGGAATACGAATTTTGTCAACGGCTGTGTTTATCTGTTTCTGTTTAGGTCGACATATTTACCGGTGCAGAGATGAAATAATTATTATCAAAATTTAAAAAGAAAATGAAAAAAATAAAAAAAATATCGAGCTACAGCTATACATTTGTACATTTCATAAGTAGAAAATATTTTCAGAACAATAAAAATAATTGCTTTTCGGATATTGAAATTATGGTGTTTTACTCTAAAATAAGACAATTTAAAGCTTTTGAATATATACCTACTAGTATTTTGTCTTCATAAATATCGTCTCAAATAGTACTAGACACATACAAATAAAGTTTTGATTTGATTTCGTGTCCTTTCTGGTCCGAGATCACAACTAATTCGTAGTGCATTTCTTTTAGAACATAAATGAAAATTAAAAAAAATTCCACCTGCGCTGTCTCAATGAAATTTTTACAGTGTGTTGTACTACTTTTGAGACAAATTATATCAAAATTATTGAAAACTTCATCGGCTCTAACTCAAAATATGGACAATTTTGTGTTTAGGGTGTCTTTAAATCTTTTGACAGCTTCCGAAGTGCTATTTTTCATCCTTTTTCAGCTGGACCAAATCACTACTTTCCTGTAAAATTCTGGACCCAACCTTTTTTACAGTGTAATTTCATTCCCCTACTTACAATTTGAGGCATTAAACATGGAGAAATAAATTTGGAAGGGGTATAAAAATTAATGGCAAGTAAACCACTGTTAACACTAGGGACTATATTTGTGAACAACGAAAACACGAAAATCAAAGGACGACAATTGTGATCTCGGACCTAATATTCTACTATATAAATTAATATGAATGACTTGACTTTTGAGGGTCATCTGAAAAATTGTTTCAATGTAATGTGTCCTACCCATCTATATAATCAACTAGATTCCATGTTAAAAAAAAACCGTGAATTTACAAATATCTAAATGTCACAATAAAATTATCATTATGATAAAGATCGCAAGTTAATATAATGCTGTATTGAAAATCGTTCATTTAAAGCTTCAAAGCTTTATTTCATATGGTGATTATATCGTTAATTTCTACTGCATAAGACAAGCTGACACTTTATTAATATAAGATATTTCTGTTAGATAAACGTCTGTCAGTATGCCTGCAATATTAAAACCAATTTTCAAAAAAATATACTTCATATCCAATTGGGTTTTTTTCTCAAATAATTGTGTTTCATCGATGAATATGACACATTTTATGCAGATATTTGTATTGAATGTATTACATTACAGGTACCTGGACCATAACCAAATTGTAACACTTCAAGTTAATGTATTTAACGGTTTGGTGGCTCTGAAATACCTGTAAGTTACTTGATTCCATATACTAATATTTACCTTTTTGTGTTGTTAAAAACTTTGGAATTAGAGTTTGGTCAAGGGAGGCATTCGTTATCAAAATGTAAACAAAATATAAAGATAAAGAAATATAATTATCGATCTAATGCTATATATTTGTACATTTTCATGAGGGAATTATATTTTCAGAACAAAACAAATATTTGCCTTTTGGACTTCTGATATGCTTACGTTTTGTTCTAAAAAAAGATAATTTGATGGTACTGAATAAAAAGTAAAATCATTTATCCTTAACTCAATATCCTACGGTTTCTAAGTTAGTTAATAATAATTGACATGAGAGTTAAGGCATCTGAATATTTACTTTCCTGTAATGTGTTCTATCTTTATAATAAACTAGATTCCATATTTCTTTTAAACAACCATCTATCATTGTTATATTTGATTGATACATTCAACAATACCTACCGTGATATGTTTTCGTTAAATAGTCCCAAAATCTCTTAATTTACTTCCGAAATTTACCGAAAAGAAGTTACTTTAACTAATTCTATCAAAAACAGCATCAGTTGCCCTTTTCTAGATTTATACATTTCAATCTTTAAAGGGAAACTAGTACATACTTAGATTTACAACAAAAGAGACGACGTTTCCTATTGTTAATTTTCCTTCTTTAGGCGGCGATGTGCCTTTGGCTCCATCATACAGTAGTTTTATACCCCAACTCGTTCGGTATACCCGTGTGTGTTCTGATGTCATATATTTTTACGAACGAAATCAATGCATTACTGGTAAATTATTGTGTCATGGATTTCAATACCATAAATTACCAAATTCTTTCATAGATACAAATATTTGACTAATAAATGTGGCTGTACATGTCGAAAACTTATTAAAAAGGGTAAATCGATTATCAAAAGGGTAAAAAGGGACAGTTTACCCTCTCGGTCTAAATGATAATATCATGGGAATCGGTAATATGACTAGAACCAATTCCGTTAACATTTTGGATATAGTTTCGAAAACTGTTCGTAAAAACCGTTCTCACGGTCGTAGAACAAATCGCAATCAAAGAAAATTTCGGGCCAATCATACCAATATTTCGGACCTAATTTCTATTTCAAAAAACAACGAAATACATTATCTGTTAAAAAAAACTCTGTTCGTTACCGGTTAATAAGTTAAATAAAATTTTGGAGGATTGCAACAGAATTTCATATAGCAGTCCTAAGTATGAAATTGTTCAAATTATTATGGCATATTGATATTCTAAATTATTTTCCAAAATTGATCTCCCTGAAGATCATAAAAACATTTTATTAAAATTAAGTATGTCAATAAAGGCTTTGATTTTGTAAATATTGCCGGTATATTTAACGACCATTCTGTTAAAGAACAAATTCCTGGATATTTTGACAATACTGATCTACCTCTTATTTGTTATATTTACAAGAAATCTACCCGGAAATTAGTGTTTAATTATAGTCAATTGTGTAAAGATGTTAATATCAGTGAAAATACACCTACTTCATGTAATTGCAATAATTCCGAATATATTTATGGACCAATTTCCCATGTTATAACAGGAGATCTTAACATCGTTCAAGACCGAGAGTTAAAATGATTCCTCAGTAAAGGACCTAAATATCGTCCCCCGTCCATTATTAATTGGAATGAGTGTCGTAATATCATCCACGACTCACTTCATACTTACTGTATGAAATGGATAAAACGGGAAAAGCTGACAAAAAATCTTTGGACTCTTTTTTTAATTCAGTAATGAAGATAATTGATATACGTATTCAACATTTAAAAAAACATTTTACTATTAACAATAACCACAATAAACCTATTTCTCGTATCAAACATAAACTAAAAGAACTAGTCAAGGAATTTGTTTTTGTTCCGGCCGATAAAGCTGCTAATAAAATTATTATTGTTTGACGTAAATTTTACCTTGAGGTTCCGAAAAAGGAAATCACCAATTCACCAACATTCCAACTGACTCCATTTTCAGAAAACGAAATCTGTAACAAACATAAACTTTTAGCCACCGCTTTGCAAGCAGAGCCAAATCCAATGAAAGTCCCAACTATGTATTGGCTTCCGAAGCTACACAAAACCCTTTACAAATATAGATTTATTTCGTCTTCAAGCCATTGTTCAACTACTAAATTGTCTATTCTTCTTACCAGCACACTTGGTACAATTGAAAACCTTATAATGCATTGTTCAAATAAGGCCTTCGAAAATAGTGGAATAAATTACTTTTGGAGTGTCAAGAACTCGTTGGAAGTACTTGACAAATTGCATGCTTATATTGGTGATTTTGAATCTTTTCAAAGTTTTAATTTTTCTACCCTGTATACCACATTGCCTCACATTCTCATTAAGAAAAAATTCACACACCTAATTAAATGGGCATTCACAAAATCAGAATGTGAATATATATGTTCAAACTCTTTTAGGTCATTTTTTTAGTAGCAATAAACAAAAAAACTATGTTAATTGGACATGCTTTGATACTATATATGCCCTTGAACTTTTACTAGATAACATTTTTGTTCCCTTTGGGGATTCCGTATATCGTCAGATTATCGGAATTCCAATGGGGACTAACTGCACACCACTTATTGCGGACATCTTTTTGTATTGTTATAAGTTACAATTTATGACAAAAATAAGCAAAGCCCATCAAAACAACATCTGATAAACAAATTTAATAATACTTTTAGATATTTGGATGATATCTTGGCTCTCAATAATGACGACTTCAGTATGCATATTAATGAAATTTATTCTGCTGAATTTACTTTAAATAAAGCTAATACTAACAATGGCCACTGCCCTTTCCTCGATCCATCCCTTGTCACCATCTTACGGTGTTTATTTATCTCAACTTGTACGATTCGCTCGTGTATGTAACAATGTTTTAGATTTTAACGAGAGAAATTTATGTATTACTGAAAAAATTATTACACCAGAGTTTTTGATATCACAAACTAGTCAAAACATTTACTTAATTTTATCATCGGTATATAGAAATACTTTTCTACACTGGTTAGAGGTATAGGGGGAGGGTTGAGATCTCACAAACATGTTTAACCCCGCCGCATTTTTGCGCCTGTCCCAAGTCAGGAGCCTCTGGCCTTTGTTAGTCTTGTATTATTTAAATTTTAGTTTCTTGTGTACAATTTGGAAATTAGTATGGCGTTCATTATCACTGAACTAGTATATATTTGTTTAGGGGCCAGCTGAAGGACGCCTCCGGGTGCGGGAATTTCTCGCTACATTGAAGACCTGTTGGTGACCTTCTGCTGTTGTGTTTTTTTTTATTTTGGTCGGGTTGTTGTCTCTTTGACACATTCCCCATCTCCATTCTCAATTTTATCATTCGTAAATATAGCTCAACATGCAGACTTCTTATACGTTCAGGTATTTCACATCCAATTTTTTGGGGAATATTCTTTATAAAGCACAAAGGTGTCAGTATTCATCTAAGAAACTTACAATACCTTTGAATATACTTTTTAATAAGGGATATAATAACGATACTGTTGTCAAGTCATTAAAGATTGCATATTTTTGGCGTAAATATTGAGTCACTGATAAGGTCTTTGCGTCGGAACTAAACACATTTATTCTAAAAACAGTTGTTGGCATGACACGGGTTATGTTTTCCTCATATATGTTATGATGGTATGATACTAAACCCCTAACGGGAAGAATTGTGTCTGATGTTTATATGATGAAATCATAATCTTTCAGTCATTTTAGTTGAAGTCTTGAGCTGGCATGTCAGTTAACTGCTAGTAGTCTGTTGTTATTTATGTATTATTGTCATTTTGTTAATTTTCTTTGGTTACATCTTCTGACATCAGACTCGGACTTCTCTTGAACTGAATTTTAATGTGCGTATTGTTATGCGTTTACTTTTCTACATTGGTTAGAGGTATAAGGGAAGGGTTGAGATCTCACAAACATGTTTAACCCCGCCGCATTTTTGCGCCTGTCCCAAGACAGGAGCCTCTGGCCTTTGTTAGTCTTGTATTATTTTAATTTTAGATGCTTGTGTACAATTTAAAAATTAGTATGGCGTTCATTATCACTGAACTAGTATATATTTGTTTAGGAGCCAGCTGAAGGACGCCTCAGGGTGCGGGAATTTCGCGCTACATTGAAGACCTGTTGGTGACCCTCTGCTGTTGTTTTTTTTTATTTGGTCGGGTTGTTGTCTCTTTGACACATTCCCCATTTCCATTCTCAATTTTAAATCACTATGATCTGTGTTAACTCATCGAACCTTTAAACAAACTTATAAGTAAGAGTTATCTTACCAAAATTGCAGTTAGATTTCTGAATAGAGTTCACATTGGCACTAATATCGTTTTTGTCATTAGCAAATTAAAACATTACTAAATTGTATTTTCTTTGAGGCGGGATGTATTGAGACACATCCACGTTAATGTTTATCTCTTAATAGTACGGTGACCGAGTAAGGAAAATTCGCTTATTTAAGGAGTTTAATTTTCATTCGGTCTATACGGCTATAAATCACAGTATTGGTAGATCAAAGGTTAAAGTTAACATTTTGACTTGTCGTCAAAAAATCGTACGGTGCAATTTTCGTAAAATGGACTTTGAAGTACGTTAGTTTACTTAAACAAAAATTCGACTTAGAAAAGTTTTGAGGTCTACCTTGTAAAAGAACATCCGTGTTATGGTTTCTGTTGTTATATACATTGTTGTTACAGCTTATTTTAACAATTTCAAATAAGTTTAGCAAAATTAATCTGTTATTAAAGAGTTTATGTAAAAGATTACCAACGCGAATATTTTGCATCTAATAGAGTATGTTTCTATTTTTATTTTATTTTCTAACGCAAAATGTAAAATAATTAACATTTATATGATATTTCATACCTTTATTAATCAATAATATTACATTCATTTATCTCAGAAGCATTATTTCAGCAATTTAAGCCAGACACATGTCCTAATGCTCATATGACGGAGCTATTTGAAGCTCATATGCAGCCACTTATAGATATATATAAGCAATGGGAATGTGATGTATCACTTATATTCAAATACTAGGATGTTTTCCTTGAAGCAGTATACATTTTGCTTTCAAATGTTAGTGCAGAATGAGAAGGAAATGATCAATTCCTTCAGATCGTCATCCCAAATGTATCCTTATTATTTGTGTAACCAAACGTACCAATAAATGAAGGTGGATGCCAGCGTACATACTCAATATCCTTCAACTTTCTGAGAATTTTATAGATGGCTACTTTGCTTTAAGACAGACTCCTTGACATTTTAACGGTACATGGGCCGTTAAAAAAGCCCAAGGTGATCAGGTGGCACTGTGGGTATAACAAATCAAAAGTGCGCGCTTATTATATTGACCCTTACTAGAGATTTCTAAGAATCCCTTAGTCTTGTAACGCTAAAAAAAAAGGCTGGAATTGTTGCAAATAATGCGAATTCACAAGAGGAAACAAAACCAAAAGCAATGAAAAGAGATGAAGAACACGTTATTACCATTATGAACTAGTTGAATAATCCATGAATGATCCGTTTGATATCTTCTCCATGTCTTATTAATATCTCTTTTAGAATGCATACTACAAGAGATATTCGATTCCTTTGCTCACATCTGTAGATGAAGGCTTGAACATGTCTAAACATTGTATCACTAGTGCTTTTTCTTTAAATCCAGTCAAGGAGTTTTTATAGTCTGATATCAAAGTCAAAACTAAAAACGTTTGAACACATGACCACCAAATTAACATACCTTAAATATAAATCGGGGGAAATACTTTTTGGTCCGTAAATCCATAACTTGTATTTGGACATGCACTGATTTTGGAAAAATGTTGAGATGATGTCACCATAGAACATGTTCTGTCGCACCCTTTAGGTCCCATTCAAATTTCCTTTTTTTTCTCAAGATGACGGCACCATAAAAAATCATGCAAGTCTTATTTGGTGAAGCAATTTTAATCTAAAGTCTCTTGTGCACGGTCCTTACCATGTTACCTTCCTTTGTACCATCTCTCTCAACTTCAATTATAGATGGTATGACATTGGTTCAATGTATTGATATTAAGAACCCATCAAAGTGTATCAGATTATTGAGGGGAGAAGTATTCCTGACTGCAAAACTTTGAAATATCCCCTATGAGTCATCCTGATGTGAAATTGTCAAAGGCATATATATAAACACTGTTAATGGCTGGCGTAACTTGCTTAACACTCAATAGGAGATCTAGGTCGATACTCACTATCTTGAACTTTGACACGACGTTTATAGAAATGTGAAAGAGCGGAAGAACAATAATAATACCTCTAATACAAATGTGATTGGTCTGTGTGTTCACAACTTTAAGTATATGACACATTCAAGCGAGTTGTGATTGCGTTGTGATTGCAGATGGGGAACATTAGCTGTGTAAAGGATGGGCAGAGATTTTCACCTATTCACTAACTATGTCTGTTTTTCCCAACAATTTGTTAACTATGAGCTGCTGTACATGCAGTTACCGGATGAGACACAACTTTGTCTCTGTTTGGAGTAGGTAAACAAACTGTTTATAAGATTTTGATGGACACGCACGACTATTTCAGTGGTTTTTAGAGTTTCGGTAATATTGACAAAGATAAACCCCCTGCTTTTTTGTTAATTTCAAAGTTTTATGATCAGAAAACTCTCTTTAAAACTTGCCACTAGTAAAGATGTAAGTTTATTCGGATCACCTCCCTGTTAGGCGTCAGTGAAACAGCATGTTTCACGTACTACGTTCTAAACTACAAATTTGGACCGCATTACACATTGCTAAACCTCTATTCCGTCAGTTTTACAATACGGTTGGTGAAAGTTATATGATTCATTACACTCCGTGTATTTTAAAAAATATATGTCAGCAGAATTCCTGCAGGATCTTGTGTTTTCATTAAAGGGAAAATATCTATGTAAAAAAGTCATGTGTTTGTTCACAACAAACCCTACAAGTCCGGAGCTTTGCTTCTGTAAAGGGTCAGCATTATGTAGAAATTTTAAATCATGTTCCTTGACAGATGAACCAGAAGATACTCCTGGTATAATTCTCTTGTGTGGATCTCTTTGATTAGATTTTTGAATTGTAACTGTTTTCGAGGTATTGCGTACTTTTTTGTTAAAATAAATTATATGAATGAGTTTAGGCTAAATATGCCTTCATTAAAAAAGGCTTCTTCCGGTAAAATAATAATATTTATCTTTTATTGTTGAGGTTTAATGTCAGTCTGCAAGGTAACAACTGTAACTTTAACAGAAATTGTGTAGAATAGATCAAGTGTTTGAAAAACGCCAATTACAAGAATAAATCGATTTCCTAATTCATTTTTTTTTACATTTTCGAGATAATTCATTGTTTATTAATTTGAAAACATGTCTGTTTTGAAATTTAACATAAATTGGTGTATATATCTTCAAATTTTAAAAGTATGGAAGAAAAAAAGGAAAACACAAAATTTGATCTTTGACCTTATTTCATGCAAAACTGTTACCACATTTCTTTTTGACGACATCGATAATATAAAAGTACTCATTTTTCCGAATCCAATGATATATAATATAGCCATATAGTATGTTTGACGATTAAATATAAAAAAAATAGTGGGTCTGGTCACCGTACTATAAGAAGTCGCTCTTCACTATCCTACTTCCTGTCGATACATTTATATTTGGCATTGCACAATTCATGTCCTCTCTGACTGTTGATGACGTTAAAATACTAAATCTCTGAGATATGTTTTAGGTAATTTTAGTCTCTGGTGCATGTTTTTTATTATTAACTAGAACAAACCCGCGAAATCGCGGGCATATACAGCTTGTGAACTGTTGTAGGATGATTTTTTGTAAAAGATATATTATGTACCGAGAATTACATAAAAGATATCTCCCTTTTTCCAAAGTCCGATATATTTCCTTTCTGTTAAATTCAATTATATTCGTGTTAACGTTTCTGGCCTACGACCACAATGCTTCTCCTTTGCAAAAATGCTTCTTTTGGTAAAAGTCAAATCAAATTAAAAATTTACACCGTTTCAAACATGAATTAAATGTAACTTTATATATATATAATACCCTTATTAGTCTAAAAAATGCTTCTATGACAATCCATCAGTACTTTTATTTTTGAGAGCCTTAGTAACATGCCAATGGTAGGATTTGAATCATGTATAAATGACTTATACCGACTAAGGCTAATTTGAGGGGTTGTCGATCGGAGGGGTCCTGATCCCGAAATCCCGGGCTTAAAACCACGAAATCCCGAGATTCAGAATTTAAAGAAATTAATATCCCGAAATCGAAAAATATATTCCCGGATCTCGTAAGGATCAATCCCCAAATCCCGAGCTTAAAAACACCCGATCCCGACGCCTCGAAAAAGGTCCTGCCACCCTCTAATCTCTACCTTACTTTCATTTTTGCCAAATCACTATTTTCTCTTAACCATTATTTTTTATGCCCCAATTATGGGCATTATGTTTTCTAGTCTGTGCATCCGTGCGTTCGTTTTCGTTTGTTCGGTCGTCCGTCCGTCCGTCTCTCCCACTTCAGGTAAAAGTTTTTGGTCGAGGTAGGTTTAGATGAAGTTGAACATGTTTTATTTATTTTAATATATATGCAAGTGGTATGACCCCTTAAATAGTAAACATTTCAAAGAAAACAGTAAACAGAATCAGGGACTTTCTATACTAACACAGAAATTCCCTGACATAATACAGAGAGTCTCTATATATTAAAGTAGTATAATCGTAGTTTACATGTAGATAAACGCGAAAAATATTTGTCCTCTCTAAGGAAGTATAAGAGTTGTGATTTTGCGATCTAAACACCATGATATGGAGAACGCTCTACGATTGGTTGCACTTGTGTCACATGTTTTACTTTTTTTTTTAAATATAAATGCAACTGGTATGACCCCTTAAATAGAGAACATACATTCAGTCACGTCTCAGTCCTTACAGCTGAACGGACGTGCTGGGTCAGCTCTCCTTTACCCGCTATCTTCGATGAGGGTATACAGTTAGATGTTCAACGACTTACTACTTAAGATGACAGAAACCAATCCATGCCGTACAGAGAGACGTAGTAGTTGGCGTACCCGCGTTAACATGCCTCCAAAACCATTGTCTATTATGGGGAGTGTCATGCCGATTAACGTCCGAGGGCTGTATCCTAGGCTGTTGGATGATACGACCTTCATTTCACTGCCTCACGGCTTTGGTCCTGATAACGCTTCCTGTCATCTTCTGAACTACGTCCGAGATCATCTACCAGTACTCCTTCATCGAGGCTAGCGGGCTGCCAAGCTGACCAAACTGGCACTGAAAGCAGCCGTTAGTGAAGAAAAACATCAAAATAGTAAACAAAGAAAAATCAACTCACCAAAACCAAGATGGCGGCCTACATATTGCGACCTCCACTACTTGTTCCTGACCCATGGCATCAAATCATTTAAAGCTCACCAAACGCCTTCGGGCACCGAGCCGACCGTGCGAGGGCTGAAAGGCCAGTCAAGGTCGTTAAACACTTCCATATATAGAGAACATTTAAAAAAAAAAAAACAGTAGACAGAATACAGAGAGTCTCTATATATTAAAGTAGTATAATCGTAGTTTACATGTAGGTAAACGCGAAAAATAATTGTCCTCTCTAAAGAGGTATAATATATAGTTGTGGTTCTATATTCCCGGATCCCGTAAGGATCAATCCCCGAATCCCGAGCTTAAAAACACCCGATCCCGACGCCCTGAAAAAGGTCCTGCCACCTTCTAATCTCTACCTTACTTTCATTTTTGCCAAATCACTATTTTCCCTTTTTACAATAAATGTGTATGCCCCAATTATGGGCAATCTGAATAATCATAAGAATAGATGACAAATGCGACTATGCATGTTACCTATAGGACACAGAGGCGATTTATTGTGGAAGGAAGAGAAGCGACACACAAAATGAGATCTTCTCGTTTAATTAATAGTATAGATACTTCTGGAAAAATAAACGCGCAGAAGAGGAAATTGTCTATGAATAAAAGCCGGGGTGATGACGGACACATATCCGGACTTCTTTTTTTCCGTTTTTCTCCCAAAATAACCGAAACTGAATAATCATAAGAATGGATGACAAATGCGACTATGCATGGTACCTATAGGACATACAGTCACAATGATCAATTTATTGTGGAAGGAGGAGACGCGACACCAAAAATGAGGTCTTCTCGTTTAATAGTATAGATTGTTATGACTTTTAACTAGCCGTCAGTAACCGCGAGTACTCTCAAATCGTCCTTTCTTGATAATTTGACCTATTGATATTATTTGTAATGCTTTTTTATTATTTCATATTATTATGGATCTTGCCTATATACTAGCTTTGATTCTTTGGAATATCTACTTTAGTTCACTTCTTCGTACTATGAACATCATAATTGTTCTCCTTAAATCTGTACATGAAGTTTTTTCTAGCTCTAATTATATAGTTTTATTGTTAATATTCATACCATATGTATCAAGTGTTAAATTAGTTATTTATATTACAGAACTTTCTTGGTATTCCTCATTGGAAGATTGTATATGCACAGCAGTAGTTTACCTATAACGACAAATTTATTTTCATTGACTTGTATTTATTATGAAAAAAGTTATTATTATATTTTCCAAGGGTTGTTTAATATTTTACGGTGGTGTCTTGCCTTGGCTTGTTTGGACTTGTGTGTTGGCTTTTTGGCCCTGAATGTTTCTCCCTAATAATTGTATTAACTATTTTTTTCCATTAAGGTATCACACCTCAAATTTATTCGCCCATAGTGTGTTAATTTACATTTTTTTATTGAGTTAAGCCTCCCAGTTGATATTTTATGGTTGGTTTTTCTATGTTGTGATATTATACTATTGTTTCAGAAAAAAACGAGAAGGTTTGGTACCATTAGAACATTTCGCACCTCTGCAAATGTTTGCACCTGTCCAAAATGGTTTTTCCGTTTGAAAGACTTTACACTAGTTATTTTGGGGCTATTATAGCTTGTTATTCGATGTGATACAAGGCTCCGTGTTGAAGACCGTACATTGACGTATAATGGTTTACTTTAAAAATATCTTATTTGGATAGAAAGTTGTCCCATTGGTACTTAGTGCATATGAAAGGCATTTAACTTTGTCTTCATTAAAATCATCCCCATCCACTAGTAATAGAAAAAAACACATTTCGTTTTGATTAAATTTCCTACCGTTTCTAAAATACAATCAATGAAAATTAAAATGACAGTTTAAGGTCATCTGAATTCTTTCTTTCTTGTATTTTGTTCTATCTATATAAGCAACTATATTCCATGCTAAGAACATGCATTACAAATATTAAAGATTGGAAGTTGATAGAATGCTGAACTGAAAATCGTTTATCTAAAACTCCAAAACTGTATCTCATGTGGCAATGATATCGTTTATTTCGACTGAATTAGAAAGGCAGAACATTGTCAAATATAAGCTATTTGTGGTAGATAAACGTCTGTTAGTTTGTATATAAAAACTCATACCAGGATTTAAATTTTATATTTGCACCAGACGTGCGTCTCGTCTACAAAAAAAAGCTCACCATAGAAGCTTGAATAAAAAATGTTACAAAGGCCACATAAATTGCGAAGTTGAAGAATATTTTGGACCAAAAATTCCTAAAAGTTTTTACAAATACAGCTAAGGTTGTCCGATACCGATACCAATAGTATATTAACCTGTTACCTATGAACTTATCTGTACGTTCCACATCTGACGGGCGCACCACCAAACGGTGTATTCAGGATTAATATGCTATATACACGGGTCATAATCACAGGGTTGACACTACTAAATTGTCAAATTGTTACCTATTGTAGTATTTTAATCAGTAAGATAACAATACGAATACTAAAAATCTGGACCAAAATTAAGGCGTATGGGTACAGTTTTCAATTTGATAGTGGGCATGACGTAAAACAGCGAATCAAAGAATTCAACTTTATTTATAACTAATATAGGACAATGCTGTTGATTAAAAATTCTCCATTCCAGGACCTTTTGTTTTCCAAATAATTAATATTACCAATAATTGATAAGTTCCATTTCGACGGGTTCAAATCGAAAGATCAGAAAGAAAAGAAAAACTGTGTATCTTATAATCGGCATGACTTTATCAGATTACAATACTAATACTAAAATAAGGCTTGCGAATAGTTATATACTTTAATTCAGTTACGGACCCGTGATAACACGGGTGTGTTCTAGTATAAATTAAATAGATAGGTATTATGATAGCTACATCCTGGCCCAAATTCTTTTGGTTTATTCTATATATGTGTATTGATAGAAAATGCATGAAAATTTGCAAAATTCAAAATGTTTTGTTTTAATCTTGTTCTTTCCTCTTTAATCGGTAGCCTCTTTTCCCATCGAAAATGCCTCTAGGGATTGCACACTTTGTAAGGGAAGTTATTAAGAGTTCACTTTCATAATTAACTGACAATGAAAAGTCATTCATGTATAGCTTTTCATAGTGAATTGAAAACAATGTACTATGAAAGAGGGACGAAGGATACCAAAGGGACAGTCAAACTCATAAATCTAAAACAAACTGACAACGCCATGGCTAAAAATGAAGAAGACAAAAAGACAAACAATATTATACATGTCACAACATAGAAAACTAAAGAATAAACAACACGAACCCCACCAAAAACAAGGGGTGATCTCAGGTGCTCCGGAAGGGTTAGCAGATCCTGCTCCACATGTGGCACCCGTCGTATTGCTTATGTGATAACAAATCCGGTAAATAGTCGGGAGGTCACATTCATGAAAGGGAAGGAGATTGAAGTTACGACGTACGGAACATATCCGATTTCATTTTGGAAACGGTTATTCCATAACGGTCAACCAACTCGTGATGGTGTCCGTAAAATTTACGAGGGGATGATTTCAACTTCACTATTTGGAACGCTTGGTTTAATAGCTTCCTTGTGAGCAGCAACCCTTTATCAAGAAAATGATAGGAAATGCAAGCACGGGAATATCGTATCATTTGGGAGATATATACCCCGTATGCAGGTGCTACTTGAATTTTGCTACTTAGAAATGGAAAGTTCACAATTGGAAAACTGAAATCATCTCTTTTGTCGTTAAGTTATGTTTTCAATCATCCCTCATTGTAAATGTCTAGATGTAAGTCAAGAAATGAAGCTGACTTGACTGTATCTGTAGTATCCTTTATCTCTAGTTCAATGGGATAGATGCGTTTCACAGAGTCACCACATTTTGAATTATTTAGTGAAAGAACATCATCTTTATAGCGGCAAATAGAGTTAAAGGATATTGCTTAATTAATATAGTTAAAAGATATTGAAAATTAGAGGGGATAAAACTAACTTTTTATTGGACGAGAAGGGGTGAGTATGTTCTAATTTAGTATCGATTATGTGTTTAAATGTCTTAATGTTAGATTTGATAAGGATGTGTGGCCGAATATCATCAAAATATTTTGCATTAATCAGTTCAGTCATACAAGTGGGTAACGTTAGAAAAAATATAAAATATACACGTTATGATTTTATGTTATAAAATTGATAACAATACTTAAATTTGTTTTACCTCTGGATTTTTCTAAATCGTCGTTTTCAGGGTCATGTACAAAGATGTCAGTCATTATAAGATATGAAAATACTAATATAGATATATTACGACAACATTTTGATTCTGATCGATTGCAAAAGTTATTTCATACTTGTTCGATTATAGGTCTAGAATTGTTTCCTAATTTTCATGTTAAATAAATTTTCCAGCAAAAGAACTTAAGATTCATGTTATCAAATAACTGATATTAGTAAAAGGGTAGGAATTATTTCAACGGAGATGTTACTGTGTATCTGTTTTGAACAAGTTAGTTTTTTTTTACAGAAACAGAATATGACTAGATTCTTATCAAGATCAAACCATACTAAAGAGATCTGTTGCCGTATATTTGTACATTTTCTATAAGTAAATATTTTTAGAACGATACACATATTTGCGGTTCAAGCAATTTCAATTTGATATCTTTGTATAATTCCCTTAAATGAAAATAAAGATAATCTGCAGCTACTTTATATATATTATAGTCATTGGTTTATTTCTTTATGAAACCCGCATTGACTATTTATATAACTGTATGCATTTTGCTGTGATATACTTTTGATACTGTTTCTAATATATTTATGCACTTCGGAAAATTTCAAAAACAAATAGGGATAAAAGATTAAGATTTCAATAAAAAGATAAAGTAGACAGCAGTAATGATATAAGGTTACAAATGTACTTAATATCGATAGTAATTTTTAACTTTCACTTTTTTCTGCAATTTTCTTAGAATATTTATGAATTTAATTCTGAATCAACTGGTTTATGTTTTAAATATATAAAACAAAAAGATATGACCGTTAAGATTTATGTTAAGGAAACGAAAACTGAACTGAAATTTTTGAATTTCTTCTAATTTGTCTTTTTTAGAGTAATAAATAAGATACATATTTTTATACAACAAATATAGGTATATTACGAGAACATTTTAATTCTCATCGAGTGCACAAGTCATTGTATTATTAATCTAACTGTAGCTCTAAAATTGAAGTAAAAGGTAGTTTAAAGTCATAAGAAACCTCAAATAAAAAAAAATAATGCATATGTTTTTTATAACTTAATGAATAGTTTTCATTATAAAACTTATGTACATATACTTTTTTCTGAAGAAAATTCTTTAATTTATTCATATTTAGAAGAAGTTTACTTCATTTAAATTGCTTCCTTCCAGCAAGCTATTCCCCCGACATATTTTCCGTATGCAAAGTGACCTCAGTGTGACCCATCTCGTAAAAATCCGGTGATCACAATACGCATGGAGGTCCTTAAAATAAACTATTATCTGAATTTACTTGTTAAACACGTGCTCTCTTTCCATGCTTTTTTGTTCATTATTTGTCAATTGTTGACAAACAGGTGACCATCGTTAAACTTCGGCTTCAAAACACGAACTTTAATTATCTGCCATATTTTCACAACAACACTGACCGATTGAAAAAAACATTGACGATTATACGAAATTTACACGAAAAAAATAATAAATTCGTGCACAGAAGACTAAGTTTATTATGTTTGTATGCATTAGTTCAAGAATTGGAAGAACAATATTTTTCACCGGTCACTCGTTTCTTATGACTTTAAGGCGAACATTAAAATATTGTAGTTTGCATCAATCTAATTAGTCATAAATGAAAAAAAGGTAGTTTTAATATTATAAATGCCATTCAGTATTACATCAGTCTGAAACAATACATCCAGTTTTCAAATAGACATACTTGTTAATGTCTATGTCATGTTGGTCTCTTGTGGACAGTTGTCTCATTGGCAATCATACCACGTCCTCTTTTTATACTAAACTGTAGGTTGTCTTATTTTTAGGTACTCATGTTTACATTGATGAATATGAAAAATTTTAATCAGAAATACGTCTTAAGAAATATTATTTTACAGGTACCTATCTTACAACCAAATTGTAACACTTGACGTAAATGTTTTTAAAGCTGTATCATCTGTTGAGAGATTGTAAGTAACTTTATTCTGCAAAAACATTTCCCTTTATGTGTTACTTGTCTGAAATCTAAATGATTTTGAACTTGATATTGGAAATAATTGCCCTTTTCTTCCAGAAAGAATTACTTGTTTAATTTTGTGTTGCATGTTAACTGTATATTTTAAAGGAACAATAACTGATGACATTTACATTGTATGTTATGAGATTGTTAAAACATGTTAACCTCCAAACGGTTAATTTTTCTTGGGGAATATATATTAATTTTGTTTGTATGGCTAAACTTTACAGATTGCTTTTAGAAAAACTTTTAAAGTAATATTATTTTACAGGGAGCTGGGTCACAACAACATTGCAACAATTGAAGTCCAGCTCTTCAAAGAGTTGTTGGCTCTGAGGGAACTGTAAGTACCATGATTCCACTAAATATATATCTTTTTGTATTCTATGGCCATGATTTAAACGATATTTATGGAAACATTTTTTTCTCCAGATATTGTATTCCTTGTTAAATGTACAATTTTAACGAATAATAAAAAAAGTCCTTTAGATTTTACATCAATCTGATAAGTCATAAATGAAAAATAGGTATTTTAAATATCATAAATGACATTCAACATTACATCTTAGATCATTCATGGTCAGTTCAAAGATCGACTTCACCATCTAATAAAACAAAGCTTTTTCTATAAAAATGGGAATCGTAGATACAAATTTCTTGTTTTGGGTTACAATAGTTCATATTTTGTGAAGAATCACACTGAATCTTCCAGAAAATATACTAAAAATGATACTATCAAAATGCTGGACTTTTTGATCGACAAGATATTTGTTGAGTTTGGAGAATTTATATTTCAATAGACAGTCGGAACCAATGGGTAATTGTGCACCCCTGCTGGGCGATTTGTTCTTATACTCGTATGAAGCAGAATTTTTTCAGAACCTTCTAAAAGACAAAAAAAGCATCTTGCAAAATTCTTTAATTTTACTTTCCAATATATTGATGATGTTCTATCATTGAATAACCCATATTTCAGCCAATACTTAAAACTCATATATCCCATTGAACTTGAAATTAAGGATACTACTGATACTAGAAGGACTGCTTCATACCTTGATCTTTACCTCAATATTGATGCAGATGGATGACTTCACACGAAAATCTATGATAAACGGGACATTTCAACTTCCCAATTATCAATTTCCTATTTCTCAGCAGGAACATACCATCTGCCCCTTCGTATGGTGTTTACATATAACAATTTACGTTTACGTTCAAAAACAAACCGGACATAGCTGTTATAAGTAATAGGGTTCGCTACTGACTCCATACAGATAAAAAAAGGGTTAGTAAAAGCCATAGGGGATGAGGCCGGAGGCCAAGTGCCCTATGAATTTTATTCACCCTCTATAGATCCGTAGAGGGTCAGTGGTTAACCGTATTACGAATTTATCGGACGCTGGACTTTTTCTGCGGCGTTTTGTTAAAAAATAAACAATGAAACACAACAACATTAATAGATGACGTCACCATTAACGCGTCACGAGCCCCAAATAAAACTTACTGACCCCATACGGTCTCATAGGGGGGTCACCACGTGACGGCGTTTCACCAATCACAACGTGATAATTCATCTGTGGTCCGATAAATAAATATAGTTAATTGCTACCTTAGTTTGCTATTAATAAGTAGTTTTTGAAATGTGCATTTTTATTAAATGTTATATCAGTATTTAGTTCAAATATAATCTTAAACCAATCCTTATTCTATCTTATTTTTTTTGTTCGACATTTTAGAAATTTTAATAAGTTCAATCGTATTATTTCTTTTTGTAAGAATCGGAATAACATTACTTTAGTTGAATAGTTCCCATAGTCAATTTTGATTTAACGGTTGCAAATCTCCGTTTTACTGTCTCCGGTACGCGTCACCAGTAAAACTGCGTTTGAGACCGTCAAATCTATAATTGACGTTGGCAACTCTGTTATTCCTGTACTGTTAACATTTAATTCTTATCATATTTTTTTAATGAAAAAAGCAGTAGTGACATCGACCCAGTGGTGTAAATAGTTATCAAAGGTACCAGGATTATAGCGAAAATGCATTCTGAACTAAATATTCCTAAAAGGTTTGCTAAATACACTATAATTATATTCCTGAAATACAAGAGACTTCGTATTTAAATAAAATCAAAGTTTTGTTAATTTTAATCATGTCATCACAGAAAGGCTGACTACTAGGCTGGTTATACCCTCGGGGAATAAAAAGAGTTCCATCGTACCATAAGGATGAGGATAGTCCTTTCAAAAATAATACCACTTTTTAACATTACCCAAAAACCTACATACACAGTGAATTAAAGAATTTTCATTCTAAATTTAAGAAATGAATTTGAATATATATGATGACCGTTTACTTTATCTGCTATCTTTACATAAACATAAGGTCTCTCATCAAGCCGTGAATACTTAATTGTAAAACAGTTCTCAACAATTCACCTTCACCAGTATGTAAAATTATTTTATATTTTTCTCAACTGATTCTAGCAGCTTGGGAAAGTATGTTCACCAGACACTGTCACATTTTTCAGATACTTTGACTAAATGACAGAAAAGAGCAAACATAGTTCTGGAATGTAAATACTTCGTTTTACCTTAACGTCTATCATGGCCAAAGCAATAAAATGCTGCTTTTATGGTATAAAACCACTAATTCATAGCCCTATCACTTGCTATGTTAAATTCTTCAATTTCAGGCATGAATGACTACTTTGCCTTCAGTTCAAATAAAGTGGAAATTAGTTCATGTCAACACTGTACCTTTTATTGACTTGTGCTGAAGAAATCAACATACCTTTACTTACATATTAGAGTGTACTGGTTCCCTGCAGTTAGATATTATAAAAAAACAGGAACGTCTGATGAACAACAGGCCAAATGAGCCCTTTAATCTTAATTACATACACTTCTTTATTATTCAAATAAAACTTTCAACAAGGTTTTAAAGTAATCCCAAGTCCCAAGCTTTCAATTGATTCCCAAATATTCCCATTATTGACAAAGATACAGCTATGCGTATGAACTATTTTGTATAAAATGTGTACTACTTTCTTGTATGTTCTTTCCGACCGGGCCTGAATTAGTGTATTCTCGTATTATCGTATAGCGAGTTATTTTCGCGAGGTCTAAATTTTTCTGCTTATTATCGCGGATAGAACACAATCGCTATTTTTTTTTCCGCCAATACAAAAGTGTACATACAAAGGTCTTAATTAAAGTTATGAATCCGCCAACATAATAACCGCCAAAATATTTCGTGTACCTTATTTGATTTAAATCGCGAACATTTACATCCGCGAAAATAACCCACTATACGGTATTCATTCTTTTCAAGTAACACACGTATTTAAGAAAGAAATATATTAACTAGTGTTTCTTCTTTTGTTTAAATGTTTTGTAATTTTACCAAACATGTTTAAATACAGTTTAATTAATTTTGTATAATGATTAACGTCAACTGTTTTCAAGAAAACATAAAAAGGTCGTTTTAATTGATGGCCATCTGCATGTTGGTAATAAAAAGGGAACCCTGTTTCTTATTATGATATAACAGTTATCTGGAGCAGGGATGATAAACTACGCATAATTCATGTAATGATTGAGATTAAACTTTATTGAAGGGGAGGACTACCTTTTTCAATCCGGCAATAAAAGTCTACTATAAATAATTCTCAAATTTCAGAACAACCAACAAATTAAACTACTGTGAAAGTACTTTAATTCGTGGGTATCAATTTTCGTGGTTTGAGCTATATTTACAAGTTCGTGGGTTTTTAAATTTGTGGATTTTGGTTTTCTAATAAAAAAAAATTAAAAGATTAAAACCTTTACAAATGAAGGTTGCAAATAGTCTGGATAGAAGGAAATTGCAAAGTAAACATTGACCCGTGTAAATCGTAGTAATAACACTTATTAACCCATGATAAAGTGATCAACACATTAAAGACCATCAAAGGTGTTAATTAGGCCATAAACATGTCACCTTACGAAAACAATAACAAAAACCAATGCTATAAACATATCTTGAATTGACAAATAATTCTTAGCAAAATCAGGAACATAATATATTCTGTTCCGAGACAAAATCAAGCCAAGCATGAAATAATAAACTATGAGATATAAAATGAACACTTTATCATACTATTATATCAATACCGGAAATCTGACTTTTATCGATCAAAAATATTTTATATGAGAATTAAATCATCAAAAGTTGTACACGACGGGTGCCGCATGTGAAGCAGGATCTGCTTACCCTTCCGGAGCAACTGCGATCACCCCTAGTTTTTGGTGGGGTTCGTGTTGTTTATTCTTTAGTTTTCTATGTTGTGTCATGTGTACTATTGTTTTTCTGTTTGTCTTTTTCATTTTTAGCCATGGCGTTGTCAGTTTGTTTTAGATTTACGAGTTTGACTGTCCCTTTGGTATCTTTCGTCTCTCTTTTTGTACAGTTTAGGTTATAAATTATTAAATGGGTATATTTCTGCATGCGGTTGTAGTTCTGTGACTGCTATCAAAGTATTCTCAGATTTTGCAGATTCAATATTATATTCTCTGGATCATATCAGTAGTCAAACCTACCGATGGGGATCTTTCCATGTCTTGAGTTGGACAATGGTTGTTTATTTCGTTGGAAACTTGAATTCGTGGATAAAGTCTTCCACGAAAACCATGAAAATTGGTACCCCACGAATAAAAGTACTTTTACAGTATATAATGCTTTGTATTTGGTTGTTTCATTTTGTTTCTCTTTAAAAAAAAACGGCTGCAAATTTTAAAGAGGAACGTATAGGTTTGTTTTAATAATTTGTTATCATTTCTAAGAAATAAATAATAAAGTTTCGATTTTTTTCAACTTGATTGATAATCTGGTACACGTGACATGTATTTGTTTTTATTAGCAGATGATCAAACTAGATCCGGGATGAAACAAATATTCTGATCATTAAGAACCAACTGTTTAAAGAACAATTGAACGTCCTTCTACTCTATGATAAGGAAAATATTAAAAATTGGTTTAAACTAAATATCACTTCCACATGTGTAAGTGCCAAATGATAGCTGATTGTAGGCTTATTGTAAGCTGATTTAAAATATTTATAGTTTCCATACACTTTTGTTCTAAATAAAGGGATATACTTTTTACTTCCGGTTTCAAATTGTCCTTTTGGTATTATCTGGTAGTTAACTTGACACTCATGGCAGAAATATATGATTATATATACTGTGACAATAGATAGTACAAAATAAACAGCTACTTCCGGTTTACACGAGGTCATTTCCGGTTGTGTTCTTTTCAAGGAAATAAGGATAACAACCTAATGCACAAGTCATTTAGCTAAATGTGAAATTAAAGAAAAGGTCAAAATCTAGAACGTCATAATTAGCATGACCTCAATTGCAAGGTTATAAGCCTTAGACCTCTAATGAAAAGATTCTAAGGGTTAATGATTTATATCTCCATTGGAATAATTTGATATATTAGAGGTGAAAAAATACAGTTAAAAATCAACATACCCTTTTAACCAAAAAAGATCTGTTACAACGTGTGGCAATTATCAATTTAGCAAAATATTTTGTTGATATTTTATAAGATTTTTTAAGATAAATGAAAATAAACCAAAATCACAATTTAAAACATGAACATGACCTAAGACCTTGATCTTATCTTCTTTAGATTGTAGTTTAAAAGTTGCAATAACTGTTCGATAGAAGGATTTAATTATTGTGTAAATTGTTAAACATCAGTATTGGTAGATCTGACAGGAAAAAAACAGAAAACGATTTTTTTTATGTGTAGGATGTTATCGATTTCTATTATACTCGCCGTCGTTTTGCATTACTGTATACTTCGTAGGTAATTGCGATTTTCTTTCTTTCTTTATTATTGAAAAAATAAAGTTCAATAGCTATGTAATGCATCAAAGTGGAAGAATTGTAATTTTAATTTTGTTCTTGCATTAACAGGTGGCTAAGGGGTAATCCTTTTGATTGCTCAATGTGCAAGTTAAAAACACTCAAGAATTTTCTTAGGAATAGTAGATTAATATATACCGGCGCAAGGTGTAAAGATGAAACCAACGAGTTAGTTGACTATAACTTCACCGGCTGCAAAGGTAGTATGATGCAGCTAATATTTGAATAAAAAAACGTTTTAAAGGGGAAATATAAGAAATATTTTGCACAGAATCTCGGCTAATGAAACTTAAGTATTTGCATGTGTCAATGAGCTTCCGGCTTCGAAAACAAGTCATCACATTCAAGTTAAAAAAAACGAGATTTGTTCGACTGCCAGTGAGCAACTCATCAACCAGATCTAACAATCGATGGTATGTGTAAGTATTTATAGTTGAACGTATGCAACAGTCATCACTATAAGCTTGATGAACTTCCGTTCGTGTGAAGAAAAGAAAACAACGGATAGCTCTCTGTAACCTACGACAAAGATGTAACTATTCATAATTTCAATGAACTGTTCAATCAAAAGGAAAATAGCTGTGATTATTTGGTCGATGTCAGACACATACAGTTTCAATTTATATTATCCATTTCGTAAAGCCCACTTCAAAAGGCCAGGTAATGGAACATCCATCTAAAATATCAAGAATTCTAAAAATTAACGTTGTAAATAGATACTGGACACTAATAGAAGTCATAAAACGGAGGAACAAAAATATGCATGAAATATTGTATAATAAACATAAATCAGCTCAGTGATAAGTAAAAAGAAGGCTGCATCGAGAAATAAGAAGTTCTAGAAGTTTTTAAACATTTCGTTAATCACTGAAGAGACATTATATGTCAAATTCCGCATCTACTGAAAGAAAAATGTGTTTCATTAATGTTATCATAGTAATAATATGAATAGTGCATTATCCTGTAGTTAGTTTTTATACTTTACAAAATCATAGGTCAAACTAACAAAGACAAAAAATACTCGACACTGTTAACTGTTCTGCATCAACTGTCTCTTTACTCATGGATATTCGTAAATGCTTTTTTTCATTATTTTTTAAATGCTTTTTATGTTCTTCCAAAAATATCGTTGATTAATGTTTGCTTTGCATTGTTTAAACGTGAAATTTTCTTTGTTTATTTCATAAAACTTATATAATTGTGAGTAATTGTCTATTTTCCTCTCAAAGATGATTTAATCTACACTTCTTATAAACAGTATGCTTGTCAATCAATTTCGATTCATTTGTCATTATTCAATTTGTCCAGTAATCCCCAATTGTCTTTATAGTTTTGAAACCCATATTTTAGATTCATATAAATTCTTTGTTATGTTTTATGGGTATTAAAATTGAAACAAACAACCGATGTTTAAAGTAGGAAAACTTTATAGAGACTCATTTCCCGCAAAATTTCCAATGGCTTTTATTTAAAAATCTAGCCTGGAACCACCATTGCTTTCCTCACTTTTTAGATCCTTTACTATTTTACAACTGTCTTTTTAAAAGCTCGATAGTTTGAAAAAGATCGGTGATGATACTTAATTGAAAACAGTTCACACCAAAACATCTTGATGATTAAAGCTTAAGAATCGATTGAAAAAAAGAATCCATTACATCTCTTTTACACTAAACCTTAATTGGACAAATGAAATGAATAGACTCTATATTTGACTTTTTAGTTTGTCTGACTGTAATTATGTTTTAAAATTATATATATTTTATAAGTAAAGGTATCTACATTTTTCTATCGTCAAATTCTTGCAAATTCTTTGAAAAAGTAGTTTGCTTGTCATATCATATAAAACTTCTTTTCTGCTTTCATCAATTTTCAGCAATGTTCACCAAAAACATGTCGAGGGAAGCATTACTCGTGCAAACATTGAATATAAAAAAAAAAGATTGAAGGTGGTTTGATGCTGGTGCAGTAAATACTTTGATATCCAGAAAAAAATACTAAACTATTGCAGTTTCTCATACTTTGGTGTTTTCCGTTTGTTGAATACTAATTTTTCCGAGGGTTTGTTTTTAATCATTTTATTGGATGATTGATATATTGCTGCTTTATTTTAATTTTTCTTTATAACATTTTTGTCAGAATCAGAAACGACTACAGAATTCTATCCATCATTTGTTACTACAGAGTATCAAGCACGTACAACAGAAAGCACAACAGGTAAAATAAAAGAGTTTTTGATTAATTTACGAAAGTGAAAACTATATACAAATAAAAAAAAAATATAATATTATTATTTTATCAAACTTGTTCTCTGGAAATAGAACACAGCATATTATTTTGTTGATTGCAAATAAATTGAAATGTGTGTTGGTCATAGACATAGTGATTCGGTTTTAGAGATAGTTGAGCAAACTATACTTAGATGGAGATTTATCTCATTAGCACTCATTTCACATCTACGTTATATCTATATATTAACATATTGCATCTGAAGATATATAGAAACAGTTTATTCAGATCCATTGTTTTCCTTATGTATAGTTTAATGATAACATACAGTCTCTGTACTGTTTCACATTTTAAACTTTTGAACCCATTACACATGTTACACGTTTTTGTATGTGGTCTTAAATCAAACACAGATTGAAATAATTTAGTTTACATTTATACCAATGCAAGGAATGTTCAGTGTACTCCAAATACCGTTTCGATCCCTATCATCACTGAAGAGACAATTATAGTCGAAATCCGGATCTGGTATACAAAAAAAATGTTGGCACCTTAAGTTTGTGGCATAACATCTTGGCCACAAGTTTATTGATTTCTGTTTAGTATTACACTGATTTAAAGATCCATTTTGTTACATCTTGTGATCAGTTTTATTTAGCAATCGCCAATGGCAGTCAGCAGAGTTAAAGAACATCAGTTGTTTGACCTGTTAGTTAAGCGCGTTTTCTTTATATATACTTTTTTCACTTTTTGGTCTTTTGGAAAATGATGTTCAGTGGGAAAGCCATTGACATTGAAGAGCTACTTCCGGTGGTCCCGCGGGAAAGGGGAGATAAACTTAAAATTTCGAGGTGGCGCTGTAACTAGCGTGTAAACAAAAACATAGCCGGTGCTTCAGACAATAAATTTATTAAAACAACTTAACATCCATCAGTGTTTGAGGTTAATTTTTCATTAGAATAAATTTTGTCACACGACTGCCAAAATAGGTATTAAAATAAGTGCTGCGTCACTAAAATATGTTAAATCAAAAGACGTCCTCCGCGGATTTCCAAAAAAACGCGGGTAATCCCCTTGTTTGCTAGGAACTGACACAAATACATCCTAAAGCTTTTCATTGGTCGAGATATAAATAAATGTGACCCAGAAACATATGGGCACATGACTATGTATAGGATTCCCCGTCACTCTGCCTCTTGTTTACATAATAAATACTTCAACCGGAGGTCGAAATTCAGCATTTTTCAAACGTTTTTGGAGTTATTTCGTCGCAAAATAAAGCAAATTATGTCATATTTCACAGCTATTAACCACGAAATTGATTGAGACAATGAAAGTTGATGATGTTACCAGGATTTTGTATATTTTACTTTAAAATGATGATGGGTTGAAGCCTTTACACCGTCACTTGTTGATGTTTTGCATGTTGCCCAAACTTCTCGTATTACGTTTTCTGTAGTTATTTAATTATGCTGCAGTGTGTAACAGATGTATGTAGTACATTGAAACTTGTTTAATCTATGAACGAATTTTTCCATATAAATGACTTCAGTTGTCTGGAAGTACCCCCTTTTTTTCCCCCAACTTTTCAAAAAGTTCAGTAAGGGGTAAGTCAAAAGTTATTGTCTGGATAAAACGCCTACGCAAGTGCAAAGTGTAAGCACTCAGTTAATCTTTGTTTTAAGCTATTATGTAAGAGTAATGGTTACAGTCATTCTTTGATTTAGTAAATATTATGGCAAATATTTATCTGAAATCACTTGTCAATTTTTAAAAGTACCAATAAACAAATTTTAATCTGATGCATCAATAATATTCACTTGATTTTTAGTCTTCGTTCTTGTTGTTTATATAAAAAATACTACGCAAGCTGGAAGGTGACACTCACACAAAGTGACATGTTTATATATGTCTCTTCTTTCCTTATCATGCATATCAAGCAACCTGGTGTTCACTAACCATTCATGTTTGAGTGTGTCTGAGCCCTGGGGCATGTTTAACTCTTTGAAAACTTGAGATTAACATTAAATAGGAATGCCCAATGCCTAGTACATCCAATTCTTAATAAATGTTAGAGACGTATGACCATTTAAAGCATAAACAAAATGTCTAAGGTCTACTTTGAAAATGGCATATGAATGTCTCACTCTAATTTTGGTGATCCTGTTTTCTTGCATTGATATTAATGCTTGACCTACATTTTTATTTTACACCAATCTACAAGAAAACAAAGCTTGGACACAGGACCAAAGTTTAATCAGAATCGTTCCATTCCTATATCTGTGTGCTGATTTTTTTGCAATATAATGATTTTTCACACATTTTACTCCATTCTAAAAGCACACAATTGCAATAATTTGAAAAATCATGTGATAACATATAGGAAAAGGGCACCAGGACATCTCATTCCTAATACTACACTAGGCGCAGAATCTACTTAGGGACGGCATCAAAAGTTCAATGAAGGATAAAAAACTTAATTCACATAGTTTTTTCACTGACCCCCCCTACCCCCTCTTAACTTAATTTGGGAAAAATTGATTGACCCATATGGATATATGTAAAAATCAATGTCGGATAAACAAATCTTGCAGCAGTTCGACCCCCCACCCCCACCCCCAACTCCTAACTATTTGAATTAAGTTTTTTATCTTACATTGATCTTTTTGTGTCGTCCCATACTATTCCGCAACACCTGATATCAATTGTATGTTGTGGGTTCAAGTTGCTCAGTTTTCTTTTTTCTAATTTGAATATTAGTTTAGACTTTTCATCAAAAATGTATGAAAAAAGAGAGACTACTTAAAATGATTTATTTAGGTGCAGGGCATACCACACTTCAGAAAAACAGTGAAAAGTCAAGTCATGATAGGCCTCAATGATACATGTACATCACTATGTCTAGGAGAAGTGAACAATTCTGTTTCAGTCCTTCACACCTAATAAATCATCAAGTTGACTTTTTATATCTCTGAAAATTTTATGTCTCAAATTCTACAGTACATACATGTAAATGCCTGATATCATTGACAGATCCAGAACTTTTTCTAGGGGGCTGCTGACTGACTTAAGAGGGGCCCGCTCCAGTGATTCTCTATTTAATCAACCACTAAAGCCCTATGAATATGCTAGCTTTGAATCTATGAATCTCAGGGTTTTATTGTATTGCAACAGCATTAATGTCTCATGTACATTTACCCCAGGTTATCAATATAAAATGGTTGAGTGTTTCACATTGTTTATTTAAAATTATAAAAATGTTTAGAAATAAACGTTTATTAAATGATAAATAAATACAGTCATAAATATAGTGTTAAAATGAAACATATGTAAAAAATATTTACATAATGTAAGAGTATTATTGTTAAAAAGTCCAAGTTAAAGTAAAATCAAGTCAAGCGTCCTCTGTCCCATACATGTAAATCCGCAAAATAGAAATCCTGCTCTTCTTCTTCCTTTTGTTATCTGAAAATATATAATTTTTGCAGATGATATTATCAAATGAAAATAATTTCGAACTTTTCTACAGTTTTTATATGAAATTATAATATATTTTAATTGTCTACCAATAAATTTCTATGTGGTCTGAATGAGAACTTCAGAAGGTTCACATTTAAATTGAAATTCAATGTTTTTTATTTGAATTTCACTAATGGAAAACTAAACAGATGTGAATAATTGCCAATGAGACAACTATCCCAAAATACTCATTTGGAGTGGATATATAGGCATTTTGTTTGGCTACATGAAAGCCTTTAAACATGAGAATATCCCATAATGTATAAACTGTGATTGTTTTCAGTTAATCTGTTATTTAAAAGGTTACTTTTCATTCAATCATTCGTATCTTTAATTCTTCATACCAGTAATTGATATTAAATGTATCCACCACCAATAAAACCGGGCAACAACACCTAGCCAATACTGAATGTGGCAATACAATTCAACAATAAATCATATAATTTGTTGGGGTTTTTTTGCATGGAAGGAGGGGCAGAATTTATACTGTCCTACTGGTTAATATTTCATATACCTGAAATCTTTAAAAGATATTTTACATAGATATAGGAAGATGTGGTGTGAGTGCCAATAAGACAACTCTCCATCCAAATAACAATTTATAAAAGAAAACCATTATAGGTCAATGTACGGCCTTCAACACAGAGCCGTGGCTCACACCGAACAACAAGCTAAAAAGGGCCCTAAAATTACTACACGTAATGTAAAACCATTCAACGGGAAATGCCTATATGCACTTTTCAGCAAAAATAATTGTGCTGCTGTTCAGATAAACTAGTGTCTGAATGGGGTGTTCTCCATTTCTTTAACATTTATTCTTTACGTTCATTTGTCTCTATTTTTTTTAATACTGTTTGTCTTTTCTCAATATATAAATTAGCACATCAATAGTTCAAATAATTATGACCTCTGGCTAGGAAATTTTATCATTTTTGTCTGGGATGAGTAGGAAGGCGTCCCAGATAAAAAAAATAAAATAGCCTTGTCAGACGTCATAAATATTTGGACTAGCAAGTCATTTGCTCTATTCCTTGTTACATAGTCAATTTTCTCTATTCTTTGTTCCCTTAGCCATAGTTCCCAGTGGCAGATCCAGGGATAGGGTTCCGGGTTTGGAATCCCCCTTTTATGGACAATCAATATGCATTTGAATGGAGACATTTAGTTGGAACCCCCTTTATCCTGGGTAGGGAACCCCCTTTACAAAATTGATATAATTACCCCTGGTTCCTTATTTTGTGAACCCTCACCCTGTACAATCTGTAAGAAATGATGGATAGAGGTTTAGGATAAAATTAAACTATAAGTTTATGTAGTTGTTATATTTTCCTAAAATTTAAATGCTAACATTGACATGCCAAAATTCAAGTTTTAGTCAAAATTGAAGTCTTGGGCTGAGAAAGGGGCGTTTATTTCGTGTGGTCTGTGGGAATTTAATGGATTTCAGCATCGTGAAGAGGCAAACATATAGCCATAACCCGATCTGATCAATAAATTATGTTATGGATAATGTTCATATCTTTCTACCAACCATCAAAAGTAATATTACTAGGATTTCGTGAACTCAGAAACCTAGATTTGTTGAAAAATAGCGTCGATTTATGTGCTTCCTTTTTGCAGCCTCAGTTACAATTTGACACGGAGTGATGGGTATTTATGCAAATATTTAGGGACTCCTATCATCATAGATACTATTTTTGGTTATTTTATATTTAAATAGCCAATAGGATGCAAATGTGTCAGTTATTTTCAGAAGGGGAAAACACCCGCCATATTTTTATCTTCCAAAATAACAACGTCACTTGCGATTTTCAGATGTTCGTTTCTTGTAAAATAAAATCTTATAAGAAGGAAAAATAGCATGGTCACCTGTAAAACTTACCTCTATAACTAATTGATGATGAAATGACAAGTTAATTGTCTTTAATAATAAATTTCTCGAAAATCACACGTACACGATGTAAACAAATTATTGAGATGGCACGATACTGTCGCCCTCTATGTAAAAATCGCGATTGTCGCCCTTGATTTTGTGGCCGTTACGTCATGTGGAAGGAGGCGCAGAATCGATCCGTGGCTTTCCCACTGGTTTGTGCTGTTTTAGACTCTTCTACAACGAAATAAGATAATGCACACGTATAAAAATTGCGGTTTTTTATCCAACGCAATCATAGGTTTGAACGTAGTTTTCAATTTAGACTCGTATATACATGATGGCGATTCGATGGATAAATCTGTTGTAGAGTGATCACTGACTCAGACGTACTTATAAATATAATTATTTTCTGTGACTGCATCTTACATTAATTTGTAAGATTCTTTACTACAGATAATTGAGCTGATCTGTACCAATAACATCTCCATGCCTTATATATCATGTACTGTAGTACGATGCTAGATTAAAACTGACAAGGAAAGGTAACACACGCCACCGAAAGCTTTACTATTGTAGAGCCCAGGTGTTCGTGTGGTCTAGCATGGGTTTGAATCCCGGCGAGGGAAGCACAAAAAAATTGCGAAAGCAATTTATATAATTACAGATCTAACATTGATGGGTTGGTGTTAAGACAAGTAATATATATATATATATATATTGGAGAAGGGAATCGTCAGCTTTCAAATACAAAATTTTACAAACATTTAGAAATTGATCCTACAAAAGAAATAAGTAAACAAATTAATGAGGTCCTTTCAGACATGAACAGCAAAAAACATATTGATAACGACACGTACGACTATCTACGCCCTGATGAAACCTGCACAGCCGGTCGATTTTACTTTCTCCCAAAACTCCATAAAGAAGGGATTCCGGGAAGACCGATAGTATCTGCAAATGGCCATCCAACCGCAAAAATATCTGAATTCGTGGATTACTATCTCAGACCACATGTTAGAACAATGCTATCTTACATTCAAGATACTACAGATTATTTGAAGAAAATGGATTCATTAAACCCCTTACCAAACAACATAATTTTGGTATTGATGGGTGTGTCTTCTTTGTACACAAATATTCCGAAAAATGAAGGAATAGTCGCTTGTGAACAGGTATGGAACAATTGTAACTAAAGTATAAACATCCCGCAACAGACTGTCTGGTTCATTTGCTGAGACTAGTGCTTGAAAACAACAATTTTGTATTCAACGACCAGCACTACTTGCAAGTTGACGGTACCAGTATGGGAACCAACCAAAATGGCACCTTCTTTTGCCAACATTTTCATGGGGAGTCTCGAAGAACGCATCCTTTCGAATGTACCATACAAACCCTTGTCTTGGCTCCGTTATATTGATGACATCGACAACAAATGGCACGAAACTGCAGAACGCCTGCAAGAATTTCTCGATTTCTGTAACAACTTTCATCAATCGATAAAGTTCACATCTGAAGTTTCAAATGAGAAAATTGCGTTTCTCGACACCACCATAACTTTAGAAAACGGAGTCATGACAACAGACCTTCACACCAAAAAAACTGATAAACACCAATTTCTCTCTCCGAAGAGTTGTCACCCGAAACACTGCTCCCGGAGCATTCCGTACAGCCAAGCCATCAGGTTAAAACGGATTTGTTCATCGGAATCAAAGTTAAACCATCGTTTAGGGCAACTCAGACAGCAACTCAAATCAAGAGGCTATAAGAACAAAAGTATTTCAGAAGCTTTCGGAAAAGCAAACGAAAAAGAACGAACAAACCTACTTGAATACAAATAAAAGACGTCCCAGACAAATAAAATCCCGTTTGTTGTTAGCTTTCATCCTCATCTGACAAATATTTCATCAATTGTCCACAAACACTGGCGTCTCATTGAAACCTTGAAACTCATTGATCCTTCCTTAAACGAGATTTTTTCATCACCTCCCGTTATGGCTTACCGCAGACCAAAAAACCTCAAAGATATTCTAGTATCATCCAAAGTATCTAAACGGGAGATATCAACAATCGGAGGTTATAAACAATGCGGAAGGGGCAATTGTAAGTGCTGCAAAGTCGCCAATATAGAAAACCAGTTCATCAGCACAGTCACAAAGAAAAATTACAACATATTTATAACATCAAATTGCAAAACACAAAATTGCATTTATGTTCTAACGTGTGGAACTTGCAAGTTACAATATGTTGGTGAAACAGAAACCCCATTTAACATCCGACTAAATAACCATCGGTCATATTATACAAAAGAAAGGAACTGCCCAATTACAAGACACCTTTTAAGAGCAGGGCATAATTTTGAAAACATCACATTTCAAATCATTGAGAAAAATCAAAATTGGGATACACAAGGTAGACAAACAAGAGAGATATTTTGGATGCACCAGTTACGAACTCTTGAACCTGATGGACTCAATGAGAGAGACGAAAAAAAATTTCAAAGCAAATCAAAACCATAGTTATCTTGAAATCATACAAATTAATTTATAAAAATTCATACAATTAATCGAACATCTATAAATGTGTTAAACTTTTATTCCAACTTCATGTAGTTGTAGCTACAAACATATTTTATGACCGAATTAATATGTTACACTTTCCCTCAAATCTTGTATAGATTAAGCTACAAAAGCTCGCGTATTTCTATTTAACATCTAATAGAACTTTTTAATGTATCAATTAGTGTGTTTTAGTTATATTCTTAGACATTTATATCATTTTAATTCAGTTACTGTATCAGTTTATTTTCACAAACTGATCCACGCTTAATTAGATTGAATGTTGATTGTTGCTATTTTTTGACATTATATGTACAAAATATATATATATATACAAATATATATACAAATAAACGCCCAAGAAGTGTACATAACGACACCAATAACACAAAAAGGTACTATAAATGTAATTATTTATAAATGTTTCGGATAACAGATATCCTTCGTCAGTCAGATTCTGGTGTTAAATGAATCATCTTTAAGTCTTCTTAGATTAAACTTTAACTAAATCTTGAAATTTATACAATAAAAATGGCAAACCGAACATCAGGTAAGATGCTTGCACCATTCTAAAAATTTGTTGAATATAACATAGGTTATATGACTAATTTCATCAGAGAGTTCAAATATATGCTTTAAATAAAATAATAATGTGCGATATGAACTAGCACAATTCTAAAGCTTTAATGGTGTCGATAATTATGATGTTACAAGAAAGATTGCGTCAATAAGAATTCCAAAAACAGCACTGAACGGTCTAAATTTCTAAATATTTCAGATTTGACAACTGTAGTGTAGTAACATTATAGTTTGCGATGTTTAAAACAAACGGCCGTTAAAATATAATAACAAATTTTGACTAAATAAACATTGTTGGACGTGGCTTGGTACATCCTTCAAAAAATTAAGCAATTTTAATTGTTATATTCAACAGGTTTATTTTAGAGATGAGTAAGGTAAAGAAATGGAAACGGAGACTGTAATAATAAGTAATATAACCCAGATGTGAAGCACTGCATGGTGCCGAACTACATCTTTTCATTTATCCCATTTGGTGCCAAAGTTGTTTAAGTGGATAAGAAAATTAACAACTTTGGCACCAAATGGGATAAATGAAAAGATGAAGTTCGACACCATGCAGTGCTTCACATCTGAGTTATATTACTTATTAGGTCTTTCCACTTTTCTGTGGAAAGACCTATTGTTTTTCTTCTGATTATTTTTTTTTTTTTTTTTTTTTTCTTCCGCCTAATTTTGTTCTTGCGATAAACATTTGTTTCGCAATATGTCACTTAGATATTTGGTATATGATATCGAACAGTTTATGCGCTTTTGAAATTTACCCTGCGTAAACGAATACTTTTCTTTGTAGGAGTTATCTCCCCAAACACTGTTTTCCTTGTTAGCGCATCTCCTTCGCAACCGTAAAAGATTATGACAAATTTATTTTACAAAATTGCTCGTTATATCCTTCCCATGATTTGTCCTATTTTGACCGAAGCAATATGACCGCTCCATATGAGAGTTATTTCCCCTTATGCATCTGATATAAGTGATATGAATTTCTATCTTATAAATCATAAGTGATAGAGACCTAGGATCTTTTGAGTTGAGGTCCTTGGTCCCAAAAAATGAAAATTAGGTCAAGGTCAAAGGTCAAGGTCATATTCTAATATTTGAATTTGGCTTATTTTCACTTATATCCAAAGACTGTATAAGATATCAACAAATTATTTTTACTAAATTGTTAGTTGCGACATGTCGTAAGATGTAAATTTTGATTGCAAGCGTACGTTGAATGTAAAAGGGAGTTTTCTCCCCTCTTGTATTTAAAAATACGCGTTTGGTGATATAACTCATTAACTAAATATAATAAAGACCTATGGTCTTTTGATTTGAGGTCCTTGGTTTATGACCTTGAAATTGATCTCAAGGTCATAGCTTAATTTGACGTTCTAGATTTTGACCTTTGCTTTTATTCTATATGTATACATGATAAAGATATACAACTTTTAGAAAAGGGTATCAAACCATTTAACCTTGTAAAAAACAACCGGAAGTGACCTTTTGTAAACCGTAAATAGCTATTTTTTTGTACTTTATTAATATAAAAGTATATAGAACCAGATATTTTTGGAATCAGTGTCAAGTAAATATTCAAATATAATCGGAAGTAACATTTTTCAAACCGGAAGTAACAAATTATCTCCCTTATTTAAAAAAAAAGGTATGGAAACAATATATTTTTGGAATCAGCTTACTAGGAGCTATCATTTGACGATTGAAATGACATTTTAAACTTAGTTTCACAACTTTTCATATCAAAATACATTGTTTTGATGGAAAGACCTTCAATTGTTCTCTGAACAATTGGTTTTTAATTATTACAGTCTCCGTTTCCATTTCGTAATTTTTTGAGGGATGTATAAGTACAGAAAAATGAGGGTACTTGTTGTGGCCTTCCAATAACCGTTTCGATCCCTAACATCACTGAAGAGACATGTATTGTCGAAATCCGGATCTGGTGTCCTACAAAATATTGACACCGTATGTTTGTGGCATAACATCGTTGCCACAAGTTAAAAAAAATTCTCTTAAAATTCAAGAGTCGAGTCTATCTAAAAATGAGGGTACTTTTCTAAAAATGAGGGTACTTTTTTTTTGGCCTTCTTATTACCGTTTCGATCCCTAACATCACTGAAGATACATTTATTGTCGAAATCCGGATCTGGTGTACTAAAAAATATTGACACCGTATGTTTGTGGCATAACATCGTTGCCGCAAGTTAAAAAAAATAAATTTTGTTTAGTATTAAATTTAAATTAAGATCCATTTTGTTACATCTTGTTATCAATTTTATTTGGCAATCGCCAATGGCAGTCAGCAGGGTTAAAGAACATCAGTTGTTCGACCTGTTAGTCAAATGCGTTTTGTTTAAATATACTTTTTTGGGCTTTTGGAAAATGTTGTTTGTGCTGTTTTTAGACCCTTCTACAACGAAATTTGTTATACATGCACACGTATAAAAATTGCGGTTTTTATCCATCGCAATCATATGTTTGAACGTAGTTTTCAATTTAAACTCGTTTATAGTTTTTTCGTTTGGGCTTGTATCATTTTTCCCTCCGGTTTATATGATGCGTTCATCCTATATTGACTCTTAAAATTCAAGAGTCGAGTCTATCTAAAAATTAGGATATTTTTGTTTTAAATGAAGGTACTTTTTTTACCTTCCAATAACCGTTTCGATCCCTAACATCACTGAAGAGACATTTATTGTCGAAATCCGAACCTGGTGTACTTAAAAAATATTGACATCGTATGTGTGTGGCATAACATCGTTGCCACAAGTTAAAATTGTTTTCTGTTTAGTATTAAATTTGTATTGAGTTCCATTTTGTTACATCTTGTTATCAATTTATTTGGCAATCGCCAATGGCAGTCAGCAGGGTTAAAGAACATCAGTTGTTCGACCTGTTAGTAAAATGCGTTTTGTTTAAATATACTTTTTCACTTTTTTGGTCTTTTGGAACATGTTGTTTGTGCTGTTTTAGACCCTTCTACAGCGAAATTTGTTTTACATGCGCACGTATAAAAATTGCGGTTTTTATCCAACGCAATCATATGTTTGAACGTAGTTTTTAATTTAGACTCGTTCATATTTTTTCGTTTTGGCTTGTAATATATGTTCCCTACGGTCTATATAATCCGTTCATTTTATATTGACTCTTAAAATTCAAGAGTCGAGTCTATCTAAAAATGAGGGTACTTTTTCTAAAAATGAAGGTACTTTTTCTGAAAATGAGGGTACATTTTTTTGGCCTTCTAATAACCGTTTCGATCCATAACATCACTGAAGAGACATTTATTGTCGAAATCCGGATCTGGTCTACAAAAAATATATTGACACCGTATGTTTGTGGCATAACATGGTGGCCACAAGTTGAAATTGTTTTCTTTTTAGTATAAAATTGATATTAAGATCCATTTTGTTACATCTTGTGATCAATTTTATTTGGCAGTCGCCAATGGCAGTCAGCAGAGTGAAAGAACATCAATTGCTCTACCTGTTAATCAAATGCGTTTTGTTTAAATATACTTTTTTCACTTTTTTGGTCTTTTGGAACATGTTGTTTGTGCTGACTGCCGCGATTGCCAAATAAAATTGATCACAAATTGGAAGCCAAAAAAAAAGTATTCTCATTTTTAGATAGACTCGACTCTTGAATTTTAATAGTCAATATAGGACGAACGGATCATATAACCCGGAGGGAAAATATGATACAAGCCCAAACGAAAAAATAAATACGAGTCTAAATTGCAAACCACGTTCAAACCTATGATTGCGTTTGATAAAAACCGCAATTTTTATACGTGTGCATGTAAACAAATTGCGTTGTAAAAGGGTCTTAAAACAGCACAAACAACATTTTCCAAAAGACCAAAAAAGAGAAAAAATATATTTAAAAAAAAAGCATTTGACTTACAGGTCAAACAACTGATGTTCTTTAACGCTGATGACTGCCATTATATATCATGTAATGTATTACGACGCTACATATATATAAAACTCGTCTAAACATCAACCCTTATGTAAGATCTGTTCTTCCCTCGCCGGGATTCGAACCCATGCTACTGTGATATCGTGACACCAAATCGCCTGCAATGCAGCCGTCCCGCTAGACCACACGACCACATGGGCTTTACAAAAGTAAAGCTTCCGGTGGCCGTGTGTTACCTTTCCTCGTCATTTTTTAATATAGGAACTTTGCGTTTCTATATAGTAATGCTCCAGTAGAACCTGTATTATATGGCATAAGTATCATTATCTTTAATGGTTTTTTTTAATGAGAGGGATTTGTTTGTTATAAAGAAGCAGTTACCCATAAATTCTAAAAGGTAAAGTTTAAGTTATATTTTTGTAATTTGTACAAACACTTTCACGAGTTAGCTATGGGAAATATGTGTCATAGATTTCCCAATCCCATTTGTTTTTCCTCACATGTAAGATCACTGACACAAAAATCATCTCGGTGGACCTGATATAACCTTTCGATTTTAGATAGGTGAGCATTGCTTAGTCTTTAGTTTTACATGTACCGCTTTTTGTAAGCTGTGGTTTGTCTTGTAGTTTGTCTCCGACTTGGGAAGTTGATTATCCCTTTGGTGTCTTCTGATTTACAAAACTTGTAATGTCCCTTTGGTGTCCTCTGGTTAATAATTGTTGTTATATCCCCTTAGTTTATAACTGTTGTTTTGTCTTTTTGTTGTCATCTGGTTTATTAATGTTATTACGTCCCTTCGGTGTCTTCTGATTTATAAATATTGATATGTCCCTATGTCTTCTGCGTTATAAATGTTGATATGTCCCTTTGTTTTCTTTTGGTTTATACATGTTGCTTCAATTTTCCGTTCGATGTCGTCTATTAAATAAATGTTGTTCCATGCATCACTTTTCGTTGTGTAGATACTGTTCTTGAAGTGCTTTTTTGCATTACTTCATTAGTATCAATTACTGATTGTCTAAATTTATTAAAATAAGTTTTAAGTCTTTGTGTTTGAAGGTTGTATTGACTAAGGATTGATAACAACTTGCACATCCGAATATATCTGCTTTTCATTTAAGAATGTCTAGGAATTAAGGCTTTTGAACATAGACTTTCTGGACTGTATCGACTATATCGAAATATAATCGACAGATTATCAATCAATGTTTTTACAGTCAATAATAAGAACAATGTAGTTATAAAAGGCCATGTGACCTTTTCTGATCACTTTGCGTCCGTCGTCGTCGTCGTCGTCTGTCGTCGTTAACAATTTTTCAAACATCTTTTCCTCTGCAACTACTGAATGGATTTGGATGAAACTTAGCATGATTGTTCCTTAGATTATCCTGCACAAAGTGTGTGCTTTGATTTTTGATCCGTCAAAAAACATGACCGCCGTTACTTATAATAAAAAAAAGGGGTCAAATGCAGTTTTTGGCTTATATCTGAAAAACGAAAGCATTTAATAAATTTAGAGCAAATCTGACATGGGGTTAAAATGTTCATTAGGTCAAGATCTATCAGCCCTGAAATTTTCAGATGAATCAAACAACCCATTGTTGGGTTGCTGCCACTTAATTGGTAATTTTAAGGAAATTTTGCAGTTTTTGGTCATTATCTTGAATAGTATTATAGATAAAGAAAAACTGTAAACAGCAAAAATGATCAGCAAAGTACGATCTACAAATAAGTTCTATGACCAAAATTGTAAATTGACCCCTTAAGGTGTTATTGTCCTTTAATGACAATTTTTCACAATTTGTTCTTCATATTTGCTAACTTTAAAAACTCTTCTCCTCTGAAACTATTGAATGGATTTGGATGAAACTTAGCATGATTGTTCCTTAGGTTATCCTTCACAAAGTTTGTGCTTGGATTTTTGATCCGTCAAAAAATATGGCCGCCATTACTTAATGACAATTTTTCACAATGTGTTCATCATATTTTCTTACTTTAAAAAATCTTCTTCTCTAAAACTACTCAACCAAATTCAACCAAACTTCAACTGAATGGTCAGTAGGGTGTATAAAATAAAGTTTGTGCTTTATTTTTTATTTCGCCAAAAACATGGCCGTCATGGCCAAATTGAACACAGCGTAAAATGCAGTTGTTGGGTTATATCTCAAAAACTCCAGCATTTAGAGCAAATAAGACAAGAAGTTAAAGTATTTATTAGGTCAAGGTCTTCCTGTCCTGAAATTTTCAGCCGAATTTGGGTAACTGGTTTTTCAGGTATAATGCCCCTAAATTGATGATTTTAAAGAAACTTTGCAGTTTTTGGTTATTATCTTGAATATTATTATAGATACAGATAAACTGTAAATAGCAAAAATGTTAAGCAAAGTAAGATCTGCAAATAAATCAATTTGACCAAAATTGTCAATTGACCTCTTAAGGAGTTATTGCCCTTTAAAGACTTTTTTTACAATTTGTTCATCATGTTCACTTACTTTGAAAAATCTTCTCATTTGAAACTGCTGTATCAATTTCAGCCAAACTTAGGCTAAATGAGTTTCAGAGTATCTAGTATAAATTTTATATTTCATTTCCTTGTATGTCAAGAAACATAGCTCCTATGGCTAAAATAGAACATAGTAGAAAATGTTTTTTTTTGCTTTTGAAGAAAATAGGACGATTCAAAGAACATTTAAATAAATTGAAAGGCCAAAATAATCATTGATGAGAGATTTAACCAAAAAAATTGAGGTGAGCGATTCAGGCTCTTGAGAGCCTCTTGTTTCGTTTAAATTTTATTAGATACTGAACATGACCCATCTGACGCTTTGATAATTAAATCGAACGCAGGTAAGTAAACTATTTATTTCAATCAAATCATTTAAAATTATATTGTATTTTTTTTGTAGGAATAATAAATACAGAAATTATCTTAATATTTTGTGGAATTTGCCTTTTACTCCTTCTCAATGCTGGTATTGGTTGCTTTTGCGTTCATAAAAAATGTAAGACGGGACACATAAACCGAAATGTTAATAACGATAACGTTGACCATAGAGCAGGCATCAGTCCAAATGTGTCCACAAATGGAGGGAGCGAATATGCGGAAATTGAGGAAATCCAAATGTCTAATATCATTGTATCACCATTAGAACAAAGAAATCTGATTGATAGTGATATATCTAGTGATTCGTCGGCAGATGGGATTCAGGCGCACGAAGAGAGTAGGAGGACCAATACAAATGTCTATCAATCATTACAAAGAAGTAGTCTTAACGAATCGAGACTGTATTCGAGTCTTAAAAGTGTTCATCTGGAAGAAATATTGGATGAACCCATCTGAAACATTTCTTAAACAAAAGACAATAGCAAACAGTATATAAAGTCTTATTTGGATGTCAGTGTTTTTGGTATTGACATACTTAATTATAAATCGTTTCTTTAATTCTCTTTTGAAAGATTTATGTTTGTTTTAGAAAGATTCATACTTAACGTGGAAAAATTTACATTTTTATAATTGAGGCCTTTATCGGACCAACATATAAACTTTTGACTGGTTTTGCTGATGGACTTTGATAAAAGCTGTAAAAGGGTGTTGATGCCACGTGTTCTTACATTATGTCTATGGTCAGATTTAAAAAGAATATGTATGCGAAAACGGTTTTATTAGTTGCATATGTCGTACATTTTACTTTAACATTTTCTGTAATATACAACAGTTTTAACACTTTTTTTGATTTTTTATCAGATGATACAATATGCTAAAAATATTAAAACATGATCAGTTTGAAAACTAAATGCTTGAATGTAAATCCTTTAGGTTATTTTTGGTTATTTATGAACTTTCGTTGTCTATGATAAAAATTATTATTACCAGTGATGCCACAGGTTTAACTAATAGATCCTTTGTCCTTGATTGTGATATGTGAAGAGCTAAGTTGGTGGGGAGGGAAGTGCATCATCGATAAGATTCAAAGTTACAACATTGTCTGCCAATGTAATGTTCCTATTATATTAAACCTCCCTCCGGTTGCAATTAAGACATGATACAGTTGTCTTATCTGGGGATTGATTTATGATTTACTAATAATCCTGATGAAGCATAGTACCCTTCCTACTGGTTGTCTCAATTGGAGAACTGCTGACTGAGATGTATTGATAATTATACTGTAAAAAGGTGTTTTTGTATGCAAAATGCAAAAAAACTTTAGTGGGTAATGTTTTATGGAAAATAATGAATGTATACGGTTTTTTTTCTGTTTTTATTTTGTAGTAGCATATGTCTATTTTGTTTATATCTGTACTGATAATTTGAATTGTATATCTTTGAATTGATTTATGATAGACTTTACTCACTGTTACCCTTACGTCTACTTTTGTCGATGGGATACTTGCTAAGTCATGTAAGTGTTATGTGTAGATATATTCATTGTATACAGGAAACATGTGTTTTTTTACGCAGGAAACTTTATTGAGTGGTATTAAATTGAAAACAATTTATTTGAGCCGGTGAAATAAAAAGTATGATTCAAGTCATGTTTTGAACATTGATTCAGAGTCGTCATTTTGGTTGTAAGAGAATTTTATAAACCAAGGTCAACTAACACTCTGTTTCTTTAAATGGTTAGTTTGTATCAATGTAGTTTGGAAACCTCGAGGTAAGAGAATACCAAATAAATATTCAGACAATAACTTGGAGGATTACTTCCAATCGACAAAAGTATAAGGTGTCCTCCAAACACTTTAAAAACTAAAATGCTGAACTATACGAACTATATCAACAAAAGGGTGTGAATTTATGAACTTTGTGAAATAAAATTCGTGTCGCAATTGATGTATTGTCGAAATGCGCATCTGGTGCAAGAAAATTGGTACCGTTAATTTTATTGCTGATTTGCATTTTTTTATCTTAAAATTTTCAATTCGATAGCTACATGTACATTACGATGACTGTCTGTAAATATATGTTGCGTGCTTTATGTATATTAAAATAAAACTTATATAATGTAGTTTACATCGTTTTTAGACATACAATCATTCGATAACATAAACATGTGAATGATTTGCTTTTGGGAAAAAAAGGAAGAGAGGATGCAAAAAAAATCATAAGTTTAATGACAACAAACACTGCCATTGACAAAGGTAAAAACAGCAAAAGGAAGGACACAATTAAAAAGACATCACAAAAAAGACAAAAGACTAACCAACCCGGACCCCATCAAAAATAGGGTGATCATGCAATGTTAACAATTCCTGCTTAACACGCGGCAATCATACAACATCTGCTTTTATTTTTAAAAAGTTCTATTTAATTACTACAATTGAGTTTGCCTTCGAAGTCTGTATAAATCATTCAAAGGCGAAATATGTGGTCGAATTAAAAGTCAAAGATTGACATTCGACTCTATAAAGGGGATGTTTTGTGATTTCTAGACTTACATAATGCTCGTTTGTGAATAAAGACAATGCAATGTCCTATGGAAATTCTCTTTACGGCTAAGACAGTGCCACTTTTTTCTAAAGTTTCGTAAAATACATTTATTATAGATTGAAAAGTTGATTTGCACAGCCATGTTATTCAAAGGTCAAAACAGCTCCGTTAACTTTTGGTCTTCCTCAAAATTCTATTTGTGCCGCTTCTATGTGTATGTATACTGGTAACATTCCAAAGTTCTGTCTCTATGATACGAACATAGAGCTTAGATCTGGGAACCAGTACGTAATTGAAAAAGAACATCTATTAATATAATTTAAGAAGCGTGGTTTGTGAAACAGTTGTATTTACCGATTTAACCTACTCATTTCAAAATAACAAGGTTTTCATAACACTTGTATATATTGATAGAGGATTCATAAAGGAACCAAAAGAGCAAAAATAAAATGTAGGTCAATAAGCTTGTTTTCGAGATAATAGCCGTTGAAATTTTAGCAGGAAAGTATTCTCTCTTGATTTTTAATAGCTTTATTATTTACAAGTTTAAGTTCTCAAACTCAAAAACTATTAAAAAGGAACAAAGATTTTTTATAATAAAACTTTTGCAGATGGCTTGTAATTATACATGTAAAAACTTTATCAAAAGAAAAATTCGTAAGGGTTCCGCGGAACCCAGAGTCTCGACTACTTTTGCTGCAATTCCCAGGATCAACAAAAATGAGGAAAACGATCCATTAAAATATTCCTCTTGATACTATCTTTTGATTGTAAGAAGCTTCTAACCAAATTTGGGGAAAATTTCAGGATAGTTGATGATCAAATGAATGTTCTAAAAACTTTAACTGCAGACTGTAATGTTAACGAAAGAAAAAACTAAGTCCATGTATAAGTAAGTTCAAATTTGGTACAAATTTAAAATAGTATAAGAAAGTTATTAAATTTTCTTTAAATTTAACCACAGAGTTAATGTGTTGTTTCCTGGTAGAAAACCTACGTCTATTTAAAAGTAAAATACGGAAAAAATGCAAACTTTACTTCTGGATACTATCTTATGATAATAAACAAGCTTCTGTCCAAGTTTGGTAGAAATCCAGTTAAGTTTAAGAAATTTATTTCAATTTCAAAAATTTTAACCACAGAGTGAATATAATGTTTCCCCACAACAAACTAAGTCCATTTAAAGGTAAAAAACAGAAAAAATGGAATTTTATTTTTGCAAACTTTACCTCTTGATACTATCTTTCAATCATAAACAAGCTTCTGTCCAAGTTTTGTAGAAATCCAGCAAAGGTTAAGAAAGTTATTCAAATTTTAAATCTTTAACCACAAAGTGAATGTAATGTTTCCCCGCAGAAAAACTTAGTCCATTTATAAATAAAATACAGAAAAAATGAAATTATATTTTTACAAAATTAACTTCTGGATACTATCTTATGATCATAAACAAGCTTCTGTCCAAGTTTGGGAGAAATCCAGTATAGACCGTTCTTAATAAGATTGTAATGTATATTCATATAAAGTCGAAATCGAGGCTAAGCTAGGCAATTATTTGTAAACAATAAGGCAGCATCAACAACAAACGATACCTCATCAAAAGATATTTCACATTTCCCAGATATATCATTTGCTTTTGTGGAAGAATTTATAAGAAAACACAGCCAGAGTTCAGGAAAAGAACAAATGACAAAAAGATTCAAATACAACAGCGAGGAATACGTACATTCTGTGTCAGGTAAGGTCACTTGTTTGTTTACGAGGTGCACGTGAGAAATATTGTCTTTACACAAACCATTATTTTACCAGCAAAATATAACTTTTCACCATTATTTGTGCAGTAGAAATCATTATTCATATTCTTATTATTTTAGTCTGCAGACTGCTGATTTATTTAGATAAGTAACTCTGTATCTTGATCGTGAAAAACTTATAAATCAGCTGAATAAGTGAAGGGTAGCAATCATGCATGAACCCTCTTTGACAGAAAGTATATTATTATTAGTAACAGATAATTAAACTTGTTTGAACAGCGGTATACTACTGTTGCCTTTATTTATATGTTAAATTTCATAGGTGTTTAGTATTAAAAGATGTATGTTATTTTACAGTGCATCCTGATGATACTGGGTGTTTGGTCAAAGGAAAATGTTTTAGATCACAAAGAAAAAAACGAGTCTCCACATGATGTCAAGGTAGGCATACGTTTTATTTCACTTGTTGTACTGAACATATAATATAAATATGCTGACACTTTATTTCCTCCTAAACAAAATTTTTGCAAATAGACAATTTCATACAATAAAAAAGAACTTTACATATTAATCAATACATGCATATGAATATAATAAAATTATTAACAAAATATTAAACTAATACATCTTAAATTCTTTCACAGATCATGATAAATGGAGGGCAGATTGAATATTTATTTTGTACATGTACAATTGGACAAAGTGGTTACTGTGGATATGTGTCAGCCCTTCTTTACCAACTTGCACACTACAAATCCCTGAAAATGAAGTTAATTCCAACAGATATTGCTAAAACATCTTTACCACAGACGTGGCATGTTCCACGAGGCAAGAAATTACATGGTGAAAAGGCTGATAATATCGTTGTGCAGGGTTATGACCGTGAGGATCCCCAACGAGCTACAAAGGGAATAAAGTCTACCCTATATAATCCTATTCATGGGAACGAAGCTATCAATTTAGATGACTTATTGGGCCAGGTTAAAGATATGCACATTTTGTTTGACACTGTGGTGACAGAACACAGGACAGAATAAGTTCAAACTGAATTTTGGAAAATTCCCTAAAGGAAGCATTCTCAGTTATCAACAAAAAATGGCAAGCGACTACCTCCTAAACTTAATGGATAATAATTCATTTCAAGAATTACCATTGAAAAATGTTATGATTAACAATTTTGAAACTGTTCTCATGAAAGATCAGTTAAAAAAGTATGACTTCTTGAAGGTTACCCCGATGGAAAGTAAAGAGATTGAGGAAGGAACACGTCTTCAATCGAATGATCCTAAATGGCATAAAATTAGACGTGATCGTATAACAGCATCACATGCAGGAAAAATAGCCAAGAGAAGAGCTGATGGGGCTAAACTTGCTGAACGCTTGCTGTCAACTAGACATGTTCAGACAGCAGCTATGAAACGTGGTATAGAATGTGAGGTTACTGCAGCACAAGCCTATAGCAAGGTGATGAATGACAATGTCAACTTATATCCATGTGGTGTGATTGTAAATCCCTGGTGACACTGGCTTGCAGCTACCCCAGACAGAAAATTATATGCACCTCAACCACATGGTTTGTTGGAAATAAAATGTCCAAACACTGACCAATTATCAAGCGTCAAATGTCTTCATTAAATAGACAGGGAGCTAAAATTGAAAAAAAAATGATAAATACAAATGCAAATGGCCGTTACAGGATTAGACTGGTGTAACTTTTTTGTTTGGCTGGAAAATGATTCACATTTGGAAACAGTTTATTTTGATAGTGAATTTTGGGAAGCTACAAAAGACAAACTTGATTTGTTTTTCAACAACTATTTTTTTTAACTAAATTATGTCACTGTATGCATATTTATATATATAAATGAAACACAATGCCAACTTTTAATTAGTGATGATTTAGTTTTTTTTGTTTAATTAATGGTCTTCTGAAAAGAGTCAATAGATTAGCAACAGTCCATAACTGATTCACAGATCCAGCTAATGAAAGTGGGACTGTATACTGTAAAAGTCTATATTCTTTAGTCCGCTTTATATGCCGCTCAACATGTATTCTTAAGGATGCAATTTTTTATTGTCTCCAATTTGTGACGGTGTAAACTGTCCATCACTGCAAAGGAAGTGTGGTGTAGCTATTATAAAATATTTTAAAATATTTAAAATAAACCCTTTATCCGCCATTACTTGGTCTCCTGGTTCTAATAAGTTAATAAGTGCACTATGGTTGGTAATTTCTATGTCAGACATACATCCAGAATATGAAAGTGATAGCACCATGTGGCGACATTCCAACCAGTCCTTTTCAGGTGTTGTGACTTTTGTATGATGAAAAAGTTTTTGACGCCAAGGCTAAAGAAGAAGGTCTTTCTGTAAAAATTTCGGTACAGTCTATTATCACACGCGTGTTAGGGTACAGAAGTTTGAAGTCCTGTGGCATATGCTCTATTATTTTAGCCCTACTAGGCCATATATTAATGCCACCCAATATGAAATATAAGTAATTTGTCCAAGTTATTATTTTTCTGCTTACTGTGGATGCATGACTGTTTAATCTTACTGACAAGTCCTCAGTCAGAAAACCACACCTTAACCTCAATAAAAACATAAACAGTTCATCAATATGATCCGTTGACTTTGGACGTCCTCTATTGTTTGGTTCCTCAGAAGACTTATAATACACAGTTTTTATTCTTGTTGCAGTAGGCTTGATAACAGAATAGAAAATTAAAAATAAATCAAAAGTTGGAAATCCAGTATAAAACTCTATCATTTAATGGTCATAAGAAAATCTTGTACTCCGAACCGTTTCATTTGTAATGTCAGGTTTAAACTTGCCAGCTCATAGGTCTTGTCTTTAAGTTTAGAGTCCTTTTGCTGTACCACATGTTCCAGTTTCTCAATTTTCTTAAGACAGCCAGCATGAATGTTAAAATCACAACTCCTGTCAATATAAAATAAATGTATTAAGAAATGGTATAATCTCCTTAACAGTATAAAGGGGGGAGTGGTTTTAAAGCACACTGTTACCCTTTGATTTTATACAATATTTTTATATTTTCTTTTTGATTATTTTGAAAATATTTATATACATAAAAAAACATGCAAGTTTAATTATAAATTTGGTGTGTACATTTAAATATTTTTTTTATTTTGAATTAAAACATTCTGATACCTAAACTTACATGTCATTTTCATGATCAACACTCTATGAATTGTGAACTTCACAGACACTCTCCTCTTCAACCATTTCATCTTCATCTTCACGATCGGCAACTTCCATTTTCTTGAAAAGGGGCTGTCTTGATGTGGGGGCCTTTCTGCTGCTTTCTTTTAATTTCCAATCAAAGACGGATGGAACAGCTTCTGGTTTGAAACATTTTCTGTTAAGAGTCCAGCGGTAATCTTCCTTCTTGAAATGTTTGGAACAAATAACTGTCCTCCTGTCTGAAAACAAACACAAATGAATAGGTTTCGTTCTTGTATAACATTGCTCTTAACTTTTCATATTTACTAGAAGACACCCGCGGGTTTATACAGCTTGTGGACTGTTGTAGGATGATTTTTTTGTAAAAGATAGTATGTATGAGAAATTTCATAAAAGGTATCAACAGCCTTCTTCCTTGTTCAAAAGTTTCCCATCTGTTAAATTCAAATATTTTCGTGTGTCTGGCCTAAGACCACAATTATTCTTCTCCTTTGCTACAATGCTGCTTTTGGTAAAAGTCAAATAAAATTAACAATTTGCACCGTTTTCAAACATGAAATAAATCTAACTGCTTATATATAGACCATTATTAGTCTAATAAAATATGCTTCTAGGACAATCGGCCGTCAGTGTCTTTTTTTTTTCTTTTGAGAGCCTTATTAAGATATCAATGGTAGGATATGCATCATGTATAAATGACTAAGGCTAATTTTAGGGGTGGTCGGAGGGGCCCTGATCCTGAAATCCCGCGCTTAAAACCATGAAATCCAGAGATGCAATATTAAAAGAAATGCATATCCCGATATCACGAAATCGAAAAATATCCAGTAAGGATCAGTACCCAAATCCCGGGCTTAACAACACACGACCTCGACGCCCCGAAAAATGCTCGCCTACTTTATATCTATACCTTACTTTCATTTTTGGCAATCACTATTTTCCCGTTTTATGCCCTATGTATGGGCATTTTATTTTCAGGCTAGTCTGTCCGTTCGTCCGTTCGCTCGTTCGTTCGTCCGTCCATGTATGTCCCGCTTCTGGTTAAGGTTTTTGGTCGAGGTAGTTTTAGATGACGTTAAGCATGTTTTACTTATTTTAATATATATGCAAGTGGTATGACCCCTTAAGCAGTAAAGAAAACAGTAGACAGAATCAGGGCCGACATTCTATACTAACCTAGAAAGTCCCTGACAGAATACAGATAGTCTCTATATATTAAAATAGTATAATCGTAGTTAACATGTCGATAAACGCGAAAAATAATTATCTTCTCTAAGGAGGTACAATAGTTGTGGTTCTTGCGATCTAAACACCGTGATATGAAACGCGAAAAATAATTGTCCTCTCTAAGGAGGTATAATATTTGTGATTATTGCGATCTTTACACCATAATATGGAGAACGCTCTGAATGGCTTATTTTTTTCTCCATTTTTGTTATCCATCATACGATGGTTGTACTTGTGTCAAATATTTTACTTATATTAATAATGAAATAATGAAAACTCAGTTCTTTATTAGTTCTGGCATTGCAATTACAAAACGGCACACAACATCTCTTTGTTTACTTGTTGATGATGCTGGAGAAGCCATTATTGATAATACCGGTGCCTAGTTTAGCCTCATTTTCGAAAATTGAACTCTGGGTCAATGCATACATGAATAACTTTAAAGAACCGTCTATAGTTTGAGAAAATTATTAAATGTTCAAAAACTTTTAACCACAGAGTGAATATTTGTTGCCGCCGCCGACGACGACGATACCGACAACGACAGAATGTAGGATCGCTTAGTCTCGCATTTTCGACTAAAGTCGAAGGCTCGTCAAAAATGGGGGTAAATTGGCAAAATGTGTTAAGGCATTGAAATGGATAAAACCAGAGAATTCCGAAAATCTGACAACGATTCTAAAATATGACAGTCGAACTTTTTAAATGTGAACCATTTGAAAAACGGGACCCAAAATTAAAACATATAAAAACAAAATCAGATTCCTCGTTTTTGTGATTTCAAACAAAGTTTATTTTCGGATCCTTGGGATTTAAATCTGGACTAGTTCAAAACCTATTCCTGACCTATATTTTGATATGAAACAGACATTTCCAATTATTAATGCTAAAAAGGTGAGTAATAATTTAACACTATCTGGTAAATTTCTAAACAAAAACTAACACGATTTCAACACTGTTTAAATTCAAAACAAGATATGAACAATCACCTGTAAGAAACGCATGTGAAGGAAGGGTATTATTCAACATTTACTGAATGAAATATCAACTAAAAAATTGGGTGCGACTAGAACACTTTCTGGATTTAGAGGGAAAAAGAATTTAAATTACTTTTTAAAATAACAAAAAGTCTTTTGAATGGCTATATTAATAGATGGAGCTGTGCGAAACTGTTCTAGTGATCAGTCAGAAAATGTTCATATAGGAAATATTTTTAACATCTATTATAAGTAGATATACTCTAAGATCGTCCGGTACTTGAGTAGTAATAAGACCTTTTTAACATGTTTTAAATATACTGGAAAACTACTAGTTACTATAATATTGACGTTTTTCAATATAACAAAACTTAAAACATCTGGCATACATATGGGAGCTAAAGCTATAAAACAAAATTAAGATTGTAATTTTCTAAGGCAAATGTATGTACCGAGCCAAGAATATGACATTTGTTTCCATCCGTTCCATTTGTTGATATACTCGAGCGTTTAATTTTGTCAGATTTTGTGTATTTTTTTGTAATTTACCTTGAAAATTTGTGTTTTTTTGTTTATTCTTTTTTTAACGAATTACCATACATTATTTAATGAAAGAATACACTGGCAAAACACATATTGTCAGGAAAAAGTTAACGCATAAAAATCATCAAATGTGCTGGAATAAACACTATATACTAGTCAATAAAAGAAACTGAATTGAACTCAAATCTATCATAAAATATAGTAAATAGGAAAAACTGTCAAATTATCCAATGAAAAACATTAATTTCTAAAGCAAATTCATATGATTTAAAGAAATTAGGCAAATTAGAAAGGTATAAAATACCGATAAATTAAACATAGACATGATAGAGGTCAAATTTATTTTTGGCAGAAAATGATTTCCTCTTTTAATAATACCTTTGAGTTCTGTATGCAAGTTTATTCTTCTTTGTAAACGAATTGGAATATATAATTTTATGAAAGAAAACACTTGCAAAACAAATATTGTCAAGCTAGAGAAGAAAGTAAACCTGTAAAATCTTCAAATGTACTGTAATATACCATATAGTTTACCTTCCATCAATCCATTGTTACAAGTATGTTTGTAGTATCATAACGGAAATCTAGATACATGTTTAATTCGTTTCTATGTTTTTTATTGGGTTTGTTTTCCACATTGACAGAAAAAAAGAAACGGTTATTTAAAAAAAAAATATATATAGAATAACTATATCAATAGATGGAGCTATTTATATCTGTTCTAGATATACACCAGGAAATGTTTATATTAAAGTTTGATAAGTATCTACACTTGGAGGCTTTCAAGTTTTAATAATACTTTGACATGAAGATTATTATATAAAAAGGCAAAGCAAATGTGATTTATTGATACTATAAGGCTTATCATTCTCAATATGTGAGACAGTACATGCAATATACACTACTTAAAAAACGCCTGTCAAAAGTCAGGAATATGATAGATGTTACATATTCGTTTGATGTGTTTCAGCTTTTGATTTTGCCATTCAATAAGGGAATTTCCGTTCTAAATTATCCTCGGAGATCAGTATTTTTGTGATTTTTATTTTCTTATGTAAATTGGTCCAGAAGAATGATAAGAATGCATGTTGTTTAAAATGTATAATGTTGCTTATTATTGTTTATTCTTGTATCTATATGTCGTGTACATTTAATTATTTTGTACAGGTTATAACTTGTACAAAATATCGTATGATGCCATCATACAGGTTATTACTTCTATAAATATAATTGTACAAGTAATAACCTGTACAAATTTTGTTGAGAAAAAGATAATAACTTGTACAACTCACTATCTGTCGTATTTTTTTAATTTGTATTGTGTTTGTTTTCTGTTCTTATTTTCCAATGTTTATCTTTATTATTTTTGAAATGTTAGAAGTTTACAGATGAACGAAGGACGCAATTTTATCTGTCTAAAGAAGGATTATCCCTCTATACAGGTATAATGACCATCTAGAGGGTTTGTTCCCAAGCTGTTTATGTCGGCGTTTGCTCTTTCGACAGACTCCTGACTTTGAGGGTGACGTTGTCTACCTTGCAATTATTTAAGCTCTGGACAAAAGAGTTTAAGTTCTGTAATTACATTAACCGTAAATTCCCTTCCATTATCAATTTACAGTATGTGTGGAGCTTTCAAAAGAAAAAAAATGACAGTGAGTTGGTAAGCCACTTCGGCTGCTCTTCTTGTCTTTAAAGGGTGCAGTACATTAAATTTGGTTAAGTGGTCCTGGAAGTGTATGATCAACTTGTATTCTCCATCTGGGCATGACTGATAGTCAACAAGGTCTACTAAACAACAGGAATTAGAGTCTGTAGAAGTGATAGGACGAACAACTAATTTTGTGGTTTCCGTACTACTTTTTTTCAAAATACACTGTTCACACATCTGAATGGAAATTCTGATTATTTCTCTGCTGATATTGGCAAATTATTTTTTTAACTCCTTATATGTCTTGTAGATGCCTCCATGGCAAACTCCAGATTGTGCAGTTATAATCAACTGATAAAATTCATCTACTGTACAATAGTAAAATTTCGTCACCTTTGCGAATTGGTTTTTCAAGACCCTGCTACACTCAAAACATCATATTACCTTAAGAAATATCTTTGAAGAGCAGTCTTTTTGGAAATTATTTTGCTTCCTTTAAATTCCCAATAGTCTCTCTGTATCTTTCACGTGTAAATATTGAATTATTAGAAGATTTATTGTAATCACACAATTTAATTATTTCATCATGAAATTTCTTTTCTATACTGTTTTCCATCTTAACACTTTATAAGTTTTGACTTCTTAAATGAACAGTTTTGTTTCATATATTTGATAAATTAAATGTACTCAAATATTGAGCGTTTACACCTTTAGGCAAAGTAATGAATTATATGTTAAAAGGGAAACAATGTGTTGTAAACTTCAAATAGGCCAAGGTAAAATATTGATTTGTACAAGTTATTATCTTTTTATCCACAACTTTGTACAGGTTATTACTTTTTATTATAGTTATACAAGTAATAACCTGTATGATGGCATCATACAAGTAATTACTTGTATGAAAATTCTGTACAAGTAATAACCTGTACAAAATAATAACATGTACACGACATATTTACTATACAATGTGTTTACCTTAAAGTGTTAAATATATCATTATGTTTTTTTCTTGGAGTCTTTGTTAAATGTTTTTATATGTTGTTTGAACGTTTCCAATAGTCACTTTAACCAACATGTCTATTTTGGTTGCTCACACAATTGTATCAATAGAAAAATCAGATTTAGTTAGGCATAAAAATTTGGAAAATGCATGTACCAGGTCTTGGTTATCACATTTTTAGTCAATTTCATGATTTTAAGAAATATATGAAAACTTCTAGGTATTAAAGTATGAAAGGTTTGTTACAAATAAGAGTTAATCTTAGATTTTACAATATTTTGTGAAGGATGTCTTTACTCTTGTATAAAACATGTTCAAAACAGTTCTAGGTTTGAACAGTTCTAGGTTTGAACTGCTTGTGTCAGAAACTGCTTTTAAGGTGTAAATGTTAAACTTAGACATACACTTCGAACGCAACACAATTTGAGTGTTATTTTTATTCGAAAATGATTGTTATTGAGAAAGCCAATCTAAAATGTATAATTATCTTAATAAAGTACTTAACTTTGATAAGTATGCCTCTTGACATCTATAAGCATTGCAAGTAGATACACTTAGCGGGGGTCGAACATTTAAGTATTACTTTCAACGCCAATTTCTTAAAGGGAAATTAATATTTTATCACCTCTATTTCTGATGTATAAAATACTATCATTAATAACTTTCATAACGAAGTTTTGAGTACAATATGCATCAAATATGAAGGCATATGATGACAAGGTTTGGACATACAATGGTTATACTTAAAGATATAATTTATATGAAATTGTAATATTAGTAGAAGAAGAAGTAACAGTAATAATACTGTACAGCAAAATATTGCCTTGTGGGATAGTATTCCCTAATTCTGTCAATATACAAACTATAACCCATATATATATACTGTGTATATTGAGACTATATTTCATAGATGGATTTTTATGAGATTTTGTCTCATGAAAGCATGGAAAGGGAGGTTATAAACATTTAATATTTTGGATAATTCTATCATTTAAGAGTTTTAATTAAAGGATTTAACAAACAAACCTACATACTCAATGATTGCAGCAATTGTTGGTTATACTCATATTTTTCGTGAAAAATATTTGGAAAATTACAGAAACGCTTACAATTTCATTGCAGATTATTTCTTAGGGAAGACAAAATCAGGTTAAGAAATATTTTCATAGACAGTATTTCACAGTAGATATTGTCATGGACAAAATTTCGCAATGAAATATTCCCATCCACAGGATTTCATAGTACAGCATTGTCATCGACAGTATTTAATAGCGAAATATTGTCCAGATGGAGATGTCAAGATTTCATGAACAAGGACATTATCTTATGTTGAAAATAGATACAACAGTAATGATATGAATGATTATTCTTATAAACTGCAAACAATGAAAACTGAAAATAAAATCTTCTCCAAATTAAAATGTAATTTTCCGCTAACGACAATATGCTTTGGAAATACATATTAAATCTTTTCAGATTATTTATTTACACTTAGAAGAGGACCTGCCACTTTCCGACATTTTCTGTTCAACAGTATGCAAGATATAATTTAAATCTAAGCATTAATTAATTATTGGACTACAATTTTAATAAATGAATGCATATCTGAATATAATATATCTTTGGCATGTACAATGAGAATATCTTTACATTATCTAATAACGTAATATCAAATATTCATACATTTGGGAGAATATTTTCATGTTGTCTATAATGTTAAACTGTCATGAAACTTTTGAAAAGTTCAAAGGGATTTTAAATACAAATTTAGTTTATAGTACATGTAGTAAAACGTTTCTTGCAATAAACAGTCTTTTATCTCAAAACAGAACTTTTCAATGCTCTTAAACTTTGTACTTGTTTGGCTCTATAAATATTTTGATATGAGCGTCACCGATGAGTGTTAGGTAGACAAAACGCGCGTCTGGCGTACAAAATTATAATCCTGGTTCTTGTGATAACTATTGAAGACAAAAATATAATTTACAATTTGATACTAAAGACTGAAATCCTCATCAAACAAACACATATCTTGTATTAATGGATATATTTTCTGTTTCTATCCATCTGTTTAGGTATTTCAGATCAAAGTAAATCCTCGTTATATGTCAAAATGTGTAAAGGAAGTTAAATGAAGACGTGAAATGAGGGAGAACAAGATATTCCCGAACTAATTCTCAGATTTATGTTCCATCTTAAGGTAGCGCAATACATTTGTTTGTACCACAATCAAACAAATTCGAACTGATGTAATTGCTTCCATCCCCCTTAACATTTTATAAATGAGGTACCAAATAAAAGAAGAAAGATTAATCTTTCAAAAAGTGAAAATTTCCTTATGACATAGTTATTAAACAATTAAAAATTATTTAATTACGTGTACTTGCTTTTATGTGATGTCGACACTTGAATGAAATTAGCCTCTTGGTAATTCATAGCATACCAACATATTTAATAGATTATTAAAAGATAGTTTGACCTTCAAACGCGTGTTTTTCCTATTGTATTTCATCCTCTCACAAACCTTCAATGAAGTTTGCAACATCAATATATAATAGATCACTAGATTCAATTGGGTATCAAATGTGTTCTATTGATGTTTTTTTTTTTAAATCTGAGACATATTTTGAAAATAACTGGTCAAGGAACCACATGTGTTAAAATCAGGCAAATAGGGGAACCCATCTGGGAGCTAAATTGATTTAAATCCACATTTTCATGACAAAAATTAATGTGTCACAATTAAATAAATAAGAAATTTCCTTCTTGTGCTCTATTAACTACAATATAATTCACACATGTACCATGTTGATACTTCAGAATTGGCCTTTAATCAAAAATCAATTAAGTTTTGACCAAAAAAAGCATTCCATTTCAGTAATTCTAAAGATATAAAGAAAATGCATACCGTATGCATCAAAAATGAGATATTTTTAATCATTATTGACCTTGCTGTAAGTCAGTTGCTACTGATATGGTATTTTCTTTTAACGGGTTTTAATAACTAAAAGATATTCAAGTATAAACATTAAAAATTATTTTACAATTACCAATGATTACATTTGTTTGATATCTGTACATTTATATTTTTATTTCTTCTGTATCTCCAAGTTGTTGTTGTGTTTTTATCTCTAGGAAAAAAGTGGCAGCTTTAATACAGAAATGTTTTGTTTTTTTTAAACATTCATTTCCTTAAATTTTCTGTTAATTCCTAATTGACCTATTTTTCATAACTGTTATTTTTATTGCTGTTCAGTAGTCATAAAGCTATCAAATGATTCTATTCATTAACCACAAAGTACTGTCATCATTTTCTTATCTTGGATCAGTCAGACATGTGTATTTTGTTATACATAATAACCCAATATGACTTTTAAAAATGTCATTTCTCAACAAAACAAGGTGGATACATTACAAAAACACATTTATCTCAAAAAGGCTGTTGAACAAAATTTCCAGATTCTGCCTGGTTTTCTCTGGCATTGCCTCTAAAAACTCATGAAAAGTCTAAGATATTGAAATATTTTTTCTTCTTCTATAGTTTAGTGTTCAAAGGTATCGTAACTGATCACTCAGTTGTCACCCTATTTTTTTTGGTTAGTTTCTTCATTAATTTCTTATCATTTGTTAAACTCAAGTTATACTAGATTCAAATACATCCTTTTTTAGAACACCACTTAAGAACTAATATGTATTGTGAGTGTACCAACATTGCAGCTACTTTGACGGTTTGTCACCTACATTGTATGTGCATTGTTTTGATTCAGACAAAATTTTCCATTTTGTGTTTATTTACTATATAGTTCCGCCAATTAAATTTTGCATCTATATTGAAAAAGTAAAATCACAAAAAAATACAGAAATCCGAGGAAAATTAAAACCCGAAAGTAACTAATCAAATGGCAAATTCAATAGCTCAAACACATCAAATGAACTGCCATAATCCAGACTTGATACAGGCACTGTCTTGTGTAGAAAATGGTGGTTTAAACCAGCTATAAAACCTCTCACTTGTATGACAGTCACATACTTTCCATCATACTCACAACCATGGTTGACCAAAACAGAGAGTTGTCTCATTGGCACTCACACCATCTATATAATAAAAAAAATGTCAAAATAGGGGTAAAACAGTCAACATTGTGTTATATCTTAACCACTTAAATATAAACACAAATCTTAAAAAGAAACATAAAAAGGCATATAAAATAGAAAATAGGATTATGCCAACCTCAAAACAATATATAATGTTCTGTATTAAGGAGTACCCAAATTGCAAAAATACTTGAATTCACATTCTTAAAATCAAATAACAGATGCTTTGTTATATTTCTTCACATATTTATAATAATTAGACATGATTGTTATTCAGCATGTTCAGTTTATTTCTAATTAGTTATCAAAAGTACAAGGATTACAAATTTATACGCCAGACGCGCGTTTCGTCTACATAAGACTCATCAGTGACGCTCAGATCAAAATAGTTAAAAAAGCCAAATAAATACAAATTTGAAGAGCATTGAGGACCCAAAATTCCAAAAAGTTGTGCCAAATACGGCTAAGGTTATCTACTCCTGGAGTAAGAAAATCCTTAGTTTTTCGAAAAATTCAAAGTTTTATAGACAGAAAATTTATATAAATGACCATATAATTGATATAGAATTGGATGCTCGAAACATATGTTTTGGTTCATTTTACATGATGACTTTTTGTGAAGGCGATGAAGGCTAAGATTTTATTTTTTCAAGGAAAATCTGTTGATATATACTGTAAAAATGTTGTGAATATTTAAATATTATATTAACCCATTTGAAAGACAAACACAATGTCGAAAAAATAAGAAATACAACTTGTATATTTCCTTAGAAAACGTGTATAAAATATTTACTAAATAAGTGCAATTTGTGTACTTAATGCTTTTTAAGGTAGTAAGTGCAATTTGGGAACTGTAATATGAGTAATTAGTATATCCAATTCTAAATATTTAGCACTCATAATACCTAAATAAAGATAGGTTTGGTTAATAATTATGAAAACAGGAACATCTATTTACATAAATGTCTCATGTGATGTAAAAAAAATCTGTACTGAATAATTATTCCTGTTCTCTATTTGGCCGCATTCTGCTTCGTTGAAACGATGTGATTTAAGTTACATAAGCCATTCCCCATTATTTATTTGAGTCGTTAGTAAGGATAGAAAACGTTTACGTTAACAACGTCATTACCTTCCCTGTAAAAGAGGAACGAAAGATACAAGAGGGACAGTCAAACTCATAAATCGAAAATAAACTGGTAACGTCTTGCTAGAAATGAAAGAATGCAAACAGACAAACAATAGAACACATGACAAAACATAAAAAACTAAAGAATAAACAACACGAACCCCTGTAACTGTATCGTATGCCCTCAGGGGGTCACAGGTTGGCATTTCAAAATATGTTTGGTACGGTATGAGCAGCTTAGACATCCAGGACCCTAACCTTTTCATATATTTAGCTTTTTTTCAAAAAAAATACCTTGTCATTGACAAATCAATAACAAAAAACAGACCTATAGATATATTTCGATATTTGTCTTCTGGTACCTTTGTATCCATGGATATTTGTTTGGTTACACTCATCATGTTTATGGTAAATAATCACATCTTGCTTTTCCAATAAATTTGGCACATCTTACTAATAAACAGTTTCCTCTATTTGCTCCTTTTATATCTTTCATTATGAGTTTGGTCAGATAAACATAATAATACCCCCAGAGAGTTACACTTTCACTGGTTTAAACCCATATACCCATATGGTCATTGTAATACGTGTATGGTCCAAATTCTCATATGGTCCGGAACAATAGTATAATGAATAAACAGCTGCGTCATTAGCACATGATACGCCCGTCGTCTTGTGTGAAAGTTTTATGCAACAATCATAAATAGTTTCTGAGAAAGTTTTAAGCAATAACCATATATTGTTTTTGAGATACGGCGAGACATGTGACCATCCCTCTCTCTCTTTTTTTTTTAAATCTAAATATCACTAAAATAAAATTTTGAACCAAAACCAAAAAGTATACAGATTTTAAGATTTATATAACAAAGAAGTTTGTACAGTTTTAAGCAATAATCAAAAATAGTTTTTGACATACGGTGCGACATGTGAAGAAAAAAACACACCCCTGTTTTAGTTACAAAGTGCCGTAACTAAAAAAGTTTTAATCTTATGTTCACCAAACAGTATATATATATATAGATCATTTGACCGTCATAAGAAACAACTATAATAAGTATTTGTATAACATAAAACGTCCCGTCAAAATTTTGATGGGCGTATAAACACTGATTTAAAAGTTAAATTGCCTTTCCTTCTTGAAGGAAGGAGACACTATGGAATTTCTTTTAATAATGAATTGTTATCATGATTCATTTATACAAACTTTTGAATGTTAATGGGGGGCACATGTCAAAATGGTCAGATTTATAGCATAAATAACTAGCATCGGTGGAAATACCACATTGGAATAAAAAGAGATTAATAATTGGTTTGACAAATAGCTGATAAATTTACGAATGTAATCCATTGAAATTTGAAGGGGCATTAGCTGCCAAATTCATGTTCATGGATTTGACTTAAATTCTCATATTTCGTTTAAAACAATGTCAAACATTTTTCAAAACCATAAAAAGTATAAAAAAAATAAATACTTTACTTGCCATGGTTTCAAGAAGGGGGTGACCATTTGATATTCTGGGGGGGAGGGCTAGAGGATTTTGAAAATAATAACTCAGCCTTGATGATCTCAAAAATAAATGGTTTGTTCTGCGGTAGTTTGAAAATAAATTTCCTGTCTTGCAATGTATTGAAAATAAATAAATCAGCAGGTCTAATCGAAAGTATGAGCTGGCACAAGATTTTTCATAAATTCATCTTTCTTCCAAATAAAAACGGAAACACTTCCAAATTTAAAACAAAAAAATAAAGGCAACAGAAGTATACCGCTGTTCAGAACTCATAAATCCATGGACAAAAAACAAAATCGGGGTAAAAAAATAAAACCGAGGGAAACGCATTACATATAAGAGAAGAACAACGACACACAACACTTAAATGTAACACACACAGAAACGGCCCAAGCATCATAAAAAATCCCACGAAAATAACAAATATTACATCTAAACCAAATACATGAATTTGGGATAGACAAGTACCGTGACACGTCTTATCGCAATGTGAATTTACACTCAAAAATAAGAGAAAACAAACGACGCAACGTTAAAATGTAATACACACAGAAATAAACAATAATATAAAAATGGTCATATTCCTGACTTGGAACAGGACATTTTTAAAGGAAACAATGGTGGGTTGAACCGAGTTTTGTGGCATGCCAAACTTCGCACTCTAATGGCAATAAAATTGAGAATGGAAATGGGGAATGTGTCAAAGAGACAACAACCCGACCAAAATAAAAAAAAACACAACAGCAGAAGGTCACCAACAGGTCTTCAATGTAGCGAGAAATTCCCGCACCCGGAGGCGTCCTTCAGCTGGCCCCTAAAAAAAATATATACTAGTTCAGTGATAATGAACGCCATACTAATTTCCAAATTGTACACAAGAAACTAAAATTTAAATAATACAAGACTAACAAAGGCCAGAGGCTCCTGACTTGTTAAATATAACATTGAAATGACAACATAATATTACAGGACTACAATTCAATACGTCAAAAACACGCCAAAAACACGCCAAAAACTCGCCAAAAACGCGCCTCGTTCACACAAGACTCACAAGTGACGCCGAGATGTAAAAGATCGAAAGTGAAAAAAAAGTACAAAGTTTACAGCACTGAATATCAAAAGTTGAAAAAGGTTGTGTCAAATACGGTTATGTTATTATGCTTGGGATAAGAACATCCTTATCATTTAGAACAACTAATGCTATTACAAACAGTTTTTTTTCAAATTAATATAAAAGATATACATAATAAACAAAAGAATTAACTAATTACAGCAAACAATTCCGAATACATAATGCAAATACCAACACAGAATAGACACACCCGACTCAGAACAGGCCTCAACGCAATAAATCATAAAAATTACGTCATTTACGAAGTGATGAAAAGGCACAAAAACTACGTCACATTAAAATTTATGAGATTTCTGAAACAGCGAAAAATTGACGTCACATATGAAAAACTATATCTCAAAAGTAAGATAGAATTAGAATTGATTTGAGATTATTTTCTTTTGGCTCAATCAGTAATGAAATACAAATAGTGGAATAATAATTCCTTTTTAGCAGCCAATAAGGTTCAATTTTGTCAAAATAAGCTAAAAAAAAACATTGATTATGACTTATTCACCTGCAAGTGAATCTTTCGACCGCCTTGAATTTGTATTCATTTGAACTTTGATTTAACCCCTTAGCTTAATATGGATAACGCGTGAATTGTATGTGTAAAGTTATTCAAACGAACAAAATGTCAACATTGAAAGTGAAATAAAGGTAAATCCTTTGATTGACTGATTCGATCCACAGATAAACATTCTATTACAGGGAAAACGATGATAAACATTTAGTTTTTATCTGTAATATAAAATTGAATAGACCTAGATTCAACAGCACGTGTTCACCATTGTTAATTATTACTTGTATTATTTGTCTGCCTCTTGTTACAGTGTAAACTATCTAGAGTGTTAATAAAAGTTGAAGTTGAAGTTGTTTGCTTAATCTATTTATACCTATATTTATGTTAAAATCGCATATATGGTCATGGGATAACTATAGAGACCAACGATTAATAATTAAATGGCGTCTAGACATAAAACATATATCCAAGCTATTAAAAATCTAAATAAAACAAAAAACGAGGCACAGGCATGAAAATACATAGCTTCGTTTCATGTGTATTTGATATTATTGATTTGTAATTTGAATTTATCCATTTTAAGCTAAGGGGTTAAATCAAAGTTCACATGCATATGGATTCAGTGAGGTCGAATGATTCACTTGCAAGCGAATAAGTCATAATCAATGAGTTTTGCTTATTTTGACAAAATTGAACCTTATTGGCTGCTTAAATGGAATTATTATTTCACTTTTTGTATTGAAAATGCCCCCCACCCCCCCCCAGAATATCAAATGGTCGTTCCTAGCATCATGTGATTTTTTTCCAAGACGCCATCTAATTAACTATCGAGTTGACCTTCTAAGAGACTACGATCATATAAAAGAAATTTCTGATGCTATTTCAAGCTTAAAATCAGGCAAGGCCTGTGGACCTGATTTGATTTCAAATGAAATGTTAAAATATAGTCAGTCATATTTGATAGGTTGCTTATATAAATTATTTAATTTGTGCCTCAAGAATAGTGTGTACCCAAAGATTTGGGCTGATGGTTTTATTTCGCCAATTTTTAAAACAGATGATCCTTGTGATCCATCTAACTATAGAGGTATATCAATTACTAGTACCATTGGTAAACTTTTTAACAATATTTTGAATACAAGACTTGACAAATTTGTGTACCAAAACAACTTAATTCATAATTCTCAGATTGGCTTTACAAAAAATGACAGAACTCCAGATCATATATTCTCTTTAAAAACACTGATAGACAAATACTGTCACAGTAAAGAGGACATATTATATACTTGTTTTGTAGACTTTCGCAAAGCATTCGACAGGTCTTAAACTGAAGCTTATTTATATGAAAGTTGGTACTTTATTTATTAAATATTCGAAAGAAACCAACAGATATAGATTTAGGAATTCGATATACCAAATAAAAGATAACCCAAATCCATTGAAATCACTCGTAATATTTCCAATGACTCCAGATTACCTTCGTTATACAAATAAAGATAATTGTAAGACAAACTAAATAATAATCATAATAAAAAACAACAAATAGTAAGTTTGAATTTTTGGCAATTTTTTGTCATGGATTTATTAGGACAGTTCAACTATTCATCAACCGGCCTATGAATTTGCATTCATCGACAATGTCTCATTAATGTCCAAGATAAAAACATTGAAGGGCAACCATCATATGTTTTCTCCAAATGGCAACTGGGCTACCAGACGCCAACTGTAATAAATTCAGCCATTCAGTAAATCAATATATTCAGTTCATATTCTGTCCAATCCATGACGCTTCTTTAACAATATCTGAAAATATACAACAGAGAGCAGAAAATATTCTCAAGGGTGGGATAGGGTGGGTTTTGTGTTCCTTCGGTTCAAATCACGCAATGAACAATTCACGAAAAGCATGCAATTTTATACCAAATAAAAGCGGGAAAACCGCTTATGAAATTAGTAGGTAAATAAAAGACGCTCAAGTCCTTCAAAATTAAAGAAAAGATAACTCAAGTTTTAGCAGACGATAATCTTAATTTATTAAATTGATTTAATGCTTAATGATTAAATCTTATTATTAAATATTCGAAAGAAACCAACAGATATAGATTTAGGAATTCGATATACCAAATAAAAGATAACCCAAATCCATTGAAATCACTCGTAATATTTCCAATGACTCCAGATTACCTTCGTTATACAAATAAAGATAATTGTAAGACAAACTAAATAATAATCATAATAAAAAACAACAAATAGTAAGTTTGAATTTTTGGCAATTTTTTGTCATGGATTTATTAGGACAGTTCAACTATTCATCAACCGGCCTATGAATTTGCATTCATCGACAATGTCTCATTAATGTCCAAGATAAAAACATTGAAGGGCAACCATCATATGTTTTCTCCAAATGGCAACTGGGCTACCAGACGCCAACTGTAATAAATTCAGCCAAATGCTAACAAACTTGTTTGTAAGCATCGCCAACAAAATTTATCAATCCATGACAAAAAATTAATTTTAACGCACAAAACAAATGAAAAATTCTAGGTTTTGAACAAATATATCAATTCAAACAAAGTTCACAACTAAACATTAGTTCAACGAAGTATATCAACTTTACTATACAACAGTTCAACGAAGTATATCAAATAAACTATACAACAGTTCAACGAAGTATCTCAACTATACTAAACAACATTTCAACGAAGTATAACAACTATAATAACAACAGTTCAAAGAAGTAATCAACTTTACTATACAACAGAATAAACAACTTTCACAACAACCAAAATTATTCAACTATGTATTTACAACTAACAACAAAACTGTTGTATCTTCAACAGAGCTTTCAACTTGATACATGCGTTTAACAACTGAATAAATTATTCAACTGACATACAACATCATGAGTCCATGCACGATGGCTGACAAATTAGAACACTTTAAAGTTCATTTGGATATAAAAATCTGTTTGGATATTTAATGAACAACTCTAATGCTGACTGAATAGCATTAATAAAAATGTCATTGCCAATATATGACAGATGTACGCCATCATCAGCGAAAAGAGTTGGATGGATATCATCAAAATCAGTATGTTTAATAGCCTTGCCCCCAACTTTGTGTAGGTAAGATCTAACACCCCTATTTACACGGGCTCTAGATCGTTCTATTGCCTTTTTATTCATGGCATTCCTCCAAATTCGTCTTGGCAAAATGTATGACCAAATAACAGTTGTGTTTGGTAACGATGACATTAACTGACGTAAAGTGTCCTTAATATTGTATAAAAGTTTACCATTTTGAATGTTACATAAATCATTACCACCGCAATGAATAATAATTATTGAAGGTTGCGATCTCCAATTCAACAATGCAGTTATAATTGAAGGAACCATATGCCATAACATTCCTGAATGACCTATCCACACAACACTGTAACCAAGTTTTTCCAGACCCAGATCAATACCAGTTGCTCTAGTTTGGGTGTGTTCAGATGCCTTTTTTTTTTAAAAGATGAACCAATGATCCAAATGTCATTTTTTGCTGAAACAAATTAAATATTAGGAATTCTAATGTAGCGCTGAAATGATGACGACATCCAGCGACCCATGGTTTTAATCTGATTTTCAGTTTTACCAGACATAAAGGCTGACGTTGCTGCTCCTATTCTAAACGAATGCGTATTATATCTAGATGTGTTTAAACTCAAAAACTTGAGTCCTTTGTTTAAAATAGTCTGAAACTGAAATCTTGTCAATGATTTCCCATTTATATGGCAAAAAAGAGGACCATCATTTCTAGGTCTAATTTGCAAAAAAGCTTTCAAACTTTGTAGAGGACAAATCTCATTTGATTCATTTTTTTCCACAACTAAAGTAGTGGATCTCCCATTTTGATCAGTTTTCGAAAATTTTATCGTAACAAACAGCTGATTTTTTACATGGTCAATATAAACATCCCGCCTATGTAAAACATGCTCTAGCATAACATTCGTTGTAATGGCAAATTCACTCACACGTAAAAATGCAGCAAAAGCTAAGTTAAATGCTGTTTGAAACAATATTGTTTCATATCTTGAAGAGCACACGTGTCTCAAAGCCACATTTAATCTAATCAAAATATCAATAGTCAAAGGTTCCCGAAGATCTTTACACTTGTAAAGTCTATCACAACCACCCAAAAGTTTCTGAATAATAAAAGATTTCGTTAAATCTTCATTCCCTTGAATTTTTAATTTGTAACTTATTCCAGATATATATGATCTAATTGTAGATGATGAATAATGATTAAGTGACAAAAAACCAATATAACGAATAATTTGTCTGGTACTTGGTGGCCAAATAAGGGGAATAGAATATTCCACCCTGAACATATTGAACGAATGCAATGCATTTTCATAAACATTTCTGGTACTTTGAGAAATTGAATAATTCAACAATTTTGAAGCTTCTACATCAAAAGATCTAAGAATTCTTGTGGAATAGTCTGTGGCGTCGGGTCGGCATTGCTCGTTACTTCTCTGAACTTCTTCATCTGCCCACGAGATAAAGCATCAGCAATAAAATTGTCTTTTGAAAAAATATGCAATGCTTTAAATTGAAAATTGAATAATAATGTCCACAAAACTATTTTTCTCAACAAAAACATAACCCTGTCATTTTTTGAAGATTTTGAATTTAAAATTGTAACAACAGCCATATTATCACAATGAAAAATTATCTTCTTATTTGTAAACCTTTCTTTCCATAAATAGATGGCCAAAGCAATAGGTATAATTTCCAAATAAGTAATGTCACTTAATAAAACTTTGCTCCAATTATATGGCCATTGTAAAATTGCCCATGACCCATTTAAATAAGCTGCACAACCCAGTGAATGACCACCTGCACTGTCTGTATACAAATGTAAATCAGCATTTGAAACCCAGTCTAAATCTTGGATATATGAATAGCCATTAAATTCTTTAAGAAAATATTGCCACATTTGCAAATCATCTCGTATTCCTTTGGTCAATCTTATAAAATGATGAGGTTTTTTAACATTTTTAAAAGAGCCATATAGGCGCCTCAAAAATGCTCTACCAGAGGGAAGAGCCCTTGCACAAAAAGCCAACGAACCTGTTAAAGACTGCATTTCTTTCAGAGTAATTTTTCTTTTTTCCAATACACAATTTATCTGATCTTTAAGTTTTAGAATTTTATCATCTGGTATTCTAACCAACATCTCATCTGAATCAATTAACAAACCTAAATATTCCAGTTTTGTGCAAGGACCTTCAGTTTTTTCATTTGCTATAGGAACTTCCAAGCTTGAACAAACATTTGAAAATGCAGTCATAAGAAAAAGACAGTCATCTTTATGAGCTTCTCCAACAAATATAAAATCATCAAGATAATGATCCAAATTTTCAGAATGCGTTTTATTTTTAACTGACCAATGTAAAAAGGTTGAAAATTTTTTAAATGTAGCACAACTAATAGAACATCCCATGGGCATTGTTTTTTGGATATAGTAAAGACCATTTAGTTTGATGCCAAGTAAATCAAAATCACCAGGATAACATTTAAGTAAAGGAAATGCTGATTTAATATCCATTTTAGCCATTAAAGCCGATTTCCCCATTCGTTTAACAATTTTGACTGCATTGTCAAATGATGAATAAGTGACCTTGGTAAACTGAGTATCAATAAAATCATTGATACTTTCATTCGGTGGGTAAGACAAATGAGTTATCAATCTAAGTCCACCAGTTTTCTTAGGAACTAAACCAATAGGAGAGCACCGAAGATTTGAAATAGGTTTATGTTTGAATGGGCCTGCCATTCGACCTAATGATATCTCATTATTCAACTTCATTTGAGCTTCAATAGGGTTTTTTAAAACAGACAACAAATTTCTATATTCACATGAATGTCTAGGACCTTCGTAATGAATTTTAAAACCATATTTAAATCCATTCAAAAGTTCAACAGAGCTTTGCTTATCATGATATACTTCCAGAAGCTTAGAGAGTTCATTTACATTAACCGGAGATTTTCCTAGGGCCCAAATATTAAACTGGTCTGGATGTAGTTCTGAAAAATTGTAAATTATCTCTTGTTAAAACCACCTTTTGAGTTTTGTCTATTATCAGAGTTGTTTACCAAAGGTGTAAAGTTATTTCTCTTAAACTTAGATGGACCAGTATTACCTTCATTGTCCATAAAGCGACGACATCGTAAAGCAGGGTGATTAAAACCACATTTGAGACATGCATGTCTGTATTGGCAATTGCGTTTATTGCAAAAACCTTTAAAATTAAAATCATAACATTTATAACCAACATTAGCCTGCTGTTGTTTTTGAGTATTGTTATTCAAAATACGCAACCACAAAAACCCATCTATGGATGACCATTTTTTTGTATGATCCCTTGATACTCTCAAACGAAATTGCTGGTCATAAGAATACCATTTTGCAACAGGGTAATCAGCCGCTGCACCCCTTATTATGGACATATATGAGAAAAGTTCACTTGCTTTTCCAGGATGCCTTTCAATAAGGACCTGGGCATAAGCAATAAAGCAATCAGTCCAATTTTCAACAGAAGTAACAGTATGGTTATTCTTAACTTTGTTTTGTATTACCAGCAGGCCTTCATTAATGCCAATGGTGTTTTCATTTGTTTGACTGTTGAAATTGTTGCGATGCATAAGAGACAAATCAACATATTCAAAATTCCAAATTTTATCCTTAAGCTTTTGACTTATAAAAATATCAACCTCATTAAAACCAGGCATCATTAGAGGTTCATCAAAAACTTCATTAACCTCACCTAAGTCAGCTAATGGAAGTTCATTCTCTTGCAATTCTACATCTGGTTGCAAGGCAACTAATTGAGGTTCAACTCTCCGTCTTCTAACTACAGGGGCATCTTCATCAACCTCAACTTGGGGACGCCTTCTCTCATTCCTAACTGGTGGTTGCTGTTGTTCCCTAGGAGCCCTTCTATGACGAAGTTCTCGACCTCCTCCAACCGGGTCCTGCCGACGACGCCTGCCTCTACCCCTTGGCATTGTTATTAACTATTATAATTATAAAAACAGATTAGATACATACATCAAGTATTAAAAGCCCTAATCATATTTCAAAATATAAATTCAGGTTCTTATTCAATCATTCAATTTAGATACATTAAATACCACATATAACCCACTACGTTGTCTTCAATAAACTTAATACATTTGAATGCATTAAACAACTGAAGTTGGTAAGTAAATACAATTAACTTATAAAAATGCACGTGTATCAAATAAAACATTAGCGGACATGTAAATGTTAATACGGCTTACACTACAAACATGTAATTACCTGTTTAAAGAATATCGTTCATACATTACAATCAAAACAACTGAAGTTGGCAAGAAAACACAATTAAAACAAGTATAATGTTCTTTTTAACCAAATAAAACGTCGTTATAAACGGCAAGTTAAATAACCAAGCTTAATTAATTATTCGCAAATTAATAACTTATAAAAAATGAACGTGTATCAAATTAAACATTAGCGGACATGTAAATGTTAATACGGCTTACACTAAAACATGTAATTACCTGTTTAAAGAATATCGCTCATACATTACAAAGAATACAAATATATCACCTGTATTAAAGCATTTTAATTTTAATGCTATTCACTGATTAATATATGTGTGCACAAATGTAACTATTAAATAATAGTCTACTCCGTATAAAAGCTATCCAAGTACGCGATAATTTGAATTAGAACCAAACTATTGCAAGAACAACTTTCAATAAAATAAAATTATTCGTCACAAATTACAGAAATAAAATCATTCGGAAAATTCAACTGCAATAAATATATCTAACACTAAAACATATGTACTTATCTTATGTCTGAATCCTGTCCTTTTGTGTTCCTTCGGTTCAAATCACGCAATGAACAATTCACGAAAAGCATGCAATTTTATACCAAATAAAAGCGGGAAAACCGCTTATGAAATTAGTAGGTAAATAAAAGACGCTCAAGTCCTTCAAAATTAAAGAAAAGATAACTCAAGTTTTAGCAGACGATAATCTTAATTTATTAAATTGATTTAATGCTTAATGATTAAATCTTATTAATATTATATCAGATATATATAACAATAGTCAAGCATGTGTAAGAGTTGGAGCTTATCTCATTGACCCTTTTAGCATTAAATTAGGTGTAAGACAAGGAGACAACTTGAGTCCTACATTATTTAATTTTTTTATAAATGACTTCCCATCTTATCTTGACTCCTGCCTGGATGCAGTTTCCCTGCACTCCGAGGAATTAAATTGTTTGATGTATGCAGATGATATTGTGATTATGTCAACATCAGCCACAGGGCTTCAAAGTAGACTTGATCAGCTAGAAAAATATTGTGCTGACTGGTGCCTCATAGTTAATATTTAAAAGACTAAAGTCATAATTTTTAATAAGGCTGGAAGGAAAATTCAGGCGAATTTTCGACTGCAGAATAACTTGATTGACTGTGTCGCTCATTACAAATATTTAGGTGTTCACTTTAATGCATCTGGAAGTTTTCATCTAGCTAAAACTGAACTTTATAATAAGGCTCTTAAGGCCTACTATAAACTTAGAAAGGAGTTTATCAATTTTTCTCCTGGAATAAAATCTTGTGTTCATATTTTTGATCATACCCTTAAACCAATTCTGTTATATAATTCAGAGGTATGGGGAGGTTATAATGTTTCTTGTAATAAATTACAGTCTTCCTTATTTAATCTTGAAAATATTTTTAAAAATCTTAAGTGTGAGAATCTCCATCTTAAATGTTCTTAATTTATACTTGGTGTACACAAAAGGAGTGTCAATTTTGTATGGAACGCCAACACTGTCTTGTTATGACCATTTTCATTATATGATGTGCATTTACCTTTATATGATGTGCATTTACCTTTATATGCTGTGCTTTTACCTTTATATGATGTGCACTTGTCATTATATGATGTGCAAACACCTTTATATTAAGTGCAAATATCTTTATATGATGTGCAAATATCCTTATATGATGTGCAAATATCCTTATATAGTGTGCAAACATCATTATATTATGTGCAAACATACTTATATGATGTTCATATATACTTATATGATGTGCAAGTATACTTATAGGATGTGCAAATATACTTATAGGATGTGCAAACATTCTTATATGATGTGCAAATGTACTTATATCATGTGCAAAGATCCTTATATGATGTGCAAAGATCCTTTTATGGTATGTACATATCCCTCTTTGATGTGCAGTTTTCTTTATATTACGTGCAAACATCTTTATATGATGTGGTTGTGTCATTATATTATGTGGTTGTGTCATTATATTATGTGCTTGTAATCTTATATTATGTGGTTAGGTTTACTTCATTATATGATGTCGAAACGTCATTATGATGTGCTTTCATCGTCGTTATGGTCAATGAACAATAATTTAGTTTTTGAGAGATCCATGCACTTAATCACAAGATATTATAAAATAGAAGATGTGGTATGACTGCCAATGAGACAACTCTTTATAAGAGACCAAATGACACAGAAATTGTCTGGAAACTTGTTTTTGGTGCCTATTTTGGCCCCTTAATTTTAAACTGTGTTTATTTGCAATTTGTGTGACTTGAAGTGAATTATCAGAAATGTATCAAGACCATATCCCACTTGGAATGGCCAACCTCATTTATTTTTTTAAATATGCAATTTCAACAACACATGTTGGCACAAACATGCGTGAATGTGTTGAAAACAACCTGAAAATCAGCATCTATTGCAGAATGAAATATAAAATTGAGCTTTAACTAATCATGGTACTCACTTAAAAAAAAATCAGTGCAAAATATGAAGGTGTATAGAAAAAAGTCCATATAACTGTGCTTTTCAGCAATTTTCAAAGCACAAAATCCTAAATTTCAGCAAAAGTCAGAAGGGCCAAAAGATTATTTGTTTTAACTTTCAAATTAACTCTATCTCGATCTAACACATATCATGGTTAAATGAACCGGTGCATTAAACAAAGATTACTCGGCAGAAAGTCTGATGGCGTTGCGGACAGAACGACAGAATGATGGCCAAGGGTAAAACTGTTTTGCCCAGACTACTTTGTTGCGTTGCAGGGCCATAAAAAAAATTAGCAGCATTTTTAAAACTACCCCCCCCCCCCCTCCCCCCTTTTTGAGCGCATTTTCATATTACCCTGAATCCGAACTTGGTAACAATGTGTGGATAGAAAAAACGAATAATTTAATAGAACGAAAGGAGAAGGCCCGTAAGACCCCTTTTTGGCCCCAAAATATAGCAGATTAAAACATTGTTAAATTGATAATTTTTATTTATTAATTGGACAGTTGAATACTTCCACCTTTTCTAGCATTTCTCAAAAAACGGCCCCAAGCACAAACATCCGGTCTAATGTGTGAACTCTCATGTGTACAATTCTTATCAGATTTTTATATCATTAGCAATGATAATTTCGAAAATAAGTACTAAGCTTTGACCTTTTGAAATATAAATTATAACGAAAATCCCATTGCATTTTCTCTGAAGCTTTTATTTCTCCATTAAAAATAAAAGGAAAAGTAAAAACACTGTTTTTATTAGTGAATGCCCTTGTTCCTTGGTTACATAAAATATGTGCAATGCAGGGGACATATGAACTTTGTTTTTTTTTATTGAAAATAAACAGAACTCCAGATCATATATTCTCTTTAAAAACACTGATAGACAAATACTGTCACAGTAAAGAGGACAGATTATATACTTGTTTTGTAGACTTTCGCAAAGCATTCGACAGGTCTTAAACTGAAGCTTATTTATATGAAAGTTGGTACTTTATTTAATATTATATCAGATATGTATAACAATAGTCAAGCCTTGAATTTGTATTCATTTGAACTTTGATTTAACCCCTTAGCTTAATATGGATAACGCGTGAATTGTATGTGTAAAGTTATTCAAACGAACAAAATGTCAACATTGAAAGTGAAATAAAGGTAAATCCTTTGATTGACTGATTCGATCCACAGATAAACATTCTATTACAGGGAAAACGATGATAAACATTTAGTTTTTATCTGTAATATAAAATTGAATAGACCTAGAATAATTCAACAGCACGTGTTCACCATTGTTAATTATTACTTGTATTATTTGTCTGCCTCTTGTTACAGTGTAAACTGTCTAGAGTGTTAATAAAAGTTGAAGTTGAAGTTGTTTGCTTAATCTATTTATACCTATATTTATGTTAAAATCGCATATATGGTCATGGGATAACTATAGAGACCAACGATTAATAATTAAATGGCGTCTAGACATAAAACATATATCCAAGCTATTAAAAATGTAAATAAAACAAAAAACGAGGCACAGGCATGAAAATACATAGCTTCGTTTCGTGTGTATTTGATATTATTGATTTGTAATTTGAATTTATCCATTTTAAGCTAAGGGGTTAAATCAAAGTTCACATGCATATGGATTCAGTGAGGTCGAATGATTCACTTGCAAGCGAATAAGTCATAATCAATGAGTTTTGCTTATTTTGACAAAATTGAACCTTATTGGCTGCTTAAATGGAATTATTATTTCACTTTTTGTATTGAAAATGCCCCCCACCCCCCAGAATATCAAATGGTCGTTCCTAGCATCATGTGATTTTTTTCCAAGACGCCATCTAATTAACTATCGAGTTGACCTTCTAAGAGACTACGATCATATAAAAGAAATTTCTGATGCTATTGCAAGCTTAAAATCAGGCAAGGCCTGTGGACCTGATTTGATTTCAAATGAAATGTTAAAATATAGTCAGTCATATTTGATAGGTTGCTTATATAATTTTTTTAATTTGTGCCTCAAGAATAGTGTGTACCCAAAGATTTGGGCTGATGGTTTTATTTCGCCAATTTTTAAAACAGATGATCCTTGTGGTCCATCTAACTATAGAGGTATAACAATTACTAGTACCATTGGTAAACTTTTTAACAATATTTTGAATACAAGACTTGACAAATTTGTGTACCAAAACAACTTAATTCATAATTCTCAGATTGGCTTTACAAAAAATGACAGAACTCCAGATCATATATTCTCTTTAAAAACACTGATAGACAAATACTGTCACAGTAAAGAGGACAGATTATATACTTGTTTTGTAGACTTTCGCAAAGCATTCGACAGGTCTTAAACTGAAGCTTATTTATATGAAAGTTGGTACTTTATTTAATATTATATCAGATATATATAACAATAGTCAAGCATGTGTAAGAGTTGGAGCTTATCTCATTGACCCTTTTAGCATTAAATTAGGTGTAAGACAAGGAGACAACTTGAGTCCTACATTATTTAATTTTTTTATAAATGACTTCCCATCTCATCTTGACTCCTGCCTGGATGCAGTTTCCCTGCACTCCGAGGAATTAAATTGTTTGATGTATGCAGATGATATTGTGATTATGTCAACATCAGCCACAGGGCTTCAAAGTAGACTTGATCAGCTAGAAAAATATTGTGCTGACTGGTGCCTCATAGTTAATATTTAAAAGACTAAAGTCATAATTTTTAATAAGGCTGGAAGGAAAATTCAGGCGAATTTTCGACTGCAAAATAACTTGATTGACTGTGTCGCTCATTACAAATATTTAGGTGTTCACTTTAATGCATCTGGAAGTTTTCATCTAGCTAAAACTGAACTTTATAATAAGGCTCTTAAGGCCTACTATAAACTTAGAAAAGGAGATTTTTTTTTTTACTTTTAAATTAACTCTATCTCGATCTAACACATATCATGGTTAAATGAACCGGTGCATTAAACAAAGATTACTCGGCAGAAAGTCTGATGGCGTTGCGGACAGAATGACAAAATGATGGCCAAGGGTAAAACTGCTTTGCCCAGACTACTTTGTTGCGTTGCAGGGCCATAAAAAAAATTAGCAGCATTTTTAAAACTACCCCCCCCCCCCTTTTTGAGCGCATTTTTATATTACCCTGAATCCACACTTGGTAACAATGTGTGGATAGAAAAAACGAACAATTTAATAGAATGAAAGGAGAAGGACCCGTAAGACCCCTTTTTGGCCCCAAAATATAAAAGTTGTTAAATTGATAATTTTTATTTATTAATTGGACAGTTGAATACTTCCCCCTTTTCTAGCATTTCTCAAAAAACGGCCCCAAGCACAAACATCCGGTCTAATGTTTGAACTCTCATGTGTACAATTCTTATCAGATTTTTATATCATCAGCAATGATAATTTCGAAAATAAGTACTAAGCTTTGACCTTTTGAAATATAAATCATAACGGAAATCCCATTGCATTTTCTCTGAAGCTTTTATTTCTCCATTAAAAATAAAAGGAAAAGTAAAAACACTGTTTTTATTAGTTAATGCCCTTGTTCCTTGGTTACATAAAATATGTGCAATGCAGGGGACATATGAACTTTGTTTTTTTATTGAAAATAAAATTAATATGTGGACCTAGATATAAACAGGAATTTACTGTTAAGCCTAGAAATTATCACACTCTATTACAGATTAGGTTTTTTTCACATCGCCTTTCATGTCACAGGAAACGATATCAGAATATGGTGGTTTAGTTGTCAGTTATGTTGTTAGTCAGTTGTAGAAGCCATAGCTCCGCTAGGCTCAATTTCAGATGAAACATGCCCGAGGATCTCTGCATTATCCTCTGCACTTGCCTCAGCCGACAACGTAATCTTTTTACAAAAAAAAAATGAGAACACTTTTCTTCGATTTCTCCATCTTGTTTTATTACATGAACTAAATTATCCTTAATAAATGACTACGCATTCTTCATCGGAAATAATTGGATGTTATCCTCATATCCTAACCCTTGTAACATACGGATACCTCCAAGTTTAACTGCTGCGAACATATTTTTATTTATAATTTTTTTCCTGTCAAAATGATGTGGATGCTTGAGCATCTGAGCATACATGTAAGCTACGCCACTGCCGAATATGCCGACAGTTTTCGAACAAATAACTTCCGTCAGTGTCGGTTCACTGTCTGGTCACTCTCTGATCTCAGTCGGATTACATTCGGTAGAGTCGGGACGCAGTCGTGACAGACTTGGTAGAATTTTACCTGGCGAAAAATACCAATCGGATTAGAAGCGGATTCAGAACGGGATAATCGGGACTTATTCGCTTAGAAACGGTTGAATATCGGTGCTTCCTGAACACTATCTGATTGTTGTCGTGATCAAATTATTTTTTTTACAAATTTTAATTTAAGTTTGAATTTCCATCCACGATTCACAGGATCTTGATCAGACTTTTAATAAAATTTAATCGGGAATGGTCCTGTCAAGAACGGTAGTAAAAATCGTAAATAACATGGTAAATACTAATTCATTCGATAAATTCCTGTGTGACAAAATTTCTAAGCGAATAGGCATTCAACTTTATATATGTTAAGTACAAAAATGTATTATCATAAAATACAACTTACACTTGAATATTAAGGATGAACACAAATGATCGAAACCGTCTAAAATTTACCTAAAACTTTTTGTAAAATGCTAGAATTGTGAAGATTTCAGTAATTTAGCTTGACTTAATGGTGTTAGTACCCGATATATATTTGCATTGTATTGTCAAAAACAGCCCATATTTATGTAGCAGAAAAATTCTACTGTTCAATAAATAACTAAAAGTTTACATTTTAACAATTTTGTAAAACCACTATTTTTGGGGGCAAAAAAGGGGTCTTACTGGACCTACTCCTTTGATAAAAATTTGATAACCCTCCAAATTCAGACAGTAACAAGCTTCAATATTCAGACACAATAATATTGTGTCCAAACTTGCCCAAACTGTTCAGGGTTAAACCACTGCTGATCATCTTCTACTTTGTAACAGTGACCACTTTCAGCACCTTGAAGTTTATGTCACTTGTTCTATCAGGCTGCCCTCAGTGAAGTGTTTTGTTATAAATGGCCCATTAGTTTCTCAATTGTATTGTTTTATATTTTTCATTACATCCACTTAAATGGATGACCATACAGACTAACAGTATGGATTTTTTTCATTGTTGAAGGCCATATGCATGATACGGTTGTCTATAATTGCTTATTTTTACTTCATTTGCACTTTTTTGATAGTTTTCTCATTGGCAGTCATACCATATTTCCTAATTTGTATGATGACAGCTAGTCTGAAAATGATTCTCTGAATTTAATGAACATTTTTATAACATTGATACTAAATCCTTGACCCTTTAAGTTTAAAAATGATCTCATAATATCAAAGGAAAAAAAGTATGTATAAAGATTTATAATTTTTATTTTATGTATTTGTAGGGCAATGAATGCTTTTTGGTGTGTTTTTTGCTCAACATGTTTACTTGGTCACTGTATAGTATGTCTTCCTACCAGTTGTGGTGATGGATATATACAAAGATATTTTCGGACAGAACAGACAGAAAGTCACTATATTTGCTGCAGAATTCTGACAGAGAATCGCCAACAAGGTGATACATGTTTAAAATAATATGTTTTGAACATGTAAGGTGTTTGTCTAAATATAAGCAGGCATTATTCCATATAAAAAGAGACAAAAGATGATACTATTTGTTTGTATGAGATGCATTACATCTATCTGTCCAATGATAAACTGGGTTAGGGACCAGCTGTAAACTCTAGTAGAGATCCTGACTTCTACATGCATCATGGTAATACTTTGATAGAGGATGGTTGATGCTTTATTCCTTTATTGATGCATCAACTGAAGATTTACAAATTCAAGAGAGGAAATCCTACGGCTTGATATATGCTGAACATTACAAACTCAAAATAAATAGGTCAGACACTAGCATAACCAGCAACAACTAAATGGTCGTGTTAGTATTCGTACATTTTATTTTTATTGGCCCGTCGACTTCATAGAGGCAAACGAGTAGCAAGTCGTGGTTCATAGAGACCTGTACCTACAAGCAGGTACATTATCATCAGGTTTAAATTGAATAATGACCATTTTTGCTTGAACATAAGAACCTGACAAAACACTCATTGGTCAGATGGGAGTCAGTTTCCCTTACTGCCAGTAGACGCCATAATACGAATTTCGCGGGGAAAATAACGGCCTTTGACCAAAAACAGAGTTTGCGCAAGGACAGCATTCAGGGCTGATGGTGTGCCAGTACGGAGTTGCTTCTTATAAGGTAATAAGCTGGGCATGCATATTCTGCAGGGTAACATACTAAAATAAACGGACAGACATACAGAGATTTGGTGCCTTAAAACATTGTAGTCCCTCATTTTAATATTTCCCCATTTACGTCAACATTATCAATACCCTTTTACCTGGATGCAACGCTATACCACACAGGGCAAGAAATTTAACCAAGTCTAAAGAGCAACCATCCATTTACACTTTTTTTTTGTCTTCCTTGACTCCATACATAAACCCTATCAAACATGTCTGAGATGCCATTGTCGGAAATCTTAATCGCAGAGATCCACTTTTACAAAAGTAAGTCGATTAAAAAGTTGGATTTAGTGTTAAATGCAACAGATGTCCTCAAATACAGTTTTGAAGGCTTTTACAGATAAGTATACGTCGTGTTATGAAACTGTACCGGAAGAGAGGTTGGTACATATGCTATTGACAAATATTGACAATAAATTTGACGAACATACCAAAGATTGTGTGTAGAAAATTGTAATGATATTGGCCAGGTGATTCATTGTTGTAAAAAAATAAAATCACAGTGAAACTTAAATTCCGTTTCTAAATGTTGTATTTTACACTATTTCTATGAACGAAAAAACTACATGCATAGAACATCCATTAGTGACCAAAATTATGTTTGTGATTTGTTTAAGATATACATTAGCAAAATTGTTATCTATTTTTCGAGGAATAATTGATTTTTTAAATTTAAAAAAAAGATCGATGCAATAAAAGGAGTTGGTGCACTGTATATATTAGAAAATTATAGCAGTTATATTCATAATTTTTTTATATTAAAAAATCCTCGCTATGATATTTGACAAATATCGCATTGATATTATAAAATATTATTAATTCGTATATTTTAACAAATTTGATTCGTTCAGGGAAAGTCAAATGTTAAACTATATTTTCGAAGGTAGAGAGAAAACAGCGGAAAGCAAAAAGCATATCGCACGGTTATTTTTAGAATATCTAAAAACCGATATACTTTGTGACGTCATGTAATGAATTTCAGGATATTGTTTAACGTTTTGAAACACCTGATATCTGTGATCGATTATTTGACGAAAAAATCTTTGAATACATAACATGTAAAAAAAAAAAGTAAATGAAATACCACTGACTAATATTTATCTCATCAAAAGACAGTAATTGTATAATATGTTGTTATTGTCAAGGAGACAATGTTATATCTATAAATTTCCAACAAACCTAAATGACGATTTTGATAAAAAATATGGTTGAAATTAATAATATACAAGTAACACATATAGCCTTTGTATGAGGTCAATACAGAATATATCGACCCAAAGAAGTATATCGACCTCGATTTCTTTTTATTGTGTTCATATTTTCTACACGATGTTTTATTGTTAACTTCCTCAATAAGAAACTTGAGTTATATATGGATAAGTTATATGTTACTATTTGTTTTGTAATGTTTTGCATGCCTTGTTTTTGTTGGTTTAAATACAACTTTAAACTTTTGAAATAACATTATTATTTTTATATTCTTTTGCAAAATGTTGTTTTATCATTTTTTATTGTTTAATATTTGGATTATTGTTGTCAGTTCTAATGTATTACCAAATCATTGTGATAGTACATTAACTAAAAAGGAAGTAAGATGTAACTGCCGCTCAAAGAATTTAACACATATACCAACAGATTGTCCATCTTACACAACAAATCTGTATTTGTCAAATAATAATCTGGACATTTTATCAAGGAAAGTTTTCACTAAATATCCACAGCTAAGATATCTTGATTTAAGTGATGGTCATGTGACATCAATCGACCAATCAGCGTTTGACAATTTAACACATTTAAAAGAACTGAGTTTATTCAATAATCCAATGAAAACTTTCATACGGAATGTATTTGCACCACTAGATAAACTGCAAGTACTTCATATATCACATGACTTACTGTCAACGTATCCAAGAGAATCGTGAGAGGATGTTTTACATTTAACGAACGTGTTTACTTATGGTGGACCGTCAAATGGATCATTTGCGGAGATATTTTCTGCCATGAAGAGTCTGAAGTATTTACATAGTGATATTCAAATTCATGTTCTGTGTGATTGTATGTTTCACGTCTTTGATAACACGTTATTAAAAAATCTATAGATAAAAGGTAAATTAATGACAATAGAAAAAGATACTTTTTCACCTTTACGATTTCTGTCTAGTCTTGTTATTCCAAATGCATGTTTCCTTGAACTGTCACATACATTGCCAGCGTTACTCGTGTTTGAAAATCGACAAAGGGACGAACTTAATTTAAACAAAGAGTACATGGTGATTTCATTACGACAACTGTTTTATTCAAATATAGCGGTAACATTTGTGTAAAGAAGTTATTCTTGACATTCAATGGCATAAGAATAGTAAATGCCGACGCAGTTCAGAAGATGAAATACAAACATTGTCTAGAGAGTTTAAACTTAAGTAACAATGACTTTGATTTTCACCAGCTGTTAACAATATGGTTTTTTAATTTGTTTACCCATCTGAGGACGTTAGAAATGTCGGATAACAACAATCAATTTAGTCAAAATAAAGTTAAGATAGATGGGATTAAACATACGTGTTTATACTAAATGTTTCACATTTCAAATGCGGACTTTTAAATCACAACCTTCTACAATCTGCCGTCAATTTGGAACAGTTGATTATGCAAAGCTCTTCACTAAGTACCGGCCTAAACGATGTTCACCACAATCAATTCCTTCAATGACTCAAACGTTTACAGTATATAGACTTTTCAAGAAATGCATTTGAAGACCGATTCAGAATTTCAACATTTAAAAGTCCACTTGATAGTTTGCAATCTTTGATACTTGAAGGAAATTTATTCACAAGTATTCCGTTATGTCTGGAAGACTTCAACATATTACGTTTTCTAAATATTAGAAACAACAAGATAACCTACTTGACAACTGAGGAAATTGACGCCATTGAAGTGCTTTTCAGAAAATCAAATAGAACGATGACAGTCTTATTAGAGGGCAACCCTTTTGTATGCACTTGTGCTTCATTAGATTTTGTAGAATGGTTATTTACTACTTAAGTAAAACTTGACAGCAATGGTTGTTATTCGTGTGTCGGAAACGATGGAAATATTACAACAACAAATACAATTTATAACGACTTACGAATTATGAGAATAAGATGTATATCAACAGGTTGGTTAATTTTTTCTGCAACATTATTCTGTATGCTTATATTGTTTATTCTAGTTGGATATCGTTACAAATTGCACCTACAATACTTTTGTCTATTCATCGGAATGGCCAATCCACTTTTCCGGAAGTCAAAAGGAGAGACACTTGAATATGATGCATATGTAGTTTATGGCGATGGCGACTCTACATGGGTTTATGGACCTTTGCGCATATTTCTTGCAGAGAGACGAAATTATAAACTTCTACATGTACTATTAGATAGAGGTGATGTTCTTGCTGGAGAACATTTACTTTTTGCTTTATACAATGCCATTCCAAAATGCAAAAAGATAATCTTAGTAATTTCAAAAGAGTTTGTTAACAATGATTGGGCATACTATGAAGCTACTGTTGGAATTGAACATTTTCTAGGAATACAAGCAAGAATAATTGTTATAAACCTAGAAAATATAACCAAAACAGAAATACCGCAATGTGTTCTTTAAATGATGTCATTGGACGCTAACGACCACATTCGTAAAACAGACACATTAAGTAAAAATAACATTTTCTGGAAATGTTTAGATCAAGCAATGAAACGTTAATGAAAGACAGTGTCGTTATGGCTCTTTTCAATTGATGCTATTCAACAATATTTTTCATTGCACGCATGCTTTGTCAGTGTAAAGCATATGTAAATAAAGTAGACATTAAAAACCTGCACGGTGGTACTGAAGATACGATGACAACTATATTTGTCAAAGGAACAAAAGAAACCTTTGATATTAAAATACGGCTAGATGGGCTTGAAGGTATGAGCAACAACTTTCCCATAACAAAAATATACTACTAAAATTTGCTTTACCAAGATGATTTTATGTGTAAAATATCATTGTCGGTAAATCGCTTATATATATTTTGACTTAAAACGTTGCTTGAAACGACATATTTTGGTCAATATACGTGGATTTGATCACTATTTTAGAGTATTTTACAATGTGACATCATACGTAACTTTCTTTGCAAATGTATCGAGACTATGTTAACCTGTTTATTAAAATGTAACACAAAAGTAATCCTTGAATAAACTGACTATTTATGCAAAAACTAATTCCTTGATCATATCTCATGTTTTATTTTTTTGGAATTTGGCGTCTATGATGCAGGTAGTTCCAGACAAGTGCTTCAGACACAACCTTTTTTTGAAGTTTTCCTTTCATTTATATAAATTCTATATAACTAGTTACAACAGTTATCAAGGGTTCCAGGATTACAATTTAATACGCCATACGCGCGTTTCGTCTTCATTAGACTCATCAGTGACGCTCAGATCAAAATAGTTTTATAGCCAATTAAGCACAAAGTTGAAGAACATTGCGGACCCAAAATTCCAAAATACGGCTAAGGTAATATATTCCTGGGATAATAAAGTCCTTAGTTTTTGAAAAAATTGAAATTTTTGTTACAGGAAATTTATAAATATATACAAATAATTGTATTTAGATGAAGAAATACTATTTCACATAATTTTGTCAAACAGACATGCTTGATTGTATGCTAATTATGTGTATGATACAAACCATATCTGCTTTTTTAAAGAATTAATAATTTTACATTTGAAAAAGAAGTAGCTTTATTGCATTCAATACAAGGTCAGAAATTTATGTGAAGTAAAGCGATGTTCTTTGTTTTCTTCCCGTTTAAATACCACTTCCGTATAGCAATATTCATATAAAATATCTTACTCATTAAACATTACCTTATTCATCAGGTAAACACGTACGAACTATTTGAAGTAAATGTTAAAATGAATGACACCTTTTCAATACACGCATAATTTGAAATTTTTCCGTTTTAACTGCTCCTCTTTTCCTCCTTTATGTATTACAAAAAGAAATGTGAATTAACTTATTCTAACAGTTTAATTGTTTTGTGCAGTGTGATAAATACAAATGTGCAACGCGAATATTATTTTGTATATTTAAATTAATAATCTTCCATAACCAAAGGTTGTTATTTTATAGTTATTGATACTGTCTAAAATTGTATTATATGCTTTAGAAGAATAAAAAACTTACGGTCTTACATCACAAAAAGTCTTTCTATTTATAAAGGCACTTCACATTCTTTGGACTCGCTCGCTAAAAATTGTTGGAAACATAAACAACAAGTTTCGTTATTGAATAGTTGTCAAAAGTACAAGGATTATAATTTAGTACGCCAGATGCGCGTTTCCTTTACATAAGACTCATCAGTGGCACTCATATCAAAATATTTATAAAGCCAAACAAATACAAAGTTGAAGAGCATTGAGGATCAAAAATTCCAAAAAGTGGTGCCATATACGGATTAGGTAATCAATACCTGGGATAAGAATATCCTTAGTTTTTCGTAAAATTTAATTATTTGTAAACAAGAAATTTATAAAAAAAAAAATGAATACATTATTGATATTCAGGTCAACACCGAAATCTTGACTACTGGGCTGAAAACTTACGCAAGTATTGCTGCATTTAAGATGAATCAACCACTTACTATTTCAAATGTCCTTCTTCGGACTCCAACTCACAGGCTTTTAGTAATTTCAATAGTCGAGGATGAAAAATTATTCATTAACTTCTTTACACATTTAAGACTTGTTTGGTAATAAATGTATATCATTCCTGAAAAAATGTGTTGCATTTCGAATTCGCTTGCTCTCATCAATAAATGTGATAAATTGTCAAAAGAACAAATTATTATCATAGATTGCTTTAGTACAATATATATGACGAACATGAAAATAGTGGACCTTACTTTCTTTTTTTTTCTCGAAAAAGTAGTATGATTGCCAAAAACTTATTAAGGAGAGTCGAGGGTGAAACAAATTCAGAAACAATTTTAACATTATTGTTTTCATTACAAATTTTATTTATTACACTTTTAGTTGTTACTTTATAATATAATACTAAAATCAACCAAAAAGATCGATTCGGTTTGGCTCTAGATTGTTTTTAAAATATTTGTATCATTGAAAAAGCATTAAAGGATCTGCCTTTGGTGCAAACATGCCATTTGTTTACATTTAAATTGAAATAAATTTTTTAACTCATCGGTGACATATATTTTTTTATTTTTTTTTAAATAAGCTGTACTTGAACTAAACAATTGTAAACTTTTAACGATTTCTGAAATTGAGGTTTTTTTTATTCCGCTTTTCGTTCATGCATGCTTTTTTCGAAGGCAGATTATGTGCTTAAATGAACGGTGACCCCACTACTTTATTTTATTTTTCTACTAATTTTATGATAAAGTTCATTTAAAGGAAAAATAGTAAAAAACATGAATTTATACCGACAAGCCCCGTTTAGACCGTGAACGACCAAATACAAGTTAGGAACAGAAGATGCACGTATACTCATTAGCAAAAAGCAAATCAACAAAATAACACCCAGTGCAGATCTAACAGAACTCGCAGTTACTGACAGCTAGTTCATAGACAATAACATGTTTATGTCATTAATATCCATTAACAATCACTTAAATAGCATCATTCGTCATAGATATCATTAATACCAGACGATTTTTTTGAGGAATAGAATATATCAGGGTTTTTCATCTATCTTGCATGTTTATTTCTTTCTCTATATTTCTCATTATAATGTTAATAATATAAGACAATATCAGGCCTCTCATGAAGGTCTACAACTGGTTACAGAAGAAAGATTTTAGTAATACAGCAAATGCTTACACTTTGATGGGAATTGCTTACTTTGTTTCATGTTGAATGCTCGTTAACGTTTTTCAAAGCCCTCGAAACTTCCCCTATTGGTCCATCGCACTTTAGCGTGATATACTGCCGTACAGTACTTTAGCAACCAAACAACCATCGAATGTTAGCGTGAGACAACGCCATAATTGAGCGTAGACCATTGCACTTTACCGTAGCCATCGCGCTTTAGAGTCCTTCATATACTTGTATAATATGTATTGCTGTAACTTATGTAATCTGTTGATGTATAGGTAGCTTAATTTTGGAACATTAAATCTTAAAATACCACTTAACAGATAGTCATTTTATGTTAAAAAAAATGTGTATTTTATTCTTTATTGAAAATTGTATCATTGATGTACAAATGTATACTCCTTAAACTACAATTACTCAATCTTTTGTAAGCAAACTATTTAAAAAATCTACATATACATGTTATACATTACAGTAAAAATATAGAAAAGCGGGTCTTGGCCTTTTATGGTTTACTTTTAAATCAAAAGATGAAACCAACACGTTTAATAATTTAATGCGTCCGAAGCGCTTTTCTTGATTTACCTTTATCAGGAACGCTCAGAGCCAAATATTTGCCTTCCCATCCCTTTAAACAGAACAATGCGGTTTCATTGTAAATGCAAGTATAAAAACAGTAACGGCTATTTAGAATATTGCTTCAAATAATTCAAATGATATGTGGATTGTTATTTAAAGTACGTGCTCTTGGATCTAATAAAAAGACACAGCAGTTACAGTTTTAAATAGAAGAAGTTTTATTTATTTATGCATTTAAAGTGTGTCACTCCTTCTTATCTTTATTTCGATTTATTCCAATTATTTTACCTGTTAAGATAAGTTATTTTATACGAAATAGATTTGGGTATATTGAAGTGGTATTTAATATGAAAGAAAACCGTTATCGTTTAAATGCACATAAACTTTACTATTGCATGCAACGTTGTCACATCCTGTTAGAATATTTAATTTATATTGAACACAATACACATGGGTTGCATGCGTCACGGTACAAGGAAATTATATCAAAAACATATTTTACAAAATAGTTTCACATTTTTTAATGACAGTCACGTGATGTTTGTTTATTTTTTAACGTTGGGTACTTCAATATTGGTGATTGATGCGTTGAATTTTGGTACTTCCTATTTTCCTTTTTCGTTGGGTACTTGAATGTTGGTGATTGATGCGTTGAATTTTGGTACTTCCTCTTTTCCTTTTTCGTTGGGTACTTTGATGTTGGTGATTGATGCATTGAATTTTGGTACTTCCTCTTTCCTTTTTCGTGACTTGATAAATAATAGTTATACTTCCAAATAAATGTAAAATTTAACTCAAAATGATTTAAAAAATATTCGACATTTGTTTTTCTTAGGGGTTGGTGTTTTCCAGAGGTGAGGTGAAAGTATGACCATTTTAGTCATAGGGTCCACATGAACCTTAAACAAAATGTAATATATTAATGTCTTTCTCTTATTCTTTTCTAAAACAAAGCTCAATCATTTAGATATCCCAGAATATTCAATGGAATAAGTTTAAATTTGAAAATTGTTTTGTATTATAATTTTATCATTTATAAATGACAAAGTTGTTATCACTACCGTTCCATGGCTTTATCCAAACATTTCCAGAAAATGTTATTTTCATTAAATGTGTCTGTTTTACGAATGTGGTCATTGGCATCCAATGCCATCATTTGAAGAACACATTGCGGTATTTCTGTTTTTGTTATATTTTCCAGGTTTATAACAATTATTCTTGCTTGTAATCCTAGAAAATGTTCAATTCCGACAGTAGCTTCATAGTATGCCCAATCATTGTTAACAAACTCTTTTGAAATCACTAAGATTATCTTTTTGCATTTTGGAATTGAATTGTTTAAAGCAAAAAGTCTATGTTCTCCAGCAAGGACATCTCCTCTATCTAACAAAAGAAGTTTGTAATTCCGTCTCTCTTCGAGAAATAAGCGCAAAGGTCCATACACCCATTTATAGTCGCCATCGCAATAAGCTACATATGCATCATATTCAAGTGATTCTTCTTTTGACTTCCGGAAAAGTGGATTTGCCATTCCGATAAATAAACAAAAGTATTGTAGGTGCAATTTGTAACGATATCCAATTAGAATGAATAAAAGAAGAACACTGAATAAAGTTGCAGAAAAAATTAACCATACTGTAGTAATACATCTTATTCTCAAAATTCGCAAGTGATTGTAGACGATATTTGTTGTTGTAATATTTCCATCGTTTCCGACGCACGAATAACTACCATTGCTGTCAAGTTTTATTTTTGTAGTAAATAGCCATTCAACAAAATCTAATGAAGCACAAGTACAAACAAGGGGGTTTCCCTCTAATAAGACTGTCATTGTTTCATTTGATTTTTCAAATAGCACTTCAATCGCGTCAGTTTCTTCAGTTGTAAAATACGCTATTTTGTTGTTTCTGATGTTTAGGAAACTAAGACGGTTCAAGTCTTCTAGATTCAAGGGAATACTTGTGAAAAAATTTCATTCAAGTATCAAACATTGTAAACTGTCAAATTGACTTTTAAATGTTGAAGTTCTGAACTGGTCTTCGAATGCATTTCTTGAAAAGTCTATATACTGCAAATGTTTGAGTCCTTCGAGGAATTTACCTTGGTAATCCTCTTTAAGACCAACACTTAGTGAAGAACTTTGCATTATTAACTGTTCCAAATTGACGGCAGATTGCAGAAGGTTGTGATTTAAAAGTCCGCATTTGAAATGTGAAACATTAAGTATTACCACGTTCTGAAGTCCATTAAATGTGTAATTGCAGTCTGCAAGTGATGTGTACGTCAAATCTATTATTTTTAAATGTGGGATACCCTTGAAAGTTATACTGTTTATGATGCCAAAATCATGGCCAATTATAAAGGAGGCGTTTAAGAATTCGAAAGAGGAAGGAAGTCTTATTGAGTAATCTTTTTGCGTATCAGTTTTAAGACTATGTTCTCTCGTTCGTCTAGAACTATCACTCTTTTGTTTTTAAGAATTTTGTATAAAGTTACCACTAATTAAAGACATGTCTATTCTCTTGATATTGATAAAGAATTTGAAATATAAAAAGATATATTCCTGGTGAAAATCAAATTTATTTAAGTATAAAGCCTCAAGACAGTTTCTGTATTTCATTTTCTGGAAGGCGGATGTATCTATAAGCCTGATACCGTTGTCTCTTAAGGATAATCTTTTTACGCATATGTTACCGATATATGCAAATAGATCAGCCGAAATAACGTATTCACCATAACTTTTGAAATTATCGCCCAAATTTAATTCTCCATCTGTCGATTTTTAAACACGTGTAAAGCTTGTAAAGTATTTGATAGTTTCGAGAATCTTTGACCTAGCGTAATAAGACTAGAAAGTACTTTTAACGGTGCAAAAGTATCGACTTCTATTTCTCGTGTACCGCCATTGATACTTAAATACTTTAATGGCGTCCTTTTAAATGAATCAAATGTAAAGTTATGTATAGCATAACTTTCATAATCACCTTGGAAATAATGAAGATTTTTCATGACAAAAAATATCTCTGCGAATGATCCTTTTGACGGTCCACCATAAGTAAACACATTTGTTAAACGTAAAACATCTGACCACGCCTCTCTTGGATACGTTGACAACAAATCATGTGATATATGAAGTACTTGTAGGTCATCTAGTGGTGCAAATATATTCCCCCGAAATGTTTTCATTGGATTATCGAATAAATTCAGTTCGGTTAAATGTGTCAATTTTTCAAAAGCTGATTTATCTATTGCACTTATATTACAGCTGCTGATATCCAGACATCTAAGTTGTGTATATCTAGCAAATATTTCCTTACCTAGACTGTTAAGGTTATTTTTTAACCAGAAGTAAATCTGTTGTGTTTCTTGGACATTCTGTCGGTATAAATGTTAACCGTCTTGAACTGCAGTCAAATCTTGAAACCTTTTCACTACATATTACTTCACATTGCCTTGAATAAACAGAAGAACTGAACAAAAGGAAAACCAAAACGGCAATCGCCAACATTTTGTTAAAACATTTTATCGGTAGCAATCCCGTTTCGAAATCTACCTAAACAATTTAATACAAGGAAAATTTAAACATAAATTCATTCATAGGCATTTGAACATTCCGAATCCATGAGGCTTATTGGGTTACATTTTAAATGTATTTTGGCGAAAAATAAAATGACTTTCTATTAAACAAATTCGCAAATAACCGGTCGTTTCACGATTTTTTTAGTGTTAGTCAGGTATTTATAACTGTACTGATAAATTGTTGTTGGTATTATACCTGATGACGATTTCTCTCGATAGCAACTAATTGCAGTTTACAGAGAGAATGAATGGTTCCTGTATAATATTTCATATACATAATCGATTGAACGAAAATATACTACTTTTAATAGAACAGATATCGAGAAAATGGCTATCATTGAATATATCTGGTGTTTTTTTCTATTTCATACGAAACTTATCCCAGGTTAATAAGAGGAGCATTGTCACCTTCAATCCGATTAAACCTGGCAACATTCTGTGTGTCTTTCGCAAGTCATGAGTCTGTAATTCAGTGGTTGTAGTTTGCTGATATGCAACATATTTCAAATGTCGTGTAAAATTGAGAATTCATCTTGAATCATCGATACTATTCTTTTAAGCTATATTTCAAATAATGTCATCTTCTTACGTCAAGTCTAAAAAGCACGGTAAATAATATTGAACACGGTCAATAGCCTATTATTGTGGTTTCTTTCACGTATGTTTATCTGTAGTTGAGGAGTAGGTTCAGTAATAACCCTTTTTGGTCCAAAAATATAGCAGTTTTACAAAATTTGTTTCCATGGTTACACAGGAACTTATCCATGATATAGAATGTTTTGCTTAGCAACTATCGCAATTCAGAAATATATTTAAGTACAGTTCTTTGTACGAACCAGGCAGAGTGCCATAACCATGTGATATATGAGATTTTCATATTTTTTTCTATAAATGACCTGGTAGAAGAAGTAATTAAACATGTTGAAAGTATGCATTTTCCTACAAAAGAAAATCAGAATAAAGATTCCCGAAGAATATCCGTTGGATAAATTAGTTATATGAATGTTATATAAAAAAGATAATGTGGTATGATTGCCAATGAGACAACTATCCAAAAAAGACCAAAATGACACAGGCATTAACAACTATAGGTCACCGTACGGCCTTCAACAATGAGCAAAGCCCATACCGCATAGTCAGCTATAAAAGGTCCCGATAAGACAATGTAAAACAATTCAAACGAGAAAACTAACGGCCTTATTTATGTAAAAAAAATAACGAAAAACAAATATGTAACACATAAACAAACGACAACCACTGAATTACAGGCTCCTGACTTGGGACAGGCACATAAATAAATAATGTGGCGGGGTTAAACATGTTAGCCGGATCCCAACCCTCCACCTAACCTGGGACAGTGGTATAACAGTGCATCATAAGAACGAACTATAAAAATTATATTATTACATTGATAACAGTGGATTATCGGATTTATCCATCTCGATAGTTAAATTATAAATTTTAAAGTCCTCGCCAAGGCTCGGACTTTAAATTTGATAATTTAACTATCTCGATTGGATAAATCCGATAATCCACGAGTAACTATGTAAGAATCTGTTTCTCTAATGATGAACAAAATAACTTTTCATTTTTTTTTAAACTAAAATCCCCTTCGAGTGCCTACCGCTTTCTAAAAACTAAAGCATGTGTTGTCAATTTCATTAACACCTGTTAGCATATTTTGATTCATCCGATGAGCTGAAAAAAGGTTATGACCCTTACATTCTTCAATCATCTTCTGGGATCACTGGCAACCACACGTTGATTAAAATTTTTTTACACAATGGGTTCGGAAAGGTATAAATTTTCATAGAAATTGAGAAATACAGTTATAAGATCTGTGAATATTTAAATCAATAATTATAACATTGACTATGCTCTTTGTAAGTTGGCATTATAACAGAGTAATATTGTATAACTGTTAATCGCGTTGAAGACGTTATTCGAACATTGATAAAATACGATGCTTCGGACGGATGAGCAATTTCTACTTCACATAAGGTACTAGTGTATTTGCTAATATTAATACAAACCCGGTAAATAGTCAAATTCGGTAGATCACATTCGTGAAAAATGAAAGGGACGGTTGTTACGACATTAAAAACATATCTGATGTCAACAATTAAACGGATATTCTATAGCTAGCAACCAACTCTAGATGGCGTCCGTAGAACGGAAGAGAAGATTTCAACTTCACAATTTGGAACTAGGGGTAATCTTTGTGAGCAGCAGCTCTCTGTCAAGAAACTCATGATAGAAAATACAAGCCTGGAAATATCGTTTCATGTGGGATATATATACTTCCTAATTAGGCGCTACTTGATGTTGCTACATGTAAAATTGAATTAGGAAGATGAAATAATCTCTTTTGTTTAAAGTTTTGTCCGCAATCGATCCTCATTGTCAATTTATAGATGTAATTCCAGGTATGAATGCTTAACATTTAATCATTCCTTTTTCGTCGTCTTCTTTTATAGTAAACTATATGTTCACTATATTGATTTACAATCAAGAATGGAAATGAGGTATGTGACAAAGGGAAAAAACCCAAACCAAAGAGCAGAAAACATCCGAAGACCACCAATGTGTATACAATACAGCGATAAACCCTCGCACCAAGAGGTGCCCTTCAGCTTGCCCCTAAACAAAAGCATGTATTAGTTCAGTGATAATAGACGTCATACTAGTCCTCGAAAATATATGAATGAACTAAAACCATTTCTCATAGGCGTGATAACCCTCATCATACATACCAGGCTATATATTTTGCATTTGTGACAGACGCGCGTTTCTCCTTCAAAGACTCAGTAGCGACGCTCGAATCAAACAAACATCCAAAGGTCGATTAAAGTAAAAGGCATCTCTAGGTACTTGCATTTCATATGGTTTGTAGTGGTCTTAAGTATTTGCAATACTACTACATTTTGTTTGATTTTTATTGCATAGAGTTTAAAACAAGTATGTTTTTTTAAACGTCAAAAAGTAAGGTCCACTTTGTTTATTATGCGTATCAAATTAAGGCCATGTTTTTAACAAAAGCTAGTCATTTGTACTTTCTGTACATACGTTAACGAGCATAAGTGAATCTTTAGTAATACATTTTTCGGAATGAACAAATAAGTATGCATTCAAACTTTAAAAGTTCTTCTTCGTAACTTGAATTTTCCAGACTAAGAAATTATTTCAAACATCAAAAACATATTTTGTCCGTCAGTTTTGGGTGCAGGCAAATACATTTTCAATATAAAATAGCGGATTTATTTCATATGGAGCAACCTTGATAAAGTTTTAATGAAGAAACATTTTTGACTTGCCAACATTTTTAAGCAAGCAAATCCGAATTATTTGCCGTGGGCGTATGGACAGAAACATTGCCAGGGTTTAAAGATTCTTTCTTTAGCATAAGGTATAATTATAGTTTAGCATTATTGTAAATTGTATAATACAGTATTATACTATAAAAAATTTAAAAAAAATAGTAATGATTATTTACTAATATTGCATTAAATATTCAAAATGATATTTGGTTTTTAGATTTAAAGTATTTTAACTTATTAAACTGGACAAATAGAAAAAAATGTAATAGGAAGACGATGCAGATAATTTGATCATTGCTAAGGAATTTCAATTATTTTTTGTAAAATTCATTCTAACTTACCGACATGTTGGAAAAAAAGTAAAATCACAAAAATACTGAACTTAGAGGAAAATCAATTCGGAAAGTCCATAATCACATGGCAAAATCAAATAACAAAACGCATCAAAATACTTTTTCCTGTTATATAAAAATAATTTTATTCGAATTTGATTGAGGGTATAAAGAAGTGTTATTTAAAATGAAAGAAACAGTTATCGTTTAAGTACTCATGACACTTTCCTATTGCATGCAGCGTAGTTACATCCTGTTAGAATATTTAATTTTGATTTACCAAATAAAATTGAGAATGGAAATGGGGAATGTGTCAAAGAGACAACAACCCGACCAAAATAAAAAAACAACAGCAGAAGGTCACCAACAGGTCTTCAATGTAGCGAGAAATTCCCGCACCCGGAGGCGTCCTTCAGCTGGCCCCTAAACAAATATATACTAGTTCAGTGATAATGAACGCCATACTAATTTCCAAATTGTACACAAGAAACTAATATAAAATAATACAAGACTAACAAAGGCCAGAGGCTCCTGACTTGGGACAGGCGCAAAAATGCGGCGGGGTTAAACATGTTTGTGAGATCTCAACCCTCCCCCTATACCTCGAACCAATGTAGAAAAATAAACGCATAACAATACGCACATTAAAATTCAGTTCAAGAGAAGTCCGAGTCTGATGTCAGAAGATGTAACCAAAGAAAATAAACAAGTACATATGGTTTGCATGCATCACGGTACAATGAATTTATAGCAGACACAAATTTTACAACAAATAATGTAATATTTTTCAATAACTATCATCATGATCATGTGATATTTGGTTCGATTATTTCCGCAGGATATTGGGATGCTGGTGATTGATACATGATCACGTGATATTTGGTTCATTTATTTCCGCCTGATATTGGGATGTTGGTGATTGATGCGTTGAATTTTGGTACTTCCTATTTTCCTTTTTCGTTGGGTACTTGGATGTTGGTGATTAATGCGTTGAATTTTGGTACTTACTATTATCATCGTTCATGTTAGGACTTTCATAAATAACAAATTAATTTCCTAATAATTGTCAAATGTTTAAGTTTATATGATTTTAAATAATATTTAACATTGTTTCAGCTTTTATTTTTTCACAATTCCACAATCAAACTTTTTGTTTTACTTTTCATAAAGATAAAGGGGACCGATCTGAATGAATTTAAATTAATAAAACTATAGGTAGGTGTGAATATAAGAAAGTTTTATCATATTTTGATGCTTTTTTTTGTGTCAAATTTACCATGCTGTCAATTTTGTAAATTTCTGATTTTTCGCCATTTTAGGTACAAATTGCAATTTTTTTAACTTCTTTGTTATAAATGATTGAAAAAATGCATATCAGGGATATTTGAAAAGAAAAAACGGGATGTGGGATGTACATGTTTCTGGTAAAATTATTTTGTGAATCCATCCCCCGTTTTCTCACAATTTTGGCTACAAAGACTGACTTGATTGGTAATAAAATTTGAAAACTTGATTACTCTAAAAATTCTCATTGGAAATACCCAATTTTTCACAAAGTTAAGATTGCTTATAACATTTTTAAAATTCATTGATATTTTCCACTTGTGTTAAATATTTTGGAAATAATCATGATAATTCCATAACGAGATTTCAACGAGACTGCACGTCAGAAGAGTTCATCCTTAACGTTCCATGGCTTGATCCAAACATTTCCAGAAAATGTTATTTTCATTTAATGTGTCTGTTTCACGAATGTGGTCATTGGCATCCAATGCCATCATTTGAAGAACACATTGCGGTATTTCTGTTTTGGTTATATTTTCCAGGTTTATAACAATTATTCTTGCTTGTAATCCCAGGAAATGTTCAATTCCAACAGTAGCTTCATAGTATGCCCAATCATTGTTCACAAATTCTTTTGAAATCACTAAGATTATCTTTTTGCATTTTGGAATTGAATTGTTTAAAGCAAAAAGTCTATGTTCTCCAGCAAGGACATCCCCTCTATCTAACAAAAGAAGTTTGTAATTCCGTCTCTCTTCGAGAAATAAGCGCAGAGGTCCATATACCCATTTATAGTCGCCATCGCAATAAGCTACATATGCATCATATTCAAGTGATTCTTCTTTTGACTTGCGGAAAAGTGGATTGGCCATTCCGATAAATAAACAAAAGTATTGTAGATGCAATTTGTAACGATATCCAAGTAGGATAAATAATAGAATCACACCGAATAAAGTTGCAGAAAAAATTAACCATATTGTCGTTATACATCGTATTCTCATAATTCGCAAGTAATTGTAGACGATATTTGTTTTTGTAATATTTTCATCGTTTCCGACACACGAATAACTACCATTGCTGTCAAGTTTCACTTTAATAGTAAATAACCATTCTACAAATGTTAATGAAGCACACGTACAGACAAGAGGATTTCCCTCTAATAAGACTGTCAATATCTTATTTGATTTTCTAAATAGCACTTCAATTGCGTCAATTTCCTGTGTAGTCAAAGATAAGGAGCCTACACAAGATAAGAGGTTTCTGTTCCACCGGTGTTTTCAGACGTGTCATTCCATATAAGTCGGTGATCAATTCAAAATTAATATATCAGAAGTCCTCTATGACACAGATATTTCAAAACGATCAACTCGAGTAAATCTTTCAATCTTTTTACTACATGAAGTAAATCACGCTAATTTTCAAATTTTGAGTAATGTAATGTCTTCTGACCAGACAATGAATGATCCACATTTTTTTATATTTATGACTGGCCCAACATCATTAATGTTCTTTCCTACCAAAGTGTCGACTGTGGCATCATCAAATGAAATGATAAACCTAATTTGTCCTGACGTAAAACAGCACAACGGGAGCCAGGTATTGCTCACATTTTAGTAGTATTTGCGAGTTTTTTTTCAAATTTCTAAACAATCATCCCTATATTTTTAAAGAAGGAAGCGCTTCTTGTAGTACATCATCTTTATTTACCTGCTCGTGTTCTCATGGATATGAGATTTAATTTTGAAATGAAGGTTAATTTTCGAATGACTGTTAGCCAATCAAAATAACCTATAATAGTGAAATATACACGCAATGTACTCATGTGTATGGTCAAATTTTGAACGACATCAAAGAAACACGAAGACATAATTCAAAAAGATTTGATAAAGAAAAGATGAGCGAGACTTTTGACTGTGTTCTATTTTACATAGCTATTGTTATAGATCAGACTGATATAGATGATGATCATTCTTGTAACTCTGGAGTCTCTAAAGATTGATTTAAGCTGTACTACTGTAGTCGGTACTGATGATTTTTTCAGTCCGTTTGCCGCATATCAAAAATAATTCATTCATTTCATAAGAATTATTGTAACATAGAGGCAAAAATTACTAAACTTTCGAAATCATAATTCTAAAATAATATCAAGAAAAAAAAGACACATTTCAAGTAAAACATAAAAAAACACAACAAAATACTTACATACAAGAGGGACGAAAGATACCAAAGGGACAGTCAAACTCATGAATCTAAAACAAACTGACAACGCCAAGGCTAAAAATGAAAAAGACAAACAGAAAAACAATAGTACACATGACACAACATAGAAAACTGAAGAATAAACAAAACGAACCTAACCAAAAACAAAACCAGGGGTGATATCATGTGCTCCGGAAGGGTAAGCAGATCCTGCTCCACATGTGGCACCCGTCCTGTTGCTTATGTGATTACAAATCCGGTAAATAGTCTAATTCGGTAGGCCACATTCATGAAAGGGAAGGGTATTGTAGTTACGACGTAAGGAACATATCTGATATCATTTGTGAAACGGTTATTCCATAACGGGCAACCAACTCGTGATGGCGTCCGTAAAATTTACGAAGGGATGACTTCAACTTCACCATTTTGAACTCTTGGTTTAATAGCTTCCTTGTGAGCAGTAACCCTCTATCAAGAAAATCATGATAGGAAATGCAAGCACGGGAATATCGTACCAATTGGGAGATATATACCCCGTATGAAGGTGCTGCTGGAATGTTGCTACTCAGAAACGTGATTGATTTTAGGTGATCCCGTAGTCTTGCGATGATTAGTCTAAAAGTTGAAAAATTTGACATTTGATTTGAGTTTTGTGAGTGATTGTTTATTATCTACATGTATTTCATGATGTACTAGATATTTATAAATCAATTGATGATACTATAGGGATGTATTGTTATATGAAGTGGGGATTTACATTGGACACAACAGGGTTAAACTTCCTGTTATGAATGGTTAAATATTTTAACATTGTTAACAAAAGATATTTAGCACAATGAACTTAAGGTATGAGGTTTACAGTTATATATTTAAATGTTAACGTTATGGCTGACTGGCTTTATTGGGTATGGTGAACCGATCAAAAGATATCATTTCATGGTGATACATTCAGAAATTAGATTAGAATTGTAAAGATTTACATAATAGTTTTATCACAATGTTTACAACTCAATGTGTATTCTTTCTTTGTGTAAACTGTACTTTTTCATTGGTTTATTCCGGATATTGTGAGATTTCAATAAGTATAACGGAAATAAGATGTGACTGTAGTTCGCAGAATTTCACATTTATACCTACAGAATGTCCACAAAATACATCAGGATTATATCTGGCTAACAATGACCTTGGCATTTTAGGTAAGGAAGCATTTTCTAGATATAAACAACTTAGTTATCTGGATATAAGTAACTGTAAAATAGCGTCAATCGACCAATCAGCTTTTGATTATTTGACCCAATTAAAAGAACTAAAATTTGTCAATAATCCACTGAACACATTTCAAAGTAATGTATTTGCACCATTAACTGAGCTACGAGTTCTTTCCATATCGTATACTCTACTGTCAACGTATCAAAGAGAATCGTGGTCTGACTTTATCAGACTTACAACACTGTATTGTGATGATGGCCCATCGAATGGAACATTTTCTGAGATATTTTTTGCCATGAAAAGTCTAAATTTCTTCGCAGTTGATTATCAGAGTGATGTTATTTATAACTTTACATTTCATTCATTTAAAAGGACGCCATTAAAGCATTTACATATAAATAGTCATTTACGGGAAATTGAAATCGATGGTTTTGCACCGTTAGAATTTCTTTCTAGTCTTATCATTCCAAATCAAAATTTTCTTAAACTATCAAAAACATTACCAGCTTTGCACGTGTTTGAAAATCGAAAAATGGAAGAATTGGATTTGAGAAATAATTTTAGAAATTATGGTGAATATGTAATTTCGGCTGATCTATTTGCATATATCGGTAACATTTGCGTCAAAAAATTATCTTTGAGTTGGAATGGCATTAGGAGGATAGATGCTATCGCCGTTCAGAAGATGAAATACAAACATTGTCTTGAGACTTTAAACTTAAATAACAATGACTTTGACTATCACCAGGATCTTATTATCTTGTATCTTAATTTCTTTATTAACATTAAACGAATAGACATTTCTTCGATAACAAGTCGATCTATTGAAAGCATTCGCGAACAAAACAGTAATGGCACTGGAATCCTGGATCACAGAGCTATATTCGATACTCGATCAGATTGGTCTATAAGACTACCTTATTCACTCGAATTTCTAAACGCATCATTGATAATCGGACGAAATGATCCAATAAACAGTATAACTTTCAAGGGTATAAAACGATTGGAAATCTTTGACCTCTCATACTCATCACTTGCAGACGACTGCAATTACACAGTGAGGGGACTTCAGAACGTGCTGATACTTAATGTATCACATTTCAAATGTGGTCTTTTAAATCCATACTTTCTGCAATCTGCAGTCAATTTGGAACAGTTGATAATGCAAAGTTCTTCACTAAGTATTGGCCTTAAATATGATCACTATAGTCAATTCCTCTCTGGGCTCGAACGTTTGCAGTATATAGACTTTTCAAGAAATGCATTTGAAGACCATTTCAGAATTTCAACATTTAAAAGTCAATTAGACAGTTTGCAATCTTTGATTCTTGAAGGAAATTTATTCACAAGTGTTCCCTTAAATTTAGAAGAATTCAACCGTCTGCGTTTCCTTAACATCAAAAATAATAAGATAGCCTACTTGACAACAAAAGAAACTGACGCCATTGAAGTGCTATTTAGAAGATCAAATAAAACAATGACAGTGTTATTAGATGGCAACCCTCTTGTTTGTACTTGTGCTTCGTTAGATTTTGTAGAATGGTTATTTACTACAAAAGTGAAACTTGACGGCAATTGTAGTTATTCGTGTGTCGAAAACGATGGAAATATTACAACAACAAATATCGTCTACAATCACTTGCGAATTATGAGAATACGATGCATTACTACAGTATGGTTAATTTTTTCTGCAACTTTATTCGGTATGCTTCTTTTATTCATTCTAGTTGGATATCGTTACAAATTGCACCTACAATACTTTTGTTTATTCATCGGAATGGCCAATCCACTTTTCCGGAAGTCAAAAGGAGAGACACTTGAATATGATGCATATGTAGCTTATTGCGATGGAGACTATCAATGGGTTTATGGACCTTTGCGCATATTTCTCGAAGAGAGACGAAATTATAAACTTCTTTTGTTAGATAGAGGAGATGTCCTTGCTGGAGAACATAGACTTTTTGCTTTAAACAATTCAATTCCAAAATGCAAAAAGATAATCTTAGTGATTTCAAAAGAGTTTGTTAACAATGATTGGGCATATTATGAAGCAACTGTTGGAATTGAACATTTCCTAGGATTACAAGCGAGAATAATTGTTATAAACCTGGAACATATAACCAAGACAGAAATACCGCAATGTGTTCTTCAAATGATGTCATTGGACGCCAACGATCATATTCGCAAAACAGACATATTAAATGAAAATAACATTTTCTGGAAATGTTTAGATCAAGCGATGAAACGTTAATGAAGAACAGTGTCGTGATGGCTTTTTCAATTTATGCTATTCAACAATTGTTGTTTCATTGTACAAATGCAGTTTCAGTCTTAAACGTATACAAATAAAGTAAACATTAAAAACCTGCACGGTGGTATTATAGATATGATGACCACTATATGAACGAAAGGAATGAAAGAAACAAATGACATCACAATACGTCTAGATGTGCTTGCAGGTATGAGCAACAATTTATCTTAACACAAATGTATATAAAAATATAATTACAGACGATCATATGACTGTAAAAGTAAAATATCATTATCGGTAAACGCTTAAACGATATACATGTATTTTTATAAAAACTAGAGGCTCTAAAGTGCCTGTGTCGCTCACCTTGGTCTATGTGAATATTAAACAAAGGACGCAGATTGATTCATGACAAAATTGTGTTTTGGTGATGGTGATGTGTTTGTACATCTTACTGAACATTCTAGCTGCTTACAATTATCTCTATCTATAATTAACTTGGCCCAGTAGTTTCAGAGGAGAAGATTTTTGTAAAAGAATACTAAGATTTACGAAAAAATGGTTAAAACTTGACTATAAAGGGCAATAACTCTTAAAGGAGTCAACTGACAATTTCAGTCATGTTGACTTATTTGTAAATCTTACTTTGCTGAACATTATTGCTGTTTACAGTTTATCTCTATCTATAATAATATTCTAGATAATAACCAAAAACAGTTAAATTTCCTTAAAATTACTAATTCAGGGGCAGCAACCCAACAATGGGTTGTCCGATTCATCTGAAAATGTCAGGGCAGATATATCTTTACCTGATGAACAATTTAACACCTGTCAGATTTGCTTTAAATGCTTTGGTTTTTGAGTTATAAGCCAAAAACTGCATTTTACCCCTATGTTCTATTTTTAGCCATGGCGGCCATCTTGGTTGGTTGGGTGGGTCACCGGACACAATTTTTAAACTAGATACCTCAATGATGATTGTGGCCAAGTTTGGTTTAATTTGGCCCAGCAGTTTCAGAGGAGAAGATTTTTGTAAAAGTTAACGACGCCGGACGAAGGACGCCGGACGCCGGACGACGACGGACGACGGACGCCAAGTGATGAGAAAAGCTCACTTGGCCCTTCGGGCCAGGTGAGCTAAAGAACTATAAAATTGAAATCGCGTTTAGGTTAAATACATGAGTTTGACATTCCACAAGAATTTATGAACAAATTGTCGAAATTATTTAACCTGTTTATCCAAATTAACGCAAAAGTCATAATTTTGAAATATTATCACAGGACTATAATTAAGAACGCCAGACGCGTATCGTCTACGTAAGACTCATCAGTGACGCAAATATCAAAATATTTATAAAGCCAAACAATTACAAATTAAAGTTGAAGAGCACTGAGGATTAAAAATTCATAAAAACAGGAAATTTATAAAAATGACCACATCCTAGAAAATACTTACTATTTGTCCAATATAAAAGACCATTTCATTGCTCTAATCTTATGTCTTTCTTTTTTGAATTTGGTTATTATGGTGCAGGTAACTCCAGAAAAATGCTTCGGCCGAAACCCATTTTTGAATGTTTACTTTCATGTATACAAATTCTAGATTACAAGTTATGCTAATTATGTGTTTGATACAAACCATATCTGTTTATTTAAAGTTTTAATATTTTTATATTTTAACAGGATATAGCTATAATATATACAGCACAAGGTCAGGAAAGTATGTGAAGTGAAGCGAAGTTTTTTGTGTTTCTTCCCATTTAAATACCATTTTCTGATATCAATATTCAGATCAATATCTTAGTTGTTGAACATTACCTTATATATCAGGTAAAAAAGAACGAGCAATTTGAAGAATAGGTTAAAATGAAAGACACCATTTTAATACACGCATGAAAGGAAATCATTCCGTTATAAGAGCTCCTATTTTCATCTTTTCTGTATTACAAAAACCTAAATGTCTTATTTTAACTGTATAACCATTTATTTTTGCTTATCGAGAAGCGGGATAGAATAATTTAAGACTGCAGGGAAGATTAACTTTGTTATTTTATAGCTTTAACTGAGGTAAAGGCGGACCATATTTTTGTGTATATATAATTTGAGTTGTACTTAGGTGGGGTTAGGTGAAAATTAATAAATTTAGAAGTTAAAATTGATACTATAAGCTGGTAGAGCATCCATCAATTAAGGATAAAAATAAGCTAAAAATATTGATAGGTCATGGACCTCCTTTTCGAAATATTTGAGATTTACAATATGGCAGGAAAAGGCTGGCTCGGACTTTTACCTTATATTTGCATTGGTGTTATTAGATCTCAAAACAAAAGAAAGAAAATTAAGAATCTTCTAAAATTTTGGTAAATGACCTTTCATGAGCTATTAAGTCTTATATGAAAAAATAAATGGGTGTTATTGGGGAAAATATTTTACATTGTATTGTATGGAAAAAACCCAAGGAGTCCGAACATTTGACACAAATTCCAAAACCTCACCTTAGTACATCTTTAAATAAAATTTACTTCACTTTTTGCTACATTATGGACAAACGTGCAGTTATTTTTTGCCATTCTTTCATTCGTAGGTTAAATGATTTTGTTTTATGCAATAAACATAAGGGCCAGTCAAATTTGTCTTTTTACGAAAGAGATATTTTAGTATTAATTATTAAGAAACTAAGGTTTCAACTCCCTCAGGCAAAGTTGGCTTGAGATGAATTTGGCTATTATTTTAGAAAATTTTTGACATACAGCTCTTCAACGGGATCGGTACTTATACATCTTCGGATTTCATATGTTTGGCTTTGAGCGTTCCTGATGAAGGTAAATCCAGAAAAGCGCGTCAGACGCAAAGAATTAATAACGTGTTGTTTTCAATATTTTACATCACTGGGTCGATACCTCTGCTTGTGGACTATCAGTCCCCGAGGGTATCATCAGCTCGGTAGTCAGTATTTCGGTACTGACATGATTTAACAAACTGTACTAAAATTGTCCGTTTAAAAATTTATTAATTATTAAGAAACTAAGGTTTCAACTTCCTCAGGCAAAGTTGGCTTTAGATGAATTTGGCTATTATTTTAGGTATTTTTTTACATACAGCTCTTCAACGGTTTCGGTACTTATACATCTTCGGATTTCATATGTTTGGCTTTGAGCGTTCCTGATGAAGGTAAATCCAGAAAAGCGCGTCGGACGCAAAAAATTAATAACGTGTTGTTTTCAATATTTTAGTAAACTTATTTGGTTTTGGTGGCGGCAATGTACGTCAAGGTCTACAATGTATGTTTCAACCATGCTTATTAAAAAATTATAGCTGAAGGTAAACCCAATGTTGTATTTTTGCAAGATGGGGGTAATGATATTAATCATGATAGTGTTGACCAAAAACTATAAGCTCGAAATAAAACTTCATTTGAGGGTTTCATCATTAATGGTTATGATGTAAAACATATTATTGTCGGTCAACTTTTTCACCGTTTTAACGCGAATCGGCAATGAAATTACAACGAAATTGTTAATGAAGTAATTGCACATGTAAAATTGATCATTAAGAAAGTTTTGGCATCACAGAGGCATGTGGTCTGATTCTGAATCACTGATAGCAAACGACGTTGTGCATTTAAATGAAAAAGGCAATTTAAAGTTTGCAAATAGTATCAAATCCGCCTTAGACATCTGTATGAGACGTGTTTTATTTTAATGTATGCATATGTTACTCATTACTTTGAATTTACGATGAGAAAATATGTTTTTTTCTAAATATGTCGCAACCCAACACTTATTTTGTTTCATTTATTGATCATCATTTTCTAATATTTTATTTTTCAAACCTAATTTCCTTGCTAATTTGGATAAGGTTACCGTTTTTTAATTGGTGCAGAGGTCGTGGTTGCTTGTTATAATGACCTTTTGTGTATTTGTTTTTGCAAATAAACCAATTTTCCTTACTAGCTTGGTATAAGATGGATGATATTTTAACTGGTGCGGAGGGCTTAGTTGCTTGTACTCATGTGTATTTGCTTCGTCAAATATGTGTTAATGCAGTGGTAATTTTATGGTTAATGCTTCGTCACGAAACTCGTGCTACTTCAGTTATTATTTTGATACGGTGATATTGGTTTGGAACATATTAATATTTGCATTGTAAGCTATCATAGGTTATAATTGCCAGGTATTATATTTTAAATAGATACTGACTAAAATTATATGCTATAGTCTTTCTAGTCATATAACATGTATAGGCTCTCCAAATCCTTCTAACTCGCATGTTGAAAGTTGTTGGAAACCTTAACAAAAGTTTCGTCATTTAAAATTTACTCAATTATTGCTGCATTTAAACTTAGTCAACCACTTAAGATTTTAAATAAACTCATTGTAGATACCAGGACTAAATTTAGTATATACACCGGACGCGCGTTTCGTCTACAAAAGACTCATCAGTAACGCTCGAATCCAAAAAAGTTATAAATAGCCAAATAAAGAACGAAGTTGAAGAGCATTGAGATCCAAAATTCCTGAAATTCCAAATACAGTTAAATTAGTCTATGCCTGAGGTAGAAAAGCCTTAGTATTTCAACAAATTCACAATTTGGTAAACATTAAATTTATAACTATACTAATATCAGTGATAATTCATGTGTCCTCGGTTGCACTCAATTTCACACACTTAAAAAAATAAGATTCGAAGAGGAAAACTCATAGATAAATTTCAGCTCAACTTCCAGTTATTGCATTGTAATATGAATTTCGATTTTGCCTATTCTCGTCAATAAATGAACGAAATAGTCCTAAGAACAAGACAAGTTTTTACAATGGGCTGGCCTTAGTGCTAAATACACGAGGAACACGATAAAAAAGACGTTCATTCTTATTTTAACAAAACGGAGTATGCTTGCCAGTAAAATTTCTTAATACTGTTATGAACTGAGTTCATGTTAGAAAGTAAAGATGCCCGTACACTCATGAGCAAAGGGACAAATACAGAAGATGAAAAAACAATAAACCAAATGTATGTCTGACTAATTATTTTTAACAATAAGAATATTTGAGGTTACATATTAAATGATCTCTCTCTCTCTCTCTCTCGCTCTCTCTCTCTCTCTCTCTCTCTCTCTCTCTCTCTCTCTCTCTCTCTCTCTCACTTACTCACATACAACACTTAATACTTTCACACATCTGTTTTTCTACAATATGTATCATGACTTACTTTTTGATAGAAATATTTTTAAAGGAATAGATTTACTCATAGTTTATAAATTATTTCTTTTCTCTTAACTAAGCATAGATCAAATGAAAACAATGCTTATATAAATAATTCTTTGGTAATTATGATTAGCAGATTATATAATATACTTTCATGATTGCAACCAAGAAACACATTCTCTTTGTTGAGATCAAAGTTTACCAAAAAACGTTTCACAATGATATTAGAAATAGACTGCCACAATTGAAATGTTATTGGGCATTCAAAAACAGATGTTCAATGGTTTTTCTCCAAGTTTACAAAATTTACATAACCTGGTATTTTCTAATTTCATTTTGAACAAAAAGGTATTAGTTGCTATAATCCTATGCAAAAATGTCTATTGACAGGTTTTTAAATAAGCATCTCTACAAGATTTTTTTTTATTATGAAATATTCTGACCTTTATGTAGTATAAATAACTAATAGTTTTTTTCAAAAATTTGATTGTTGGTAGTTGAATAACTGCATCTACTCAGTTTTCATATACAAATTTGACTTTCACATTACACATGTTACACCTGCTTTTTTTAAAGAAAGTATCACCAGTGTTAGACAGTTTTCTTTGAGGCATTTTTCATAGTGTTAGAGATTTTTTATATCAGACCATAATATTTAATAAAATTGTTGGTTTGTACTTTTTTGGAAATTGCTAAAATTTATTAAAAAATCATATTTTCACGATAAGTAAGGTCACTTACTGACTGCACATACCCCTTTTCCCATTGAATGTAATGAAGCAAATCATCCTAAGAAGAAAAATTCAAAATATCTAAGAATAAAATGTCACTGACAGAAATCTCAGTAACACGAAGTGTTGGCCCACACCGAACCACACGCCAAAAAGAGATCCCAAATGTTACTAGATACGTGTAAAACTATTCAAACGGGAAAACCAACGGTCTTATCTATTAAAAAAACAAGAAACGAGAAACCTTTTTGATCACGTCAACAAACGACAACTACAACATCAACATGACACAAAATTGTAAACCAACTTAGCAAAGAGCTCGATTTGCGACAAGGAATAATTTTTTTTAGAGAACTTCTCTAGGTGTGATAAATTAGGATAGAGACATATTATAGCAGGTTGTGGATATCTTAACGCCAAGTTATAATTTGATTTTGAGTAGTTCAAGTTATATCCCAATTAATTGTACCTTAAACATGGAACACACATCATTGGTAGTGTATTCAACAAACGATCCTTTTGATAAACATATCCAATTTTCTGATGTAGAACTGTTTGCTTATCAGAACTCTCATTTGTCTTTTGAATTATTGAAATACTTAGTATTTTTACCTCGGGAAAAGATTATCTCAGCTGTATTCAGCACAACTTTTGGGAATTTTGGTTTCAATACTCTTCAACAATGTTTAACTTAGTATTTTATTTGACCTTTAATTTTTTTTGGGAATCGAGTGTCACTGATGAGTCTTGGGTAGACGAAATGTGCGTCTTGCGTGAATATTAAATTTAATCCTTGTATCTATGATGAGTTTATTGTCAGAAAGATAGTTACTTTAAAAATAGTAGCTCAAGCATAATCTAATCTTAAGCTAACCAGAGAGGCGAAAGACACCAAGAACATATTTAGGCTTATAAGTCAAAAACATACTGATAATCTATTGGCATAGAAAAACGACAAAACTGTACAACAGTTTAACCCCAACGATCCTGCTACACACATAAAATCAATTAAAGTGGGGAAATTTTACGAATAACCAATAATGTTTAAACAGTAGGACAACAAAATTACACAAGTATTTCACAAATGTATCCATGTATAAAATATTTGTTAATGTAATGACATCTGTTAATGTTTAGGGTAGCTTTGAATATTTTAAACAACCTTTAAATACCACTAAACAGATTATTATATATAACAAACACGAAAAATTATGTGTATTTCATTTCTTGGTGAAAACTGTCTCATTGATGTATATGTAAAAAAACAAAATCTTTAAACAACACGTTCAATAATTTAATGAGTCCTAAGCGCATTTCTAGATTTACTTTTATCAGGAACGCTCAGAGCGAAATATTTAAAAGCCGAGGATGTATGAAAACCGAAACAGTTGAAGAGGTATATAACAAAAAACACCTAAATAAAGCCAAATCCATCTTAATACTGACTACTAAGCTGATGCTACCCTCGGGAAATGATTCTCCACCAGCAGAGGTATCGATCCAATGCTGTAAAAAAAATTAAAAGACAACACTTTTAATAATTTAGTGCGTCCGAGGCGCTTTTCTGGATTCAACTCCAATTGTGAACTGGATAAAGAACTGTTTTATTAGCACTTATACTACATTTTCTTATCTGTGTCTTTTATAGAAATAAAGTCAATACCCGATCTCTTTAAAGTCTGTTCAATTTTGTATTAAAGATATTAATTTCAAATATTAGCGAAACTTTAGAAACAGTTCACCTTCTTCTTATAGCATCTCTGTTGTTACTTTTGTATACTCTTAAAACTGAAGATAAGTGCAATGCAAGTGCATACGGGCATATTTGGTTACTTTACTTATATGCATTTTATATGGTCTCTAATGGTCTTCAATGGTTTTTATGGCAATCATACTTCCTTCTATTTAATTGTTAGTGCTTAAAACTTTTAAAGATGCGGCTCATTCATCACCAAATAGTAAGTGATATTTATCCTATTTAAAAAAAATCAAAATTAAGCAATTCACAAGGCATGCAATTAATAATATGTAGCTTCGTATCATGTGTATTTTAGTCCAGGCGCCATCTAGATAACTATCGAGATGACTAATACAACAGCCGACGGCCATGGTAACAATATATAAACATTAATATAACTAGATAATGCAAAAAGAAATTTCTATGTCAATTCATTCTTTTTTCAATTGACCTCAATTTTGAGGTTAAAAGGATGTATATTTTTGAATTTACCTGTATTAGAATGGCATTTAGGTGATCGAATCAGACAAATCATAATGTTTACCTCTGTTTTACTTTCAATGAATGTTGACATTATTTTCCTTGTACATTCTTAATCATGTATAATCCATCTCTAGCTTAGGAATTAAATTGAAGATCACTTGAAAACGAATTCAATGAGGTCTTATTATTCTCTTGCAAGTGTATAATTCATCAACGATATTTTTTAGCTTATTTTGACAAAATATAAGCACACTGACTGTTAAATAAATGATTGAACAAAAGTTTTTATGTTTCTCGTAGCTTGTGTCCCCAGAACAATACACTATCATTATATTTACAGTATAAAAACCGTAATGGCTATTTAAAAATATTGCTTTATATATTCCAAATGATATTTGGTGGTTGTGTAATGTATGTTATCTTGAATCTAATAAGAAGACACAATTAGTTACATTTTCAAATAAAAGAAATGTCATTTATTTATGCATTTAAATGGTGTCACTATTTCTAACCTTTATTTCGATTTGTTCGATTTTTTTTACCTATGAAATATGTAATTTTATACAAAATAGATTTAGGTATATGGGAGTGGTATTTGAAATGAAAGAAACCCGTTATCGTTTAAATTTTACTATTGTAGCAACTTTGTCACATCCTGTTAGAATGTTTAATTTTCATTAAACAAAAGACACATGGTTTGCATGCGTCACGGTCCAAGGAACTTACACCAAACACATTTTACAAAATAATTTCTCATTTTTCAGTGACAGTCACTTGATCTTTGTTTATTTTTATTTTTCGTTGGGTACTTCAATATTGGTGATTGATGCGCTGAATTTTGGTACTTCCTATTTTCCTTTTTAGTTGGATACTTGGATGCTGGTTATTGATGCGTTGAATTTTGGTACTTCCACTTTTCTTTTTTCGTTGGGTATCTGGATGTTTGTGATTAATGCGTTGTATTTTGGTACTTTCTCTTTTTTTTCGTGTTAATACTTTGATAAAACAGATATACTTGTAAATAAATGTAAAATTTAAACTCTACATGATTTAAAAAATAGGTGTTGATGTTCCCTATTTAACAAAAAAGTATGATAAATGTAATATGTATGAGTTTCTCTTCCTTTTTTACTAACAAAAAGCCCACTAATTTATATTAGATATCCCAGTATATATAAATTAAAAAAGTATGAATTCAAATTTATTTGATATTATAATTTTATCATCTATCCTTTATAAATGACAAAGTTGTCTTCACTAACGTTCCATTGCTTGATCTAAACATTTACAGAAAATGTTATTTTCATTTAATGTGTCTGTTTAACGAAGATGGTCATTGGCGTCCAGTGACATCATTTGCATTACACATTGCGGTTTTTTTTAATTTTATATTACTCTCCAATTTTTTTCGTTTGCAACCCAATTAAATGCTCAGTCCCAATAGTAGCTTCATAGCTCGCCCATTAATTGTTAACAAACTCATTTGAAATAAATTAAGATAATCTTTTTACGTTTTGAAATGGAATTACTTATGGCAAGTCTATTTTGACCAGGCCGTACATCCCCATTTCCTCTGTCTGACAAGATAAGATAATAACTGTGTCTCTCTTCAAGAAATGAACGCAAAGGTCCATACACCATTTCATAGTCGCCATCACAATAAGCTTCATATGTATCAGATTCGAGTGATTCTTCCTTTGACTTTCGGAAAAGTGGATTGGCCATTCCGATAAATAAAGAAAAGTATTGCAGTTGCAATTTGTAGCGATATTCAAGTAGGATAAATAATAGAAGTACACCGAATAAAGTTGAAGAAAAGATAACCCATACTGTCGTAAAACATCTTATTCTCATAATTTGCATATCATTGTAGACGTCATTTGTTGTTGTAATATTTCCATAATTTCCGAAACACGAATTACTACCATTGCTGTCAAGTTTGTCACAATTGTCATTCAATGATTCCACCTCTGGATTATTCTTCGTGGATTTCTGAAATTCATGGTTTACTGTAACCCACGAAAACCAGGAAAACAGGTAAACCACGAATAAAACAAAATCCACAGTAGGGAAGCAGGACATGTCGCCCCACTGACAAGTCGCCCCACACCTAATCTCCCCACTTTTTCACCAACTCGCCCCACTTGGATCACCAACTCACCCCCCTTTTTTTAAAAATCGCCCCACATGTGAAATTGGTTAAATCGTGATTAATATTACTCCTGCCAACTCGCCCCACTTAATGGAAAACGGTAATATTTAGCTTAATATAAAATTAGAAATTTAAACTCTCTCCACTTAAATGAAAACTAATCTACACAGAATACAAACAAACCGAAATTTATTTAATTAATATAATTTACATACTGAGATTATCTAAAAATTCCTAACCTTCTATCTGTTTTATTTCAACTATGCAGAAGAAAAGAACAACAAATAAAGAAAGCATTTCAAACATTCCCATAAGTGGGACCAATTTCTTACTGTTATATATTACAAAAAAGGAATAATATAAGAAGTTTTCATAAGGTTTCAATGGAATAGCATCTTTTTCCATAGGTGGGGCGAGTTGGCAGGAGTAATAAACACGGAATTTAACTTATATACAACGGGATAACATCTTTTTCCATAAGTGGGGCGAGTTGGCATTACTACATTTATCCTGGTTAATAATATATTCTAACATGACGTCCTTCAAACGCTTTGAGTACACACCCGTGGTAAAATATGAATATATTGATAGGGCTGTTCCTATTGTACTCCCACGTCATATGTATTTTAATGAATGAGCTACCCGACGTCATAGAACAACGACGTCAGAATATAAGCATTTTACGGGAAAATACACGCTTGTGAAACCGAAAATCATCACAACTAGAACACGCAAACAAACGATGCAAATATGTGATATAAGCCAATTTAAAAAAAAAATATATACGACATATAAGTAAATTATCATTAAATTCACCCAAAACTATCTAAAAACATAATGGTAAATAGTTTAGCATGTCACTAATTCAGTTTGTTCCGTTCTTTTACGCCAACTGAATGGTGCGTTTATTTATGGCAACGGCAAATATCAGCCTCTACCTAGAGCGCTTCGACCCAAAACAATTGCCGTATTTGTCCTATTAGAATCGAAATAATTTATGGGGGCTTGGATATATCTAGATTTTACCATGGGTTGTCCCTTTATGCCGATATTTTACCCCTCGCTATCGCTCAGGGTAAAATATTTGTCATAAAGGGCCAACCCGTGGTAAAATAACGATATATTCAAGCCCCATTGAATTATTTCTTAATTAATCTAGATATTATCGTTTTCCATAAGTGGGGCGAGTTGGAAGGAGTAATAATCACGGAATTTCAGTTATATACAACGGGATAGCATCTTTTTCCATGAGTGGGGCGAGTTGGCTTTACTAAATTCATCCTGGTTAATAATACGTTAATCTAGATTTTATCGTTTTCCATTCAGTGGGGCGAGTTTTCATGAGTAATATTAACGGGATTTAACACATTTCACAAGTGGGGCGATTTTTTTAAAAGTGGGGTGATTTGGTTATCCAGGTTGAAGCGGTTTTTTTTAAAGTGGGTCGAGTTGGTGAAAAAGTGGGGCGATTAGGTGTGGGGCGACTTGCCAGTGGGGCGACTTGTCATGGATTTTCTACTGTGGAAACCATGACAAGTCGCCCCACAGGCAAGTCTAAAGGCAACAGTAGTATACCGCTGTTCAAAACTCATAAATCCATGGACAAAAAACTAAATATAAGAGGAAAACAACGACACAACACTGAAAAGTAACACACAGAGAAACGAACCAAGCATCAGACAAAATCCCACGAGAACAACAAATATAACATCAAAACCAAACACATGAATTTGGGATAGACAAGTACCGTGACACGGTATAAAGAAAATAAGAGAAAACAAACGACGCAACGTTGAAATGTAACACATGTCTCTGCGTCGCCAGGTGAACTCAATTTGCGACTGTAAAACCCCCAGTTTACCCACGCAAATCCCCAAAGACAATACGGTATCTTCTTATTTAGACTTCTGTGCTTACATTGACTATCATTGATATGATAATATTTATAAATAAACTGTGTACAACCCTTTTGAAATTGTTGAAATATCAAGGTTTTTCTATCTCAGGAATTTAGGATTTTTGTGGTAAACCGGGGTTTTTACTGTCGCAAATATCCGTTTACCTGTCTCTGCGTCGCCAGGTAAACTCAAAATTGCGACAGTAAAACCCCCAGTTTACCCCCACAAATCCTCAAATACAATACGGTTATCTTCTTATTTAGACTTCTGTGCTTACATTTACAATCATTGCTATGGTTATATTTATAAATTTACTGTTTACACCCCTTTTGAAATTGTTGAAATTTTCTAAGGCTTCTCTACCTCAGAAATAGATTACATTAGCTGTATTTGGCGAAAACTTTACGAATTTCGGTCTTCAATGCTTATCTTTGTACTTTATTTGAACTCTTTCATTTGTTTGGATTTGAGCGTCACTGAAGAGTTATTGTAGACGAAACGCGCGATTGGCATAAATACTAAATTCAATTATGGTATCTATTAAGAGTTTTCATCAAGACTTTGCTAGGACGTCCATTTACCGACACGTATTACCGCTTTCTTCAAACATTGCGGAGACACAGCAGTCACGGTTGCATATATAGGAGTACAAAAGAGGCAGATATTCCAGTACCTGTACAATATTTATAGGATGGTCTGCTATCGGCTTACATCATCTACATAATTAAAATTTAACTGTTGAGAGTTGAAAATATCGTAATACACATTTGCTGAGAACAGATATTTTAGTATTGATACGAAATTTGTTTCTTACACCGATCACGACATGTGACAAAAGCATCCAGTAATAACTAAAAAACCAACCGATGTCTAAGAATGAGCTTATCTATTTTCATCCTAGGTACATGTAGGTTGCGAATTATAGTGTATAGCATAAATATTACGCATCTCAATATGAATTTCGTACATCTGCCATCTTTAATCACCAACATAGTTCTAATACATTTTATTTTAACTTATACTAAAATGCATAAATATTAGTTAAACAGATTGTAAAAATATTCAATTCAATAATTAAAATCTCTTTGCAGCAAATTTGCGCAATGCATTCTGAAAAATTTCAACAGACCGATGCAATTCTTTCCGCATGGATTTTCTTGTCGCTAAATAATTTTAAAGCAATTTCCAATAAAGTGAAGGTCTCCCGTGCATTCCAATTCGGTATCAAATACTTTTCTTCTGTACAAATTGTAGACCATCAATGATATCCTAACACTGCCTTACATTGTTGAGGTGAAAATAAGCATATGCTGTGGGAGGAAATGGACATGTAAAAGTCCTTCCCTCTATTATAATTTTATCTGGTGTTAATGTTGAATCTCCGGAAAATCATTTTCACACGCATTATTTTCAACAGATTGACAACACTCTTCCTGTGGATTGATAGCAGTTTAAGTGATTGGTGATGGAGATCTGACGAGGTCATCTCGCTATACAGTTTTTCGAACGTACATTTCAATAAAGACTACCGTATAATGTGTAAAGCTAAACTGTATCGTTTTCTCTTGTGAAAGAAAAGGAAGCTATCAATAGGCATCCAGATACAGCGTCATGATAGATATTTGTTAGCAGATTACTTAGACACCGTTTGTACTATTTGTATTGGTATATCGACATTTGGACCATCAAGTGGTAAACGTTGAGCTTGATTTTTGCACCACTGTGATATGCAATATGTGTTTAAATGAAGATTATTGACATAATATTGATTTTGATAATCCTGTATTGAATATATTAGATTCAGAATAACGTTCTTAATTATATACATAAAACAACATGTCGGATTTTACTATTTTCTAAACATCATTTACATATGAGGTTAATGGTTTGATAGGGAAATTCCATATCGACACATCAAAGTTAGATATTTAACTGAAAATAAGATGTACCGCCAACCAAAGATAAGCAATGTATACAATTTGTCTATAAGTATTTTACGAGCACGACCCACGAGCATTGATGGTCCACGATTATTTCACGAGATGACCTTGTCAGAAGTATGTCAGGCTTCCATACAGATAATTGTAGTTCTTCAGAAAATAATTGTTTTCAGGAAACAAGAACAGAGTAAATCTTTACATTCACAGTATTTTGCATTAACATCTTGTGAAATATTTTTTAACACAGTATATATAAAGATACAATGTATAATAAAAATACATATATATATGTAATGGGGTGTGTGTAAATTCTAAATTTTCTTTAGGTGATCCATGACATCCTATCGGTATAAAAACTACTCCTTGGTATATAATACTTTGAGTTTCTTGATGGTGTTATCCAATGTACCACAGGAAATACCCACGTTTTACAATGTAACAAGCAAAGTCATAAGTTCTTTTTTCATCAGTTTTATACGGCCCCTGAATTGTCATGCGCATATCATTTCAAAACAATTTTTTTTTTATATAATTCACTCGCAAAAAAGATGTTGACTTTTATCAACTTCACAGCATTACAAAAGTCTTCTTGCTGCAGAATTGTACGATTCATCGGGAGAGATTGTGAAAGATTGTAAAAAAGCTTGTCGTGCGGATTCCTTGTCGCCAAATAATTGTAAAGCAATTCCCAATAAAATGTAGGCCTCCGCTTTATACCACCAATCTGACATCAAATATGTCTCTTCTATAACAAGTTTTAAATCTTGAATAGAATCCTGACACTGTCTAACATTATTGAGGTGATAATGACAAAGAACACTAAGGAAGTATGCATACGCTGTGGATGGAATATGATAGGTTTTTTTCCATCCCTCTATTAAAAGTTCTTCTGGTATTAACGGTGAATCCACTTTTAACTGTATATGATCTACGAATAGTATTTTCAGAAGATAAGGAACACTCTTCTTGTTGAATGACAGCAGTTTAATTGACTTGTAGTGGATTTCTGATAGAGTAATTCCAAAGAACAGTTTGTCGGGAGTACATTTCGATATAGAATACCTAATGATGTGTAAAGCTTTTCTGTATTGCCTTGTTTTGTAAAACAATGAAGCTACCATAAGCCATCCAGAAACAGCGTCATGATAGACATTTGTTAGAAGAGTACTTAAACAGGATTTGTACTGTTTGTATTGGTATTTATTATTAATAGTTGCACCAGCAAATGGTAAACGCTGAGCTAGATTACTGCACCTCTGTGATATGTAGTATGCATATAATTGCTTTAGTGAAAATTGGTGATACCATATGTTGTGTAATAATCCTGTATTGAATATATCTAACTCGGAATAAGATTCTAAGTAACCATTTGCAATATACAAAGTACTGGATTGCACTATATTCTCAACGTCATTCACATATAATGTAAATGGTTCAATTGGAAAATTCCACATCGCTACATCAAAGTTAGATATTTGATCTGAAAATAAAATGCATCGCCAACCATAGCTGTGTAACGTGTTTAATTTTTTTAAAAGTACATCACGAGCACGGCCCTCTATTTTGTTCTCGAACATGTTGTTTTCTGGAATGAAGTAATGTGAACAAACCGAATGCTCAACACACTAGACTAACCTGCTGAAACATCGCATAAAACAAGTTATAAGATTATCAGGTTTCCATACAGATGATGGTAGTTCTTCAGATATCCAGAACATAATTGTTTTAAGGAAATACGAACAGAGTAAATCTTTACATTCAGAATCATTTGATATAACATCTTTCAAAATTATTTTCAAGAGAGCATAGCACATTAATTGGGTGTGAGTAAATGTATTAATTAGAAGTTTTTCAGCTACTGAAAAAGATACTCGCCATTCTAGATCTTCTTTCGGTGATCCGTGAACTCCGATCGGTACAAAAAGTACTCCGTGTTTTATAATACTTTGTATGACGTTATGACTCGGCCATGAGCTACCTGATCTTGTTATCCAATTTACAGCAGAAGATATCCACGTTTTACCATGTAAAGAAAAGGCATGATCAAAAACTCCATTTCTGTCAGATATACACGGTCCATGAATTTGGTTGCCTTCTTTCAATAACAATAACATATTTCCCTTACACAATGCACTAGAAAAATAACGTTTACCATAATGTTCTTCACATAATTGAAAAAGACGAAACGAATCTCTGCTATAGTCTAGTCTTAATAAAGTATAACAAGGCTTTACATCGTCTGTATCCATGGACAAATAAGGTCTACGTATATCAAAGTCAGGTTGTACATTTTCAATAACCTCAACGAATTTGGTCACAAACATAATATCAAAATCACTTCCTCGCATGTCAAGTCCTTCTCCAATGCTCCCACTTGTTATTACTGTTTCCTTCTTGTTATTCGACAAATTGTCTCTCACCATGTTCATTAATCTGATTGTTTTAACATGCTTTTCCGTTCCTACGATATTTTGACATAAATATCGGTAAAGAGCTTGTGATATGTTTGGTGTTATAATATCTGTAATTAGAAAATTAAAACAAACATGGTAAGAACATAATTTTGTTCAAGGTATATATCATCAAAAACTGTACATTTATGATGCCTTCACTAGTTTTATTGACAGTTAAGTTCTCCACAGTATAAACAATTATTTGTTTTGAACGTTAAACTTAAATCAAACGAGATATTAATATGCAGATGATGTATTATACACTTATTAGTAAAGTAAAGTTCAAAATAATTGAAATTGATCAGGGGAAAACTCTTAAATACATAAGAGGACTAATACATTGATATGAATTAATTAGAGACATGAATAAAACGGAATGTTTGAAAATTTATTTATTCTTTCGTACAGTAAAAAACGTTTTTGATTCATGCTTTTCTCTTATATTGATTTTACCATTCTTTTTTTCAAAACTCCTATAAAAGTATTTATGACCCTTTTATTTTTTATACTTTAAGTCGTGCAAAATTGACCTACTTTGATTGAATTTTTTATAATATTTTGTTTTAAAGTATTCTCCCTGAATTGCTAAGTTGGAAAGATTTTTTTTTACAAAACCAAATATCTGGGTTTTCTTCAAATATACTAGTACTATAAAAGAAACGATACACGATTTTTTTTCAAATCAAAGATTCATTTTTCCTTTTATAGGACCAATATTGAAGGTAGACATATTTAATGACCATGGTAATACAAATATGTTTAAAGCAATTTTTTTTGCTTTCATGACGTCACTTGGCGAAATTTAAACTTTTTGACAAAATTTTCATAAAACGACAATTTTAAAAACAGAAGTTCCAACTAATGATGCCATTCTCATATTTAGAGGTAAAGACAATGTGTGCCATCTATTCTTTTTTTCAAATAATACAGTTTCTTCGTTTATTTGTTTAGAAATCGTAAAAATGCATACATTATCAAATGATTTACCATAGACAGTATGTGTTAACTGAAATTCAAAAAATGGTTTCAATCTTAAAAACTAATCAGAATGGTTCCAAATTTATAGAGTGTTGTTTTCATATCTAAAGCATTGATTTGAGGCGAAAAAAATAAAAAAAAACATTATTTTAACCGATTTGTTACAACATGAACATGACTTGAATAGCATATTGAATATTTTTGAACAAATTAGAAAATTCATTTAGTACTGAGAACATTGTTTGTCGATTTTTTATCCAACTTTCTGCAAAAGGAATTTGCACCCTATGTTCATTTTCACGGAATTTAGTTACTTTCCGACAGGTTACAAGTTTCATTATCGTATGTGCATAAATAAAGGCAACAGTAGTATACCGATGTTCAAAACTCATAAATCGATAGAAAAAAAAACAAATCTGGGTCATAAACCAAAACCGAGGGAAACGCATTAAATACAAGAAAATGACGACACAACATTAAAATCAAAACTAAATACATGAATTTGGGATAGAAAATTACCGTGACACGTTTTATAATAATGTGAATTCACACTCAAATACAAGAGGAAACAAACGACACAAAAGAAACACAACGTTAAAATGTAACACACACAGAAACGAACTATAATATAACAAAGACCATATTCCTGACTTGCAAATGAAAATACATTGCAAATGAAAGCTTTTTAAAATGGTGTGTCTCAATTTGTTTCATATTTTATACTCTTTGTTAAATTTATTCCAAAGTCGTGTAATTAGTATACTAGTTTAAATATTGCGTAAAACACTTGTGTTTCAGTGTTTAAAAAACTGTGTCAAACATTGTTTGCCAAACAAAGAACTAAACCTTATTATGTAATGCTATCAAACACCTAAACATCGTGATTAATAGTTAAATCATCTCAAAATAGCCTAACCTGTTAATATTTTGTTTACAATATAAATAAGTCATTTGTAAGCTATGGTGATGAAATTTCCTTTAAATTATATTTTTTATGTGAACACAGAATAGTATAAAATAAAAAGTTGCTCATACTCATTTGAAAGTTTGAAAGAATATACAAATTAACGTTGTTGCTAAACTACAATCTCACAAGCCTGTTTTTATCTAGGTGCGATATGTGTTTTTCTGTAAAATCTATGTTCGTTCCTATTTTAAACAGACGTTCTAATGATTCAGAATACGCAATATACTTTAACTTTGTAATTTGGTTATAAATGGCAAGAAACATTGCAAATGGAGTATTTTTCAAACTACCTCAAGATATAAATAATTGTGTTAAAATACATGGTAATTCATATGTAAAGTTGTGGATATAAAATCGAGTTCTCTTTTATATGAAATATAAAGTTCCATACACAATATCGTTCTGTATACAAAACCATTCGAAAGTGAATAAACGCATACTTGAGATGTGCTTACATGTACATATAATACATTCACAGACCCATCTAGAAATCCGAGGGAAATTAAAAACAGAACGTCAATAATCAAAATGCAAAATCAAAACCGCAAACACATCAAACATATGATTACTAATTGTCATATTCCTGTCTTGGTACAGATATTTTCATTTGTAGAAAATGGTAGATTAAAACTAGTTTTATAACTGCCTAAACTTGTCACTTTTATGAAAGTTACACAAAATGACAATATATTGTCAACGATAGGTGAACAAAAAACAAAGAGATATATAAGTTGAAAATGTCAGAAATAGGGGTACATCGGTCAACATTATGTTATAATCTGAAATACTGTAAGAAGAAACAATCATGCCATCAAAGAAACACAAAAAGGCATATAAATAAAGCACATCAGCCACAACGAAAACAAGAATACTAAAATTTACCATAGCACAACGACATCGAATAACACAATGACAGTTTACAAGTGTGAACAAATCTTATGTACAGGTAATTAAACAAGGTGTATAGATGTGAACAACTTTAATGTGAAACTAGTGTACATTACATTAAACTAATTGTAAACATGTTTACTGTACACGGTGTTTGGTGTGCACACGGCCTAAGTAGAACATAATACATGTGTACCAATCTTTATGTTGATATATTTTTTAGCACAAGTTTGGGTATAAGCTTTAATTAGAAGGTATAGTCTAATTAGCTGATATCACAATTAAAGAAAGAGGACTGGTTGAAATAATGATGTATTCCAGATTGTTCATGTGCATGATGTGTTTATCATTTTCGTGGTTTTGTTCTCTGCGAGAACAGAAAACTTAAAGATAAAATGAAATTATATTTGCATATGAAATTTTTTTTATGGTTTACCTGTCATTCTCTTTGTCTGTTTTAAAGTTGGGTCTTTCTTTAATATTTGCTGTATTTTTAATTAAAATATTATTTCACACGTTTGCAATGTTTTACATTTGAAAAACAGCAGTTGGTAACTATTCTATCACAATATTAATCATATTTTCTATGTAAATTAACATTAAATTGTTTACCTGCCATCCTCCTGTTATAGGATTTATTATGAACTGTCTATTTCCGTAAAATCAACTTTCGTTTTTATTTGAATTACTCGTAGTTATAAAACCTACGCAATACTTGGTTATTTATATTTAAAAACCTAGGTAAATTAAACATGGTAAAAATTAAACATAACTTAAGGTCTAATAACAAAATGTGTACACACAGGGCCAATTAGATTATGTAAATAGTAAATCGATATAATTTGTGTTTCTACTAATATAACATCACAATATATTGAAGATTTAATCAATCAATTAAAGGTCATCATCTTTGCCTTTGATATGAACCTTGTATTCCGGAATACTAACTTTCTTTTTCAATTAAATTACACGTTCTTATATCATCTACACATTTTTTTATAATTTCCTTTAAAACCCCAAGGTACATAGTAAAATAGTACCATTAAAAAGTGTAGACACGTAATGATTTTGGTTGTAAATTGTTTATGTTTTTGTTTTTGTTTTTGTTTCTTTTATATTTTTATTTTATTTGTTACATAGGCAGCACTTTTTATAACTATTCGTAGTATATTATTGAAATGAACAACTACGTAGAATGTGGATAAAAACATTAAAAATATGCTTTGAGCATTTTCTTTTATTTGGTACTAGCTATTTTTCTTATATTTAATTTGTTTCGAGTGTGAAGTAGGTAAATTAAAACAAATCATCAATAATTAAAAGTTTTTCGTAGTGTACTTATGATTCATAGGCATAAAACTACATAAAAAGAAGAATAAATACATTAAGAGTTGGCTGTAAACATTTGCTGCGAATTGAAACTAGCTAAGCTTTTTATCAGTACAATGTAGAGAAGGCAGTAAGTGGGTTTAAACAGATAAATAATTGTTAATTTTGATGATAACACTTTTTCTTTCGAACTAATGATTACATAAAAGTTATCAAACTGATAAAATCAAATTAACGTACAAATATTTTGTCTTAGATAGGGATAAACTGAACTTCCTTTATCTATTCTGGAAAATAAGAAAAACAATACCGATTTGAAAGATGCACCTTTCGAAAATTATTGTCTCTTCAGTGATACTGAGTTCCAAATATCTGAATATCACTAAGTTTGCAAATATTTTAAAAAGACTAAAAAGTTCTTACCTCATCAGATCATTACAGAGAAGAAGAAATATATAACAAAAACAAACAACGAGGGTGGAGTCCGGACAGAAATTTTTCTTCTAGTTTATGCAAAAAAAGACATGTTGAACAATACATAAAGAATGTGTCATATAAAAGAAGGGAGCAGCTGAAAACCCCATGTAACATTTAACAAAAAACATGTAAAAGATGAAAGATGAAATACAAACACTGTCTAGAGAGTTGACACCTAATTAACAATGACTTTGATTTTCACCAGCTGTTAACAATATGGTTTTTCGATATGTTTAAACATCTGAGGATATTAGACATGTCGGATAACAACAATTAATTTAATCAAAATAAAGCAAAGATAGATGGGATTAAACATACACGTGGTAATAATGATCTATCTGATAACAATAATAAAAATTAAGTAAAGATAAATGGGATTAAAAATACACGTGGTAATAACGATCTATCTGATAACAATAATAAAGATAAAGTAAAGATAGACGGGATTACACATACACGTGGTAATAATGATGTATCTGATAACAATAATAAAAATAAGGTAAAGATAGATGGGATTAAACATACACGTGGTAATAATGATCTATCTGATAACAATAATAATAATAAAGTAAAGATAGATGGGATTAAACATACAGGTGGTAATAATGATCTATCTGATAACAATAATAAAGATAAAGTAAAGATAGATGGGATTAAACATACACGTATTAATAATGATCTTTCTGATAACAATAATGAAAATAAAGTAAAGATAGATGGGATTAAACATCTTGAAATTCTGAATATATCTTGTATCAAAGTAGTAGGGAACAATTGTACCATAGCAAAACATGTATCACAAAATGTATTTTTACAAGATATGCTAGTATGTAAGACATATCGCTGTCGATAAAGTGCTTATATACAATTTAAGCAGAAAATATTCACTAAATGGTATTGACAGTCAAAAAGATTAATTTCGATATTTATAAGGTGACATCAACAAGATAACAGATTATTTTCTGTTCAAAGATGTCGAGATCATATTAACCAGGACAATGTAATTATCATAATTTTGAAAACCTCGAAAAAACTCACTATTGATGCAAGATATATTTTTTTGCTCTTATCTTATATACTTCGTCTTGAAAATTAGGTCTTTCTAATTAAGGTATCTCTATAAAAATACTTAGACCACAACCTATTCGAAAAGATATACTTTTATTTATAAATCTCTTAATTAATTAGTTGTTAATATTTAAATTAAGGAAAAATGTATCAGATCATTTTACACGACAGACATGCTGTATTGTAAAATACAAAACGTATGCTTCTGTTTATATATAGATTAAACATTTTAAAAGGACGTAACTACATTGATTACAATATAAGCTCAATAGAATAGGTGAAGTTAAACGCGTGTCTTTGTATTTATCCCATTTAAATACTGCTTACATATATCCATATCTAACTTGTAAATCATTACTTTATATATCAGGTTATAAAATACTAACAACAGGTTAAAATGAATGCCACCATTTTTATACACGCATACATGGAATTCTTTCTATTTTAAGATCTTTTCTGTATTTAAAACATGTATCAACATAATCTCGCATTATATCTCAATTGTTTATAAAAAACACCGACTTAGCTAATTACTACAGAACTACAATTAGATATTGAATAGAATTGTAATTTTCACTAATTATAGTCAGATAAGTCATACAAATCTAATCTTGAATTTCATCCAAATTCTTTTTTAATTTTGGGAACTCGTTTTAGAAATTCAAATGTGACCTCACTGTGAACTTTGTGCGTAGCACTGGCTTTAGGTCAACACGGCTCTGTATTTTTGTCATGTATCCGTTTACTCTATTGTTTAAAATATGCTCAAACTGTATGTCAAAACAGTTATGGTAGACAGAAGTTTATCAGAAATGTAAGCTCCATGTTCCAATAGCTAACAGAAAAAAACTAAGTCGAACGACAAAGATCAACATAAACAGACTTTGGACGACTAGTAATTACTTAAATGTCATAATAAGACCTCAATTAAACGTATATAAAGAAAACATATCATACATAGAATTCGCTAGGAAAAAGTCCGATATTACAGACATGATCAAATGTTAAATAATATTCAAACAATTAATTATATTGCCATAAATATGCTATAACAATAAGCAAAAACAAAAGGGTTGACATTGTTTTAATATGACAACGTATCTTTTTTTTAACTTTTATAATTAATACAAGATCTATAACACCATTTGCAAATATAAATTAACATGCACACATCTTATTCGTTCATATACTTACTAACCTTTCTTCTATGGTTAGATTCTATATCAATCACAGAATTTGAAGACTTAATATGTATTCCTTCATATAGTTTTTGCATCGAATATAAAAAACCCATATTTTTTTATCAAGTATTTTTGCATGTGCTTCTCGAATGATGTATGATGGCATTATACACGACCTGTATGGGGAAGGATTAAGGTTGATTTTGAAAATAATGATATAATAATTCAGATGAAATGATGTCGTCTGAAACTGGCATTTTAGTAACTACTAGTAATCCAATGATAATGTTGACACTGAAACCTCTATTTGAGTAGCACCTGATATTAACTAAAGTATTTTCTAAAGGGGATCGTGTCATTCTTTGCTTAAGATTTTCGTGTTTTTGTTGTTACTTTTTGATTTCTCATGTCAGTATTGTTTACAGATTTAACAATATTAATCAAGACAGACGTGGTTCATATTGAACTGCCAAAATACAAACGTTTTCTATCGGAGCAAAACAAAGGTTGGCAGATATAGTACAGGATCGGCTCACCTATCAAAATCTCTCATAACATCATTCTCGATTTTTGTGTTAGTTTTCTCGCTCGGTCTATAGTTTTCTATGTGGGCTTTGTGCTTTGTTATTTTAATTTGTTCCATTGGCATTTAACTTTAAATTCGTTTTCAAATTACATGACTTATGAGTTGAGGATCCCTTTGGTACAATTCGTTACATTTTGCTCCTCTTCTGTAAGATTCTACCATCACATTGCTAATTCTTCCATAGAGAATATAATAAAAGCTTGTGATTAAAAAAGTCTCTGGCAACCTGTTCTTAAACGAAACAAAAAAAACCCGAAACTTCTTTTTTTTAGTGGAGATGCGTAATTAACAAATAAATTCAATTGTCCGTGTCTTTGATTACGTTATAGATTCTACTGATTAAATATCCTTTCACCAATTTTAATTTGTTACCACAATTGAATTAAAACCTTGATAAAAGCTTTCATTGATCAAACTTGTGGTTTGGAAGTTTGCTTTTTCCTTTAGAAGACTTATTACGAACAAGATATACACCTTAGGCTTTATCGAGATGTTCGAAGCTATCGATACTTTTAATAGTTTTGTTTTGCAACTCTGTAGGTGGAACTTTGAAATTGTTTTATTTTGGAAAAAAGATAGAAATTGTTATTAATGGATTCAAAAGAAATAAAATTTAGATGTACAGCTATGAACATTTAAATGATTCTACATTTGTTTTGTCCTAATATACTTGAAATTGCATAAAATTATGTTTTTTTTCAGACGTAACAATAAAAAGACTTTAACTTTATTCATTACTTATGGGCTGATTGGTATTTTGGCCTAGGATGCATTGTTTATTATTAGATGTTTGACTTTAAACCACCTTTAAGTAATTGGAGTTTCTTAAAGATCTATACTTTGTGTTGGTGTTATTGTATTTGCACTGCTTTCAAAACTTGAGGTTCTAAGATAGACCTTATTTGTCAAATTGTTTCAAAGAATAGTCTCGATTCTTCTAGACTAATTTGCAATTCCAAACAATTTCAATTCAAATTTATGTTTATATGGTTTACTAAAAGCAAGAAAGTTGAAACACCAGGTCTACTTATCTCATACATTGGCTGCTCGAAGATGTTGATTCAGTTTGTAGTTGTAACATTTCTATTTGTAGGGCTTTCGAAATTGATGTACGAGGATTTAAATATTTTACAATAATTTGGTTTTATTTATGATTAATTCGAAAACCAAAAGATTTCCCGTTTTCAATTCTAAATTTTATAAGATATTCATAGATATTCAATCAGTTGATAATCAATAAGCACATAAAATAATTGGCATTCTACTGTAAGGTAACGCTACGAATTTGACTGTTCCTGTGGTATATTTCGTCCATCTTATACACTTTGTCTGAATAGTAACAATCAAAACAGGCAATATCAGTGTCAACATAATGATTTTGGTTTTTATTATCACATATTTGTTCAGTGTCCTGTGTTCGTGTGGATGGAACAAATACCGAGTACAGCGCTCGTTATTTATTTCAAAATACTTAAGTTGAGTTCAGTGAAGGGGGCCTGAATAAACATGATATATTATGACAAAAGGTTGTTACACTGATTGGTCAAGTTTTCTCCATAACAATATTTTTTAGATTATTTTTAGTGTTATCTTCTATTCGATTACTTTTATATTTGAATTGGTTAAGTATTGATACCTTTTAGTAACTGGCTACATAATAATATCATGACGTATGATAGTCGGATAGAATTGTTCGCTGCATTGAAGACCTGTTGGTGTTCTTCTGCTGCTGTCTGTTCCAAGGTCGTGTTGTTGTTGTTGTTGACACATTCCCCATTTCCATTCTTAATTTGTTTATAATATATATATATATATATATATATATATATATATATATATATATATATATATATATATATATATATATATATATATAAATACGTTTCGTTATCTATAGTTATAATCGATTGTCTACCAAAAGTCACAATGTCGAACCAATTGAACTCGACATAAGTTTTCGATTTTTTTTAAACCGTTAAAAATTAATTATTGCATATGGAAATATTGCTTAAGTTATTTTACGCAATCAGTTTCAGTCTAGTTATTGTTAAATTATGTCATAAAATAATGTGTTTTTAATTTGTTTCTCCGAAATTCTGAGAGTTTAAATGTTGTTTTCATCTGTGACATGATTTAACTCTCTATTTAATGGCAATTCAAGCTGTGTTTTGTCCCTCTATGCTACCCCCCTCCCCCCCTTACATGCACGTATCGCAATACACCAATAATTGTGTAAACAAACAAATTCTGTGTAGTGATATTGATCATGTTTTTCTTCTTAACAAGTTCCTAAAAACAATTGAAAACAACGTGTTTGATAATTTCTAGCGTCCGCAACACTTTTCTAGATTTACCTTCCTCAGAACGCTCAAAGGCAAACATTTAAAATTCGAAGATGTAAACGTTCAGAAACCGTTTAAGAGCTATATGTCAAAAATAACTAGATTCGTAATAATTTAAAATTTATAAACGGACAATTTTAGTGAACTTAACCATGTTAATCATTTGTGTTAATTTGAACCATATTATAAATTTGTAAAAACTATTGAGATTTTAAAAGTATTCAAAGTATTAAATTTTCAAAGAACTTATTGTGTGATGAAAGGATTTTTTTCAACGAGGAGCTGCATCACAAGAATATTACGGGGTAATTTACGGGAAAAGTAATCCCACTTCGTACCCCGAAAATTCAAACACATATGTAGGAATTTCGCAGCTTCGAAACGAGTTATCATACAAATCCAAGTTTACGATATTGACTGAGAAGAAAATGTTACCCATCGAAACAATAACGAATATAGACCCAAATGTACACGCGTTATCGAATTGTATCTATGGTAAACTTTTGTGAAATACTTGGGTGTGGTTTTGTCCTCAGATTGTTTGAACGTACTTATCAAATGATTATTTGTGAAGGTTTTTTTTAATGTGTTTATTTGAAGTCACGTATGAAGCAGGATCTAGATATTCTTCCAGAGCATCTGAGATAATCCCCGGGTTTTGGTGGGGCTTGTTCTGTTGTATATTTTATTTGGCTATTGGTTGTTTTGCAATGTCTTGGCATTAATAAAATTGAGAGAAAAAAATGGAGAATGTTCAAAGCGATAACATCCCGATCATAATGCAGAGAACAGCCGAAGGCCACCAATGAGTCTTCAATGTAGCAAAAATCCTCCAGCAGGCCCCTAAACGAATATGTATACTAGTTCAGTGATGATGGTTGTTTTCCACTTAAACGTCTCAATATCCTCTTGGTGTTTCACCTGTCTTGTAAGTTGAAGTTATTTCATTATGTTTTTTCCTTTTATTATCTGTACTTCGTCCCTCTTTTATCATCGCTGAATCCCTTTATTGGCGAACACCATCACTTGAAGAGTTACATATATGCATGTGCTTTTTCGACGTTATTGCTCTGATTTAGAGTGCCAAACATGTATATACCAACCTAAAGGGACATAACATCTTAATAATTGAAAAAGGAGAAAAATGTCTGCTATGTAGTTTTAATTGTTCTTATGGAGGAACTGAAGAAGCAAAGGTCGAAACGTCTTAAAAACTGGTTTAATATTAAATTAATGAAACGGACTTTGTTTATTAATTAAAAAATGTTGCATATAATTAAGCAATGTGTCGGATAATGTACATCTAATTATGTTTTATACACGATTTTGTTCAGAATCAAAGTAATGCAAATCATTAGCAGGACAACATTATTGATTGTATGTTTTAACTCCCCGACTTCATTATCGTAAACACCCTTCAATTCACCGACGAAGAAGTCCCGCTTGCGCCAGAGAATAGCAATTATCAGACAAATGAAAAAAAATGCTTTAATATTTTGATGCATTTTATATCGAGATCTATATACAAAACTGATTCATTTGCATGCAATACAACGGAACGGACTGTTGAATTCCTTCGATGAATACGATTTGCTTTAATTTTATTTTGTCTAGAAAAGGATATCTATAAAACTGAAATATAAATAAGAGAGAATGATAGATAGAGATATGTTTTTTTTTTATATTACATGTATTAAAATAGCTGAGACAGGAATAATTTTACAATTCAACTTTTGGAAAAACAAATGAACTAATGTAGTTTCATTATACTGCAGCTATTTCATGTTCAATAAAACGACGGAGCTCTGATAATTTGTATACCTTTATCAGCAACATATATTTAGCATATTCTCACTCATGTGGTATTGTCTAGTATATTGTAGGTACAAACAACTAAACAAACATCAGTTTGACAGATCAACAAATGCACAATGAATTATTCAATTGAAAGACAAAAGTCTCCATGCGGCAAAACTATGAGATTCATCCTCGGATAGTTCAAAAGATTGTAAAAAAGCTTGTCGTGCAGATTCTTTGTCGCCATGTAATTCTAAAGCAATCCCTAATAAAGTGTAGGCATCTCCTCTATTCCAATTTGGTATTAAATAACTTTCTTCTTTTACAAGTTCTAAACCTTCTAAGGAATCCTGACAATGTCTAACATCATTGAGTTGATAATGACAAAGAAAACTAAGGAAATAAGCATACGCTGTGGATGGAAAATAATAAGTTGTATTCCTTCTCTCCATTGAAAGTTCATCTGGGGTTAAAGTTGAGTCTACCGTTAAGTGTATAGAATCTACGAACATCATTTTCAGCAGATGAGCAACACGTTTCTTGGCAAATGTTTGAAGTTTTAGTGATTGGTATTTAATATCTGATAGACTTATTCCAAGGAACAGTTTGTCGGGAGTACATTTCGATATAGAATGCTCAATGATGTGTAAAGCTTTTCTGTATTGCTTTGTTTTGTAAAACAATGAAGCTACCAAAAGCCATCCAGAAACAGCGTCATGATAGACATTCATTAGCAGAGTACTTAATTAAGATTTGTACTGTTTGTATTGATTGTTGATAGTTGCACCATCAAGTGGTAAACGCTGAGCTAGATTACTGCACCTATGTGATATGTAGTATGCATATAATTGCTTTAGTGAAACATGGTGACACCATATGTTGTGTAATAATCCTGTGTTGACTATATCTAACTCAGAATAAGTTTCTAAGAAACCATTCGCAAAATGCAAAATGCTGGATTGCACCATTTTCTTAACGTCATTTATATATAATGTAGATGGTTCAATTGGAAAATTCCACATCGATACATCAAAGCTAGATATTTGATCTGAAAAGAAAATGCATCGCCAACCATAGCTGTGTAACGTGTTTAATTTTTTTAAAAGTACATCACGAGCACGTCCCTCTATTTTGTTCTCGAACATGTTATTTTCTGGAATGAAGTAATGTAAACAAACAGAGTACTCGACACAATAAACCAACCTGCTGAAACATCGCATAAAACAAGGTATAATATTATCAGGCGTCCATACAGAGAGTGGAAGTTCTTCAGATATCCAGAAAATAATTGTTTTAAGGAAATAAGAACAGAGTAAATCTTTACATTCATAGTAATTTGCTATAACATCTTTTAGAATGATCTTTAAGAGAGCATAGCACATTAACTGGGTGTGAGTAAATGTATTAATTAGAAGTTTTTCAGCCACAGAAAAAGATATTCGCCATTCTAGATCTTCTTTTGGTGATCCGTGAACTCCGATCGGTACAAAAAGTACTCCGTGTTTTATAATCCTTTGTTTCACGTTATGACTCGGCCATGAGCTACTTGATCTTGTTATCCAATTTACAGCAGAAGATGTCCACGTTCTACAATGTAAAGTATACGCCATATCCAAAACTCCTTTTCTGTCCATGAATTATGTTGCCTTTATTCGCTAACAATAATATATTTCCTTTCCATAATGCACTCGAAAAATAACTTATACCATTATGTTCTTCACGGCATTCCAAATTATACTGACTTCTGCTATATTCTAGCCTTAATCGAGTATAACCAGGTTTTACATCGTCTGTATCCATGGACAGATAAGTTAAACTTGGATCAAAGTCGGGTTGTATATCCGCATTCACCTTAATAAATTTGTCTACTTGCATTATATCTAAATCACTTCCTCGCATTTCAAGTCCTTCTCCATAGCTTCCACTTGTTATACATGTAAATGACTTGCTACTTGAAAAATTATCTCTCACCGTGTTCATAAATCTGATTGTCTTAACATGTTCTTCTGTTCCTACGACTTTGTGACATAAAAAGCGATAAAGAGCTAGTGATATTTTTGGTGTTATAATATCTGTTATTAAAAAAATGTTCAAGGTATATATCATCAAAAATTGTATATTTATGATGCCTTCACTAATTTTGCTGACAGTATATTTGTTTTGAACATTAAACATAAATCAAACAAGATTTGAATATTCAGATGATGTGTTATATTACACTTATTAGTAAAGAAAAGTTCAAAATAATTGAAATTGATCAGGGAAAAGCTCTGAAATACATATGAGGGCTTATAAATAGACAAGAATTAATAAAAGACATGAATAAAACGGAATTTTTAGACAATTATTTATTCTTGCGTACAGTAAAAAACGTTTTTGATTCATGCTTTTCTCTTATTTTGATTTTACCATTCTTTTTTTTTAAATTTCTATAAAAGTAGTTATGACCCTTTTATTTTTCATACTTAAATATAAAAAAGATCATGTGGTATCATTGTCACTGAGACAACAGACCAAAATGACACAGAAATAAACCACTATACGTCACCGTACGGCCTTCAAAAATGTGCAAAGCCAATACCACATAGTCAGCTTTAAATGGCCCTGATAAGACAAAGTAAAACAATTCAAACGAGAAAACTAACGGCCTCATTTATATAAACAAAATTAACAAATGTTACGAAGTTTCTGTCAGTAACATTTCCAATGTCATTGACTACATTTCAATGGTTCAGTGACTTTGTGAAAAAAAGTTAACCTGGGACAGTGGTATAACAGTATAATATAAAAACGAACTATAAAAATCAGTTGAAAAAGGCTTAACTCTCAGATGGACAAAAATAAAAGTGGACGTGGCTGGGTACTTATACATTCCGACACAAAAAGACACAATGAAAAGATCTGAGAGTACTAACAGTTATCTAACAGCTACGCCAAAGCCGCTAACAACTCATAAAAAAATCATGCATCTAAGACTAAATAAAGACAACAGAAGTATACCGCTGTTCCAAACTCGTAAATCTATGGACAAAAACCAAAATTGGGATAACAAACTAAAACTAAGGGAAACGCTTTACATATAAGAGGAAAACAAAGACACAAAATTAAAATGTAACACACACACAAACGGGCTAAGCATTAAATAAAATCCAATGAGAATAACAAATATAACATCAAAACCAAATACATGAATTTGCGATAGAAAAGTACCGTGACACTTCTTATAGTAATGTGAATTCACCCTCAAATATAAGAGAAAACAAAACTTTCAATCCATACACATCCAACATTCAATGGATTTAATGTAAAGACAGTCAGAAAACAACATGACCTTGTGCAATGCCAAGTTACAGGTATCGACAGATTGTAGATCCATGAATATGAATATGTATATAACATACTGGTAATATTTAGTTAGCGTTTAATTTACTGATAACACAATCAATATTTATATCAATAAAAACAATATTCAATGATCTAATTACAGTGTTGAAAATGATGAATAGGTAACCTTCTAGAATAAGTTAATTTAAAGGAGCGACAAGTTTGCATGGATCATTTCTAAATTTCCAGTCACGATTAAGGTTCGTGTGGACCCTATGGCTAAAATGGCCGTATTTTCACCTCAAAATTCACTCTGAGTACAGGCAAACCTGTGCATCTGGAAAAGTTTTAAGGCATAGCATGCCCTAGATAAATAAAATGCAAATGCATTGTATGATTTAATTTTTTTTAACTTAACTGGATTTTGTCGTACATATACACTTTTTTGTCGTCTCTGCAGAAGATGATAACATTAATAAACAATTGAGTTTACCTTGATATGGTCCAATCAGGCACACAATTTAAATAACCAATTATTTTCAGGTATCTTTTGTCTATCTATTGTCTATGTCATTTAAAACAGCTCACTGTAATTATTACATGTGGGGAAGTTCTCAAACCCGGTTTATTTTGGCACCTTCTGGAGGAATGAAAAAAAGTCCATGGCAAAATCATGGTAAGTTTTTATTTTTCGTAAACATAAAACATGTTTAAAATTTATCTAGGGCATGCTATGCTTGACATTTTTTGTAGAGGCGCAGGTTTGTCTGTACTCAGAGTAAATTTTAAAGTGATAAGACAGACATTTTAGCCATAGGGTCCACATGAACCTAAACAACTTTTCTGTAAAAATGAGGATGTGCTATCCTGTTTGAAACAAGTACAGATACAACCAAACTTCAAAACCAGATCTTTATATCTATGGAAACATTTAGTAAAGGTTTTAAGTAATTTATGGTAACGATATCCCTGGTTTAATAATTTACCAGCAAAACATAGATTGCGTGCTTAAAATCAAAAACATCACAAGAGACATAACATTGAAACAGTATGACTAAAACTTGTTATTTGCATCAACTTAGACTGCAAGCATGTCCTCTTTTTATTCTAAATATTGAATCGTAAATAGATTTCATTAGTTTTCCTACCTAAGACTGACTCGTATGATAAAATTATTTGTTCGCAACAATTGAAATTGACCATATTAGCACTTAATTGTGTAAATCTATATAGCCACATAGTAATTGAGTAATTCAGTAGTTTTCTAACTTCAGACTGACTCGTATGACACAAATATTTGTCCAAAACAACCAAAATTGACCATATTAGCACTTTATTATGCAAATCTATTTATTCGCATAGTAAATGAGTTTTATTTACATGCAATGATAGATTGTATGAAACAAATTAGCAATAGTGGAACAATATGACTAATAAAGTTTGTTCGCATCAATCTAGAGTGCCAGCCTGTGCCCTTTTTATTGAAAATATTGAATCATAAACAATTTTCAGTAGTTTTCTGACCTATGACTAACTCGTCTAACGAAATTATTTGTCCGCAATAAAGATAAGAAATATTTGAATATGATATTATAAATATATAAAAAAAAAAAAAAAAAAAGAATGAACGAAAAACGATAAGGTGCCAGCTTCTCCTCTTTTTATTAAAAATATGGAATTGTAATTATATCAAACTAGTTATAAACCAAACAAATACAACATGTACAAAGTTAAAGAGCATTGAGTATCCAAATTTAAAAAAAAAGTTGTGCCAAATACGGCTACGGTAATCTATGCCTGGGATAAGAAAATCCTTAGTATTTCGAAAAATTCAACGTTTTGTAAACAGGAAATTTATTAAAATGACCACTTAATTGAGATTCAGGTCAACACCAAACCAAAGCTGACCATATTAGCACTTTATTATGTACATCTATATAGCTGCATAGTACAGGCGTTATATTTTTATGCTGGGATGGATTGTATCAAACAAATTATAGCAATACTTGATCAGTCTGACTAAAATATGTTGTTGGCATCTATTTAGAAAGTCAGCATGTGCTCGTTATACTCAAAATATTGACTCGTAATCAAATGTCAGTAGTTTTCTTACCTAAGACTGACTCGTATAAAAAAGATATTCTGCATCAACCAAAACTGACCACATTTTTTAAGCACTTTATTACGTAATAAAATTGAGAATGGAAATGGGGAATGTGTCAAAGAGACAACAACCCGATCAAATAAAAAACAACAGCAGAAGGTCACCAACAGGTCTTCAACGTAGCGAGAAATTCCCGCACCCAGAGGCGTCCTTCAGCTGGCCCCTAAACAAATATATACTAGTTCAGTGATAATGGACGCCATACTAATATCCAAATGGTACACAAGAAACTAATATAAAAATAATACAAGACTAACAAAGGCCAGAGGTTCCTGACTTGGGACAGGCGCAAAAATGCGGCGGGGTTAAACATGTTTGTGAGATCTCAACTCTCCTCCTATACCTCTAACCAATGTAGAAAAATAAACGCATAACAATAAGCACATCAAAATTCAGTTCAAGAGAAGTCCGAGTCGGATGTCAGAAGATGTAACCAAAGAAAATACACAAAACTACAATAATACATAAATAACAACAGACTACTAGCAGTTAACTGACATGCCAGCTCCAGACTTCAATTAAACTGACTGAAAGATTATGATTTCATCATATGAACATCAGGCACAATCCTTCCCGTTAGGGGTTTAGTATCATACCATCATAACATATATGAGAAGAACATAACCCGTGCCATGCCAACTTTATTACGTAAATCTATATAGCCGCATAGTAAATGAGTTAGATATTTATGATAAGATAGATTGCATAATACAAGGGATGACAATATTGGAACACTGAAATTAAAGAAATTTTACAAATGGACAAACTTATGTTACACTATACTAATATCCCTTTAAATACACTTTACAATTTTAGTTTAATCAATTATCAAAACAGAAGCTTAAATGATGTAAATCCAAGGCAAGCAAGGTGAATTACGATTAAAAAATAATGTATTGAATGCACCGAGTTATAGTTAAGAATTTGAAGAGACAGTTATAAATGGGGAGCGAAGCAAAGCAAACCATGATGTTTATATCCCATTATATACAAAACAATTTCTGATGTGTATGATAACCTTCCTTTCCGCCTCGGTATGTGAACATGTAACTTTTTTAAAGAAAATGTAAAACATCTGCTTATCAGTAAAGTCATTGGCACTGATATGTGTAATTAAGTGACATTAATATTTCGAATAAAAAAGAGTTTTTGATTTGTCCTGATTGGAAATACATACACGTAAGTCCCTGGTAAAATATTAAGACAAAAAGTCGTTTTTATAAAAAATAAATGTACAAATGAACTTAAAGTTTATTTCTAAATTTACACATTCAGTTAACGCAAAAAGTAAACGTGAGTTTCAAGTGCACTTAAATATAAAATATACTGTTAAAATATGTAATAAACGCCCGTTTACTCGTAAGTGCACGTATTTTGATTTTTTAAGAATTCTGAAGTAAACACCTATTTACTACTGACTAAACGGACACAGAGTAAACACCTGTTTACTAGGGTAAACATTAGAAATTTCCATTTTGACCTCGTTAACTTAATTATAGTAAACGCGCGTTTACTTGTAAACGGGAAATTTGAAGTTAACTAATGAAATACGTGCACGCGGCGTTAACTTGCGTTTACCATATGTAATGCTTGGTCTGCACCCAGCTGTGTTTTCCTTTGTCCAAGTTTATTATTATTTAGACCAAGGGGATAAGCTGTTTGAAGTTGTTTAATCCAAGACAGTTTGATAATTTTACGAGAATCTCAAAGCTGTTTGAAGTTGTTTAATCCAAGACATTTTGATAATTTTACGGGAATCTCAAAATTGTTTATGCGACGGCCCTTGTAGTTTCTGGACCGTTTCGAGCGGTTGAAAGCTAATAAATTTAATATTATGGTTGTGTTTACCTTATAAATTATACTTTTGAATTTATAAGGCTTTTGGAAGCGATGTAGATGTTCCTGTGTTCGTTTAAAAAAAAACGTCCTGTTTGTCCTACATATTGTATACCACACTTAGGCTTTGTTCATGTAACCAGATAAATGAGGCTTATGGTTTTGCATGTTATGTCCAAGGAAAAGAAAAGCGAAAAAGCTCTCACGTTCACTGTTGACCTTATAGTATTATCCAAAGATTATCTAGAACAGGTTTGTCATTTCTGGCATTGCACTGAAATATTTGTGAATTTTTATTAAATAATATGGCTGCAGCAGCACTGCCACCGTTAACACAATTATAAAAACTGCTTAATTTAGATGGGGAATTTCGATAGACGGCGGTTGAATTAATATTTGGAATAAGGTTATTCATATTATTCGGAATAAGGTTTTAAATATTTGGAATAAGGTTTTCTTTAAAGGCGTGTAAAATTGACCTACCTTGATGGAATTTTTTTTTTTAATAATATTTTGTTTTAAAGTAATATCTCCCTGAATAGCTAAGTTGGAAAGATTTTTTGTTTACAAAACCAAAGATCTTTTTTTTTTAAATATACTAGCCAAAAAAAGAAACGATACACGATTTTTTTCTAAATCAAAGCTAAAGTTTCCCTTTTATGGGACCAAAATTGAAGGTAAAAATATTTAATGACCATGTCAATACAAATCTGTTTAAAACATTTTTTCTTGCTTTCATGACGTCACTTGGCAATTCTAAATTTTTTGACCGAATTTTCATAGAACGACAATTTTAAAAACAGTAGTTCCAACTAATGATGCCATTCTCTCATTCAAAGGTAAAGACCATGTTTGACATCTATTTTTTTTAATCATACAGTTTCTTCGTTTATTTGTAAGGCAAAGTTCGGCCCAACGAGAAATCATAAAAATGCATACATTATCAAATGATTTACCGTAGACAGTATGTGTAAAGTGAAAAAAAGGTAACAATCTTAAAATAATTTACAGTGTGTTTATTCCATATCAAAAGCATTGATTTGAGGCAATTGATTTTTAAAAAAAATCCATTTTTGAGATTTTAAAAAAAGTGGGTTTTTTTTACAAAAAATTAAAAAAAAAAAACATTATTTAAACCCATTTGTTTTTTCAACATGATCATAACTTTAATAGCATATTGAATATTTTTTTTAAAAAATTGAAAATACATTTAGTGTCAATATAAAATTGTGTGTATAATTTGCACCCTATGATCATTTACACGGAATTTAGTTACTTTCTGACAGGTTTTAATTTTCATTATCGTATGTGCATAAATTGCAAATAACAGTAACAACTTTTTAAAAAGGTTTATCTCAATTTGCTTCATATTTTATACTTTTTGATACATTCTATTCCAAAGTCGTGTGTCGTTTCTTTTGTTGATTAGTATAGTTTAAATATTGCATAAAACACTTGTGTTTCCTTGTTTATAAAACTGTGTCAAACATTGTTGACCAATCTGTAAATATTTTTACAGATTTATGCATAGAACTAAACCTTATTATGTTAGGCTATAATACAACCAAACATACATGTAGTGAATAATAGTTAATATATCTCAAAACAGCCGAATCTGTAAAGGAGTGGGTTCAGTAAGACCCCATTTTGGCACCAAAATATAGCAGGTTTAGAAAATTGTGAAAATGTAATCGTTAAGATATTTATTGAAAAGTAGAATGCTTCTGCTACATAAATATGGGCTGTGTTTGACAATACAATGCACATACATCATGTACTAGCATCTTTAAGTCATGCTAAATTACTGAAATCTTCACAATTTTAGCATTTTGGTTAGATCTAAGACGGTTTCACACTTAAATTAAAGTGGCCGCATTCGTGTTCATTTATACTATTGAAAATTAAGTTGTATTTGATGATAATACATAATATATAAAGGTTGAGAATGAACACGGCTGCAGCCACATTCATTTTTGTCAAAAAACATCTGAAACGTGACAATGTTTGGCATATTTGATAGATTTTTCATATTTAAATAAAAGCTGGAATCCGAGCGTTTTTAATGACTTAATCAGTTAAAATCTTTCACATAAAACAATTGCATCAAATTAAACAGACACCTAAGTGTTTAAAAAGTGACTAAAATCTTTCGTCAGATGTACTTGGATAATGAGCCGAAATCGGCTAGTACCGGATCTTCTTCATTTTTGATTACAATATAAATAAGTCATTTTTAAGCTATCACTACAAACCTTTAAAAGTCTGAAATGGCATATATTTGTACTTGACTGTACTGATTTTTACTTGACCAGTCTGAATTGGTCTGAAATTTACTCAATAATACTCGACTGTAGTCTGAACCATAAATGTATTTCACCACTATTCAGAAAAAAACCAATTTTATTTATTTCTTTAATATTATACCTTTTTGATATAAATTATATATAATATATATTTTTTTATCCTAAATATAATCATAGAAACATTACGAATATAAGGTTAAACATTCATACATTTTGTTGGTCGTTGTTATATATTTGAGTTAAAAAAAAATATTTTAAAATTTAAAAGAAGGGGGTTTTAGGTCTAGTATGGTTCAGACTGGTCGAGTATTGTTCAGATATTTGGTTGAGTAAGGTTTAGACTGGACAAATATCCGTTAAAATACACTTAGAAATAACTAAAAAAAATCATAACACCCTGTCTTTGCCAAATACTCCTCGGCAAAAAGACAACTTTTGAAACAAATACAAGAGATAGAAATGTATGAGCATCGACTTGATTTACACATAAATATTTGACACTTGTCTTTTCTCAAACAACAACTCATAAATGCATGATTAAAGCAGTGAGGTAAATATTTCTGTTTGTCTAGTATCTCAGAACCGTTAAAATACACTTAGAAATAATAATAAACACTATAACCCTCTCCTATGCCAAATACTTCATGGAGAAGAAAAAATATTAGTTGAAACAAATACAAAAGATCGAAATTAAGTGATCTTTAACATCTCAATTCTTTTTCTTCCTGTAAGCAAGCTGGTACTGCTTCCTTTTTTAATGTATAATCGGGACATCCTCAGTATCTTAAAAGTATCATCATATTTGCCTTTAGGAAGTACACCACTAATTCATGGTCCCATTGCTTTCTATGTTAAATTCCTCCGTTTCAAAAAGGCACACCTCTTTTATTTTAAGTTCAAATAAAGTGGCAATCATTGCATTTCAAAGCAACACTTTATGGTGTCTTGTACTGAAAAAATCAACATACCTTGCATGGCATATAAGAAAGAACTGGTTCCCGGAAGTTCAGATGTACCAAAACAGGTACTTCAGATCTGACAAACAGACAAAATGTACCCTCTTTTTAAAATTTGGTGCAGTTCTTTTAATATTGAAAACTAAAAGTCGAAAAGTGTTCTACAATGATCACAAGTCCTTCAGCTTACATTTGATACCAAAAATACCTAAATATTCTACATATTTTGAAAGTTACACTCATGCGTAGGAACTATTTTGTGTTAAATATGTACTACTTTCTGGTATGTGCTTTCTGGCCGGGCCTGAATTAGTGGTGTTACACCTTTATAAAAGAGCAAAAACAAAAAAAGGCAGAGGGCGGGTCTGAGCTCAGATTTTTTTTTTTGCGAACATTTTATTCATTTTTTATCGATGATAGCAAACAAATTGTGCAAAAGTTGTGCAAAAATATGCATTCAGTTCAACGTATTGAGCATTTAAAGGAAAATATATTTTACAAGTGTGACCCAATCTTATGTACAGGTAATTAAGCATGTATATCGATGTGAACAACTTTAATGTGAAACTAGTGTACATATTAGTAATAAAATTGAGAATGGCAATTGGGAATGTATCAAAATGTTTACTGTATACGATGTTTGGTGTGCACACGGCCTAAGTAGAACAAATTACACGTGTGCCAATCGTTATGTACAAGTTCGGGTATAAGCTTAAAGGGTATAAGTCTAATTAGCTGATATCACAATCAAAGAAAGAATGAATGTGGTTATATATTGATTTGTTTTTTGTTTCTTTTCATATTTTCATTTGTTTTGTAACATAGACAGCACTTTTTATAACTATTCGCAGTATATTATTTAAATGAACAAAAAACAACAAATATTGAACATATCACAATAACACAGTGACGGGATATATAAATGCCGAGCCACGTTAAATAGATACTAACAAAAAAATACAATAACACATTCATGACATTATTGAGAGGAAACACAACATTAGAACCTGGATTATCAACTGCAATACCATCGTGTATTATTTAAAAGAAGGGAATGAGAGAATATCAAAACTGGGGAGTTGGATATAAACCGACCATTCCATGGCATACCATGAAAGATAAGATGCTTCAAAAGGGTAGTTAAAATGTGTTACACCTGTGACCTGTGTCTAATCATTGGTGAAACAAGCTCGGTAGTTAGTTCTCATTATACAATATCACAATCAAAGGAAGAGGTTAGTGAAAATGATATATTTGAGATTGTTTATGTGTTAATCTACTTCGTAGCTTTATTATCTTTGTGAAAGTTGAACCAGAAAATTATATTAAATTAATTTTAATATGAAATACAATTAATTTGTTTACCTGTCATTTTCTTATTCTGTTATAGGGTTTGGTATAAAACCTGAATTTTTTAACAAATTGCTTTGTATCCAATACCAATGACATGTACATAAATTACGTACACAATATTTTGCATTGAAACCTTGATTAATTCAACATGGTTGAACTGATAACTAAGATTTGATACAAAATTATGTACACACGTGGCAAACTAGATAGTCAATTGATCTAGGGTATGTTTGTTTTTCATCGTGTGTTAACAAAGATAGCAGTACTTAACATTTTTTTTAATCACGTTATGAATAAGGTTTACTCTTAGTATGTTATGGGAGTTGATATGAAATCACTTCTTGCGTAATATTAACTGTCATTTTCATTTAAATCACACGCACTTACAAATCGATAAAATACTTTGTAATTAGCATTGCAGAATGCAGGTATATTAAACATGCATGGTGACAGTAAAAACTAGCATATCATCAGACAATGTGTACACACGGGGTAAATTACGTAAATCTGGTTAATGTTTCTCTTCGTATATGTATATGATACTATTCAATATTTTGTAACATAAACATCAGGTCATAACTGTTTGCAGTATACTAAACATATTCAAGATTAGAATAATGGGGATAAAACATTAAAAGTTAGTCTTCACTTAGTTTGATGCTAGCTTTGTTCCTTATAAGTTATCAGTTTAGAGAAAGAAGAAGGTACATCTGGACAGATCAATAATCTGTTTATTGTGATGATCAAATTAATTGTTTTGTCAAAACATTGACCAGATAACAATTAATCTAAGTGATAATGTCAAACGATAAGAATTTGCAAGATGTGCAATTCGAAAATTAATGATCAGGTCAAACTATCTGAATATTACTTACTAGTAGTTTGCAAATATGTAGCTAGCATGTCAGTAACTATTAGTAGTCTTTAGTCAATATGCTTAGTTTTAACTATTCTGACATCGGATTTATACTGTAAAGTGGGATTTATTATGCGTGTTAGTTTATCCTATATTTGCTAGAGGTAAAAGTTGAATTGCGATATCGCAAAAGTATTTAATTCCGTTGCATATTTGCGCGCTGTTCCCAGCCAAGAGCCTACAGCCTTTTTTAAGTGTTGTGTGCTTTTTAATTTAAGTTCATTTATATGTTTAAGAGTTTATTTTGACGTCCATTTTCACTGAACTAGTACATCTTTTTATTTAAGGGCCCGTTGAAGCCCGCTTACCGGTATTGGATTTGTTTGCTGTTTTGAAGATCTATTTGTGGCTGCCGGCTGTTTTCTGCTCTTTGGTGGGGTCTCTTAAACATATTTCCAATTTCTATTCTTAATTATATTTTACTTAATTGTAAAGGATTCTGGTAAATGAGGTAAAATGTTCGGTCCACAAACAATAGTGTAATTTTCATATCTTTTGATTCACATTTACGGACTAAAATGTACAAGCTAGATAGTTTTCAAAGGTACCAGGATTATGATTTAGAACGCCAAACACGCGTTTCGTCTACATAAGACTTATTAGTGACGATCATATTAAAATATTTATATAGCCAAACAAGTACAAAGTTGAAGAGTATTGAGGATCCAAAATTTCAAAAACGGCTTAGGTAATTTATGCCTGGAATAATAAAATCTAAAAAGTTTTTTGAAAAATTCAAGACTTTGTAAACAGGATATTTATAAAAAATACCACATTATTTAAATTCATGTCACATTGTCGTTTATTTATCATATCTTTAAAAGCAATTTACAAATGTTCATTCGTGCTTACAAGATTGGCACCACCCTTCGATCAAAATAAGTTTATTATTAAAAAATACTTAGATGCACATAATAATAAGATCAGATGCACATCCTAACCAAAAAAAATGGTAGTCAACAGGTTTTGTTGGAATTGTCAGTTTTTTTCCATTGTTCGAAATATACGTTTACATGTTTTTGATAGCCTAAAAAACATCTGTATCGATTTGAAGGCAACATTCATCCTACGTGAATGAGGGACAAAATATTCCGGAATGCATTCAAACTCATAGAAAATAAACTGACAGCGTCTTGGCTAAAAGAGAAAAAGACACACAGACAAATAATAGTACTCAAGACACAACCGGGAAAACTCAAGACGACTTAGCAACAGGAACCCCGACAAACACTTGGAGTGATCTTAGATGCTTCAATAGGGAAGTCAGATCTTGTTCCGTGTGTGGAACCTTTCATGTTGTTCATAATATTTTATAACCGGTAAATAGTCTAATTCGGTAGGTCACATAGGTGAAAAGGGAACATGACTATAGTTACGACATTACGAATATATCCAATATCATCTGTGAAAATTGTGAATCTACTCTCATCAATCATCATCCACTTGTTCACTTGATCTTGCCCTCTCAGTAATCATCATACACATGCTAACTTGATCATCCCCTTTCATCAATCATCATATTATACATGTTTACTTGATTATGCCCTCTCATTAATCATCATACAATTGTTTACTTGATCATGCCCTCTCATTAATCATCATACACACGTTACTTGATCATGCCCTCTCATCAATTACCATACACTAGTTTCCTTGATCACGCCCTCTCATTAATCATCATACACATGTTTACTTGATCATGCCCTCTCATCAATTACCATACACTAGTTTCCTTGATCACGCCCTCTCATTAATCATCATACACTAGTTTCCTTGATCACGCCCTCTCATTAATCATCATACACATATTTACTTGATCATGCCCTCTCATCAATTACCATACACTAGTTTTCTTGATCACGCCCTCTCAATAATCATCATACACATGTTTACTTGATCATGCCCTCTCATCAATCATCATACACATATTTACTTGATCATGCTCTCACATCAATTATCATACACATGTTTACTTGATCATGACCTCTCATCAATTACCATACACATATTTACTTAATCATAACCTCTCATTAATCATCATACATATGTTTACTTGATCGTTACCTCTCTTCAATCATCATACACATGTTTACTTAATCATTACCTCTCATTAATCATCATACACATGTTTACTTGATCATGCCCTCTCATCAATTACCATACACATGTTTACTTAATCATGACCTCTCGTTAATCATCCTACACATGTTTACTTGATCGTTACCTCTCTTCAAACATCATACACATGTTCACTTGATCATGCCCTCTCATTAATCATCATCAACATGTTTATTTGATATTGTCCTCTCATTAATCATCATACACATGTTTACTTAATGCCCTCTCATTATCATCATACACATGTTAACTTGAGCATGCCCTCTCATAAATAATCATACACATGTTAAGTTGATCATGCCTCCTTATTAATCGTCATACACATGTTGACTTGATTTTGCTCTCTCATTTATCTTCATACACATGTTTACTTAATCATGTCCTGTCATTTATCATCAAACACATGCTTACTTGATCATGTCCTCCCATTAATCATCATACACATGTTTACTTGATAACGCCATCTCATTAATCATCATACACATCTTTACTTGATCATGCCCTCTCATTAAGCATTATACACATGTTTACTTGATCATGTTCTCTCATTAATCATCATACACATGTTTACTTGATTATGCCCTCTCATTAATCATCATACACATGTTTACTTGATCTTGCCCTCTCATTATTTATCATACAAATGTTTACTTGATCATGCTCTCTCATGAATCATCATACACATGTTTACTTGATCATGAGCTCTCATAAATCATCATACACATGTTTACTTGAGCATGTCCTCTCATTAATCATCATACACATGTTTTTTTTTAACTTGCCCTATCATTAATCATCATACACATGTTTACTCGATCATGTCCTCTCATTAATCATCATACACATGTTTACTTGCTCATGCTCTCTCATTAATCATCATACACATGTTTACTTGATCATGTCCTCTCATTTAACAGGCGCAAAATTGCGGCGAGGTTAAACATGTTTATGAGATCTCAACCCTCCCCCTATACCTCTAGCCAATGTAGAAAAGTAAAAGAATAACAATACGCACATTAAAATTCAGTTCAAGAGAAGTCCGAGTCCGATGTCAAAAGATGTAACAAAAGAAAATAAATAAAATGACAATAATACATAAATAACATCAGACTACTAGCAGTTAACTGACATGCCAGCTCCAGACCTCAATTAAACTGATTGAAAGATTATGTCTTCATCATATGAATATCAGGTACAATCCCTCCCGTTAGGGGTTTAGTATCATACTATCATAAAATATATGAGAAGAACATAACCCGTGTCATGCCAACAACTGTTTTTTTAGAAATAAATGTGTTTAGTTCCGATGCAAAGACCCTATCAGTGAATCAATGTTAAATCCAAAAAATGCAATCTTTATTGACCTCACAACAGTATCGTAACTATATCCCCTTTTAATAAGTCTATTTAAAGTTTTTGTTAGTTTCTGAGGAGAATACTGACATTTTTGTGCTTTATAAAGAATATTTCTATAACATTTTGGATGTGAAATACCTGAATGTATAAGATGTCTGCATGTTGAGTTATATTTACGAATTGTTTCCTTATACCGGTGATAAAATTTAGTAAATGTTTTGACCAGTTTGTGATATCGAAAACCCTGGTGTAATAATTTTTCAGTAATACATAAATTTCTCTCGCTAAAATCTAATACGTTGTTACATACATGAGCGCATCGTACAAGTTGAGATATATAAACACCATAAGATGGTGACAAGGGAACGTCACCATCTAAAAATGGATAATTAACAATAGGAAATGAAAAATCATCTCTTTTATCATAAATTTTTGTATTAAGCTTCCCGTTTATGATATAGATATCAAGATCGAGGAAAGGGCAGTGGTCATTGTTATCATTAGCTTTATTTAAAGTAAGTTCTACAGGATAAATTTCTTTAGTATACATACTGAAGTCGTCATTATTGAGAGCCAATATATCATCCAAATATCTAAAAGTATTGTTAAATTTTTGTATCAAATGTTGTTTGATGGGTCTTTGCTAACTTTAGTCATAAATTGTAACTCATAACAATACAAAAACAGGTCCGCAATAAGTGGTGCACAGTTAGTCCCCATTGGAATAACAATAACTTGACGATATACGGAATCTCCAAAGCGAACAAAAATGTTATCATTGTCAAGTAAAAATTCAAGCGCATAAATAGTATCAAAGCATGTCCAATTGACATAGTTCTTTTGTTTATTGCTACTAAAAAATGATCTAAAAGAGTTTGAACATATGTACTCGCATTCCGACTTTTTAAATGCCCAGTTAACTAGGGATGTGAATTTTTTCTTAATAAGAATATGAGGCAAAGTGGTATATAGGGTAGAAAAATCAAAACTTTGAACAGATTCAAAATCACCAATATGTGCGTGCAATTTATCAAGTACTTCCAACGAGTTTTTGACACTCCAAAAGTAATTAATTCCACTAGTTTCAAAGGCCTTATTTGAACAATTTATTATCAGGTTTTTTATTGTAATTGATCATGCCCTCTCATTAATCATCATACACATGCTTACTTAATGCCCTCTCATTATCATCATACACATGTTAACCTAAGCATGCCCTCTCATAAATCATCGTACACATGTTTAGTTGATCATGCCTTCTTATCATGCCCTCTCATCAATTACCATACACATGTTTACTTGAGCATGCCCTCTCATTAATCATCATACACATGTTTACTTGACCATGCCCTCTCATTAATCATCATACACATGTTTACATGATCATGTCCTCTCATTCATCATCATACACATGTTTACTTGATCATACCCTCTCATCAATCATCATACACATGTTTACTTGATCTTACCCTCTCATCAATCATCATACACATGTTTACTTGATCATGTCTTCTCGTTAACCATCATACACATGTTTACTTGATCATGTCTTTTCCGATCGATTTACTGATTTATTGTTGAAAAAACTTATTTCAATGTTCAAAGATTTTAAAATTGAACGTGTTCAGAAAGGGAATTAAGTACGCACGTCTAAAAAAGTTTTTGAAAGGTTCTTTAATAAGATGAGGATCCTTCCTAAAATAAACTTTACAACATATTGATTAAAAATAAATATACATTACATAGACAACACAGTGTGAGTTAAAGTTATTGCGATTATAACCCTGTCGCATTTTTCGTAATAATAAAAACATCGCAATAATTTCTGAATTGACAGTAGTTAGTTTTCAAAGATACTAGGATCCATTTAGTGCTGAAACACTGAAGAAACCGGAACGGTCTTTTAACCGTGTTGAAACTGAAAATTTTAAAATAAACGCCTTAGCAAAACAAAAAAAAAATAATCAACCGAGCATATCAAAATTATGGATCTCGGATAAATCAGAACCGAGAGCAAAATCGGCTACTGAATAGCAATTAGCACTATTCGTATTGATTATGTTAGTACAATTAATCCACACTGCAAACTGTTTTGGTCGACTCTTATCTGCAGTACATGTTCTTTCATGATAGTGTTGACATTGTCGACCAAACATTCCTATATACGAAGCTGTAAGCAAGTAAAAAAAAAGATCCAATATGTTGTACGCTATTTCAGTATTAAAAATCATTTATAAATACTATAAAGTTTAAACCTTCGATTTATCGTTGTACACTTTTTTGACGAAATTCCATATTTCAAACATATATGAATTATCTCTCTCTCTTTCTTTCGTTCAACATTCTTGTTACATACTAATATTCGAATTTTACATTGAATTTATTAAATCTTCATTTAAGTGAATAATTACTGCAATCATTTAACATCATATTAAACTCGTTTCCAAAATTTTGTGATTGTGTGAGTATTTAGATTTGAGCGAGTCTGTCAAAGCATATTTTTCTTCATGACAAACTGAATCGTTCGTTTTTGTTATGCTATTTATGAAATTTGCGAAAGGAATACTGTAACAGGACTGTAGTCCGTCCGCTTGAGTTTTTTTTTCAACCGATCGTCACGTCACTTGTTGTACACATTCAAATTTTGGAGGGGTAAAATCGAAATGGTTGAAAGGCTTAGGACAAAGGCCACATCGATAATACAGTTACGAGGGGATAATCCATTTAAAAATAACATGTTGAAATCGAAATGTATTCTTAATCATCTCGAAACATTAACGGCACCATTTTTTCTGCGCCACTTGCGCATTTTCTAATTTCCGCGCATTTTTATTTTTTCTATAGTATTCTAAAATTTCATCTCTAACTGTACATATTGGACGTTTTAGATCTAATGTTTCTAGTAGATCCCCGACACTTGCTGTATGCGCCTAAAAAATCAAAAACGAGTTGGTCATTACAAATGTACAATTGGTAAGTTTTTGTCACAATATTACTTTTAATTTACTTATAAATATTTGACACCATACTTCGCTTTCTCATTTTTTCCCTTTTTTTTCGATCAAAGATAGCACATTGAATTTCTTTTATTCATTTTGTTGGGTTAGGGATAGTGGTCTTTAACCAGAATGAGACCATGCCATGACCCTGAATGTGTGTTTTATATGATGCACTGTGTTATATTGTTAGCAACAAAATGAAAAATCATCAACATAAGATTTGAATATACATATAAATCAGAAGTGCTTTTCAAAATCTTGATATTTATTTGATATGAATTTATTGCACTTTGGATGATGAAGTTTATTTGTGTGCACAAATTTGCATCGAGTTTGTTTTACCGGTACAACAAATAGGGCAGGCAAATCACAAGCTCCCTCCTCTCTCTGGTCAGATAAAATTTCCTGTGTCCGGTAACCTGTCCAGCGACGGATAATTGGAAGAAAAAAGTAGAAAATTTAAATTGCATTGTTGCTGAATAGATGAACATCAAATTGGCGAATTAAGGTAGATGGGGTGTCTAAATTATAATCAATAGAATTTCGTAATAATTTGCCAAATTGTAGTTTATATCCTGCTTGTTTAAGAACATTAATAAAAAGAATGGGTCACCGGACTTATTTTCAAACTACAGGTTGTGCAAAATTGTCAAATTTTCTATAGATTATGCATGGAAAACCCAATTTTCGGTCATAAAACGAAAACTACACCATAGAATTTTGCAATAAAATATGAGAAGATAGCTCAAATATTATTCTTTCAGATAAGAAGAAGAAATAATGGGGTCACCGGACTCGTTTTCTTGCTACATAATAAAATAGGTAAATTCCTAACACATTCTATTATAAAAGTAACATTATCTGAATTATCTGCCCTTGCATTTGAGTTGTTTCTCCTTATTTGGCAAAGTTGGAAAAAAAATGAATCAAACTAAAAGTATCTGTGTTTTGGTATAATACAATCATAAATATGATAACACATGGCATTTTCTATATTATAATGAAAAATCTTACACATGAATTACCTACTAATTTATAAATTTGCAAATTTCATAAAAAATCTAGACCTTGTTTTCTGGTATTTCAAGAACTAAAATGGAGGAAGACACCCTATCTTCCTTAAACAGAAATAAAGTACTGCGTATTACCATTGAAACATTCGAAGTTAAAATTAATAGACATTGTAGAAACATGTGTTATTGGCAATCAAAATAATCGTATGCGATCAATATAATTTTTCTATTGTATTGTTTTCTTACCCGTTGTAGTCGTTCTGAACTGCAGGTATACACAATTGGTAAAAAGGTTAAACAGATGGTTTTTTTTTCGTTATGTTAACACATCTCGTATCGACAGGAAGTAATACGTGTTTGTTTTTCGTAATCTTAAATTTAATGAAATGTAAATAGAACAAGTAGCTCGGGAAATTGTAATTGTTATCTTTACCTTGTTTCTTTTAAGTGCATTAATTTTTTGTACAACTATTGTTTTATTGTTTACTTCATCAATAACAAACTTGAGTTACATGGATAATGTCAAAGGTTACTATTTTGTTTTGTAATGGTTTGTATGACTCGTTATATTTGTGTTTAATTACAACTTTAAACTTTTAAAAAAGCATTATCATTTTTATTATCTAACAGAGATATTCAGTAGTTTTATCGAAGTTTTTTTTTTGAAATGATTCTCTCTCAATTTTTGTCGTTTCTTTGGATTATATGTGTCAGTTCTTATGTGATACCGAATCATTGTGATATTACATTAACTAAAAAGGACATAAGATGTAACTGCAGCTCAATAAATTTAACACATATACCAACAGATTGTCCATCAAATACAACAGATTTATATTTGTCTAATAATAATCTGGACATTATATCAAGGAAATATTTCACTAGATATGCAGAGCTTAAATATCTGGATATAAGTGATAGTCATGTGACATCAATCGACCAACCAGCGTTTGATAATTTATCACGTTTAAAAGAACTGAGTTTATTCGTTAATCCAATGAAAATATTTTGGGTGGACCGTCAAATGGGTCGTTTGCAGATATATTTTCTGAGATGAAAAACCTGAAGTATTTACATAGTCATATTCAAATACATATTATACGTAACTAGATATAGGAAGATGTGGTGTGAGTGCCAATGAGACAACTCTCCATCCAAATAACAATTTAAAAAGTAAACCATTATAGGTTAAAGTACGGCCTTCAACACGGAGCCTTGGCTCACACCGAACAACAAGCTATAAAGGCTTTGCAGAAACGCCATTAAAATATCTAGAGATAAACGGCCAATTAATGTCCATAGAAAAAGATACTTTTTCACCATTAGCATTTCTTTCAAGTCTTTTAATTCCAAATGCACGTTTCCTAACACTATCAAATACTTTGGATGAACTAAAATTAAACAATAATTTCAGAGTACACGGTGAATTCATTATAACAACTGATTTATTCAGATATATCGGTTACATTTGTGTGAAGAAATTATCTTTGACCTTTAATGGCATAAAAATGATCAATGCTGACGCAGTTCAGAAGATGAAATACAAACATAGTTTGGAAAGTTTAAACTTAAGTAACAATGACTTTGATTTTCACCACCTGTTAACAAATCTTTTTATAATTTGTTTACACATCTGAAGAGGTTAGACATGTCGGATAACAACAATCAATTTAATCAAAATAAAGTTAAGATAGATGAAATTAAACATACACGTGATAATATTGATCTATCTGATAACAAATCCTTTAACATCGTTCCCTCATATTATCCTCCAGATATTGTATTATGGTTTCCTTCGACACTTGAAATCTTGAGTATATCTCTTATCAACGTAGTAGGGAACCCAATCAACAGCCTTACATTGAAAGGAATCAAAAACCTGCAAATAATTGATTCAGCATACTCTTCATTGTTTGACTGCAATTACACAATAAATGGACTTCAGAACGTGTTAATACTTAATGTTTCACATTTCAAATGCGGACTTTTAAATCACAACCTTCTACAATCTGCCGTCAATTTGGAACAGTTGATAATGCAAAGCTCTTCATTAAGTATCGGCCTAAACGATGATCACCACAGTCAATTCCTGCAAGGACTCAAACGTTTACAGTATATAGACTTTTCACAAAATACATTTGAAAACCGATTCAGAATTTCAACATTTAAAAGTCAACTTGATAGTTTGCAATCTTTGATACTTGAAGGAAATTTATTCACAAGTATTCCACTATGTCTGGAAGACTTTAACATATTACGTTTTCCAAATATTAGAAACAACAAGATAACCTACATGACAACTGAGGAAATTGACGCCATTGAAGTGCTTTTCAGAAAATCAAATAGAACGATGACAGTCTTGTTAAAGGGCAACCCTTTTGTATGCACTTGTGCTTCATTAGATTTTGTAGAATGGTTATTTACTACTAAAGTAAAACTTGACAGCAATGGTTGTTATTCGTGTGTCGGAAACGATGGAAATATTACAACAAATACAATTTACAATGACTTACGAATTATGAGAATAAGATGTATAACAACAGTTTGGTTATTTTTTTTCTGCAACATTATTCTGTATGCTTCTATTGCTTATTGTAGTTGGATATTGTTACAAATTGCACCTTCAATACTTTTGTCTATTCATCGGAATGGCCAATCAACTTTTCCGGAAGTCAAAAGAAGAGACACTTGAATATGATGCATATGTAGCTTATTGCGATGGCGACTCTACATGGGTAAATGGACCTTTGCGCATATTTCTTGAAAAGAGACGAAATTATAAACTTCTATTATAAGATAGAGGTGATGTTCTTGCTGGAGAACACATTGCTTAATACAATGCCATTCCAAAATGCAAAAAGATAATCTTAGTAATTTCAAAAGAGTTTGTTAACAATGATTGGGCATACTATGAAGCTACTGTTGGAATTGAACTTTTTCTAGGATTACAAGCAAGAATAATTGTTATAAACCTAGAAAATATAACCAAAACAGAAATACCGCAATGTGTTCTTCAAATGATGTCATTGGACGCCAACGAACACATTCGTAAAACAGACACATTAAATGAAAATAACATTTTCTGGAAATATTTAGCAATGAAACGTTAAAGAAAGACAGTGTCGTTATGGCTCTTTTCAATTGATGCTATTCAACAATTTATTTCATTGCACTCATGCTTTGTCAGTGTAAAGCATATGTAAATAAAGTAGACATTAAAAACCTGCACGGTGGTACTGAAGATACGATCACAACTATATTTGTCAAAGGAACAAAAGAAACCTTTGATATTAAAATACGGCTAGATGGGCTTGAAGGAATGAGCAACAACTTTCTCATAACAAAAGTATACTACTAAAATTTGCTTTACGAAGATGATTGTATGTGTAAAATATCATTGTCGGTAAATCGCTTATATATATTTTGACTAAAAACGTTGCTTGAAACGACATATTTTGGTCAATATACGTGAAATTGATTACTATTTTAGAGTATTTTACAACGTGACATCACACGTAACTTTCTTTGCAAATGTATCGAGACTATGTTAACCTGTTTATTAAAATGTAACACAAAAGTAATCCTTGAATAAACTGACTATTTAGGCAAAGACTAATTCCTTGATCTTATCTCATGTTTTACTTTTTTGGAATTTGGCGTCTATGATGCAGGTAATTCAGTGCTTCAGACACAACCTATTTTTGAAGTTTTCCTTTCATTTATATAAATTCTATATAACTAGTTACAACAGTTATCAAGGGTACCAAGATTACAATGTAATACGCCATACGCGCGTTTCGTCTTCATTAGACTCATCAGTGACGCTCAGATCAAAATAGTTTTATAGCCAATTAAGCACAAAGTTGAAGAGCATTGCGGACCCAAAATTCCAAAATACGGCTAATGTAATATATTCCTGGGATAATAAAGTCCTTAGTTTTTGAAAAAACTGAAATTTTTGTTACAGGAAATTTATAAATATATACAAATAATTGTATTTAGATGAAGAAATACTATTTCACATAATTTTGTCAAACAGACATGCTTGATTGTATGCTAATTATGTGTATGATACAAACCATATCTGCTTTTTTAAAGATTTAATAATTTTACATTTGAAAAAGAAGTAGCTTTATTGCATTCAATACAAGGTCAGAAATTTATGTGAAGTAAAGCGATGTTCTTTGTTTTCTTCCCGTTTAAATACCACTTCCGTATAGCAATATTCATATAAAATATCTTACTAATTAAGTACCATTCCGTGTAAGAATCATGCAAAGGGTGATTCACTGGTAGTTGCAAAATTGGATCTCATGGGGTTCTATTGTTTCCTTTCAGGGAATAAGTGAAAAAAATGAAAAAATATTACTATTTTGCTATTCGGTTGCCATGGTTACCGTGTTGTCATAAATTACCTAGTTATTTCGCCCTAAAAACCTGAAATTTGGCATATTTTCTTGATCTCTTTCACCCTAATTTCGAAGTAACTTGAAATATATAACAATATAATGTTGAAGTTAAAGACATGTTCTTAATATGTAAGTATATGAGGAGAGGGAAACAGTTCTTCAAATTATGTTTCCATGGCAACCAAATTACCAATTTTTGCATCCAGAAGAAAAATTGAAAATAATCGATTTTCAATATCATTTATCTCCCATGAACAGACTGATATTTGAAATCTGTTTAGAAACATTTGTTTATTAGACCCTTGTCCAAAACATATCAAAAATAAACATTTGTAGACTCCTTTAGATTTTTTGTAAAAAAACATTTTTTACCCCCCCCATTTCATGATTTTTGTGATTTTTTGAATTTTCTTGAATTCTGTTTTAGACAGCCTTTTCCATTGTTCCTTTTACATATATTGTTCTTTATTATTTTTTTATGTATATTTTATCATATAATTCTTGTCATAGTGCTATATTGACCTTAAGAATAAATATTGCCCATGGTTGCCATGGAAAACAAATGATATTGTTACATTTTAGAAAAAGTCTCATTTTAGGATTTACAAGAGTTGAATGTATGGATATACTGATAACTATAACATTAAGTTGAAAATTGGCAATTTGTAATTATACGGCAACACTCCTAGAAACCAAATCTTGAAACTTGCTTGTATTTTAAGAACCTCAGATGCCATAGTAGCATACAGACCAAACTAAGACTCTAAAAAATATTGTCAAAATCTAATAAAAATTGATATTTCAGAGCTCATTACATCAAATCAGTTCATCCGATTGATTTGAAAATCAGAGAGTATACAGATCTTGGTAGTTCTCCTGTTCAAACTATTTACTCCTGTATCTATCGACTATTACTGCCAAAGCAAAACATTGCATATATCAAATATATCAAAGCCCCATGCACAAACTGACCTAAAGCATTTTATTGTTTTGAAAAAAATTGACTAGCAAATAGCTAAAGATCTTCTTCTTATAACCTCATAAATAAATCTTTTCCTTGATTTTTTGTGACTATTGTTTATATTTTATATAAACAGCAGGGCTTTGGGCAAAATTCTTCCATGGCATGAACAACAACAAACATTTGAGCAAAATACATCTCTTCAGTTTAAAAAGATATAAACATGATACATACAATCTGTATTTTGAGGTTATCATAAAATGTACAGAATAAGAAAATATTTATTATGCAATCATGACACCCATAAATAGCAGAATAATTAATACAAATTATGATTACAAATGGTTAACATTTATTTTATTGATTAAAATAATGAAAATAAATGAAGAAAAAAACAAACACTTTTTTAAAAGTCTATAAATGGACTTATAATCTTCTAAATGTCCAGTACCAGTAACCTAATTTTTGGCACAACCATACATGTATATCTAACAACCAAGTCTTCTTTGTTATTATACACTTAATGAAATATATAAAGTAAGAATAACATTTATTGTATTTATTTCAAGGTATTTGCATTGACAACTAATTAAAACCTTTAACCAGCCATATTTTGAGTTAGTATAGTTTTTTTTTTAACAGTCTAAATCAAAAATTAGATTATGTTTTCTATGAACATATTTATCTTGACCTTACATATGCCAAATAAAATTTGACTTCAAATTAAGGTTCTACAATTAGATCTTTTTTTATTTTTTAAAGTTGGCCACTATAATATAAAATGTATTTAATCTTCTATAACTCTCTTTTACACAATTGACACATTCTCTCTTGTTCCTGAAGCTCCTTATAGCATCCAATTTCTATTTCCAATTTATGAGCACTAATAATGAATTTTGTAAACAATTGTTTATGTTTCTGCTTTTCTCATTTATCAAATGTATATATAATTTTTCCATATTTTATCGTACTTGATCTTGTTGAAAAGAAAAAGTTTTATTTTTTTTTAATTTAAAATAGTACTTAAATTTAAATATTCAGCCAAACTATCAATACATCCAAACCAACAGTTTTTATTCTGAGTACATCAGGATTGAGATAATATGAATGCTTCAGGTAGCATGGAGTTATTAGATTTATGTATTTGTATATATAATACTTGAATGTAAATTGCAAAATGAATAAAAAGTTTCAATTATTATGTTATACACAAATACACCCAAACTTGTGTGAACTGCTTTTTTTTATGCTCAATACTTTATTCAAAACATTAAATCTCCAAATACAAAAAGTGTAAAATATCTTTCACACAAAACTTCACTTTTCTATTTATAAGTCTGTTCAATAGATCATTTCAATTTCCAAGTGTAAGCCAAAAATGTTCCCAATGATACAGGACTTAAGGTAAAACCTAGAGAAAACTATTTTTTCACCATTTTCAAATGTCTTATATCTTAAAAGCTGCAACCTCAATTTCTTCATTTTATTTTGTTTTGATGTCAAAGTTCTTTTAATTCAGAGTAACCATATACAATTCTTGTTACTTTCAATCTGACAATAAAATAAATTTTGAAATCGTGAATTATAAATCTTTTTAATATAATTCTATTATTATTTTAAATTTGACCAGCAGACAGCTGTACTGTAAAATCAGTAATTATTGTGAAGTTTTGTTATTTCATTGTGACAACATCAAGGTTTTTGCATGGTTTACTCGGGTTTAGACTAAACTTATAAGAAATGACTGTAATATTTTTTCTTTCTATTCGAAATAACATAAAAAATTTGAGACACACTTTAAATAACCTGCCTAGTGTGCACCACCTTTTTTATGCTATTTCTCCATGGAAAGAAAAATTATTACAGTTGCTCCTTAAATAAAATCATAATTATATATGCAAGCAATAACTTATAAATTTTACAGCAAGACACTCTCAAACAAAAATATTAACAAGTTCTTCCAATGCTTCAGCTTGATTAATTATAGCTATGGTGCTGTCAATATCGTCTTCAACTACATCTGTTGCTGGAGCTCTGGACAGCACTACTAGTCTTGACAAATAGGAAGTGATTTGACTAGGTTGTAAGTATTCTTTTGGTGTAAACATTTTCATTCCATCCCCATCATGGCAAACTCTCATGTTCCGAGAAACATTAACTGGGTTGGCTTTGTTGCCACTACTTTCACCCTCATCAAATACACCTTTCAGGTAAACTTTTACCTTCTCTGAAAAACGATGATTTTTTCTATCCTTTTTCAATGCCCATCCAAGGGACAATTCACTCGTGCCGGCTGAAAGGGTACTGTGTTTTGTTTTTGACGAAGTTGTATCTATATCTAGACATATGTCACGCCATTTCATTTTGATTCCATCAAAAGTGGACATGTAGTGATGGTCACCAACAAAACAGTGGTCATTAAGCTCTGAATATGAATGCAATACTGCATTGCAGTTGTGTTCCGGACAAGTCAGATTAACATCAGACTGACTTTCCTCAGAGGGTTGTTTTTCTCGGGCAGCTAGTATATTTCCAGTATCTTTACAAGGTACTTTAAAGTCTGACAAAACATTTAAAGTTGACTCAAGATTAATTGGAGTTATTGACAAAGTTTGACCTTCACCAATGTTGTAGTTTTTCCAATATTTTAATTGGCACCAGTTTTCAAATTGTACGTTTGAAATCTTGGTAATTCCCTTTATTTTACGCTGGAGCGTCAATTGATCTACTGGTAGAGGAATGTCAACATGGGCAATTTGACATCCTGGAACACCCTCTCCGTCATCCAAAGCCTTCTTCATATCTGCAGAGCATGATATGTTGCCCCCATTGCTTACATATTTCCTTAGCTTTGCTCGCATGTGTGCTATTTTGGCATCACAATATGACTTGCCATCCTGTGATTCGCTAAAGTCGTACCTTTGTATATTTACACCTATAAGAAAAAATTATACTTAAACCTTAATATATTAATTACCTTGCAATTTAGGAGTACAAATAAAGTAAAGTGACAGTAGATGAATATCATTAAAACCCATGCCTATAACCAGAAATATGTGTTCTTGTACCTGAGTCTTCTCATTCTGAGATGTTTTGCATTGTATTCTGTTTTCGAAATCATATATATACTTGATTTGACATCATTTATAAGTACCATAAAAAATTGCGTTTCTTTCAAGGTAAAAATATTTTAAAAAGGTTAGACTTTATGGTTTGTTGTTGGTTTTTTTTTGTATTTTCATATTCAGATATGCTCTGTTTATTTTCATGATTATTTGATTCCATGGTCAAAGTCATTGTATAAGCCTTAAAAAAAAAACTTGTACCTTATCAAACAAGGTGATATTTATTTATGCACATTGCTTTTAGTACATTTTCATTGAAATCCTTTTTAGTTTAATAATGTATAAGATACTAGCTTTGAGTAAGTTTTCATAGAAATCCTTGTTACAGTTTGAGAGGAGTGTGCTTTTTTATATTCTATTATTTCATTGTTAATATCTTATCTGCATACTATATCTTATGTCATCCACATCCTTATGTAGTGTATTTCAACAGTGCAAAAATTCACCAATATCCATCAATCTGTCAAAGCTTGGCTTTCAAAGTACATTGACAGACAGTCACACAGGGTATTATTAGTTACTCAGTGTGTGTAAGTGACCTGCTCACTACCTAAGTAATAATAAACATACCTGTTTCTTCTGATATTGCTGGAACAGCATGCCATAAATTACTGCAGTGGTAACACCCTGCGTTGTCACTTCTCAAAAATGCTGTTGTCACAGTAGGTTGTTGCTTTTTCAGAGCTAATAGTACATGTTGCAGCATACATGCTACACTGTACCAATCCTGTTTAACACCATCCATAACATGAACATATGTACGATGCTGAAATCAAAGTAACATGATTTAATGTTTTGTATACAGTAATTTTAAAAGCATTTATAAAACAGTAACAATTTAAATGGGCTTTTTCTGTTTCTCGTACTGGTCAATCTCCCCAAGGGAGGACCAACCAATCATACTTCGAAACAGTACCTCAGTCATTCAAAGCAATGATTTTCTCTTTAATACTTTCATAATTTATTTCTGGAGCTTGTTCATTAATGATAAGATCAAGATCAAAATCCACAGAACTTTACAGCGTGACATCAACATGGGTTATTTGCATAACTAGGTCAGTAGTCCAATTCATTAACAATGTGGTAGCATAGTGATGCATTTACTAAAATGTGTACATTCCTTACAAAATAACATAAAATCTTTAGTGGAGTAAGTATCTAATTATACAGACATCATGGATAATCTACAGATATTTCATTAGGAACAACCATGGAACTAAGGAACACGCGCGTGAAGTTCCCCGATGTAATAGGTAGCAACATCCAGGGATATGGGTTAGCAACACCCAGGGGGTATGGGTTTTGTAATGATGTGCTTTAACCTATCTAAATCCTAGAAATATACTAAGCCAGGGATAATTGTTTTTATATATACAATTAAATTTAAAATAAAATATCCCCATCTTAAGATAGAATCGAAGAAAAAGAAAAAAACAAGAGATGTAGTTGAGAGTAACAATTTCCTTTGTTTATAAAGTAAACACAAAGTGATAGACACATACTAAGCTGGTTACATTATAATCTGATGTATAATAAAAATAGAAATATAAATATATGTCACACAAAATCTTACCTTAAGCTGATTTTCATAATCTTTAAAAACACAAACAGTTACATGCCAATTCAGCCCCTTCTGTCCAAACCAATCACTTTGTTTTTCTCTGAACAATAAAGGGAGGAATTTCATTGCCCAGTCCATAACAACCATGACTTCTCCATTCTTAAGGTTTAGAAGTTTCTCTTTTCTGCAAGAATCTTGGGCAACCAATCTCACTATGTGGCATTTCCAATCAAAAACTGCGCTTTCTGAAGTGCTTAAATCGTGCTCTAACTCTCGCTGTTTTTCTATAGACAAATCTGCAATTATGATAAAAAAATGTTTGTCAAGTCAATGAATTATAAAATTTTGCATTCCATATTTTTTTGTAAATATTGCTAAAAACTTATTAATACAGATATAACTTGATAATCCATTGACAAGTAGCGATCAAAGTCCACTAAATAAATTACCTCTAATTTGTATCTGTTGTTCTTCAGGCAGGTTAAACGATAAGAGGAATTGTATTTTGCCATACTTACATGTTTGTATCTTATTCATATGCTTGTCCTTAAACATGTGTGTTTGTGTAAAGGGGAGGACGGCGGAGGGTGTGTGTGTTAAAAAGCATACACAAAACATCATTTAGCACCTCTCTCTTGAGTTGGCAATATTTTGTTGTTTGTATGTGTTTCTTGCACATTTTTAGTTATAAACTAGGTTTAGAACATTATTTGCTTTACCCTTGGACGAGATTTGTCATGGTTTTTTTTTTTACCATCCAGAGACTGGGTGCTTGTAAGTAGGCAGTTCCTGCTTAATTTAAATTTAAGTGGTGAGCTCTAAAATAATTTCCTGTTCATATGGTAATTTTTAAATATCGTATTACCAATCTTGAGCCACTAGGTTTTTTCATGACTTAAAATGTTGTCAAAGAAATATATTTGGACACTTTAAAAAATGCTTTATACAAAGTATTGCATACCATCATTTCCCAAAACAAAGGATCTCAGCATGGAAATAGCTTCATCAAAAGCATTGCATCTGTCACAGGTCATGTCATGGTCATGGTTACAGCACTGGTTTGTCAAATTTCTGTTTGTTATGTCACTAAGTCCAAAGTTGATGCAATGATCTGGACATCTACTTTCTCTTTCTAGATGCAGCTTGTATTCAGTCTTTATGTATAGTTTACTGGATTGTAGCTTTTCTTTGCACTCCTTCAGTATGGCATTACTTCTTCCTATACTTTGATTCTCTAAAACACCAATTACATCCATAAGTGTATCATATGCAGAATTACCATCAGCAGCTATGTTGTCCAGACCCTTAAGATTTGTTCGCCTTGATGCTGGACATTCACTCAATATTTTAAATAATGACGAGTTACAAAGTGGATCAAAACTTGTTTCTGAACAATAAGACAGGTATGTTTCAACCAGTGTTGAATGATAGGCAGTCCTAACTACATTTGGTATGGTTAACAGTGTTCCTGAGCTGAGCTTCATTTCTTTTGTTCCAAAGGCTGTTATCTGAAAATAAAAATATATTCTAACAATCTGTCATCTGATGTCAAAAATATAGTAATTTCTGACCATGGCACTCAAATCATAGTGCCACCGTTTAAATTGCATTAATTATAAGAACATTTTATAGTCTCCTGTCGACTGGTTTAAGAGTTATCTCTCTTTGAATACTTCAACATGTCTGGTATCTGTTAAATAAATCTATTCAAATGCAGAACTAACAATGGGATGTATTGACCAAAGGTCATTGGCAAAATCATAGAAAAAATACCCTTACACATGCATGATCAGAGTATAAAACCTGACAATTAATAGCTCAGTCTGACAATGTTAACTATAAGCATAGAAATGTTTTCCGTTAATTGGTTTTATATGAAGATGTTCTTACCTGGTGAAAAGTTGGATCAAAGAAGAAGTCAAGGGCATGGTCTAACTTCTCTCTGTCCATTTTCTGTCTTTTTGCAGGTTCTTTTGATGGCACACCCATTCCTTTGTGTAAAATAAACTGCCTTATTAAATATCACAAGTAAACAAGAAATTATGCATTTATTACAATTGCTTATAAATTAAAATATGAAGTTATTATGTACAACAGTATTTTGATTCGAAGAAATCAAATGAACACTATGAACAGTTACAAAATAACTAAGATATATCATATGGAGCAGGCATACTGAGAGTGTGTGTCATGAGCAAATAATTTTTTGGTATACCATGTAGTGAGTTGATGTCTTCATGTCATGGGTCATGGATTTTAATAATAAAATCATACCACATCTTCCTATATCTACTTAAAGCATGATAACCATCTTTTTTTTTATATTTACATGTGCACTTTACTGTGGTAACCTGTGTCCTCATGAATATATTATGATTCATCTTGAAATAAATGTTACTTTCAAAATGACTAGAAAAAGGATGTTAGCCAAGCAAAATAATGTGTTATAATATACATACATTTTATGTAATTATTCTAATATGATGCCCTTCAAACATGTTAAGCCCAAACCTATGGTTAATTTAATACTAACACATGGCTATTGTTTTCTATGCTGTAATTTTCATCTGGAAGTCATATTTTTAAAGTTGCCTTACAGCTATTATCCCAATGCTTGCAGAGTCAAACTTTGGTAGGCTTGATTGCTTTGTTTGTATAATTGTTTATTCAAGCTTTATCAATCTCCAGACAATATATATGACATTGTTAAACCTGTATATATAATATTTAAATTTAATCAAACATTTTTCCAATATAATTGTACAATAGACAAACAAAGCAAGCAAGCTAACCAAAGTCTTTATCTACATGCATTAGGAAAAAAGCTGTACTGAACTCACCTGCTCCAATCATGGTTGCATGTTTACGAGCTTCATCAATAGCATGAACTGTCACTCCTGGAATTAGCTGCTTTAACTCTGACTTTGTATGGGAATGTGCAATCATAGACAATAACTGTTTTTTCAAGCTTCTGTCTGAGCTCTCCATGTACAAATTTAATACCACTTCATGTAAATTTCCAGTGTCATCCTTACTGTCTGGCTCTTGTAGAATCTTTAATAATTTGGTACTTTGCCCAGGTGCAATTGCTTAAAATAAAAATAAGAGTGTTATTACTAATAAATTTCTTATATATATACTATAAATTCAAAAATTGTAGCATGCATTTATTATTGTGAATTGTCATTTTGGACTAAAATGCTATTCTAATTTTTGGGATATTGAGAAAATCCTGTTTAAGTTAAGTCATATAAAAAATTACAAAATGCAAGGTTTGATATTGCGATTATAACCTGATTGCATTTTTTGGGGGAAATGAACAATCACTCAGCCCTTTGGTTTAAAACAAACACTGATTATTAACTCTTTCCTAACTGAATTGGGTTTTTCTGCAATATTGTGTAACCTGATCAAATTTTCAACAGAGTTTGCCTGATTTTGCCTGATTGGAGAAATCTGAAAATCCACTTGTTGCAATGTACAAAGCTTTATTCTATATGTTATAATGTGCTCATAAAAAATTGTTTCAATTAACATGGGTCACAAACCATTTTTATGTTGTGATCCTTAAATTTTACACTGGGATGTCTTGCACAAAGCTGATCCAGCTTCCCCTTCCAGAGCACCTGAGGTTTCCCAAGTTAATTTGGAGTACATGTTTATCATCTTTCTTAAAAATTGCAATGCTGAATGCAACTTCTTATTTATTCTTGAGTTTCTTATTTGTTCAAAATTTTGTCTTTTGTCTATTGATTGGCCTTCTTTTTGGATAGAGCTTGGATTAACAATTCCTTTTATAAATACCGCATTTCATTTCATGCCTGGTGAACATTTACTCACCATCTAGAAATAAATTTATAGTTTCTCCTGCTTTTCTTTTGACTGTGCGTAATGAAGAAGGCTGCAACAAGTCTAAATCACGTCTTACTCTGTACTTTATTGGACTGATTTGTCCATGACCTAAAACATCTATGGCATCATTCAAATCAGTCAGAACTGTATCAATGTTTTCCTCACTCCATGACGATATTTGTGACAGTGGTTGAGAACTTGAAGTCTATTTAAAAAAAAAGATTTAAAATATAAAATAACATAATATAAAAAATGTTTTCGACTTGTTGCTAAAAAGATTTGGATTTTCATCCAAAGGAAAAAAAAAATATATGTCCAGAAAAAAAAACATAGACCCCCCCCCAAAGAAATTCAAATGATTGCTGCCTGAAATTGACAGTTTATGTTACAAATATAGTGATTATACTGAATGTCTCAAATGTCATAATTTTATGTCAACATAACATGTCCACTATTACTAGATTTACACAGCTAGGAAATGATTTAACAAAAGTGTTAATTTGGTCCAATTTCCAATATTTCAACATGTTCAAAGATCCATTAATTTCATCTTGTTGTGTTTATGAAGCATGGGACAACTTATTCCACATGACAAATTAATTGCATTTATTCATACATTTAAATGTATACTTACATTTATGCTTTGAAAGTCGGAGTCAACCACTGCATCATTAGTACATGACTGTGAGTTTTCAAAACATGTTGCTCCTTTGTCTCGAGGCTTAAAGAAGAAATAAACAAACATATATATATATATATATATATAACTCGTCTAAACATCAACCCAACAATGTTAGATCTGTAAATTTGCTTTCGCAAATTTTTGGTTCTTCCCTCGCCGGGATTCGAACCCATGCTACTGTGATATCGTGACACCAAATCGCCTGCACTGCAGTCGTCCCGCTAGACCACACGACCACCTGGGCTCTCAAAAAAAGAGCTTTCGGTGGCCATATGTTACCTTTCCACGTCAGTTTTAATCTAGCGGCGTACTACAGTACATGATATATAAGGCATGAAGATGTTATTGTTACAGATCAGCTAAATTATCTATAGTAAAGGATCCTACAAATTAATGTAAGATACAGTCACAGAAAATAATTATATTCATAAGTACGTCTGAGTCAGTGACAACCCTACAACAGATGTATCCATCAGATCGCCATCAATGATGGTGATACATGGCTGTGTACATAATGTATATACAACTCGTCTAAACATCAACCCAACAATGTTAGATCTGTAAATTTGCTTTCGCAAATTTTTGGTTCTTCCCTCGCCGGGATTCGAACCCATGCTACTGTGATATCGTGACACCAAATCGCCTGCACTGCAGTCGTCCCGCTAGACCACACGACCACCTGGGCTCTCAAAAAAAGAGCTTTCGGTGGCCATATGTTACCTTTCCACGTCAGTTTTAATCTAGCGGCGTACTACAGTACATGATATATAAGGCATGAAGATGTTATTGTTACAGATCAGCTAAATTATCTATAGTAAAGGATCCTACAAATTAATGTAAGATACAGTCACAGAAAATAATTATATTCATAAGTACGTCTGAGTCAGTGACAACCCTACAACAGATGTATCCATCAGATCGCCATCAATGATGGTGATACATGGCTGTGTACATAATGTATATACAACTCGTCTAAACATCAACCCAACAATGTTAGATCTGTAAATTTGCTTTCGCAAATTTTTGGTTCTTCCCTCGCCGGGATTCGAACCCATGCTACTGTGATATCGTGACACCAAATCGCCTGCACTGCAGTCGTCCCGCTAGACCACACGACCACCTGGGCTCTCAAAAAAAGAGCTTTCGGTGGCCATATGTTACCTTTCCACGTCAGTTTTAATCTAGCGGCGTACTACAGTACATGATATATAAGGCATGAAGATGTTATTGTTACAGATCAGCTAAATTATCTATAGTAAAGGATCCTACAAATTAATGTAAGATACAGTCACAGAAAATAATTATATTCATAAGTACGTCTGAGTCAGTGACACATTATATATACACTAGTATAAGCATAACAGAAGTTTTATATGGGTCATTGACCTTAAACCAGTCTCAATATCGTTAGGTCATAGAGACACCTGAACAGTTAAGAATTATCCATTGTGGTGCCTTAATGTTATACAGTCTATGAAAAAGCTCATTCAGCATAGAAAAAACAGCAGCAGAAGTGTTTACCTAATATGCTGACTCTATATAAATCTTATTATAAAGGTCGTACTAAACACCTTCAATAAAATTAATTTTGCTCATTTAATTTTTATCAAATTTTGACAAAAGTATTTACTTTGACACTTTGACAAAAATGTAAAATTTTTGAAAAAGGCTTTCAATTTTTTCCTTTTTTTGGTCAACTCATACCAACATCATTAATATCTTATAAAGATTTACCTGTAGTGTTACTGCATTTTTTAAGACATGCTGTTTACCAAATTTGTAAAATTGGCCATCATCTTCTGTAGATTCTGCTACAGATAATTCTATAAAAGATTTAATTTAAAATTTTAATTTAGATAATTAAAATGACCTCTCATTACACAACACAAAATTATAAGCATACCGGTTTAACTATAAGCATAACTAGAAAATGTGCCTATAAGACAATGATATGCCCCAATCACTCATGATTTATATAAATATCAAAGTAAAGTAATGAAATGCAGGTCAAAATTACATTATTCATAGTGACTGAACCATGCAGTACACCCCAAGACCCATCCTCTGACCAAGAATCATTGTAGTGTCTGGTATCTGTAAATAAATGAGAGAAATCAACCTTTTAAACCCAAAATTTAACCAGAGTCATTCATGCATGAAATATAAGTCAAAATGACCCACCTATTAGTGAACCCTGTAGTATACACTTGCTTATTATCAATGACACATCATTTACTATCCTAGAAACTGACCTTAACCAAGAATGGGACAATACAGACGGGTGTACGAAAGGACAAGGTCTAAACTGTATATACATGTATGTGCCCCTTTCATATTCATCATTTGGGCATAAAAATGCCAATTTAGTAAATAAAATATATATATATCATCTATTCTTAGTACTTATAAAATGTGTCAAAACATAAAATATTTATATATAAATCTGAAATAATTTAGTCTAAACAACAATATTTGTTTCATAACTGACCTTGTGAGAAACTTTGAAGATTTTCTTCATTCATACAGTCCTGCTTAGGCAACTTTAAGTAGCATTCATAACATACACCTAAAACATAAAACATGTTCAAATTACATTTGACTGGTCATTTGATAGGTAATGATCTAATTCATGAATAATAGTGTGAGCTTTCAATAATAATCATTGTACATGTGTACCAATATGACTTTTGTTGTTTCTATTCTTTTGATATGAATTAATATGATGAAGTACAAGTAATAATCATATATGAACACATATATACATCTATATATTTTTAAACTTTTTTTTCAAAATGTAAACATGCTAAAATAGCACAAAACGGGTTATTGAAATAGTGAGCTTTTAAAGGCCCCAAAATTACAATGTAAAACAATTGAACATGTTCAAGCAAGAAAACTAATTTAATGGCCTTGTACATGTATGTACAAAAAAGAACGAAAAACAAATATAATCACTAAAAACAAATGACAACCGCTAAATTCCAGGCTTCTAACTTGGGACAGGCACATATAGAATTTATAGTAAGCATGCTACATGTATAGTAAACATGCTAGTAGTCTGTTGTTATTTATGTATTATTGTCATTTTTGTTTATTTTCTTTGGTTACATCTACTGACATCAGACTCGGACTTCTCTTGAACTGAATTTTAATGTACGTATTGTTATGTGTTTACTTTTCTACATTGGTTAGAGGTATAGGGGGAGGGTTGAGATCTCACAAACATGTTTAATCCCGCTGCATTTTTGCGCCTGTCCCATGTTAGGAGTCTCTGGCCTTTGTTAGTCTTGTTTTATTTTAATTTTAGTTTCTTGTGTACAATTTGGAAATTAGTATGGCGTTCATTATCACTGAACTAGTAATACTTGTTAAGGGGCCAGCTGAAGGACGCTTCCGGGTGCGGGAATTTCTCGCTACATTGAAGACCTGTTGGTGACCCTCTGTTGTTGTTTTTTTGTTTGGTCGGGTTGTTGTCTCTTTGACACATTCCCAATTTCCATTCTTAATTTTATGTATAGATAATAAGTATTTTTTTATATACATTGTACTAAGTATGAGATATAGGAAGATGTGGTATACATGTAAGTACCAATGAGACAACTCTCCATCTAAGTAACAATTCATAAAAGTAAACCGTTATATACTGTAGGTCAAGGTACAGCCTTCAACATGGCGCCTTGTCTGTATGCATTTGACAAGATTTGCAAATATTTGTTTTAAGAGACTGTGGACTTGCAATATAAAGGTATCAGTTCATACAATGTACATGTAGGGTCGCACATACACCATGTACAAATATATACCTCAATTTGTATCCAACACTGAAAGTGTAAAATACAAGTGGGGGCATGATGCATGTGCTTCCCCTACAAATACATATGTTCTATTATGTACATGTAAGATGTAAAATGTAGGTGGGGCTTTAGTCTAAAAAAAAATAAAGGGCTTGTACTTGCTGGATTCACACTTTATAAAATTATAATATAATATACAAACCAGTTCCAACAGGAAGTAATACTCCATACTCTTCCAAAATATGCTGGCTATGAGTTGATGAAACTCCCCTGAAAATCTTCCCTTTTCCAGTATGGTCTGGGTAGGTGCACTTTTTAACCTGCCTAAAGTCTATTCCTAGCTTGTACCGATGAAATGGACACACAGTAAGGAACGAGTTGGTTGTAAACAACCCCACTCTGCGACACAGTAGGTCTGCCTCGGAACCTAAATCAACTGGGGATTTTATAGCTAGACCACCGACTCCCCCAACCGCCAACTTAAGAGTTCTTAGATGGTTTGAAATGTCTTTTCTGCATGACAACAGTTTCACGATTGTTTTTTCTTGTGGATATCGACTGTAAGGTCCACAATCACTGCTATGAAAAGTGCCAATACTGCAACGTAAATCTGGCTCGGTTGGCTCCATGGTGTAAAACAATTAACGAAAACGTTTATATCAATAAAAAAAGGTTATAACTCGTCCAATCTTGACACTCTACATGGTTTCAACGGTCAGAAAACACCAGAAACATGACTTACATTATTTTATATCGTATGAGGTTTATCGTCAAGCATAAGCGGAAGTGACGAAATGTAAACAAATGACCTTCGCGCTGAATAAATGAAAATGAAAATAAAACCCAAAGTCGAATATAAAGTCTATTCTATGTTTGCAGCTGTTCATTTTTATAAATATATAATATAAAAATCACGTATGAAGCGTCAGGTATTTTTTTAAGCGCATTTCACATTCTAGAAAAATATGATAGTTTGTCCAGAGTTGTCTTTCTTTGAATGGTGTTTGAAAACGGCAGTTTTAAAAATCGAATTCATGCGAAATCGGTTGAAGTCTACAAATATGAAAAATTGATATATTGTAGGATGGATCGGATATTTTTCATTCGAATATTAACTGTATACATAAGCTCCTGTTCACAGGAGTTATATGTCCTTATATTCAACACTTTTACACTACTTTGATAGGGCGAAAATAGCAGTCATACCCATTTTAATTTAAGATTTAGAACCACAAAACTGTAAGAATAAACAACTATCATTAGATATATTTTTATTTTAATCAAAAACAAAGCAAGCATAACAATATAAAGTGATTTGGTCACATAGGGTGAATCATTTTTTTTTCAATTTGCATGATTCTTACACGGAATGGTACTTAAACATTACCTTATTCATCAGGTAAACACGTACGAACTATTTGAAGTAAATGTTATAATGAATGACACCTTTTCAATACACGCATAATTTGTAATTTTTCCGTTTTAACTGCTCCTCTTTTCCTCCTTTATGTATTAGAAACAGAAATGTGAATTAACTTATTCTAATAGTTTAATTGTTTTGTGCAGTGTGATAAATACAAATGTGCAACGCGAATATTATTTTGTATATTTAAATTAATAATCTTCCATAACCAAAGGTTGTTATTTTATAGTTATTGATACTGTCTAAATATTATATGCTTTAGAAGAATAAAAACCTTACGGTCTTTTGAAGAACATCACAAAAAGTCTTTCTATTTATAAAGGCACTTCACGTTCTATGGACTCGCTCGCTAAAAATTGTTGGAAACATAAACAACAAGTTTCGTTATTGAATAGTTGTCAAAGGTACAAGGATTATAATTTAGTACGCCAGATGCGCGTTTCCTTTACATGAGACTCATCAGTGGCACTCATATCAGAATATTTATAAAGCCAAACAAATACAAAGTTGAAGAGCATTGGGAATCAAAAATTCCAAAAAGTGGTGCCATATACGGACTAGGTAATCAATACCTGGGATAAGAATATCCTTAGTTTTTCGTAAAATTGAATGATTTGTAAACAAGAAATTTATAAAAAATAAAAATGAATACATTATTGATATTCAGGTCAACACCGAAATGTTGACTACTGGGCTGAAAACTTACGCAAGTATTGCTGCATTTAAGATGAATCAACCACTTACTATTTCAAATGTCCTTCTTCGGACTCCAACTCACAGGCTTTTAGTAATTTCAATAGTCGAGGATGAAAAATTATTCATTAACTTCTTTACACCTTTAAGACTTGTTTGGTAATAAATGTATATCATTCCTGAAAAAATGTGTTGCATTTCGAATTCGCTTGCTCTCATCAATAAATGTAATAAATTGTCAAAGAACAAATTATTATCATAGATTGCTTTAGTACAATATATATGACGAACATGAAAATAGTGGACCTTACTTTCTTTTTTTTTCTCGAAAAAGTAGTATGATTGCCAAAAACTTATTAAGGAGAGTCGAGGGTGAAACAAATTCAGAAACAATTTTAACATTGTTGTTTTCATTACAAATTTTATTTATTACACTTTTAGTTGTTACTTTATAATATAATACTAAAATCAACCAAAAAGGTCGATTCGGTTTGGCTCTAGATTGTTTTTAAAATATTTGTAAGCTGTACTTGAACTAAACAATTGTAAACTTTTAACGATTTCTACCATTGAGGTTTTTTTTATTCCGCTTTTCGTTCATGCATGCTTTTTTCGAAGGCAGATTATGTGCTTAAATGAACGGTGACCCCACTACTTTATTTTATTTTTCTACTAATTTTATGATAAAGTTCATTTAAAGGAAAAATAGTAAAAAACATGAATTTATACCGACAAGCCCCGTTTAGACCGTGAACGACCAAATACAAGTTAGGAACAGAAGATGCACGTATACTCATTAGCAAAAAGCAAATCAACAAAATAACACCCAGTGCAGATCTAACAGAACTCGCAGTTACTGACAGCTAGTTCATAGACAATAACATGTTTATGTCATTAATATCCATTAACAATCACTTAAATAGCATCATTCGTCATAGATCTCATTAATACCAGACGAGTTTTTGAGGAATAGAATATATCAGGGTTTTTCATCTATTTTGCATGTTTATATCTTTCTTTATATTTCTCATTATAATGTTAATACTGTAAGACAATATCAGGCCTCTCATGAAGGTCTTCAACTGGTAACAGAAGAAAGATTTAAGTAATACAGCAAATGCTTACACTTTGATGGGAATTGCTTACTTTGTTTCATGTTGAATGCTCGTTAACGTTTTTCAAAGCCCTCGAAACTTCCCCTATTGGTCCATCGCACTTTAGCGTGATATACTGCCGTACAGTACTTTAGCAACCAAACAACCATCGAATGTTAGCGTGAGACAACGCCATACTTGAGCGTAGACCATTGCACTTTACCGTAGCCATCGCACTTTAGAGTCCTACATATGATAGTATAATATGTGTTGATGTAACTAATGTAATCTGTTGATGTATAGGGTAGCTTAATTTTGGAACATTAAATCTTAAAATACCACTTAACAGATAGTCATTTTATATATAAAAAAAAAAAAACATGTGTATTTCATTCTTTATTGAAAATTGTCTCATTGATGTACAAATGTATACTCCTTAAACTACAATTACTCAATCTTTTGTAAGCAAACTATTTAAAAAATCTACATATACATGTTATACATTACAGTAAAAATATAGAAAAGCGGGTCTTGGTCTTTTATGGTTTACTTTTAAATCAAAAGATGAAACCAACACGTTTAATAATTTAATGCGTCCGAAGCGCTTTTCTTGATTTACCTTTATCAGGAACGCTCAGAGCTAAATATTAGCCTTCCCATCCCTTTAAACAGAACAATGCAGTTTCATTGTAAATGCAAGTATAAAAACAGAAATTGCTATTTAGAATATTGCTTCAAATATTCCAAATGATATGTGGATTGTTATTTTAAGTATGTGCTCTTGGATCTAATAAAAAGACACAGCAGTTACATTTTTGAATAGAAGAATTTTTATTTATTTATGCATTTAAAGTGTGTCACTCATTCTTATCTTTATTTCGATTTATTCGAATTCTTTTACCTGTTAAGATAGGTAATTTTATACGAAATAGATTTGGGTATATTGAAGTTGTATTTAAAATGAAAGAAAACCGTTATTGTTTAAATGCACATAAACTTTACTATTGCATGCAACGTTGTCACATCCTGTTAGAATATTTAATTTATATTGAACAAAATACACATGGGTTGCATGCGTCACGGTACAAGAAACTTATATCAAACACATAATTTACAAAATAGTTTCACATTTTTTAATGACAGTCACGTGATGTTTGTTTATTTTGTAACGTCGGGTACTTCATTATTGATGATTGATGAGTTGAATTTTGGTACTTCCTATTTTCCTTTTCCGTTGGGTACTTGAATGTTGGTGATTGATGCGTTGAATTGTGGTACTTCCTCTTTTCCTTTTTCGTTAGGTACTTGGATGTTGGTGATTGATGCGTTGAATTGTGGTACTTCCTCTTTTCCTTTTTCGTTGGGTACTTTGATGTTGGTGATTGATGCATTGAATTTTGGTACTTCCTCTTTCCTTTTTCGTGACTTGATAAATAATAGTTATACTTCCAAGTAAATGTAAAATTTAACTCAAAATGATTTAAAAAATATTCGACATTTATTTTTCTTAAGGGTTGGTGTTCCCCAGAGGTGAGGTGAAAGTACGACCATTTTAGCCATAGGGTCCAAATGAACCTTAAACAAAAAAGTATGATAAATGTAATATATTAATGTCTTTCTCTTATTCTTTTCTAAAACAAAGCTCACTCATTTAGATATCCCAGAATATTCAATGGAACAAGTTTAAATTTGAAAATTGTTTTATATTATAATTTAATCATTTATCATTTATAAATGACAAAGTTGTTATCACTACCGTTCCATGGCTTTATCCAAACATTTCCAGAAAATGTTATTTTCATTAAATGTGTCTGTTTTACGAATGTGGTCATTGGCATCCAATGCCATCATTTGAAGAACACATTGCGGTATTTCTGTTTTGGTTATATTTTCCAGGTTTATAACAATTATTCTTGCTTGTAATCCCAGGAAATGTTCAATTCCAACAGTAGCTTCATAGTATGCCCAATCATTGTTCACAAATTCTTTTGAAATCACTAAGATTATCTTTTTGCATTTTGGAATTGAATTGTTTAAGGCAAAAAGTCTATGTTCTCCAGCAAGAACATCTCCTCTATCTAACAAAAGAAGTTTATAATTTCGTCTCTCTTCAAGAAATAGGCGCAAAGGTCCATACACCCATTTATAGTCTCCATCGCAATAAGCTACATATGCATCATATTCAAGTGTTTCTTCTTTTGACTTCCGGAAAAGTGGATTTGCCATTCCGATAAATAAACAAAAGTATTGTAGGTGCAATTTGTAACGATATCCAATTAGAATGAATAAAAGAAGAACACCGAATAAAGTTGCAGAAAAAATTAACCATACTGTAGTAATACATCTTATTCTCAAAATTCGCAAGTGATTGTAGACGATATTTGTTGTTGTAATATTTCCATCGTTTTCGACACACGAATAACTACCATTGCTGTCAAGTTTTACTTTTGTAGTAAATAGCCATTCAACAAAATATAATGAAGCACAAGTACAAACAGAGGGGGTTTCCCTCTAATAAGACTATCATTGTTTCATTTGATTTTTCAAATAGCACTTCAATCGCGTCAGTTTCTTTAGTTGTCAAATATGCTATTTTGTTGTTTCTGATGTTTAGGAAACTAAGACGGTTCAAGTCTTCTAGATTTAAGGGAATACTTGTGAAAAAATTTCCTTCAAGTATCAAACATTGTAAACTGTCTAATTGACTTTTAAATGTTGAAGGTCTGAATTGATCTTCGAATGCATTTCTTGAAAAGTCTATATACTGCAAATGTTTGAGTCCGTCAAGAAATTTTCCTTGGTGATCCTCCTTAAGACCAACACTTAGTGAAGAACTTCGCATTATTAACTGTTCCAAAATGACCGCAGATTGCAGAAGGTTTGTATTTAAAAGTCCGCATTTGAAATGTGAAACATTAAGTATTACCACGTTCTGAAGTCCATTGAATGTGTAATTGCAGTCTGCAAGTGATGTGTATGTAAAATCAATGATTTTCAGTCGTGTGATACCCTTGAATGTTATACTGTTGATCATGTCAAAATCATGGGCAATTATAAAGGAGGCGTTTAAGAATTCGAGAGAAGAAGGAAGTCTTATTGAGTAATCTTTTTGCTTATCAGTTTTAAGACCATGGTCTCTCGTTCTTCTAGAAATATCACGTTTTAGTTTTTGAATATTTTGTATATAGTTACTATTAATTAAAGACATGTCTATTCTCTTGATATTGATAAAGTAATTGAAATATAAAAAGATATATTCCTGGTGAAAATCAAATCTATTCCTACTTAAGTCTAAAGTCTCAAGACAGTTTCTGTATTTCATTTTCTGGAAGGCGGATGCATCTATAAGCCTGATACCATTGTCTCCTAAAGATAATCTTCTTACGCATATGTTACCGATATATGCAAATAGATCAGCCGAAATAACGTATTCACCATAACTTTTGAAATTATCGTCCAAATCCAATTCATCCATCTGTCGATTTTCAAACACGTGTAAAGCTTGTAATGTATTTGATAATTTCGAGAATCTTTGACCAAGCGTAATAAGACTAGAAAGTACTTCTAACGGTGCGAAAGTATCGATTTCTATTTCCCGTATACTGCCATTGATACTAAGTTAATTTAATGGAATCCTTTTAAATGTATCAAATGTATAGTTATGCATAACATAACCTTCATAATAGCAATGGAAATAATGAAGATTTTTCATGGCAGAAAATATCTCTGCGAATGATCCATTTGACGGTCCACCATAAGTAAACACCTTTGTTAAATTTAAAACATCCGACCACGACTCTTTTGGATACGTTGACAGTAAGTCGTGTGATATATGAAGTACTTGAAGTTTATCTAGTGGTGCAAATATATTCCCTCGAAACGTTTTCATTGGATTATCAATTAAATTCAGTTCGGTTAAATGTGTCAATTTTTCGAAAGCTGATTTATCTATTGCACTTATATTACAGCTGCTCATATCCAGATATCTAAGCTGTGTATATCTTGCAAACGTTTCCTTACCTAGACTGTTAAGTCATTTTCATCAGAAGTAAATCTGTTGTGTTTGATGGACATTCTGTCGGTATGAATGATACATTCCTTGATGAAAAGTAAATTTTTTGTGTTTGATGGACATTCTGTCGGTATGAATGTTACATTTGTTGTGTTTGATGGACATTCTGTCGGTATGAATGATACATTCCTTGATGAAAAGTAAATTTTTTGTGTTTGATGGACATTCTGTCGGTATGAATGTTACATTTGTTGTGTTTGATGGACATTCTGTCGGTATGAATGTTACATTCCTTGATGAAAAGTAAATTTTTTGTGTTTGATGGACATTCTGTCGGTATGAATGTTACATTTGTTGTGTTTGATGGACATTCTGTCGGTATGAATGATACATTCCTTGATGAAAAGTAAATTTTTTGTGTTTGATGGACATTCTGTCGGTATGAATGTTACATTTGTTGTGTTTGATGGACATTCTGTCGGTATGAATGTTACATTCCTTGATGAAAAGTAAATTTTTTGTGTTTGATGGACATTCTGTCGGTATGAATGTTACATTTGTTGTGTTTGATGGACATTCTGTCGGTATGAATGATACATTCCTTGATGAAAAGTAAATTTTTTGTGTTTGATGGACATTCTGTCGGTATGAATGTTACATTTGTTGTGTTTGATGGACATTCTGTCGGTATGAATGTTACATTCCTTGAACTACAGTCACATCGTATTTCATTCACACGTATTGTTATATCACAATGTCTTGAATAAACAAACGAACAAATACAGTTAACACAAAAAAAGAATAACCGTTGTAGTATCAGCATGTTAAAATCAACAGTAAATCGTTTACATTTTATTTATATCGCTATTTTTCAGTACATAAGCACAAAATTAAGCGCCCCTATCATTAAACATTATAATATATACAGATTTCCAAACCGGATCCAACCAAGGAAAAACTAACGTAATTAAATATATAATGGTAAATACATGAAGTTTATTGTTGATATGTTACTAAGGTGATAATTGTTTGGCGGAAGATAAACAGGAAGTACGGGCGATTACATGAAATAAAAACCGACTACCTGATACATCCTCATTTTATTGTCGGTTCATTTAACATTTTTTAAAAAAAATTATTATATCATAAAACGGATTATAATCAAATCACGTATCCCAATTTTTAAAGATTCACTCACACGGTTCAAACCCCTTTACCTGACACAATTATTCTTAGCATCACGTCGGTTTCTTTAACGTATTTAAAAGTAATTATTCTATCATGAAACGGGTTTCGAAGATCCACTCACACAGTGCAACACCTCATTACTTGACACAATTATTTTTATTAAAACGTCGGTTCTTTTAACATGTTTTAAATTAATTTAACAGACCAAGAATCGGATTTTCAAAAACTTACGTGGTGCATAATTTTGGATACTCAATCCACTCAGAATATTTATTATTTTTGGTAATACTTCACTTCAATAGCAAGACATTTTCAACACTTGAGATTATTCACAAGGTCAAAGGTGCATGTACAGCTTCTCATATTAGATGATTTCCCCCTATTAGTCTTTGTTAAATTTGCATTTTCAAAAAATGTGCAGAATTTATCTTTGTTTCAAATAAAGAAATACTAGGCATGAGTAAAGTTATATCCTGTCCAGTACTAAAGAAACATTCACATAGCATTTCTTTGCATATACGAAAATAACTATCAATGTTCAGTCACCATGTAACCTCAAGATTACAAAATATTCTATATAAATCCTAAATAAAAAATAATGGTGATTTGAAAAATCCAAGATATATCTTTATGACACAGAAATGTTTTAATTGCAATAAAATGTAGGACTTATTACCCTGTCAAATTTTTCAGAATACTTTTTTTCGACGATAAATCTTATTAAATAATAAATAGATTAAATAATTTTGATATAGTATACAACACAATATAATAAATATTTAGTCTAAAAGGGTACACACCACCATAAAAATAACTTTAAAATGAACAAATATTAGATATTTCGAATAACATGTATCCTTCTTCGATAATAGCACGATTTAAAACAAATCATGTCAATATATTCAAATTAAAACACTATCAAAATCTTTTAGTTTGTCCAATTTAAGCGAACATCCCAGACGCTGGTAAAATTTGAAAATACGGCGCAAAGACTACAAAGATATGCCAAAATAAAAAAATAAAAAATGCGATGTGTACTGGCACAACTCTAAATTTTCAAAGACGGTGACAGTTAAGATGTTACAACTGCAAAGATAGCAGTCCCCAAATATTTTTAATAAAAAAAGCAAATTTTTTGATGTTCCATCGCCGGAATTCGAATGCAACTGAAATATCGTGACACCAAATCGCCTGCATTGTATCCGGTGCGCTAGACTACACTAACACCCCTTGACTCCACAATAACTAAGCTTTCGGGTCGGCTGTTACCTCTTCTCGTCAGTTTTAATCTAGCGGCGTAATACAGTAAATGATAAAAAAAAAAAGGCATGAAGATGTTATTGTTACATATCACCTAAATTATATATAGTAAAGGATCCTACAATTTAATGAAAGATACAGTCACAGAAATAATTATATTTATAAGTACGTCTGAACCAGTGACAACTCTACAACAGATTTATCCATCGGATCACACCAGCAGTAATTGTGATACATGGCTGTGTAAATTCTGTATATACAACTTGTCTAAACATCAATCCAACAATGTATGATATGTAAATTTTCTTTCGCAAATGTTTTGTTCTTCCCTCGCCGGGATTCGAACCCATGCTCTAGCGTGCCGGTTACAGTGCCTGTCTGTAATTATATAACAGTAAAACAAACATTGTCAGAACATTGTAAATAGCATATTCATGTATATAAACACTGTACATTTTAACTGCATTTTAAATTTTTCACAATATATATTCTTTGTACATTTTACTTTAATCCAACGACATTTGAATATGAAAATGATGTGATAAATCAAATATATTGGTAAAACTAATAACGTTAAAAATAATTGAATTTGAGTTAAGAAAAGCTCTTAAAATACTTAAAACATTGTGACGTCATTCTATTGTTTTAACCGTTTTTTATTCCAGTGATTGAACTTTCATTTACCTGTATGAATTATTTACCTTTAGCTGCCAAATATTTTTTAAGAATAGCCCTCCTCTTTTTAAAATTATTGGACAGCTAAAGGTAGCATAACTGATTCTTACAGGTAAATGATAGTTTAATCACTGAAATAAAAATAAAAAAATAATTACCCCTATAGTGATTATCATGTAAACAAAAGTACAACCAAAGAACAAATGACAATTCAACAAATCATTTTATTAAAGTTCCCTTCCAATACAATCATTTGGTAACTCATGAAATCTGTTTGTTGAGAAAATTACACTTTCAAATTGATTTTTAACACTACAAATACTTATATCTCAGCCATTTTCTCCTGTTTTTAGGTTGTCTCTGTTTTGCCCTAATTCAATAATTTGATAATGCTCGTTGAATTCTTGTTTTTGTTGCTTTTACATGTTTTATATATTTCATTTTTCAAGAGATGTACGCTCGTACGTCTTCAGGTTATCAAAACTGACCTCTGGAAAAAAAAAAAAAAAAAAAAAAAAAAACTGACCTCTGGTGTTGACTAATTGGAATTTTGGATCCTTTATGCTCTTCAACTTTGTAATTGTTTGGCTTTATAAATATTTTGATATGAGCGTCACCGATGAGTCTAATGTAGACAAAACGCGCGTGTCATACTAAATTATAATCCTGGTACAATTGATAACTAGTTGATCTTATTCCTCCTAACATCATTTTCAACTACAACTAAAATGAAACAAAAATAAATACAGTACTGCCTCTAAAATTTGGTAGATCATGCTACGATACAAGAGCCATGAACAACCTTAACCTTATCCTGTGTACAAATTGCGAATCTAACATTTCGTTCATGAACCAGGGTACTATAATAGTTTTTTTATATAATTTCCAGGTTTCGACGTTGATTTACAAGTTGTTGTTTTTTAAGTCTGACATTACTCCATTTTATCTATCAAACAAACCAGTCTTGTGTCCGATTCTAATTTTGTTCCAAGTGATCAATTTCTAAAAGGTTTGTTTTAAAAAGAAAATCGCGACAAAATTACGATTTGGTAACATTTAAAAAACTCAAGGGACTCAAAACACAAATAAACCAGAACACCAAAAAAAAACAGAAAAAAAGGAAAGGGGGTTTTCAAATGGTACCGTTTGGGTTAACAATAGCATTCTCTTGAAAAATGAAACAAAAAAAATATAACTGATTGCATGTTCTTAACTCTATATTTTGTTCACATTGATTATATTTTTGAAATAAAATCGAGCGAGGTGCACTCATTATTGTTCAACCATTACCTGTCTACATATGATATCCTTTTTTTTCTCATTCACCCTAAAAGAAACAAGAAACTTATATGAGAGGACTACATTTGGAAATATATTAAATATATGAACTTGCCATTATTAGCATCTTTGACTATATCCTCTTTATAATCAACACTGTAAAGTAACTGAATAGATTGTGAAAACACATTTGATTTTAATCCAAAGTTTGAAACAACACATCACTAAAAACGACATCTCTTTCTTCATTTTGCACTAAGCATATACTGTCATCACTTTATCAATTTTGAAAAAACTTAATGCATGTAAAGGTGTTCAAGGAAACTAGGAGCGGATATATGAGTAGTGCTTGCAGACACGAAAATCAGTATACGCATACCCTGTAGCAATACATGTTGTTAACCTTCATCTGTACTTTCCATTTGTCTATTTTTTTAAGTTGAGCTGCTGTTGAAAGAAACCAACATGAAGGATATCTTTTAATGTACAGAAAATTTATCCGAAAAAACAATTTTCATACTTGATGAACATAATTCTGTGCTTGCCTTTCCTTTGGTTTACCTTATTCAATCTTAGAAGAAAGATATACGCTTCTAACTGTTCATTCTGTAAAAAATATTGAACAGATCTTCAGACCTGTCCAATATTTTACACAATGGACTGTTGTCGGCTTACATAATTGGACTTACAGCTACACAATTGGACATACAAATCAAGATAAATTGATAAGAGACATGAATAAAACGTTAAGTTCGAAAAAGAAATGTTCTTCTCTAATACTGATTTAATCATTGATTTAAACTCAATTAAATCATGTGTGGCCGTGCCTTTTTTCATACTTAAAGTCGTGGAAAAATGTCCTATTCTATTGATTTTTTTTATTGCAGATAAATTGTTATATACGTCAAACCAAATGTTTACTGCAATGTTGAAAAAGATACAACGGGAGGGACTTATAACATAACATCACACTTCAATCGCAGAAGAAATTCAAATGTGTTGTCTCTTGACCACCTAAGAAGTCAACAACATAAAGTTTGGTTTGACATTATTCTAAACTTTGGGAGACGTGGTATGGAAGCCCAATTCAAAAAGATAGTCGCGGGGCAGAATATGTGAAATTTCAAATATCAGAAACAACAAAAAATCATAAAGGGGGATCCAACAGACGACTATAAAATAAATCCACGTATGTATGCAACCGGAAATGACAACTGCAATATTAGAGCATTTCAGAAATAATGAGTCGAAGGTGTACAACAAGTACACTTTTTCCGGCAACCGCGGGCAAAAGAAAACAAGGATATGATATAACTTGGTAAACATCACGGACTGTTGGAGAAAAAAATGCTTAATGACATGATGACAGAAATATCTACAGAAGCCAAACTCAGCAACATTCACACTAACCATTGTGTTCGCGCTACCAGAGTTACTGTCTCGTCCAATGCTGGAGTTTCCAACAGGAAAATCATGAACATTACAGGGCATGAGTGTGAGAGCAGCCTCGAATCGTACAATGTCGACTCTTCTGAATCCCAAAAGAAAAAATACTCGGGAATCCTGTAAGCAAACCGCCAAGTAATCGAACTGCCACATTTAACGCTTTTGAAATATCTATAAAACCTGGCAATGTCTTACCTGCACTTCTGCAAGCGCCACCTTGCCCTTTGTCTGTATTGTATATCATGAACATTATAATTTGATTCTAAATACCATTTAAAACCGTAGAAAACCATAAAAAAACGTTGATGACGTCACGGTCACATGACTAAAGTATGTCTATGGGTTCATAACAAAATGACGTCAACCAATCAGAAGACACGTTATATCCAAAATTAAATTATTCTTCTGTATTTCATTGAGAAAAGCAAAATATATGATATATCTTTACCAGTAAGTTGTTTATTTAAAAAAAAATTTAGAAAATTTCTTCTTAGGACTATATTTTGTCGGAGGGTTATCATAATCAAGCTTCAAAACATATTGACGTTATATGACTTCTATAAATAATTCCAATATTTACTATATCTAAAGACGATTGCACTAGAATGGAGATACTGTGAATTCATTTATTTTCGTGGGTATCAATTTTCGAGTATAGAAATAAAAGACGTTTCGTGGTAAACGTAAATTCGTGGATTGCTGATTTAAAAAAAATTGAAACATTATTTTTTTTACCAACTTTACATATTTGATTTCACTACTGGTTTTGAACAATTTCCCTTAGCGCTACAACAATGACACTGAAGTTCTTCCTTGTGTAACTGTTGTTAATTGCTAATAAAACAAGGGAATTTGATTAGCAAAATATATATTATATTTATCTTTATGCCTATCGGCAGAATTGTACGATTCATCGGGAAAGATTTCTAAAGACTGTAAGAAAGCTTGTCGCGCGGATTCCTTGTCGCCAAGTAATTGTAAAGCAATTCCCAATAAAGTGTAGGCCTCCGCTGTACAACTCACATTCGATATCAAATATCTTTCTGCTATAACGAGTTTTAAATCTTTAATAGAGTCCTGAAAATGGCTAACATTTTTGAGGTGATAATTACAAAGAGCCCTTAGGAAATAAACATAAGCTGTGGATGGAAGTACATATGGGTTTTTCCATTCCTCCATTAAAAGTTCTTCTGGTGTTAACGTTGAATTCTCTTTGAAATGTATAAGATCTACAAATAGTATTTTCAGAAGATAAGCCACACTCGTCTTGTTGAATGACAGCAGTTTAAGTGACTGGTAATGGATTTCTGATAGAGTCATTCCAAAGGACAATTTATCTAAAGTACATTTCGATATAGAATACCTAATGATGTGTAAAGCTTTCCTGTATTGCTTTGTTTTGTAAAAAAACGAAGCTACCATAAGCCATCCAGAAACAGCGTCATGATAGATATTTGTTAACAGAGTACTTAAACAGGATTTGTACTGTTTGTATTGGTATTTATTATTGATAATTGCACCATCAAGTGGTAAACGTTGAGCTAGTTTACTGCATTTCTGTGACATGAAGTATGCATATAATTGCTTTAGTGAAAAATGGTGACACCATATGTTTTTTAATAATCCTGTGTTGAATATATCTAGATCAGTTTGGATTCCTAAGGAACTATTTGCACAATAAAAAATAATGGATTGCACTATTTTCTTAACGTCATTTACATATAATGTAAATGGTTCAATTGGAAAATTCCACATCGATACAGTAAAATTAGATATTTGATCTGAAAATAAAATGCATCGCCAACCATAGCTGTGCAACATATTTAATTTGTTTAAAAGTACATCACGAGCACGGCCCTCTATTTTTTTCTCGAACATGTTGTTTTCTGGAATGAAGTAATGTGAACAAACTGAATGCTCGACACAATAGACTAACCTGCTAAAACATCGCATACAACAGGTTATAAGATTATCAGGCTTCCATACAGATGATGGTAGTTCTTCAGATATCCAGAAAATAATTGTTTTAAGGAAATATGAACAGAGTAAATCTTTACATTCAGAATCATTTGCTATAACATCTTTCAAAATTATTTTTAAAAGAGCATAGCACATTAATTGGGTGTGAGTAAATGTATAAATTAGAAGTTTTTCTGCCACTGAAAAAGATACTCGCCATTCTAGATCTTCTTTCGGTGATCCGTGAACTCCGATCGGTACAAAAAGTACTCCGTGATTTATAATACTTTGTGTGACGTCATGACTAGGCCATGAGCTACTTGATCTTGTTTTCCAATTTACAGCAGAAGATATCCATGTTTTACAATGTAAAGAATAGGCCAAATCCAAAACTCCTTTTCTGTCAGTTATACACGGTCCATGAATTGTGTCGGTGTTATCATCTCTAGACAATAAAATATTTCCCTTCCATAATGCACTCGAAAAATAAGGTTTACCATTATGCTCTTCATAACATTTCAAATTATACTGATCTATGCTATACTCTAGTCTTAATTGAGTAAAACCAGGTTTTACATCGTCTGTATCCATGGACAGATAAGTTATACTTGTATCAAAGTCGGGTTGTTCATCTGCATTCACCTCAATGAATTTGCTTATTCGCATTATATCTAAATCACTTCCTCGCATTTCAAGTCCTTCTCCAAAGCTTCCACTTATTACACATGTAAACAACTTGCTACTTGAAAAATTATCCCTCACTGTATTCATTAATCTAATTGTATTAACATGTTCTTCTGTTCCTACGATGTTATGACATAAATAGCGATAAAGAGCTAGTGATATGTTTGGTGTTATAATATCTGTAATTTAAAAAAATGTTCAAGGTATATATCAAACAAAATTGTATATTTATGATGACTTCCCTAATTTTGCTGACAGTTATGTTCTCCATAGTATATTTGTTATGAACATTAAGCTTAAATCAAACAAGATTTAAATATTCAGATGATGTGTTATATAACACTTATTAGTAAAGTAAAGTTCAAAATAATTGAAATTGATCACGGAAAAGCTCTTAAATACTAGTACATAACAGGTCTAATAAATTGACATGACTTAATTAGAGACATGAATAAAATGGAATGTTTGAAAATTTATGAATTCTTTCGTACAGTAAACACGTTTTTGATTCATGTTTTTTCTCTTATATTGATTTTACCAATCTTTTTTTTTTCAAAACTCCTATACCCCATTTATTTTTCAAACTTAGATATAAAAAAAGAAGATGTGATATGATTTCCATGAGACAACTGTCCACAACAGACCAAAATGACACAGACATTAACAACTATAGGTCACCGTACTACCTTTAACAATGTACAAAGCCCATACCACATAGTCAGCTATAAAAGGCAACGATAAGACAAGGTAAAACAATCCAAACGAGAAAACTAACGGCCTTATTTATATAATCAAAATTAACGAAAAACAGATATGTAACACATAAACAAACGACAATCACTGAATTGCAGGCTCCTGACTTGGGACAGGCACTTATAAATAATGTGGCGGGATTTAACATGTAAGCGGGATCCCAACCCTCCCCTAACCTTGGTCCTTTGTATATAGTTGCCTCTTGTTGCAAAGTTTCTGTCAGTCAAATGTCCAATGTCCTTGACCACATTTCAATTGTTTAGTGACTTCTTGAAAAAAAGTTAACCTGGGACAGTGTTATAACAGTATAATATAAAAACGAGCTATAAAATTAGTTGGAAAAGGCTTAAATTATCAGATGGACTAAAATACAAGTGGACGTGTCTGAGTATTCCTACATCCCGACTCAAAACGATAAAGTGAAAAGATCTGAGAGTACTCACAGTTATCTGACAGCGACTTCAAAACCGCTAACAACTCATAAAAATATTATGCATTTAAGACTAAATAAAGACAACAGTAGTATACCGCTGTTCAAAACTCGTAAATCCATGGACAAAAAACAAAACAAAATTGGGATAACAAACTAAAACTGAGGAAAATGCATTCAATATCAGAGGAGAACAACGACACAACATTAAAATTAAACACACACAGAAACGGGCTTAGCATTAGACAAAATCCGATGAAAATAACAAAGATAACATCAAAACCAAATACATGAATGTTGGATAGAAAAGTACCGTGACACGTCTTATAGTAATTTTAATTCACACTCAAATATAAAAAAAAAACAAAGCTATCAATCCGTACACATCCAACATTCAATAAATTTAATGTAAAGACAGCCAGAAAACAACATGACCTTGTGCAATGCCAAGTCACAGGTATCGACAGATTGTAGATTCTTGAATATGTATATGTATATAACATACTAGTAATATTTAATTAGCTTTTGATTTACTGATAACAAAAACAATATTTATACCAATAAAAAAAATATTCAACGATGTTATTACAATGTTGAACATGTTGAATAGGTATGTTTTTAGAATAAGTTTATTTAAAGGAGCGACAAATTTACTATTGTTTACATGTATCATTTTTTTAATGTCCGGTCACGTTTAAGGTTCATTAGGACCCAAGGGCTAAAATGGCCGTATGTTCCCTTCAAAATTTACTCTGAGTACAGGCAAACCTGTGCATCTGGAAAAGTTTTAAGGCATAGCATGTCCTAGATAAACAGAATTCAAATGCATTGTATGATTTAGAAAATTTTAAACTAAAATTGGATTTTGCCCTACATGCACTGTTATTCGTCCCTGCAGAAGATGTTAAAATAAACAAACAAATGAGTTTACCAGTGTTTACCATGATATGGTCCACTCAGGTACACAGTTTAAATGAGCAATTATAGTCAGGTATCTATTGTCTGTCTATTGTCCATGTCATTTAATACAGCTCCAGGGCTCGACATTACCGTTTGTCCGATTGTCCGGGACAAGTGGAAATCGGTGTCGGGCAAGTAGATTCATCATACTACTTGTCCGATGGGACAAGTGAAAAAATCGATGTCAGATGTTAATAGATCAAATTCAAGACTTATACATTCCTAAAAAAATGAATGATTGTTTAATTGATCATACAAAATGAAATAAATATTCATTGATTGAACCAGAGACATATAAACTTGTATAATATGTCTCTGATTGAACGAATTTGAACATGCTGGCAGCCATTAACCAGGGAAAAATAAGTAAGGGGAAGGAAACCAATGTAAATGTCTTCTTAGTATAAGCCTCTTGAATTAGGAGCACCTCCATATTCATGATATGGAGTTTTACCTTAACTTTAAAATTTTTAATTAAAGTTTGTATCATTTGATTTTGCTTTTAGGCATAACATTAAATTAAATAAGGTTTTATTTAATAAGATCTATATGTTAAAATAATAAGTTAAGATGTAAAAATTAAATAAAATCTAAAAAGGCAGATTTTTTACTAAAATGTTTAATGTACTTCATGATTATATATCAATGTATGTAAAAATCAAAATAAATTGTAAAATCTTGTTTGGCAACATCAATAAATTAAAAAGGTTTATTTGTAAACAAGGTGCTACCACTACTTCAGAATGAATATAGGTCCATGAATAGGAGAACCTAGTGGTATGGGAAGAGATATGATTTAATGATCGACACATGATAGTAACAATGAGTCAGAGAGCTCAGTCTTGCAAATAAGCCTTCAGTCTGAAATAATAAAATGAATTCTGATGTGGCATTCATATAACATAATAAAATGCTCCCTTTATTGATCTTTATTAGGTACAATCAAAGGGCAAGTGTTATTATTGCCTACAACATGTATAATCAATATGGAGGATTTTCAATTATAAATTCGGACAAGTGAGTTAAGAGTTCGGACAAGTTGATTTTCTTGCAACTTGTCCGAAGGGACAAGTGAGAAAAAATGATAATGTAGAGGCCTGAGCTCACTTCAATTATTACCTCAAACCTGTTTTCCAACATCGTTTATTTTGGCACCTTCTGGAGATATAAAAAAAAAGGGCACGGCAAAATCCTGGTAAGTTTTTATTTTTCTAAAACATAAAACATGTTCAAAATTTATGTATCTAGACTTGCTATTCCTGAAATGTGTTTAAATGCGCAGATTTGTCTGTACTCAGAGTAAATCTAGAGTTGAAAAGACAGCCATTTTAGCCATAGGGTCCACATGAACCTTCAACACTTTTCTGTAAAAATGAGGATGTGCTATCACGTTTGAAACAAGTACCGATACATCCAAACTGCAAAACCAAATCTTTATATCTATGGAAAAAATAAGTAAAGGTTTTAAGTAAGTTATGGTAACAATATCACTAGTTTAATAATTTACCAGTAAAACAGATTGCGTTCGTTAAAATCAAAAACGTCACAACAGACATAACATTGGAACAGTATGATTTAAAAAAAAAACATTTTGTTTGCATCAATTTAGATTGCAAGTATAAAAACGACCACATAATTGATATTCATGTCAACACCGAAATAAAACAGAAATAAATAGAAGCTTTGATAATGTATATCCAAGGCAAACAAGGCGAATTAAAATTACAATTAAAAAAAAATGTATTGAATGCACCGAGTTAAAGTTATAAATGGGTAGCGAAGCAAAGCAAACCATGATGTTTATATCCCATCATATCCAAATATTTTTCCGATGTGTTGGATAACCTTCCTTTCCGCCTCGATATTTGTACATGTAACTTTTGAAAAGAAAATCAGCTAATCAGTAAAGTTATTGGAACTTATTTGTGTAATTTAGTGACCATTATATTTCGGATAAAAAGAGTTTTTGAATTGTTCTGATTAGAAACACATAAACTTAGTCCCTGGTAAAATATTAAGACTAAAAGTGGTTTTTATAAAAAATAAATGAACAAATGAACTTGAAGTTTATTTCTAAGTTTACACATTCAGTTAACGCGAAAAGTAAACGTGAGTTTCAAGTGCAAGTAAAAATATACTTGTAAAATCTGTAGTAAACGACTATTTACTCTCAAGTGCACATATTTTGTTTTTTTGAAGAATTCTGAGGTAAACGCCCATTTACTACTGACTAAACGGACACAGAGTAAACGGCCGTTTTCTAGGATAGACATTAGAAGTTTCCACTTTGACCTCGTTAACGTAATTATAGTAAACGCGCGTTTACTAGTAAACGGGAAATTTGAAATTAACTAGTGAAATATGTGCACGCGGCGTTTACTTGCGTTGACTTTATGTAAAGCTTGGTCTGCACCATGCTGTATGTTCCCTTGTCTAAGTACATTGTCATTTAGCTGTTTGAAGTCGTTTAATCCAAGAAAATTTGATAATTTTACGGGAATCTTCAAACTATTTATGCGACTGCCCTTGTTGTTTCTTGACCGTTTCGAGCGGTTGAAATCTAATAAATTTAATATTTTAGTTCTGTTTACTAAATGTTGATAAATTATACGTTTGAATTTCTTAGGTTTTTGGAAGATGTGTAGATATTGTATACCACACTTTGGCTCTGTTCATGTAACCAGATAAATCAGGCTTTGAGTTTTGCATGTAATGTCGCAGGAAAAGGAAAGCAAAAAAGCTCTCCCGTTCACTGTTGACCTTATAGTATTACCCGAAGATTATCTAGAACAGGTTTGTCATTTCTGGCATTTCACGGAAATATTTCTATTTTTCTATTTTTATTAAATAATCTATCTACAGCAGGATTGCCATCTTAACACAATTATAAAAAAAATTGCTAAATTTAGGGGGAATTTCGATTGACGGCGGTTGAATTAATATTTGGAATAAGGTTTTCAATATTTAAAATAAGGTTTTCTTTAAAGTCGTACAAAATTTACCTACTTTGATTGAATTTTTCTTATAATAATTTGTTTGAAAGTAATCTCTCCCTGAATAGCTAACGTGGATATTTCTAAAAATAGACTTACAGTGATATTCACAAAGACAAGTAAGAGATGATAACAATGTCAGTATCTAGAATGTTAATTCGAAACCATCGTGTATTATTCAATAAATTCAACATGTTTAAAACTCATGAATTTGAAAGAAACAATAATGCAATGACGAAACTGAAAAATCGACACGAACCATTCCAAAACTTAGTTTTCTCAGAGTAAGGCCGTGTTCACATTGACCTACACTCGGTGTTGTGTAAGTGTTACTCACACGTAAACAAGACACAATTACGTTCCCATTGATAAAACTCAGTGTTTACATGAAGTGTAAATCGTGTTTTGTCTACTTTTGTCTTGTTTTGTCGATATTCAATGTAGGTCTTGTTTAGGTTAAGTGTACAAAAAACAAGGCATTAAAAATACTTATTTTACCATGTATATTTATAAAAGAAACGATTTTTTATTAAAATTGATATTCATAACAAATATTGATAAAGTTCTTTACAATAATATTTGGCTAAATTTGATATATGTATTTGTTTCAAGAAGATTTTACATGTACGTAGCTTTATTTACCCCTGATCAAGACATACACATCATCATTGCTGAACACATCCCGAATCGACTGGACGTAAACAGAAATATTTTGCCACAAACAACGATTCACTCATATATGCATTACTATAAAAAGTAAGGTACATTGTTTTGTCGGTCTTGTATCTCAGATCCGTTAATATCTCAAAAACACTTAGGCATAATTAAAAAAAAGCATAACCCCCTCTCTTTGACAAATACTCCTCGGCAAAAAAAAACCATTTGAAATCAATACAAAAGATATAAATGTATGATCATCGACTGGATGTACACAGAAATACTTGTCACTGGTCTTTTCTCAAACAACAATTCACTCAATAATGCATGACTAAAAAATCAAGTAATTTTTTGTGTTTGTCTTGTATCTCAGATCCGTTTAAATACACTTAGAAATAATAATAAAACAATATTACTCTTCGTCTGCCAAAAACTCTTTGAGGAAGAAAAAATACAATTAGAAAACAAATTCCAAAAGTCACAATAAGCATGATTAAGTGGTTCTCAACATATCCATTCTTTTTCTTTCTGTAAGCACGCTGATACACTTTTAAAAGTGTAATCGAGAAATTTTTAGTATCTTAAAACTACTGTAAACCATAAAAATTGCCTTTAAAAAGGAGCAATTACAAAAATAGGGAGGGGAAGGGTCGATGGTACCGAACAAATTGGAAAAATCAACACACACCCTTTTTTTTTAGTGCAAATGGTCGTTACCTTACTGCCAAAAAAGTTGTGTGAAAATATGCATTCGGTTAATTATAAAGCATTTATAGGAAACATAGTTTACAAGTGTGAACAAATCTTATGTACAGGTATTTAAACAAGGTGTATAACTGCGAACAAATTCAATGTGAAACTAGTGTACATTACCTTAAACTAATTGTAAATATGTTTATTGTGCACGATGTTTGGTGTGCACACGGCCTAAGTAGAACATATAACACGTGTGACAATCGTTATGTTGATATGTTTTTAGAACAAGTTTGGTTATAAGCGCAGAGAGTATACGTCTTATTAACTGATATCATAATCAAAGAAAGATGGCGGGTTGTGATAATGATGTATTCCAGATTGTTCATATGTACGATGTGTTTATCATTTTCGTGGTTTTCATCTCTGCGAGAAAAGAAAACTTAAAGATAAAATGAAATCATTTTTTGATATGAAATAAAATTATATGGTTTACCTGTCATTCTCTTTGTCTGTTTTAGAGTTGGATCGTTCTGTAATATTTGCTTTCGTTATAATTAAAATAACATTTAACACGTTTGCAATGTTTTACATTTGAAAAACAGCAGTTGGTAACTATTCTATCACATTATAAATCAGATTTTCTATGTAAATTAACATTAAATTATTTACCTGCCATCCTCCTGTGATAGGATTTATTATGAACTGTGTATTTCCGTAAAATTAACTTTCGTTTTTATTTGAATTACTCGTAGTTATAACACCTACGCAATACTTGGTTAGTTGCATTTAAAAACCTAGGTAAATTAATCTTGGTAAATTAAACATGGTGAAAATTAAAACTAAGGTTTAATTACTAAAATGTGTATACAAAGGGCCATTTAGATTATGTAAATAGTAAATCCATATAGTGTGTGTTTCCTCCAATTAATTTGTTTAACTACTATTATTACATCACAATATAAATGAAAGATTTAATAAATCAATTGAAGGTCATCCTCTTTGCCTTTGAAATGAAACTTGTTTTCCGGTATAATAACTTTCTTTTTCAATTAAATTACACGTGCTTATATCATCTACGCACTATTTTATAATTTGCCTTTAAAAACCAAGGTACAAAGTAAAAAAGTACCATACAAATGTGTACACACGTACTGAATTTGTTAATTGCTTTGGTTTTTGTTTGCATAGGCAGCACTTTTATAACTATTTGTAGTATATTATTTCAATGAACGAAAAACTACATAGAATGTGGATAAAAACATTAAAGGTATGCTTTGAACATTTTCCTATATTTGGTACTAGCTATTTTTTCTTATATTTATATACCTATATGGAGTTATTTCCTTTCAGAACCATAGGTCCATAGGTCATTCTTTTTTCAGAATCAGCCCGGATGATACCATGTTGCAAAGAAATATGCTCCAAGGCATAAAATAATGACTTGTGTGAGGTCATTATTTTCCTTGAAAAAAATAGAATCTATAAGTAACTTCAAAATCAAATTCGTCTAATAGTTTTTTGTTGCCGATTCGGGAATTTATTTTTAAAAGTTTAATCAATGATAGGTATAAAAAAAAACATCATTGACCACATTCGTGTGTAAGATTTGACAATCTTATTGAGTCACACTGCAAAGGTTGATTGATTGTTGGATGCTTAATCATGTTAATGTCCAGTGGCAAATTTTTCATTCATGTTTAGGACGATACACACCGAATAGGAAATGATACTGTGACCTACATGTATCTATATTCGTCTTCGTGTCAGTTCTTTACTTTGAAACATTTATGTATAAATACCTTTTACTATATCAAATGATCAACTAATAAAATAATAACATTCACAAAACTCTCGTTCGTAGTGTACTCATGATTGATATGCATAAAAACTACATAAAAAGGAGAATAAACACATTAAGAGTTGGCTGTAAACATTTGCCGTAAATTGAAACTAGCTCGGTTTCTTATCAGTATAATGCAGAGAAGGCAGTAAGTGGGTTAAAACAGATCAATAATTGTTAATTTTTATGATAACAGTTTTTTTTCTTCAAACCAATGATTACATATAAGTTATCTTACTGATCAGTCAAATATAGGTACAAATAGTGTGTCTTAGATAGGGAAAAACTGAACTTCCTTTATCTTTATGAAGTAAAAACCCGATACCGATTAGGAAGATGCAAATTTCAAAAGTTAATGTCTCGTCAGTGATTCTGAGTTCAAAATATCTAAATATCACTAAGTTTGCAAATATTTAAGACTAAAAAGTGCGTACCCCATCAGATCGACACAGAGAAAAAGAAATATCTAACAAAAACAAACACAGAATGTCGAGTCCGGAGAGTAAATCTTTTTTCTAGTATTTGCAAAAAAAAGAAATGTTAAACAAAACCTACAGAATGTGTCATATCAAAGAAGGGAGAAACTGGAAACCCATGTAACATTTATTACAAAACATGTAAAAGATGAAAGATGAAATACAAACATTTTCTAGAGAGTTTAAACTTAAATAACAATGACTTTGATTTTCACCAGCTTAAAGCAATATGCGTTTTCAATTTGTTTACACGTCTGAGGACAATAGACATGTCAGATAACATCAATCAATTTAATCAAAATAAATTTAAGATAGATGGGATAAAAATTGATAATACTGATCTATCTGATAACATTAATCACAATAAAGTTAAGATAGATGGGATAAAACTTGTTAAAACTAATCTATCGGATAACAAAAACCAAAATAAAGTTAAAATAAATGGACTAAAACTTGGTAATACTGATCTATCTGATAACAATAATCAAAATGAAGTTAAGATAGATGGGATAAAACTTGATAATACTGATCTATCTGATAACAATAATTAAAATAAAGTTAATATAGAAGAATAAAACTTGGTAATACTGATCTATCTGATAACAATAATAAAAATTAAGGTAAGGTAGATGGGATAAAACTTGATAATACTGATCTATCTGATAACAATATTCAAAATAAAGTTAAGATAGATGGGATCAAACTTGATAATACTGATCTTTCTATTAACAATAATCAAAATAAAGTTAAGATAGATGGAATAAAACTTGGTAATACTGATCTATCTGATAACAATAATCAAAATAAAGTTAAGATAGATGGAAAAAAACTTGGTAATACTGATCTATCTGATAACAATACTCAAAATAAAGTTAAGGTAGATGGGATAAAACTTGATAATACTGATCTATCTGATAACAATAATCAAAATAAATTTAAGGTAGATGGGATAGAACTTGATAACACTGATCTATCTGAAAACAATAATCACAATAAACTTAAGATAGATGGGATAAAACTTAATAATACTGATCTATCTGATAACAATAATCAAAATAAATTTAAGATAGATGGCACAAAACTTAATAATAATGATCTATCTGATAACAAATCTTAGTCCTTCATTTTATCCTCCTGATATTTTATCATGGTTTCCTTCGACACTTGAAATTCTGAATATATCTTGTATCAAAGTAGTAGGGAACAATTTTACCATGATAGCAAAAGATGTTTCACAAAATGTATTTTTACGAGGTATGCTAGTATGTAAGACATATCGCTGTCGATAAAGTGCTTATGTACAATTTAAGCAGAAAATAATTATAAAATGGTATAGACAGTCAAAAAGAATAATTTCGATATTTATAAGGTGACATCACCAAGATAACACATTATGCTCTGTTCAAAGATGTCAAGATCATATTAACCAGTACAATACAATTATCATAATTTTGAAAATGGAAACCTTTAATAAACTGACTGTTGATGAAATATCTATTTTTGTGCTCTTATCTTATATCCTTCGTCTTGAAAATTAGGTCTTTCTAATTAAGTTATCTCTATAAAAATACTTAGACCACAACCTATTTGAAAAGATATACTTTTATTTATAAATCTCTTAATTAATTAGTTGTTAATGTTTATATTATGGAAACATGTATTAGATCATTTTACACGACAGACATGCTTTATTGTAAAATACAAAACGTATGCTTCTGTTTATATATAGAATAAACATTTTAAAAGGACGTAACTACATTGCATACAATATAAGGTCAATAGAATAGGCGAAGTTAAACGCGTGTCTTTGTATTTAAATACTACTTACATATATCCATATCTAACTTGTAAATCATTACTTTATATATCAGGTTATAACATACTAACAACAGGTTAAAATGAATGCCACCATTTTTATACATGCATACATGGAATTCTTTCCATTTAAAATCTTTTCTGTATTGAAAACATGTATCTACATAATCTCGCATTATATCTCACTTGCTTATAAAAAAAAATTCCGACATAGCTTATTACTACAGAACTACAATTAGATATTGAATAGAATTGTAATTTTCACTAATTATAGTCAGATAAGTCATACAAATCTAATCTTGAATTTCATCCAAATTCTTTTTTAATTTTGGGAACTCGTTTTAGAAATTAAAATGTGACCTCACTGTGTACTTTGTGCGTAGCACTGGCTTTGGTCAACACAGCTCTGTATTTTTGTCATGTATCCGTTTACTCGAACGACAAAGATCAACATAAACAGACTTGGGACGACTAGTAATTACTTAAGGGTCATATTAAGACCTCAATTAAACGTAAATAAAGAAAACATATCATACATAGAATTCGCTAGGAAAAAGTCCGTTATTACAGACATGATCAAATGTTAAATAATATTTAAACAATTAATTATATTGCCATAAATATGCTATAACAATAAGCAAAAACAAAAGGGTTGACATTGTTTTAATATGACAACGTATCTTTGTTTTACTTTTATAATCAATACAAGATCTATAACATCATTTGTAAATATAAATTAACATGCAAACATCTTAATCGTTCGTGTACTCTATAACCGTTCTTCTATTGTTAGATTCTATATCAACCACAGAATTTGAAGACTTAATATGTATTCCTTCATATGGTTTTTGCATCGAATATAAAAAAAAAACAATTTTTTTTATCAAGTTTTTTTGCATGTGCTTCTCGAATGATGTATGATGGCATTATACACGACCTGTATGGGGAAGGATTAAGGTTGATTTTGAAAATAATGAAATAATAATTCAGATGAAATGATGTCGTCTGAAGCTGGCATTTAAGTAACTACTAGTAATCCAATGATAATGTTGACACTGAAACCACTTTTTGAGTAGCACCGAATATTAACTCATGTATTTTCTAAAGGGGATCGTGTCATTCTTTGCTTTAGATTTTCGTGTTTTTGTTGCTACTTTTTGATTTCTCATGTCAGTACTGTTTACAGATTTAACAATATTAATCAAGACAGACGTGGTTCATATTGAACTGCCAAAATACAAACCTATTCTATCGGGGCAAAAGAAAGGTTGGCAGATATAGTGCAGGATCGGCTCAACTAACAAAAACTCATAACATCATTCTCGATTTTTGTGTTAGTTTTCTCGCTCGGTCTATAGTTTTCTATGTGGGCTTTGTGCTTTGTTATTTTAATTTGTTCCATTGGCATTTAACTATAACTTCGTTTTCAATTTACATGACTTATGAGTTGAGGGTCCCTTTGGTACAATTCGTTACATTTTGCTCCTCTTCTGTAAGATTCTACCTTCACATTACTTATTCTTCAATAGAGAATATAATATAAGCTTGTGATTAAAAAAATCTCTGACAACCTGTTCTTAAACCAACAAAAAAACCCGAAACTTCCGGACTTATTATTAGTAGAGATGCTTAATTAACAAATAAATTCAACTGTCCGTGTCTTTGATTACGTTATAGATTCTACTGATTAAATATCCTTTCACCAATTTTAATTTGTTACCACAATTAAATTAAAACCTTGATAAAAGCTTTCATTGATCAAAATTGTGGTTTGGAAGTGTGCTTTTTCCTTTAGAAGACTTATTACGAACAAGATATACACCTTAGACTTTATCTAGATGTTCGAAGCTATCGATACTTTTAATAGTTTTATATTGCAACTCAGTAGGTGGAATTTTGAATTTGTTTTATTTTGGTAAAAAGATAGAAATTGTTATTAATGGATTCAAAAACAATAAAATTTCGATGTACAGCTATGAGCATTTAAATGATTCTACATTTGTTTTGTTCTAATATATTTGAAGTTGCATAAAATTATGGTTTTTTTCAGACGTAACAATACAAAGACTTTAACTTTATTTATTACTTATGGGCTGATTGGTATTTTGGCCTAGGATTCATTGTTTATTATTAGATGTTTGACTTTAAACCTCCTTTAAGTAATTGGAGTTACTTAAAGATCTATACTTTGTGTTGGTGTTATTGTATTTGCACTGCTTTCAAAACTTGAGGTTCTAAGATAGATCTTATTTGTCAAATTGTTTCAAAGAATAGTCTCGATTCTTCTAGACTAATTTACAATTCTAAACAATTTCAATTCAATTTTATGTTTATATGGTTTACTAAAAACAAGAAAGTTGAAACACCAGGTCTACTTATCTCATACATTGGCTGCTCGAAGATGTTGATTCAGTTTGTAGGTGTAACATTTCTATTTGTAGGGCTTTAGAAATTGATGTACGAGGATTTAAATATTTTACAATAATTTGGTTTTATTTATGATTAATTCGATAACCAAAAGATTTCCCGTTTTCAATTCTAAATTTTATTAGATATAAAAGATATTCAATCAGTTGATAATCAATAAGCACATAACATAATTGACATTCTACTGTAAGGTAACGCTACTAATTTGACTGTTCATGTGGTATCTTTCGTCCATCTTATACACTTTGTCTGAATTGTAACAATCAAAACTGGCAATATCAGTGTTAACAATGGGTTTTTTTATTATCACATAGTTGTTCAGTTTCCTGTGCTCGTGTGGATGGAACAAATACCGAGTACAGCGCTCGTTATTTATTTCAAAATACTTAAGTTGAGTTCAGTGAAGGGGGCTTGAATAAACATGATATGTTATGTCAGAAGGTTGTTACACTGATTGGTCAAGTTTTCTCCATAACAATGTTTTTTTAATTATTTTTTGTGTTATCTTCTATTTGATTATTTTTATATTTGAATTGGTTAAGTATTGATACCTTTTAGTAACTGGCTACATAATAATATCATGACGTATGATAGTCTGAGAGAATTTTTCGCTGCATTGAAGACCTGTTGGTGTTCTTCTGCTGCTGTCTGTTCCAAGGTCGTGTTGTTGTTGTTAACACATTCCCCATTTCCATTCTTAATTTGTTTATAATATATATATATATATAAAAAAAAATACGTTTCGTTATCTATAGTTATAATCGATTGTCTACCAAAAGTCACAATGTCGAACCGATTGAACTCGACATAAGTTTTCTATTTTGCCAGAGGCTGAGTTACCGGATGTTTCTGGTACTAATTTAAAATAGTTTTGAAAAAAAAACCGTTAAAAATTAATTATTGCATATTGACATATTGCTTAAGTTATTTTACGCAATCAGTTTCAGTCTAGTTATTGTTAAATTATGTCATAAAATAATGTGTTTTTAATTTGTCTCTCCGAAATTCTGAGAGTTTAAATGTTGTTTTCATCTGTGATATGTTTTAACTCTCTATTTAATGGCAATTCAAGCTGTGTTATGTCCCTCTATGCTACCCCCCCCCCCCCCCCCACATGCACGTATCGCAATACACCTATAATTGTGTAAACAAACAAATTCTGTGTAGTGATATTTATCATGTTTTTCTTCTTAACAAGTTCCTAAAAACAATTGAAAACAACGTGTTTGATAATTTCTGGCGTCCGCAACACTTTTCTAGATTTACCTTCCTCAGAACGCTCAAAGCCAAACATTTAAAATCCGAAGATGTAAACGTACAGAAACCGTTTAAGAGCTATATGTCAAAAATACCTAGATTCGTAATAATTCAAAATTTATAAACGGACAATTTTAGTGAACTTAACCATGTTAACTATTTGTGTTAATTTGAACCATATTATAAATTTGTAAAAACTATTGAGATTTTGAAAGTATTAAAAGTATTAAATTTTCAAAGAACTTATTGTGTGATGAAAGGATTTTTTTTAACGAGGAGCTGCATCACAAGAATATTACGGGGTAATTTACGGGAAAAGTAATCCCACTTCGTACCCCGAAAATTCAAACACATATGTGGGAATTTCGCAGCTTCGAAACGAGTTATCATACAAATCCAAGTTTACGATATTGACTGAGAAGAAAATGTTACCCATCGAAACAATAACGAATATAGACCCAAATGTACACGCGTTATCGAATTGTATCTATGGTTAAATTTTGTGAAATACTTGGGTGTGGTTTTGTCCTCAGAATGTTTGAACGTACTTAGCAATTGATTATTTGTGAAGGTTTTTTTTAATGTGTTTATTTGAAGTCACGTATGAAGCAGGATCTAGATATTCTCCCAGAGCATCTGAGATAATCCCCGGGTTTTGGTGGGGCTTGTTCTGTTGTATATTTTATTTGGCTATTGGTTGTTTTGCAATGTCTTGGCATTAATAAAATTGAGAGAAAAAAAATGGAGAATGTTCAAAGCGATAACATCCCGATCATAATGCAGAGAACAGCCGAAGGCCACCAATGAGTCTTCAATGTAGCAAAAATCCTCCAGCTGGCCCCTAAACGAATATGTATACTAGTTCAGTGATGATGGTTGTTTTCCACTTAAACGTCTCAATATTCTCTTGGTGTTTCACCTGTCTTGTAAGTTGAAGTTATTTCATTATGTTTTTTCATTTACCTATCTGTACTTCGTCCCTCTTTTATCATCGCTGAATCCCTTTATTGGCGAACACCATCACTTGAAGAGTTACATATATGCATGTGCTTTTTCGACGTTATTGCTCTGATTTAGAGTGCCAAACATTTATATACCAACGAAAAGGGACATAACATCTTAATAATTGAAAAAGGAGAAAAATGTCTGCTATGTAGTTTAAATTTTTCTTATAAAGGAACTGAAGAAGCAAAGGTCGAAACGTCTTAAAAACTGGTTTAATATTACATTAATGAAACGGACTTTGTTTATTAATTTAAAAATGTTGCATATAATTAAGCAATGTGTCGAATAATGTACATCTAATTATGTTTTATACATGCATTTTTTTCAGACTCAAAGTCATACAAATCATTAACAGGACAACATTATTTATTGTATGTTTTAACTCCCCGACTTCATCATCGTAAACACCCTTCAATTCACCGACGAAGAAGTCCCGCTTTCGCTAGAGAATAGCAATTATCAGACAAATGAAAAAAAATGTTTTAATATTTTGATGCATTTTATATCGAGATCTTTATAAAAAACTGATTCATTTGCATGCAATACAACGGAGCGGACTGTTGAATTCCTTCGATGAATACGATTTGCTTTAATTTTATTTTGTCTAGAAAAGGATATCTATAAAACTGAAATATAAATAAGAGAGAATGATAGATAGAGATATGTTTTTTTTTTCTTTTTATATTACATGTATTAAAATAACTGAGACAGGAATAATTTTACAATTCAACCTTTAGAAAAACAAATGAACTAATGTATTTTCATTTTACAGCAGCTATTTCATGTTCAATAAAACGACGAAGCTCTGGTAATTTGTATACTTTTATCAGCAACATATCTTTAGCATATTCTCACTCATGTGGTATTGTCTAGTATATTGTAGGTACAAACAACTAAACAAACACCAGTTTGACAGATCAACAAATGCAAACATGAATTATTCAATTAAAAGACAAAAGTCTCCATGCGGCAAAACTATGAGATTCATCCTCTGATAGTTCGACAGATTGTAAAAATGCTTGCCGTGCGGATTCCTTGTCGCCATGTAATTCTAAAGCAATCCCTAATAAAGTATAGGCACTTTCCGTATTCCAATTTGGTATCATATACCTTTCTGCTATAACAAGTTTTAGACCTTCCAAGGAATCCTGACACTGTTTAACATTATTGAGGTGATGATGACAAAGAAAACTAAGGAAGTTTGCATAAGCTATGGATGGAAAATGATAAGTTATATCCCTTCCCTCCATTGAAAGTTCATCTGGTGTTAAAGTTGAATGTATCGCAAATCGCATAGAATCTACGAACATAAATTTCAGCAGATAAACAACACTTTCCTTGTCAATTGTTTGCAGTTTTAGTGATTGGTAATGGATATCTAACATTGTCATTCCATGATACAGTTTATCGGAAGTACATTTCGATTTAGAATACCTAATGATGTGTAAAGCTTTTCTGTATTGCTTTGTTTTGTAAAACAGTGAAGCTACCAAAAGCCATCCAGAAACAGCATCATGATAGACATTTGTTAGCAGAGTACTTAAACAGGATTTGTATTGTTTATATTGGTATCTATTGTTGATAATTGCACCATTAAGGGGTACACGCTGAGCTAGAATATTACATCTATGTGATATGTAGTATGCATATAATTGCTTTAGTGAAAAATGGTGAAACCATATGTTGTGTAATAATCCTTTGTTGAATATATCCAACTCAAAATAAGTTTTTACTAAACTATTTGCAAAATACAAAATACTGGATTGCACAATTTTCTTAACGTCATTTGCATATAATGTAAATGGTTCAATTGGAAAATTCCACACCGATACAGCAAAGTTAGATATTTGATCTGAAAATAAAATGCATCGCCAACCATAGCTGTGTAACGTGTTTAATTTTTTTAAAAGTATGTCACGAGCACGGCCCTCTATTTTGTTCTCGAACATGTTGTTTTCTGGAATGAAGTAGTGTAAACAAACAGAGTGCTCGACACAATAGACTAACCTGCTTAAACATCGCATAAAACAATGTATTAGATTATCAGGCTTCCAAACAGATGATGGTAGTTCTTCAGATATCCAGAAAATAATCGTTTTAAGGAAAAAAGAACAGAGTAAATCTTCACATTCAGAATCATTTGCTAAAACATCTTTCACAACTATTTTCAAGAGAGCATAGCACATTAATTGGGTGTGAGTAAATGTATTAATTAGAAGTTTTTCAGCTACTGAAAAAGATACTCGCCATTCTAAATCTTCTTTTGGTGATCCGTGAACTCCTATCGGTACAAAAAGAACCCCGTGTTTTATAATACTTTGTGTAACATTATGACTTGGCCATGAGCTTCTTGATCTTGATATCCAATTTAAAGCAGAAGATATCCACGTTCTACAATGTAAAGTATACGCCAAATCCAAAACTCCTTTTCTGTCAGTTATACACGGTCCATGAATGTGTTTGCCTTTATCCCCAAACAATATAATTCCCTTATATAATGCACTAGAAAAATAATGTTCATCATTATGTTCTTCACAACATGCCAAAATATTCTGATCTCTGCTATATTCTAGTCTTAATTGAGTAAAACCAGGTTTTACATCGTCTGTATCCATGGACAGATAAGTTATACCTGGATCAAAGTCGAGTTGTTTATCCGCATTCACCTTAATCGATTGTCTTACTTGCATTATATCTAAATCACTTCCTCGCATGTCAAGTCCTTCTCCATAACTTCCACTTGTAATACATGTAAATGACTTGCTACTTGAAAAATTATCTCTCACCGTGTTCATTATTCTGATTGTTTTGACATGTTTTTCTGTTCCTACAATATTCTGACATAGATAGCGGTATAGAGCTAGTGATATGTTTGGTATAATAGTGTCTGTAATTAAAAAAGTAAAACTAGCATGGTCAGAACATTGTACAAGATTTATAAACAAAAAACGGTACATCTATGAAGTATTTGGTAAATTTGATGACAATTAAGTCACTTCTAAGCTCTGGTGATGCGTTTTCATTAGAATTGCACATGTTGCATTTTCCATGTAAAACAGAATAATTCAAGATAAATCTTTCCTCGTACTCATTTAAAAAATTGTAAGAATATACAAATTAAAGCTGTTGCTTAGCTACAATCTCGAAAGCCTGCAGTTTAGGTGTTTTTCTGTAAAATCTATTTTGTTCCTAAATAAAACTGACTTTCTAAAAAAACGCACTACGCAATATACTTTTCACTTCGTAATTTGGTTATAAATGGCAAGAAACATGGCAATTGTGGTATATTTGGAACAGTCTCTAGATAAAAACAAGAACAGTGACACGAACCCTTCCAAAACTTGGTTTACATAAAGGTAAGTTAAAACCAGTTACAATCGTTATGTTGGTAATTCTAAGTTCGGGGATAAGTCATATTACCTGGTGTTACAATTAAGGGCTCACGATACAGTTTTGATCCCGTAGTTGAACTTTGATGTAAAAAATTGCTATTTTTACCTGATTAAATCAAATATTTAATAAAAAAATATACCTTCATGTGCTACTTTTTGAGTAAATTGAGGTTCGAATCTTAGATATTTCCTTAAAACACGGATTCAGATACAGAAAATAATGGTGATAAGGTTAGCCTTCAAACGGAATTTTATGATAATGAAAAGAAACTTTTGGCTCTTGTTGTAGGAGGCCTTCAAATATCAATAAAACTCTCTCCTAAAAAAACAACAATTTTGCCATAATAGTAAAATCGGAGCGAAATCGGAGAAAGGGATGAAATACACCGCATTTGGTTGTGATTACCAGACAACATCAACTACATCAAGAATGTGTTAAAAGGTGAGGTTTTCAGTTTTAAGATTTGGCAATCATTCTTCAAATTGTATTATTTTTCTTTTTATCAATCTAGATTTTGGATTAACAAACAAATGGCGAAAGCGTACATGCGTTTGGCACACACGATAAACAGTAATTTTCATGTGTACCTCCGGTTGAGTCATGATATAGATTTAAGCTACAAAGAATTTGAATGAATGAACAAATGTTTGGTTTCAAGTACAAACAATACTAAGAATATATTAAAATATGGCACACAATATCGGTCTGGTTGCAGAGGACTTTGAAAAAGTGACAACCGCCGAAAACACCATTTTTTACTTATCATTAACCAAAGATTTTACTTATGAATTAACATAAAAATTTAAAAATTTTTGCCAAAAAAAATATTTCCAATTTCCGTATGCTTTCGTTGATAAACAGAATAAACGGAGAAGCAAACCCAATAAAAAAAAACAGTAGTGTTAGTTTTGTCGTTTTACACACATACTGACAGGGTGACAACGTTTAATGGAAACACCGTTGCCTTTTGTCCGGTCGTCCTACGTTCGAATCTCATCACAATCACAATTTTTTTTATTTTTTTTTATTTTTTTTTTACTTGTATAATTTTATCTTCTTTAAAAAAAGAATGGAGAAGCATACAAATGTTCGCGTTCATGATATAATTGTCAGATATTTTAGTCTCTTTTTTTAACATAAAGTTGTACGGTCGGGTTGTTGTCTCTTTAACACATTCCCCATTTCCATTCTTAATTTGAGTCATTTCGAGGGGATGTAACAGGTTGTTTAGCCGCATTCAATTATTTTGGACTTCAAAAAGGGACGACATCAAAAGATCAATCAAGGATAGCAAATTTATATCAAACAAGCATTCTTAGAATAATGCATGGCAATGCATAGTCACCTACAGGGTAAAAATTAAATTATACTGGAACAAAATGCTAACTTATTCTTTAACTTGTCATGTTGTAAACAATAAGTATATATCAAGTAATTATATCTTAGTATGACTGAAAACAGTGTTAATAACTGATTATATGAGTGGATTTTTCAAGTCCAAGGACCATAACATGCAGAAAATTATTAGATCAAAACAAACATTTGAACTAGATTTGGAACTGGTCAGCCTAAAACAATATACCAATTATCAATCAATATCTTCAAGCATGATGGAAAAAGTTAGTTTGGAAAAACACTCTTAACATTGGATATAATTAATAGTTCTCTAAAATTATGGATGCAACATAATGTATATCTTTTTTTCAAATTATAATGAAATATATATAATTCATAGTTCCAAATATTTTTTCTTTCATTTGTCACAAACTAATATAGATTTGTAACTAATCTATAGTGTCAACAACTTTTATCTACACAATGTAATGTAAAAAAATATATACTTTAATAAAAATACATTATTATCTAATTAATGCATGTCACTTGATGATATTTTTTTAAGGAATGACTTTAATATTTTTTTCTGTCTATGAAGAAATAACATAAAAAAATGTGATGCACACTGAATAACGCGCGTAGCGGGTTATTTAACTGTGTGCACCACATTTTTTATGTTATTTCGAATTGACAGAAAAAATATTAAATTCATTTCTTATAATTTAATTCTAAATTCCATTGTTAACTGTAGAAAACCATGAAAATACGTTGATGACGTAACTGTCACATGACTAAATTATGTCTATGAGGTAGCAATAAACAGTTAGGATAAAATATAAAAATTTGCCCTCATAAATTTTACCATCCCCTTTTCATTGCTTTCTTGCAATACTAAGCTTACTGTTTGTGTCATATACATGATATATGTGATCAGAATCTTCCATAGATTTTATATTCAGTAAATAAAATGGTAAAATATAATTTCTTTTGGGTGTTTCCATGGCAACAATCTGCACTTATGTGCTATAAAATATTGCAAAAAGGGGGGGAGATGTCACATATTCCCAAAAATTGAGTAGAATTTCAATCGCTTGAAGTAATTTCTTTTCTAAAACTGTGTACATATATCATTCAGTAGATCCAATGAAAATCGCATGTCTTTCAGCTCATTTTTTTTGTAAAATTTCGTCAAAAACTTCGTGTAGAAAAAAAGGGTTTGTAAACATTACATTAATTTCTGGACTGATGGCCGGTCAAGCTATAAAAATACGATTGTCAAACAGAAAATAGCCTATAAAACATGTTAAAAACAATCTTGATTCTTTTATAACCTATCTTTGAAGGCTAAATTAGTACTCAGCTGTCTAAAAATGAATTTTATTACACAATAACTTTCCTATTTGAAAAATCCACAGGGGCTAAAATGCGAAACTAAACTCCTAACTATGTATTGCTACCTTAATAGTAAATATTTTTTTTGAATTCTCCCGTTTCACTAATTTTCTGTGTTCTGCTAGCTTTAACGAGAAATATGGCCTTTTATGTTTGAAAATTGGTTGAGTAATGAATATTTTATGAAGATTAGCAGTTGACACTGAAACGCGACAAAAAAATGATTTAAAGAAAAATGTCAAGTCAAAGTGTAAAATCTTGTTTCTGCCTCAATTTTTGGCCAAGTCTTTAAAACTGTACCTTTTTTGTCAGTTTTTTTTTTGTTGAAAATATTAATAAGATATCTGATGGTGCAAAATCGTACAAAATTTATTAAATTCAAGCATGAAAATGTTAATCTCTATGTTTATTGCATACCAAAAACTTGATAAAAAAAACTTGGTAGTAGGGAATTAATTTCCTACATCTGATTCAACTATACATTAAAAATATATGCCAAAATGTTACATGGAATCTTGATAAAAATAATAATTTGATATATTCGCAAGAAAAAAAGACAAGCGCGTTCATTTCTCAGGCTACTACATGCACCACAATCCTTCAGAAGTACAGGTTAAGCCGATAGAGTACAAATATAAGCCATGTGTCAAAATGTCTAATTTTGGTTGCTAAGGACTGGAAACAATAAAATTGACATGAATTGTCATTCTTGAAGACTTAATTCCCTCAAAAATTGATTTAAAATCTAAATATCCTTAGATTTGTGGTATGACAAGTCTTAAATTATACAATTCTTAGCTTGGTAAGTATGACATAAGGTAGCAATAAACAGTTAGGAAAAAATATTAAAAATTGCCCTCATAAATTTTACAATCCCCTTTTCATTGCTTTCTTGCAATACTAAGCTTACTGTTTGTGTCATATGTGTGCAAATGTTTGTATTTAGAATCTTCCATAGATTATATATCCAGTATATAAAATGCTAAAATATAATTTCTTTTGGGTGTATCCATGGCAACAATCTGCACTTATTTGCTATAAAATATTGCAAAAAGGGGGGAGGGAAGATGTCACATATTTCCCCAAAATTTGACTAAAAGTAGAGTTTCAATCGCGTGAGATCCAATGAAAATTGTATGTCTTTCACCTCATTTTTATGTAAAATTGCGTCAAAAACTTAAGGGTTTGTAAACATTACATTAATTTCTGGACCGATGGCCGGTCAAGCTATAAAAATAAGGATTGTCAAATAGAAAATAGCCCATAAAACATGTTAAAAACAATCTTGATGCATTTATAAACTATCTTTGAAGGCTAAATTAGTACTCAGCTGTCTAAAAATGAATTTTATTACACATGTCAATAACTTTTCTATTTGAAAAATCCACAGGGGCCAAAACTCCTAACTGTGTATTGCTACCTGACCTCATAACAAAATAACGTCAGCCAATCAGAAGACGCGTTACATCCAAAATTAAATTACATATATATAGCGTTCAAAAAATTAGTCAATACAAAATAACAATCAAACTGGCACAAAATTTTCAAAAAAATTACTAAAGAATTTCTTTAAAACACTGAGTTATCTCTCTTTGTATTGAAATATGGTTTAACATAGTATTTTAACATTAGATAGGAATTTTTTAATGGATCATAGCTCTGAACATCAGAATGGAACAAAATTCAAACTTGATCTATAATTTGTCATGATAAAACAAATAAATAAATATTAAATCAATATTTTTAAGAACGAAGAAAAATAGGTGGAAACTGATTTGCCTGACTGACGAATGGACAGACAGACAGACATACAGATGCATAAAGTGCATAACCTAAAGTCCCAGTTTGTTAGTAGGGGACTCATAAAAATTAAAAACACAAACATAATCATCTCCAAGGAAAATTCAGAAAGGAAAATCCAAAATCAATAGGCAAAATCAAAAGTCCAAACACATCAAACCAATGGATAACAACTGTCATATTCCTGACTCGGTACAGGCATTTAATAACTGGGAGGGATGATGAAATAGCTGCTGTTTTTGTTTGTTTGACATCGATTTTCATGTATCCCTATTGGTCATTTTTTTCCCCTAAATGAACTTAAGGGAGATAGGCATGGGGTGGCGGTAAGCAGTGGATAAACTATGTGAATTTTTATCCTGAACTTTTGATGTCGTCTCTAAGAGAAGAGGAATAGAAGTCATCTGAAGAAATAATATTGCAGCCGATTTCCGAGTGTATAGCCAAATGTAATTAACAGTGGCGGATCCATGGCGGGGGTCCGTGTGGGTATATATATGAACACCCCTTTTGTTTCGACAATCAAGGCATTCGAATGCAAACATATAGTCCCCCCTTTTTACAATGGATGGATCCGCCCCTGGGTCATATCTCTGTTAAGCTTGCTTGTTAGCTGAACAGTAGTTATTGCTAGGTTTGGTTAACTACCCTACTTAAGGAGTAGAATAGTCCGACACATAGCAAATCTAACTGACTGTTTGACTAAGCTACTTTGAAAAAAGGGTAGTACATCTGACCTAATAAGGACCGAACGGTTCAGCTAAAAAGCAAGTTAAACAAGGATATTACCTTTGACTACACACTCAACGAAATCGGATAAAAAGGGAATTCATATACAAATTGTAGATATAACGTGATAGTTATTTCAGACACATACGAACTATTCAAAGTGACTCTCTTACACTCATATTTATTAATAGAGGTTTTAAAGATGTAAATGCATAGTAATGGTGAATTTATTTAACAGGGAGTGGTTTTTTTCATTGTTGTCTAAAAAAAACATTTTTTTTCGTAGATCAGCATCCGATGATTGTTCTTGTCTTGCGAAATTCTTTTGATTTTAAAGTTGCATAAATTTGTTTCTCGCAGATCGTATATACTTTACTGTTAATTATCTGCTCACTAATTAAGAATAATAATACGTTTGTACACATTTTATAAGTCACATAATAAGGCAGATATATTAAAAAGGATGTGGCATGATTGCCAATGAGGTTAGATTCAGGTGAGTTTCAGTCATAGCTTAGGTATCAGTTGTGTTGCTCTTACTGAACAAACTCTACATAAAACAGTATATAAATCTAAATAATGAACTACAATTATTCTGAAATAAAAAAAATTATTTGGGCCACCTTGTCAACAAATCTGAATAAAGTTTTTTCTCCTTGGAACTGATTGACGTGTGATGTTATGTGTCTTTAAATAACTAGACGTTGGTCACTTTGAAGATTACAAGTTTATGTGGTATAACATACATATATACTATAAGGAATGTGGTTGATATATGATTATGCACTATGATAGGTTTATCTAATTTCCTTCACTTTTAATACAGACATCCGACAGTTTTGATACAGAACAATGGCGTACATTTTGTTGTTCAGACTAGACTATATCTTAAGATGTTTTTTACACGTTTCTGCTTAATATATACTTAACCTACTCAGTAGTAAGCTATACTTGTTTGACGGTTTATACTCTATCGTCAGATGTTTGTCTCTTTGACATGTTTGACATGCACAATTACCATTTTAACTTTATTTTTATGATATAATTACGGTGAAGTATTATTCATACAGTTGAACTTTTTACAAAGGATGATTTTCATTTGTTCCATGAACATTCACAGAACATCGTGTCATTTTGTCAAGAAAACTGCCTGTTATTTCATTGTTTATATGACTGTTGTTTGATCATTGAATACATCAAAAGTTCCAGTTATGCATTGTGTTTTTTAACTTAACTGCTACTGTACACGGGCTTAACATAGTACTTAGGATATCATGATGAGAGGGCATTGAAGGTCGTTATAACTTTGATTTTTGGTAAAACTTTTTCGTTAGACTTTATTATTGTTTAATTATTATATTTAATTTTTTTTTGGGGGGGGGGGGGTTAAATTTACTTTCGTTTAGTAAACATCAAGCTTCTTCAATCCATAGTCGGATAGTGATATATCTACAAAATATCAATACCGTATAGATAACATATTTAACATAGGAAAAGTACAATATCAACGTAAATAATATATAGAAAGGTCGTTGCTATGCCATGTATACGGTTGCTAGGTAGTTTCTTAGCATTAAAAAACTTACAAAATGTAAGTTATTTACAATTGTCATGAAACCACCTAACAATAGATACCTAGATTTGGTTAACACATTATTTGTTGCATACAACTTGAAGAGATATTAAAGGCTGTGGTTGCTAAGTATACAGTGTTGTTGCTAAGGGTCATTATGGTTGCTGAAATGTTGATTAATACTCGTATAACATGTATAAATAATTCATATAAATGAGACATCACTGTGTGAAATTTCCATGTATGTATCGTACAATAATACATTTTCATTCATATATAAAGACATTTTTAATGAATATGGTAAAACGTAGTGCATACTAAGCAGATTTGAAATATTTTGCTAGGCAACGAACAAATGATTATTACAAAAAGAAGTATTGCCGCTATTTTAAGCTCTTATATTTAATCTATTGCAATCATAAAATTTGATTCATTTGGAGAGGGGGCCAAAAATGGCCCTTATTGTATCTTGTCCTTTTAAATATCATTTTATCGCGTAACTTGAATTTTATCAAAGGTTCATGAATGTAGAAAAAAAAATTTGCTGTCTTCTAATCTAATTTATAAACAAATGCATTAATTACGATTTCATGAAAATTGGTACACCTTATCTTCCTACGAAATCAAACCAAATGCCATTTAAAAAAAGAGGGTCCCATAAACACGTCTTCAAGATATATCAGTTTGGATGATATAAATCAGCCGAAAACTGAATCTTTACACGAAAAGTCACCGTTTGACTCGCTAAAATAACAATTTACGTAAACAACTTCATTACCTCCCCTATAACTGCATCGTATGCCTTTAAAGGAAGAGGACGGTTGTGATAATGATGTATTCGAGATTGTATAAATCTATTCGTGGTTTTGTGATAAAAGAACTTAAAGATAATATGATGTTTTTATATGAAATAGCTCTAATATGTTTACCTTTAATCCTCTTAGTCTGATATAAACATTTTTGTAATATTTGCTTTTGTTTCCAATTTGAATACCATGTACATGTACATACAACACGGACACAAGATTTTACATTTAAAACACAGCAGTTGGTAACTATAATATCACATTATTGATAAGATTGTCTATGTTAATTAAAGTTAAATGGTTTACCTGCCATTCTCTCAACTTGTTATTGAAATGTGTTTTTCCAGTTATATCAACTTTCGTTTTCAGTTGAATTCCTCGTAGTTATAGCACCCACGCAATACTTTGTAATTTGAATTTAAATACCCAGTTATATTAAACATGGTCAAAAGAAGTCACGATTACCCAGACGCATATTTAAATATAGCGTCTGGACTGGTCAAATAATTATAGGGGGCGTAACAAATAATTAAATATAGTACATATCTATAAATAGCACTTCCGTTATCCCCATTCTATTCACAAACAATAAATACAAACGATAAACAGTGTAATGTTACATGTATAAAAATTATGTGATTATCAAATCTGACCCTTTTTTTCCAAACTTGAAGATGGGCTATTATAAAAGAACGATAAAAAAAACTGTAATAAGCGGTGGTCTCTTTTGCAGAATTTTGTGACACATGTAAAAAAAATTAAAGAATTTATTAATAAGACATGATTTGTTTTCGTTGGAAAAATTTGGTGTATTATATAGGCAAACAATGTAGCATGCATGGCTGTAGAGTGCCCTTCTTATAACAAGGTCTGGCTCAGCCACTGTTTGTATACTGAGGATACCACGCTCCGCCGCTGTGCGCTTTGAGAGCGGTATTATATACCGTATAGGTGTACCGTTGTACATAAAGCCATACAATATACCCGCATTTTCTGGTGAGTTATAGTTTCTCTGACATGCATCCCGACCGGCCTATAATCTAGGACCTCATCTTTATATTCAATTGTCATTTTGTCCGTCCCGCTGAACATTACCATTATTTTTTAATTTATGCTTTCCTTTTTATATAGTCTTTCAGATATCAGAGACATTTACCTTACTCGAAAAGCACACATCAAGTTACGTTTATGGAAGAAAAAAAACTCATACAAATACTAAGATTTCTTCAATGTAGAAAATCCTCCATAACAACTTATTACTGGCAGATTAGTGAGACCATTCAATGAGCCAACTCAATTTTTATTTACAAAATTAACTGATCTTACAATTGCAAACGACAGAATAGTCTGAATGTTTCACAATAATCTATATCGCCTAATCCTATTGGGAAGGAAACATTTAGAGACCAGTCTTCACACAATACCACTTTGCCGGTCTCCGTGTCCATGAAGAAATACATAAGTTGACCAGTCATTCATGGAACCCAATACTCTTTGAATACATGTTTGAATCAATCACATGGAAAAGATGGAACGGGATTTATTCCATACTGCATGATAACTGGTAAAAAAAATAACTAAAAAGTGTATTCACCTACTACAAACTATTATACTGAGTTCACACGTAATGCAAATTTGATTCCAATATCCATCATGTATTAAAGGGCAGCTTCACAAATATTCTCCTGTAGATGTGGACCTTTATATAAAATCAGGAGATTGGTATGATTGCTGATGAGGCAACAACCTAGCAGAGTTCAAATGACATGCATGTTCGCAAATATAATAACTGCTCGGCCTTCAATATTAAGAAAACTCCATACCATATAAATAACTGAGAAGGGCCATACATGTAAATGAGATACAATTAAAACGTGAAAACTGTTAAATTTCCTAGTATATGATTTTTAATTTGTTTAATTCTCCGACATATCTGACAACAAAGTGATTCTTGATTTTTGTTTTATTTACTTAATAAATGTCTGAGTACTTTTTTTCGCTTTATGGTTGCTTTCAAAATAATGTTTATACTGTGATTATAATGATTGCTGGCAGCTTCAGTAATTAAAAACAAATCTTTGAATCTTTTTTCTTATAAAATCGGAGCTGTTTATGATACAATAAACATCCAAGTATTATAGATATTTTTTTTAATTCTTCACATTTCAATTACACATAATATCTGTGTCCAGAAATCTTCATTGGTTTGTCTACAAAAGAAAGTAAATGTTAAAATCATATTAACTTTTAGTCACCAGCATAGCATATATGAAAAACAAAATGTTTGGAAAAACATCATATATGAATATACATTTTAAAATGTATTGGTGCAAGCTGAATCCCGCTACGGCATGCGAGATTATCTCGCTGTGTTGATGACACAAACCATTGGTGTCATTGGGTTGTTTCCTGGTCTTTTGTTGGGTTGATGAGACGTCTCTTTGACACATTCTCTGTTTGTATTCTCTATCAAAATCGTGCATGAATTTTTATCATTGTTGAAGGCCATACAGTCGCCTATAATTGCTCACATCCACCTCGTTTGAACTTGAGGTGTATAACTGTCTCATTGTATTCATACTGCATCTTCTTATTTGTATAAGGTTGACCTTTTTGTACTTTTTTTCTCTATTTTTTGTTTTAGTCTACAGTATGACCTCTTAATCATGTTGGTGTCTACTTTTGGTAATGTAAAGCACTGGGATCATCGGTTTTTTGCCTCACTGATACCTCCTTTCATTGATGCTGGATCAATTGTTTTGCATAAAATCGAATGTTCAGTGTCTTTCTCATGCCATGGTTTTATTTCAAGGTTTAGACAGACAATTGATATATATATTCACCGACAACATTGCATGCATTCTTTTTTGATTTTTGTAAGTGTGAAGAACATGCCTTTTAAAAGTGCAAAAAAAAGTATTGTCCAGTTGACCAGTCCAGACTTTGTTTACTAACAGTATATCTAAATTACTTTTTAAAACAACGTGTCCCACTTCTTATATATTTGTATAAGCTTAATGCATTTGTTTTTAAAAAAATCGAGCATAAATCGTTTTGACCGATTGGTGTATGTTCATATTGGCATCTTCTAGATTTACTTTGTTTGGTTTTCTTCTGCTGATGGTTTTAGATTGAATTTCCTCCTTTAAATGTGTACAATATTGCGCATCATACCCCCTTGTTATACACATATCAAAAAGCGAACTCCATTATACACTACAGACAGATACAACAAACTTATCCTGGATGAAGTTCATATTTCATAGCTCTTTTCAATAAAGTATCTATAAAGTTAAAGATACTACAAATCAACCACAAAATGTATGTATAGCGTACACACGACTATTCGAGTGGTCCCAGTCAATACAAAAATTGCCATTTATTGTGTAATTATTAACTTGCTTGCGTAGCACCGACTTTCATGACAGAATAAAACTACTCCACGTTTCAGGTTGTATTAAAATATGTGTAACAGTTTGTGGTGTTATATCATCTGACCAAAGTTTGATGTGCTGTTATTTTCCTTCGCGGTGATGGCAGATGTTGTCTGGTGTTTTCCACGACTTGTATGTCGTAAATTGCTTTAACCAACAATCGGTACACTCGGGCTTTTCGATGGTGTTGTCGTAATATAGTTTCTTTAGAAGTAAATAACCAACTTCTTGGTTATTCGGATTGGACATTATCTCTAAATACAAGCTAAAAAATCCGATATTATTCCGAATTTCAAAAATTACCATGTTTATATCATTTGTCATCCAGACGCTCTACTTTGAAAAATAAAGCGGCCGGATGACCGAGACTAGGTCAAAAGGAAAACTTTTATATAATAAACAAAAATTGTGTACACATGCAGCAAATTAGGTATTCGTGTGTTACTTTAAATTCATATAACACTTTAGAATATACATGTTTTAAATGGACATTAGAACGTTACTACTTTATCACTTTAAGTTTAAATTTATTGATATAAATTAAAGTTAAATTGTTTACCTGCCATCCTTTCAACTTGTTATAAGATTTTATATCAAATGTGAATTCTGTTATTCCAACTTTCGTTTCCATTTAACTTCAATTAACATATAACACCTGTATGTAGACGAAACTATTTTGTAATTTGCATTTTAAAACATTAAACAAACTAACATATCCATAAAATATGTGTACACACGGAGTTAATTAATAAGGTTGTATATAGATCCGATTTATAGATCGGGTTTGTGTCTTTGTTCTACTCTTATAGTTGATTTGTTTTCCTTAATTTTATATCATAGTTCGTTTCTGTATGTATCAAAGGTACCAGGATTATAATTTAGTACGTCAGATGCGCGTTTCGTCTTTATTAGACTCATCAGTGACGCTCATATCAAAATATTTATAAAGCCAAACAAGTACAAAGTAAAAGAGCATTGAGGATCCAAAATTCCAAAAAGTTGTGGCAAATACGGTTAAAGTAAATTAATTCTAGGATAAGAAAATCCTGAGTTTTTCGGAAAATTCAATGTTTTGTAAACTGGAAATTTATACAAATAACCACATTATTGATATTCATGTGAACACCGAAGTGTTGACTACTGGAATGGTGATACCCGCGGGGAGAAAACGTCCACCAGCAGTGGCATCGACCCAGTCGAATAATTAGTTATCAAAGGTACCAGAGGCGCGTTTAGTCTACATCAGACTCATCAGTGACGCTCATATCAAAATATTTATAAAATATACCTTGTGTGTGACATGTGTCACCTTTTGATGTTATGTCTCTGTTATGTCGTTGTTCTCTTATATTTAATACGTTCCCTCAGTTTTAGTTTGTTACCCCTATTTTGTTTTTTCCGATCGATTTACGAGTAGTGAGTAGCAGTATACTACTGTTGCCTTTATAGTTGATGTGATTCCCTCAGTACAAAACTACTGTTGCCTTTATTCATGCTTCTGTTGATATTGATGTTGTTCAATATTTTGAAACATATGCAGCAGTTTATAATTATGCATAGTAGGTACACATAAATTGACTTGGGGAGAAACACATGGAACTTTTTCGAAACATCACTTCGTTTATATTCTCTAAAATAAGATAAACGATAATAATTTGCAATATATGCATTTCGAATAATTATGTCTCGTCTAGTATGCTCAGTTTAAAATATCTAACATTTAATAAAAGCGCACACTGGATAAGGAGTCCGGGCATTTTAACATTTTTACAGATTAATATACGCAAAAAAAAAACGTGTTGAACCATATATAAAGGATGTCACATATAACAAATGGAGAAAATAAAAACCCCATGTAACAATCGACACAAAATATACAACATAAAGGATGTCAATATTGAACACAGAGCAAATTAAAAACCTCATGCTACAATTGACAACAGACCAAATAAATACAGTCTTCAAAGCGTAAAATAGCAAACAAGATGAAGCAAAATGGACTTTGTACTCGGTACTGAAATCTGATATTACATGTCCAATCACTTCTGAAGACACAATGTTGATACTGACAAAAGTTAAGATTGCTTGAATAAAGAAATTAAATTTTACCTCGGGAATAGATAACCTTAGCTGTATTTGGCACAACTTTTAGAACTTTTGGTTTCAATTGTCTTCAACAATGTTCAACTTCGTATTTTATTTGACCTTTTTAACTTTTTGGGAATCGAGCGTCACTGATGAGTCTTGGGTAGACGAAATGTGCGTCTTGCGTTAATATAAAATTTAATCCTTGTATCTATGATGAGTTTATTGTCAGAAAGATAGTCACTTGAAAAATAGAAGCTCAAGCATAATTTAATCTTAAGCTAACCAGAGAGGCGAAAACACCAAGAACATATTTAGGCTAATAAGTCAAAAACATACTGATAACCTATTGGCATAGAACAGCGACAAAACTGTACAACAGCACGAACTCCAACGACCCTGCTACACACATAACATTAATTAAAGTGGAGAAATTTCACGAATAACCAATACAATCAAGTATTTCACAATTATTTCCATGTATAAAATATGTGTTAACGTAATGACATCTGTTAATGTATAGGGTAGCTTAATTTTGGAATATTAAAACCAACCTTAAAATACCACTAAACAGATCATTATATATAAGAAAAACGAAAAATTATTCGTATTTCATTTCTTGGTGAAAACTGTCTCATTGATGTACAGTACTTGCAACCTTAGGCGTTACTGTTTGACGTGAACTTGACTAATCGGTGAATGATCGGTGACGGATGTTTGACTGATCGATGACTGATCGGTGATCGGTGACCCATAGGATCCGTCAGATAAGTCAAATAACCTATGTGGGAGTTACCGTGACAACGGTCATCGATCGATCAGTAAATCAAATTTATGCACGGATCGGACGGATACGTATATATTAAAATTCTTATGTAAACCGAACTCAACAGTGTTTACGATCCATGAACGCGGACCTCGACGAAGACACCATAGTTTACACGTTAATTTGGTTGCAATAAAAAAGTAAAAATAGTATAACAGTTATATTAGATGCTTAATTAAAGCCTTAAATTGTTTCTGTTGATTAATAGTTTTGTATTAAATATTGTAAACATTAGAAACATAATTTAATACATAATATGTCTCAGTTAATATGAACTTCTACCTACGAAAATGCCGATAATCCGCCATTGAAGTTTTGAACTATTATTTTGTGGAATAAGAATGCAGTTATTTAATATTTTGATAAAAATTATCAACCGCAATATGATTTCAGTACTTTTTGTTCTTCAGGCTTGGTTGTTCTTCATAAATTATGTTTACTTTAGGGAATAAGATATTAAATTTATGTACGTGTTGCGTAAAATGCAAATTTTTCTTCTAATATTTGAAAATGTTGTAACTTCAATTTCAATCTGTTGCTATACATTCCTTTTATTGACAAATTTTGTATAAAATTTGAATATTTGAAGAAGTATCTTTTTACTTTTAATTTTGTTGAACCAGAATGCAATCTTTTCTTCATTTGAATGGAAATTATTGACCACTATTTGATTTTTTCACTGTATATAGTTAAAAATTAATGTTTTATTTATAAAGTTTAAAGAATGTCAGAGAAATTATACAAAATTTATTCGCATTCTTTAAAATATCCAAAATTGTTTTTCTTTTTATTGAATATGCCTACGTTAAGGAAAAAAATCTAAAATTTTTGTATAAGTTGCCTAGAATGCAAATATTTCTTTATTTTACTAAAAAAATTTTGACCGCCATTGTATTTTTGTACTTTTTATAGATTAGAATAGGGTTTTTTTCATGAAATTAAAAGAGTGTCAGAGAAATCATACTAAAATTTTATTCGCGTTGTTTAAAATAACCAAAATTTGTCTTCTATTTATAAAAAAATGATGCTATTTTAATTGAAATCACTCATTTTTACCATCTTGAGACAAGTCATCTAATCAGAATTGAGATATACTGAGAATTTAAATACTTTAACTTTTATTTTTGTTGAATAAGAATACAGTTATTGATTGATTTTGATACAAATTATTAACCGTCATATCATCTGAGTACTTTTTGTCCATCAGAATTGACTGTTCTTCATAAAAAAATGCCTACGATAAGGAAAAAAATATTTAATTTTTTTACGCATTGCCTAAAATTCAAATATCTCTTCATTTTACTAAAAATTATTGACCGCCATTGGATTTTTTGTACTTTTTATAGATTAAAATAGTTTTGTTTATGAAATTAAAAGAGTGTCAGAGAAATCATACTAATATTTTATTCGCATTGTTAAAAATAACCAAAATTAGTCTTCTTTTTATTAGAAATGATGCTATTATATTTGAAATCAGTTATTTCTACCATCTTGAGACAAGTCATCTAATCAGAATTGAGATATACTGAAAATTTATATACTTAAACTTTTATTTTTGATGAATAAGAATGCAGTTGTTGATTTATTTTGATACACATTATTAACCGTCATATGATTTCAGTACTGTTTGTACATCAGAATTGTCTGTTCTTCATAAAATATGCCTATGTTAAGGAAAAAAATATTTAATTTTTGTACGCGTTGCCTAAAATGCAAATATTTCTTCATTTTACTAAAAATTATTGACCGCCATTGGATTTTTGTACTTTTCATAGATTAGAATAGGTTTTTGTTTCATGAAATTAAAAGAGTGTCAGAGAAATCATATTAATATTTTATTCGCATTGTTAAAAATAACCAAAATATGTCTTCTTTTTATTAAAAATGATGCTATTTTATTTGAAATCAGTCATTTTTACCATCTTGAGACAAGTCATCTGATCAGAATTGAGATATACTGAAAATTTATATACTTAAACTTTTATTTTTGTGGAATAAGAATGCAGTTATTGATTTATTTTGATACACATTATTTACCGTCATATCATCTCAGTACTTTTTGTACATCAGAATTGGCTGTTCTTCATAAAATATGCCTATGTTAAGGAAAAAAATATTTAATTTTTGTACGCGTTGCCTAAAATGCAAATATTTCTTCATTTTACTAAAAATTATTGACCGCCATTGGATTTTTGTACTTTTCATAGATTAGAATAGGTTTTTGTTTCATGAAATTAAAAGAGTGTCAGAGAAATCATACTAAAATTTTATTCGCGTTGTTTAAAATAACCAAAATTAGTCTTCTTTTTATTAAAAATGATGCTATTTTATTTGAAATCAGTCTTTTTTACCATCTTGAGACAAGTCATCTGATCAGAATTGAGATATAATGAGAATTAAAATACTTAAACTTTTTGTTTTTGTTGAATAAGAATGCAGTTGTTGATTAAGTTTGATACAAATTATTAACCGTCATATGATTTCAGTACTTTTTGTACATCACAATAGACTGTTTTTCATAAAATATGCCTATGATAAGGAAAAAAATATTAAATTTTTGTACGCGTTGCCTAAAATGCAAATATTTCTTAATTTTACTAAAAATTATTGACCGCCATCAGATTTTTGTACTTTTTATAGATAAGAATAGGTTTTATTTCATGAAATTAAAAGAGTGAAAGAGAAATCATACTAAAATTGTATTCGCATTGTTTAAAATAACCAAAATTAGTCTTCTTTTTATTAAAAATGATGCTATTTTATTTGAAATCAGTCTTTTTTACCATCTTGAGACAAGTCATCTAATCAGAATTGAGATATACTGAGAATTTTAATACTTAAACTTTTATTTTTGTTGAATAAGAATGCAGTTGTTGATTTATTTTGATACAAATTATTAACCGTCATATGATTTGAGTACTGTTTGTACATCAAGATTGGCTGTTCTTCATAAAATATGCTTACTTTAAGATAAAGATATTTAATTTTTGTATGCGTTGCCTAAAATGCAAATATTTTACTAAAAATTATTGACCGCCATTGGATTTTTTTGTACCTTTTATAGATTAGAAAAGTTTTTTTCACGAAATTAAAAGAGTGTCAGAGAAATCATACCAATATTTTATTTGCATTGTTAGAAATAACCAAAATAAATACTTTTTGTTAGAAATGATGCTATTTTATTTGAAATCAGTTATTTTTACAATCTTGAGACAAGTTTTCTAATCAGAATTGAGATATAATGAGAATTAAAATACTTAAACTTTTATTTTTTGTGGAATAAGAATGCAGTTATTGATTTCTTTTGATACACATTATTAACTGTCATATCATCTGAGAACTTTTTGTCCATCAGAATTGACTGTTCTTCATAAAATATGCCTACGTTTAGGAAAAAAATATTTAATTTTTGTACGCGTTGCCTAAAATGTAAATATTTCTTCATTTTACTAAAAATTATTGACCGCCATTGCATTTTGTACTTTCTATAGATTAGAATAGTTTTTATTTCATGAAATTAAAAGAGTGTCAGAGAAATCATACTAAAATTTTATTCGCATTGTTTAAAATAACCAAAATTAGTCTTCTTTTTATCAAAAATGATGCTATTTTATTTGAAATCAGTCATTTTTACCATCTTGAGACAAGTCATCTAATCAGAATTGAGATATACTGAAAATTTATATACTTAAACTTTTATTTTTGATGAATAAGAATGCAGTTGTTGATTTATTTTGATACACATTATTAACCGTCATATGATTTCAGTACTTTTTGTACATCAGAATTGGCTGTTCTTCATAAAATATAGCTATTCTGTTATCCGGCGTGACGTAGCAGCCGGTAGTTACAGCATCCGGGCATCACTGTAGGTGACGCTTTTCCCTAGATACTCCAATCACCGCTAATGGTCAGTGGTAATACCCGAGGGTAAGTTAATTGAGATAACACTTTACATTTATTAATTAAGGTGTAAACAATAATTAGATGGCATACAATTATTTTGATAAGCTAGACAGTGTGGCACAAGGTCGTTATAGTACCAAATTAGTGTTAATTAACAGTGATGAATGTCCATACAAGTTCCCTGCAGGTGTTTGGAAAAATAACCCATCTTGTTGGCCAGATCTCCAGTTTGGAGATGTGTATTCATATTTAATTGACTCGCCAGGTATTTAGAATTAAAAATTATTAAGCTGAGCACACCTATAGATAACTTTAATTATTTTTTCCGGTTTTGAAGAATAAGGGTGTGCCGATTTATGCAGTGATATATTAGTATGAAACATATATATGTCTCTGTGTATTAAAAGTAAGCAGAAAAATAATAAACACATCCTTGAAATAACTAACAAAATATAAAAAAGTATATATTCACGGCGATATTATTTAGAACTAAACACAGATTGATACATATGTAATATAGATTTATTGTGTAGCAAAGTTAATTTGGTTATAATTCTGTTCTTTTAAGTTTGATTTAAAAAACAAAAATTAAATGTAAAGGACGCGGACCATGATAGAAGTTGTTATAAATAAAGATGAGATGGCACATCTTTGGCAATAAACTTTGCACAGTGGGTGATTTCCTCCCAGGTCAGGTGTGAAAGGATAGATTTATTATATTCGTTTAGTGTCCATGTAAACTTTAATTAATACACGAAGTTATAATTATGATATGTGTCAAGTTTTTAAAATGACATGAAGCTGAAGATATAGATTAAAATAAAAAGTGAATAACTTTTAAGAATGTTACAGAATATTACTTTAATTTATTAGGAATAATACTAGGTTACGTATTAAATGTTTTAAACATGTGTTTTAAAATATTTGTCAGTTATGCTGAAAATTAAATAATGTACAAAAAAATGTACAAAGCTCCTTGTATGCTTAAGGTACTATGGAACAGAATAAATTCTTTTAGCCTTCGCCTTTTTACAAAAATCTGTTATTTTTTTTTCTAGTAATTTAAATTGTTTTTGCTTATACCGGTATCTTGACATATATGTGTACCATATTTAGAGTGAACTTTTTAAAAAGGTTAATATTGGAACCTATTAAATTTAAATTGAATATAGGACAGTAAATACACCCAGCCGCAAGGACTCATTCTTATGTTAGTCAATATATGATTTTCAGGCATTTTTACCCGAGCAAGTATGAAATCCTATAAGAGTTTGGATGCCCACAACTATTTTCAGTCAGGATGGGTTCAGACAGTTTACAGCTATAAGCCTGCCACCAGTGCATACACTATACTGAAAGCAGATGTTAGGCCTTCACAAAGACTGAACGAGGAACCTCATCACCCATGGGTTGCCCTCTCTGGAGATGGTTCAGTAGCCGTGGCTCACTGCAATTGCATGGCAGGGTAGGTTTTAAAATCGTATTGAAATCATTTATATTTATTATATGCATTCAGGTTACTTTGAAGGTTGTTCTCTTTTTTTTTTATTTGCTTACGACGGTTAATGTAAAGACAGTAAAAAAGTAATGGAAAAAAGGTCACAATATTTTTTTATGTATGAAACTTGTCATAATAGTCTGTACACATATATCTCTAGATAGCAAAACAAAAATCCTATTTTTTTTTTAGGCTTGCAGAATCATGTTCCCATATTGCAGCCCTTCTCTTCAAAGTAGAAGCCGCTGTGAGACTGGGATATACCACTAAACTTTGCACTGAGCTACCATGCAAGTGGAATGCTGATTTCGTTAAAAAGGTACAGCCTGCGCCCGTAAAAGACATTCAATTCTATAAAACCAGCTGTATAAACAAAGCAAAGAAGGTAAAAGTTCGACATTTGTCATCAACCCAACAAGAACAACAGACTCTTCTTCAAACTTTGCATGCTTGTAACAGCAAACCTGTGGTTTTAAGTACATTTGACAACTTCTCTGACAAATTTCACTGGCAAAAAACTGTTTCCTCAGATCCGATTGTACCACAATGTCTTAGATCTCTGTACAAGACAGAGTATGCAGACTTCACAAAAATATATTTAAGCAGGAAATGCTCCGAAATTAATGATAGTTACAGCATGAATAAAGAGACAATCATGTATATCTACGATGTTACTCAAAAACAGAGCTCATCTTTAACATGGCATGAACAACGCATTGGTCGAATAACATCTTCAGTAGTGTACAGTGTTTTACATACAGATTTCAACAATCCAGCGCCATCACTACTTAAAACTTTGTGTAACCCTAGTTCAAAATCACTTGATCATGTACCTGCAATTCATTGGGGTAAAGAAAATGAAAAAGTTGCGCTGCATCAGTACAGTGCAACCATGAAGACACAACATCAACATTTTAATATGAGTTCTGCAGGCTTCCTAATTTCTAAAGAAACCCCTTTTATTGGTGCTAGTGCTGACTCTGTAGCCAGCTGTTCCTGTCACGGAAATAGAGTTATAGAGGTCAAATGTCCGTTCAGTCACAAGGAATCGACATTACAGGAGTATGTAAAAGACCCTTCATCCTGCATTGTGGCTAATGGCAGAGAGGTGAAGACTACACACAAATATTACTATCAAATCCAGCTTCATATGTACGAGCATGATGTAAATTTATGTGACTTGGTAATTTATACATCAAAGGTAACAGCGATATTTTATATTTTACGCAATGACATCTTCATTAAAGATATGATAACAAAACTGAAAGATTTTCACATTCGTCATGTGATGACAGAATTATTGACGAGACAATTGGAAAACAAGATTAAACAAGTACCTTTGAGAAATGATAAATTGTATTGCTACTGCCGATCAAAGGATGATGGAAAGGAGAATATGATTGGTTGTGACAACCCACAATGTAAAACTCAGTGGTATCATCTTAAATGTTTAAAAATGAAAAGAATACCAAAAGGACAATGGTTATGCAAAGACTGTAAAAACATTCCCGTTACTAGCTCTTAATAAATACTTTTGCATGTGGACCTGTCACCATCAGAGACGTATATAACAGTGTTCAACTTTTGTAGTTATTTATTGTTACAATTCTGTTTTTGGAGACCATTACAGCAAATTTCCTAATGCATGTAAAGGAAAACTTTGTTGGCTTGTTTGCTTTGTTTGTATAATTGTTGACACAAAGGCATAGTTAAACTGTATAAATAATATTTGAATTTAATTGGGTGTTATCCTAATGATTGTACAATATGAAAACAAAGCAAGCAAGTTAACTTAAGTCTTGCTCTACATGCTGTAGGAAATGAGCTGTAAATGTTGAACTCAACAACAGTCAGATATTGATCATAAGTGCATGCATATATGTAACCTAGAACTACATATATTTTTTATTTACTATGTATATACAGTCAATATTTGAAAATAATAAACATTTATCATTCAGCCACTCTAAAAAGGATGTTCTAAATTAGAGGTATTGTTAATCACTTTCTTCATTGTAGACTATTCCTTCCCCCATGTTGGTTAATGATCCGCAAATGCGGACGAGTTTGTCTATTCGAGCTTGCTTCTTGGTGGATGCCTCATCGGTGGTTGATTTAAGCATATTGATTGGTATAGTCCCTTGTAGAATTTTGTACCGGTTTTTCATCAAACCGATCACTCTCTCAATATGAATTCTGATGCTGCTCATTTTACGCGATGTTTCAACTTCCTCTGCAGATAACTGTGATTTTCCCTTTGTAAAAGCCGGAATTATAAGTTCTGCAGAGCATACACTGGCAAAGTCGTCTTGAAGAGTAAAGCCTCTATCTGCAAGAATTTGATCACCTGGGTGATGATATATTGAACTTATAAACCCAGATGACCTCACAATTTCGGTGTCTGACACTCTACCGCCCCATACTTCAGATAAAAATGTTATTGAACCTAAAGGGCTACAGCCAATTAAAACTTTAACAGTACTGTGCTTTTTATAGTTGGAGTAGCATTTTGCTCTGGCGTTTAATTTTTTTGGTCTATCTATAAATATTTCAAAACAGTCTATTATACATGTTAGTCGAGGGTATTTGACCTTGAAAACACTTGGTAATGTACGTTTCATTGTTTCACGATCAGGCCAGTGTATCAGAAAGTCAAGCTTTGTACTCATTAGGTCAATCCACCTCCAGAACATGTCATGAAGAGTAGAAGAAGGAATTCCACATTGGTCTGCAATATACTCAAACGGCATATCTAACTTTAATTTAACTAATGTCACAAAGAATTGATCACGCAATGCCAATTTACTTGCTAGAGGCGTTCTTGTCATAAATGTCTGCAAAAATGTAAATACGGACAGGAAAACATCCCACTTCAAACCAGTATAAAAATTGGATTTGACGTCATTGTTTTCAATGATAGAGGAAGAAAGTCTAAGCGTTGTTATCTGAGAAGAGAGTTTATCATTTTCCTGTATCAGACGGTCTCGTTCTGATCGTAAGTTGTCCATTTCACTATAAATCATTTCCCGTTCAGATGAGGTAACGGGTCTGTGTATGGCAGACGATCCCCTAGCAGGTGATTCCATGAAAGCATGATTAAGATACGGCATCGGTGATAACGGCGAAGTTGCTATATTTTCCTTCTTTTGTCTTAAAGGTGAACATGGTGTTGCTTCATACATAATACATGTTTCAGGGGTTGAAAGATTTTGGTCAAATTTCACCCTTTTCACTGCTAAATCTGGTGATGTGAAGTGGATTTTCCTTTTAGCTACGTTTTCATAACGCTCTATTTTTTTCTGTTGAACTGTCTTTGTATTGGTTACAGCAAAGGAGAACACAGAAGGTACATAGTCAGGGTGGTCGTGATCTTCATTTGGTTTACCTGAAATATTATATTTTCTCAATTCAGTTAATGGAAAAAAAATTGATTAGAGGTTAGATAGTCTAGATATATTTTTAAATACAAGTACTATACAAATAGTTCAAATCGAGAGGTGTATTTATTTGAATTTGTTTTGATTTTAAACAGCGTATTTTAATGACCAATAAATTCAAGGTAACATTTAAATTCGGGTTTCACTTGTCTTAATGCAAACACAATACTTATTTATGTTAATGTGGTCAGAATCACCTTTCTGTTAATTAGTTTCAATTCAAGATAAACAGTTCGTATGTTATCAGACTGATCAACTTATTAGCACCTTCTAAAAACAGCTTGATTCTAAATTTTATCTTTGCCAGATGACCACATCTACCTGTTATCTTTGATGTTTATAATTTTAATATCGCAATTAATTTCAACAGGAATACGATCGTGGCTAATCAAACAAGATATACAATCGCACATGGCTTGGGATTCATTAAAATAATTTCTAATATCCATTTGACTTCAAAATGTTTTATTTTACATCAATTATAAAGGTATTGCAAACGGACTTAAAATAAGTTAAATTAAATGAAAAATATTCAAAAACAGGATTTTAAAAACTTGTCTTTAGGACTTAAAAAATAACAAGACGGTAAGTGCTGAAAAAATATTATTTGAAGGTGTGTGTTTGTGAGTTGAAATAAAACAGTTAAGATGGTGTATCTGTATGTTTTAAACAGAGTAATTAATTAATTTATAATCATTTTAAACATGAAGTGAAATACAAATGTATTACCTGTGATGAAATGCTCGCTACATATTACTGAGTGTTTTGTTGGAACCCACGGTGTACCGTCTGGTTTGTCTCTTTTAAGTGCAGCTAACCACTTAATTTGTCTGTCGGCATTTCTAGGAAATCTAAAGAATGATAATCTTTTCAGCATCAAGTTGTGATTTTTACAGCCAACTGCACAACATGACTTGGGCATGTTTCAATTAAAATAACAATATAAGACACAGGTGCATTCACGACAAATTCTTTATTAAAAATGAGCATCTGCCCTATTATCTATACATCAAAGCTTCACCTCCTTGACATCGGAAATCGGCGTAACTAGGAAAGGGAGATTACTCGTTTTGAAAATGCCCGTATGTTCGGATAACAGAATGGTAAGGACAAAAATATTTAATTTTTGTACGCGTTGCCTTAAATGCAAATATTTCTTCATTTTGCTAAAAATTATTGACCACCCTTGGATTTTTGTACTCTTTATAGATTAGAATAGGTTTTTTTTATGAAATTGAGAGTGTCAGATAAATTTTACTTACATTTTATTTCGTGTTGTTTAAAATATTCAAAATTAGTCTTCTTTTTATTAAAATTTTATAGGCTTCGATTGTGACAGGAATATATATAGAAAGTCCTTGATTATGATAAGTTTTTTTAATGAATTTTATGATGATAACAAGGATTTGTATAGCTATGCAAATCCTTGTTCTAACTATACAAATCGTTGCTTTTCCCGAGAATGTTTGGAAAATAAAAAAATAAAAATCGCGATGTAGACACCGTTTGAAAACCCACCGTGTTTGAAAATATATAACCTAACTAAAACAAAAATACCATTCTTTAATAATAATATTTATGTTAGGTTTTATCTGTACATTTCTTTTCAATAAAACTTTGCTAAATAATTATTATTTAAGCAAAATGTATCATCATGATCATTGAACGTTCGATTTTCACTAGTCGCCATTTTAATTAAACTAAGCGAAACTTAGATTCCGTAATTTGCATTATTTTATCATTTGACGTATTACAGGTCAATCCGTCATCAAGGTCGATCGGTTCTATCAGTCCGATCAGTCCGATCAGTCAATTACTTTTACTAGAAGTCTGACGGATCGCTGACGTGAGTTTGACGCGAACTGGACTGATCGGTGACTGATCGATGACCGCTGATTGATCGCTGAAATAGTAACGCCTAAGGTTGCAAGTACTGTATATATAATACATCACAAAAACAAAAAATTAAAACAACACGTTCAATAATTTTATGCGTCCGAAGCCAATTTCTTGATTTACTTTTATCCGGAACGCTCACCCCCAAATATTTGTAAGCCGAGGATGTATAAATACATTTCGTGGTGATATATTCATAAATCAGATTAAATTTTAAAGATCTTCACAGTAATTTTGCCAAAATGTTGACAATTCTATGTTTATTCTTTCTTTGTGTAAACTGTACTTTTTCGTTAATTTATTCTGGACATTGTAATATTTCATTAAGTATGAAGGAAATGAGATGTGATTGTAGTTCGAGGAATTTAACATTTATACCAACAGAATGTCCACGAAATTCATCAGAGTTATATCTGGCTAACAATGAGCTTGGTATTTTAGGTAAGGACACATTTACTAGATATACACAACTCAGCTTTCTAGATATAAGTAACTGTAATATAACGTCAATCGACCAATCAGCTTTCAATAATTTGACACAATTAAAAAACCTGAAATTTTTAAATAATCCATTGAAAAAATTTCAAAGTAACGTTCTTGCACCAATAACTGAGCTAAGAGTTCTTTCCATTTCACATATTTTGCTGTCAACGTATCCAAGAGAGTCATGGTCTGATGTTTGCAGAATTACAGGATTGGTTTGTGATGATGGCCCATCAAATGGAACATTTTCTGAGATATTTTCTGCCATGAAAAATCTAAATTACTTCGAAGTTGATTATCAGAGTGTTGTTATACATAACTTTACATTTCAATCATTTAAAAGGACGCCATTAAAGCATTTAAATATCAATGGTTATTTACGAGTGATAGAAATCGATGCTTTTGCACCGTTAGAATTACTTTCTAGTCTTATCATTCCAAATCAAAATTTTCTGAAACTATCAAAAACATTACCAGCTTTGCACGTGTTTGAAAATCGACAAATGAATGAATTGGATTTGAGCAATAATTTTAAAAATTATGGTGAATATGTTATTTCGGCTGATCTATTTGCATATATCGGTAATATTTGCGTAAAAAGATTATCTTTGGGTTGGAACGGCATTAGGAGGATAGATGCAACTGCCTTTCAGAAAATGAAATACAAAAATTGTCTTGAATCTTTGAAATTAAATCACAATGACTTTGATTATCATCAGGATCTTATGGTATTATATTTAAATTTCTTTATTAATATCAAAAGAATAGACATTTCTGAGATAACTAGTAGATCTATTGAAAAAATTCGAGAACAAAACACTAATGGCACAAGAACGCTGGATCACAGAGTGATATTCAATACTCGATCAGATTGGTCTATCAGACTACCTTCTTCACTCGAATTTCTAAATGCATCATGTATATACGGACGAAATAATCTGATAAACAGTATAACATTTAATGGTATTGAAAATTGTTGATTTTACATACACATCATTTGATGACTGCAATTACACAGTAAATGGACTTCAGAACGTGTTAATACTTAATGTTTCACATTTCAAATGTGGTCTTTTAAATCCAAACCTTCTTCAATCTGCCGTCAATTTGGAACAGTTGATAATGCAAAGTTCTTCACTAAGTATCGGCCTTAAATATGATCACCACAGTAAATTCCTTCATGGACTCAAACGTTTGCAGTATATAGACTTTTCAAGAAATGCATTTGAAGACCGATTCAGAATTTCAACATTTAAAAGTCAACTAAACAGTGTGCAATCTTTGATACTTGAAGGAAATTTATTCACAAGTATTCCTTTAAATCTAGAAGACTTGAACCGTCTTAGTTTCCTAAACATCAGAAACAACAAAATAGCGTATTTGACAACTATAGAAACTGACGCGATTGAAGTGTTATTTGAAAAATCAAATAGAACAATGACAGTCTTATTAGATGGCAACCCCCTTGTTTGTACTTGCGCTTCGTTAGATTTTGTAGAATGGTTATTAACTACTAAAGTGACACTTGACAGCAATGGTAGTTATTCTTGTGTCGAAAACGATGGAAATATTACAACAACAAGTGTTGTCTACAATCACTTGCGAATTTTTAGAATAAGATGTATCAATACAGTATGGTTAATTTTTTCTGCAACTTTATTCGGTGTGCTTCTTTATTCATTCTGGTTGGATATCGTTACAAAATGCACCTTCAATACTTTTGTTTATTTATGGGAATGGCCAATCCACTTTTCCGGAAGTCAAAAGGAGAGACACTTGAATATGATGCATATGTAGCTTGTTGCGATGGCGACTATAAATGGGTTTATGGACCTTTGCGCTTATTTCTCGAAGAGAGACGAAATTACAAACTTCTTTTGTTAGATAGAGGGGATGTCCTTGCTGGAGAACATAGACTGTTTGCCTTAAACAATTCAATTCCAAAATGCAAAAAGATAATCTTAGTGATTTCAAAAGAGTTTGTTAACAATGATTGGGCATACTATGAAGCTACTGTTGGAATTGAACATTTCCTGGGATTACAAGCAAGAATAATTGTTATAAACCTGGAAAATATAACCAAGACAGAAATACCGCAATGTGTTCTTCAAATGATGTCATTGGACGCCAACGATCATATTCGCAAAACAGACATATTAAATGAAAATAACATTTTCTGGAAATGTTTAGATCAAGCGATGAAACGTTAATGAAGGACAGTGTCGTTATGGCTTTTTCAATTCAACAATTGTTGTTTTATAGTACAAATGCATTGTCAGTCTTAAACGTATACAAATAAAGTAAACATTAAAATTCTGCACGGTGGTACTATAGATATAATGACCACTATATGAACGAAAGGATTGAAAGAAACAAATGACATCAAAATACGTCTAGATGTGCTTGCAGGTATGAGCAACAATTTTACCTGAACACAAATGTATATAAAAATCTTATTACAGACGATCATATGACTGTAAAAGTGAAATATCATTATCGGTAAACGCTTATATAAACATGGATCTTTATAAAAAAAAACTATAAAATTGAAATTGCATTTTATGTCAAATACATGAGTTTGACATTCCACAAGAATTTATGAACAAATTATCGAGATTATTTAACCTGTTTTTTTTCAAATTGAAGCAAAAGTCATAATTTTGAAATAAAAGGTCAAAGGTACCAGGATTATAATAAAGTACACCAGACGCGCGTTTCGTCTGCATAAGACTCATCAGTGACGCACATATCAAAATATTTATAAAGCCAAACAAGTACAAAGTTGATGAGCACTGAGGATCCAAAGTTCCAAAAAGTTGTGCCAAATACGGCTAAGGTAATCTATGCCTGTGATGAGAAAATCCTTAGTTTTTCGAAACATTCAAAGTTTAGTAAACAGGAAATTGATAAAAATGACCACATTCTTGAAAATTTTTACTATTTGTCCAATATAAAAGACCATTTCATTGCTCTACTCTTATGTCTTTCTTTTTTGAATTTGGTTTTTGTGGTGCAGGTATCTTCAGAAAAGTGCGTCGGCTGAAACCCATTTTTGAAGTTTTACTTTCATTTATATAAAATCTAGATTACAAGTTACCACCGGTTGTTTTTAAAAAAAAATGTAACAACATTTGTCAAATAGACATGCTTAATTGTATGATAATTATGTGTATGAAATAACCCATTTCTGTTTATTTAAAGCTTTTATATTTTTATATTTTAACAGGATCTAGCTATATTACATACAGTACAAGGTCAGGAAATTATGTGAAGTAAAGCGATGTTCTTTGTGTTTCTTCCCATTTAAATATCACTTCCTTATATCAATATTCAGATCAAAATCTTAGTTGTTGAACATTACCTTATATATCAGGTTAACAAGAACAAACTATTTGAAGAATAGGTTCAAATGAATGATACCGTTTTAATACACGCATAAAAGGAAACCATTCCGTAATAAGAGCTCATATTTTAATCTTTTTTGTATTACAAAAACGTATCTAAAATGTCTTATTTTAACAGTATAACCAATTTGTTTGCTAATTGAGAAGCGGAATAATTTAATTTAAGATAGCAGAGAAGCTTAACGTTGTAGGTTTATAGCTGTAACTAATAAAAAGAATGAAAACTTTACATTGTAAATTTTACGATGTCTCTGAAGTGACCACTGTGTCAGATTTGTATAACATGCTATTTGATTAATTGTCTAATTTGTATAACACTTTTTCAGGTGTAGAAAACCATGTGAGTGGATTTCTTACTTTACTTCCTATTGGTCAATGATCTTGCGGGGTCAGCATAAGTTTACGTGCCATGTGTGCACTTCCTTTTATCATTAACGTTCGTCTTGATAACTTTTGTTTCTAAAACATTGTGTGAAATTTAAATCAACATTATGTATAATTTGAACTCATCTCTGTAAAATTCAAATATTTTTGGAAGTTCCAGCCTAGATTGATTTGTTTCAGCAATTTGCGGTAAAGGCGAACCATATTTTTGTGTATTTATAATTTGAGTTGTTAAATTAAATTAACTTGACCTTTTGCTACATAATGGACAAATGTGCAGTTGTTTTTGGCCATTCTTTCATTCGTAGGTTAAATGATTTTGTTTTATGCAATTAACATAATGGCTGGTCAAATTTGTCTTTTTTCGAAAGAGATATTTTAGTCAACTTCTTTGGTTTTGGTGGGGGCACTGTATGTCAAGGGCCAAAATGTATAACCAAGGTTATTGAAAACAATAGCTGAAGGTAAACCCGATGTTGCATTTTTGCAAGCTGAGGGAGATGATATTAAGCATGATAGTGTTAACCCAAAGCTATTAGCTCGAGATATAACTTTATTTGCAGAGTTCATCATTAATGGTTATGATGTAAAACATATTATTGTCGGTCAACTTTTTCACCGTTTTAATGTAAATCGGCCAAGAAATTACAACGAAATTGTTAATGAAGTAAATACACATGTGAAATTGATCATAGATAATATAGACAAATTATCGTTTTGGCATCAAAGAGGCATGTGGTCTGATTATGAATCACTAAAAGCAAATGACGGTTTGCATTTAAATTATAAAGGCAATTTGAAGTTTACAAATAGTATCAAATCCGCGTTAGGCATCTGTATGAGACGTGGTTTATTTAAATGTATGCATATGTTACTCATTACTTTGAACTTACGGTATGAAAGTATGTTTTTTTTCTAAATATGTCGCAACCCAACACTTATTTTTTTCATTGATTGATCCTCATTTTCTAATATTTTATTTTTCAAACCTTATTTCCTTGCTTGCTTTGGTAACGTTACCGTTTTTTAATTGGTGCAGAGGTCGCGGTTGCTTGTAATTATGACCTTTGTGTATTTGCTTCGTCAAATATGTGTTAATGTAGTGTAAATTTTATGTTTTATGCTTCGTCATGAAATTCATGTTACTTCAGTTATTTTTTTTGTTACGGTAATATTGGTTTGACAAATAATAATTTTTGCATTGTAACCTATCATAGGTTATCATTGCCATGTTTTATTTTTTAAATAGATACTGACTAAAATTATAGCATATGCTAAAGAAGAATAAAAAATCTTTCTTAGAACACCACAAAAAGTCTTTCTGCATATAGCATGTTTAGGCCCTCCAAAATTCTTCGAAATTTGAAAAGTTTTGGAAACCTTACCAAAAAGTTTCGTCATTTAAAATTTACTCAATTATTGCTGCATTTAAACTGAGTCAACCGCTTATGATTTTAAATAAACTCATCATAGACACTCGGACTAAATTTTATATATACGCTAGACGTGCGTTTCTTCTACAAAAGACCCATCAGTGAGGCTCGAATCCAAAAAACTTATAAATAGATTTGTTTCATTCGATAAGATAAGTAAATCATGTTTTAAATAGACATGTTACGAAAAGGTATATTCTCGACGCTGAGGTTCACAAATTACACTTTAAATTTGGGGACGGTGTCAAAACATTGATAATAGGTAAAATTTAAAACCTGTGCGTCTAGGTGAATTCAAATCACATTTATGTAGAACATCATGATTATGATGATATAACATCCTAATATTATAACAATTGCTTTTTTGATATCATTGCTGGCTTTCATACGACATGAAAGGTGCACGGGTGCAAGAGTTGGTGCGCTAGACAAAAGGGGGCTGAGAATTATACAAGTTCATTCGATTCTAGATTGATAACATATACATAGTAATCCAATTAGAAATGAGTTCTATTGTTGTATTACAGTTCCATTAACAAATAAATCTGTCGCTCCACTAATCCCGCACAAAGCTCTACAGTGTGCTTGATTTTTTTTATGGGGCATCCCCATAAGCCAGCTACTCTGAAAGTTTTTAAGCGCCTTATAGCGTGTTCGACATATACCCGACGCTCTAATATACGCAAATAAATGTGTTTACATGTTCTTCTTTATGCTCGTGGTATTTCTTTGTTGATGCCTTTTTCAAATTCAATTCAAATCCCCTCCCTCTCCCTGAAAAAACAACTGGTACATCCGTATAGTAGTAATAGGTACACATCTATAAAAACGCCATACTACTTTTTAAAAAAAAACCTAGCTTTGTTAGCTTAAATAGAGAAAATATCCATCGGTCATCGATGTTTATTTTCCTATTGTCATTTTCTTATAAAACGGTTGTCGAATTTTTACAAATCGTTTCAGGAATTTATAAAACACAAAATATCTGCATAAGGTTGTGTTAAGGTGTAAATACAAAGTCATTACGTAATGCTTTTGGAAACTCCGCAGGGATGTTCAACTGATGAGTAGTGAGTCATATTTTACACAAACCTCTTTTCGTTCTGAACAGGCATTAAATATTTGCCACTGGACGTTATGTAACCAATAATCAATCAATCACAAACCCCTTATCGGAAAATACAAATTGAACTAATATAAAAAAGAAGATGTGGTATGATTGCCAAAGACCCACCTATCCACAAAAGACCAAAATGGCACAAACATTAACAACTATAGGTCACCGTACGGCCTTCAACACTAAGCCCATACCGCATAGTCAGCTATAAAAGGCCCCGATAAGACAATGTAAAACAATTCAAACGAGAAAACTAACAGCCTTATTTATGTAAAAAAAAATGAACGAAAAACAAATATGTAACACATAAACAAACGACAACCACTGAATTACAGGCTCCTGACTTGGGACAGGCACATACATAAATAATGTGGCGGGGTTAAACATGTTAGTGTTTAAAAGTGTTTAAATAAAGACAAAGTTGGAAGGAAATAAAGGAAGAAAATACATCTCCTCGCAGCTATGTGACCGAGAGTATAAATTTTATAAACTAGAACGCAACATGTTTCAAGTTGAAATTTTATAAAAATCGTGTTCATGTGTTTTAAAACAGACCCCGTTAGATAAAAATTTAGGTGGCAAACAACTGGATCAAAATACATCACTTTTTTTTTGCTTTTCATAACTGTTTATAGATGACCGTTACATATATATTCACGAGCAGGTATAAAGCAGATTATTGTGCAAGGTCTATCATTTTTTCAAGGGCTCGCCGAAAAATTTACACACGTATGTATCCCGTGTCTTCGTTGCATTTACATGACCGCTCCCTCCCCACCCCCTTCCCCATTTTTTTTTTGCATTAGAGATTCTTGAAAATATTATGGAATTTATTAATATCTATTTCTTATATTTCTTATGGTAAAAATGTTATTGTATGTTCGTTCCATACGGAATTGCCTCCACAAAGATCAATGCAGTTTTTAAAAAATATTCAATGTATACACAGGTATAATCTCTCTTGTGTTTTGACACAGTCCCCACATTTAAATTGTAATTTGTCAACCTCAGCGTCGTGAATTTACCTTTTCGTAACATGTCTAATAGCCAAATAAAGTACTAAGTTGAAGAGCATTGAGATCCAAAATTCCTGAGAGTGTTGCCAAATACAGCTAAATTAATCTATGTCTAAAAGAGGGACGAAAGATACCTAAGGGACAGTCAAACTCGTAAATCTAAAACAAACTGACAACGCCATGGCTAAAAATGAAAAAGACAAACAGAAAAACAATAGGACACATGACACAACATAGAAAACTAAAGAATAAACAACACGAACCCCACCAAAAACTAGGGGTGATCTCAGGTGCTCCGGAAGGGTAAGCAGATCCTGCTCCACATGCGGCACCCGTCGTGTTGCTTATGTGATTACAAATCCGGTAAATAGTCTAATTCGGTAGGTCAAATTCATGGAAGGGAAGGGGATTGTAGTTACGACGTAAGGAACATATCCGATATCATTTGTGAAACGGTTATTCCATAACGGTCAACCAACTCGTGATGGCGTCCGTAAAATTTACGAAGGGATGATTTCAACTTCACCATTTGGAACTCTTGGTTGAATAGCTTCCTTGTGAGCAGTAACCCTCTATCAAGAAAATCATGATAGGAAATGCAAGCACGGGAATATCGTATCAATTGGGAGATATATACCCCGTATGCAGGTGCTGCTGGAATGTTGCTACTTAGAAATGGAAAGTTCACAATTGGAAAGCTGAAATCATCTCTTTTGTCGTAAAGTTTTGTCTTCAACCGACCCTCATTGTCAATTTCTAGATGTAAGTCAAGATATGAAGCCGACTTAACTGTATCTGTAGTATCCTTTATCTCCAATTCGATGGGATAGATGCGATCCACATAGTCACCAAATTTTGAATTGTTTAGTGAAAGAACGTCATCTATATAGCGGAAAGTAGAGTTAAAGGATATTGCTAACTTCTTATCTTTCTTCCTAAGAAGTTCCTGCATGAAGTCAGCCTCATAATAATAAAGAAACAAGTCAGCAAGTAGAGGGGCACAGTTTGTTCCCATTGGGATGCCGACAGTCTGTTGAAAAACACGTCCTCCGAACGTAACAAATATGTTGTCAATCAAGAAATCAAGCATCTTGATAATATCGGTTTCAGAGAATTTTTTGTTTGAATCAGAATGATTCTTTACAAAGTATGATTTGTCCCTCCCTAAGACAAGATACTTGTATCTACGTTGGCCATTCTTTTTTATGAAGCAAAGTAATACCAACTCTTTTAATTTGTCTTTTAGTTTGGAATGTGGAATACTTGTGTAAAGAGTAGAAAAGTCAAATGTTTTAATACTGTTACAAGATGAAAGAGAGTTAGATTGTATGTACTCTAAAAGATCTTTGGAATTTTTAAGTATCCACATCTGATTCACGCCACCTCTAGAATAGGCAGTTTCACAATAACTTTGAAGCCCGTCTTTGATTGCTGATAAAATGGATGTTAATAATATAGAAAGGGGTTTCGTGGAGCACTTGGAAGACCCAGCAATATACCGTTGTTTGTAAGGACACTTATGTAGTTTAGGTATCCAATACAGTGATGGAAGATCCAGTTCTTCATCTTTGGTTGAAATACCAAAGGAACAAAGAACAGACCTATGATTATCCAGGATTTCCTCTTTGGTAAGTGTCGTGAGGGTATATGTTGGGTTTCCAAGTGAATTGTCTATACCTAATTCGTTTATCAAACAATTAATGTAATGACTTTTACAGATAAAAACGATGTTATTTGGGGCTTTGTCTGCGGGGACAACAACATATTCATCATGGAGGTCAGATAGGTGTTTAGCAACATTTGGATCTTTGAAGATTGACGTAGCATGGGCATTGATGGACCCATTCAGTTTCTTAATTCTGATTTGTATTAACGACCTCACTGCCTTAATCCATTCGGATAGAGTGTCTACGTCTTCCTTCTCGCGCTTAGCCCATTGCCTGGCATAATCCTCGACTGAATCCATCAAAATTTTAAAGTTGTGTTTCCAATTGATGGATTTAGGCTCACGATATTTCGGACCTTTCGATAACACGTTTCGTAGAGAAGTGTTATTAACAATGTTAAGGTCACCGGTAATAACGTGGCCAGCAGGATTATATGTGAATTGGGAACTAGCACAAGTGCAATCAGGAGGTTTAGACTTGAAGTCGTCAATATCGAGATCCTGCAAAACGCGTTTGTAATTGAAAATTTTAGTTGCAATAGGTTTGGTATAGGTATAAGAAATTATTGGTACAGACTGGTCTTTGAAATAAGGAGGTATTTTCGATTGAACTAATTTATGATGAAGGATATTGCCTAGGTTGACGCCATCGAGACCTTTGTTGGCAAAGGAAAGATTTAGAAAAGATCTTTTCTCTTTTTCATCTTTTCCAATGCGAACTGGCTTGAAAAGTCTGTGTCTGGCAATATCCGAAATTATAGCTTGTAGTTTGTATTGGTTTGAATGAGGGTTTGTAACAGTGGATTCCAAACATAAATTGAACAGAGAATGAAGTTTTGAAAGGGGTAATGAATAAAGTTTCGTGCGAATGTGATGAATACCTAACGGTTTTTGTATGCATGGCAGCAAGTCATTAATAGAGACATCATGCAGAGAGGGTGATGTATAATGAAGATGGCCATGACTACGTCTACGTCGAGGAGTCGAGTTGAAAATATTCATCACATTCACCGAGTTACACGAAGGACTAGATAGAATACCTATACCATCAATTTTGTCATTGCAGCCATACGGTGTTGCAGTTCCCAATTGTCTAATCCAGTAGTCTTCTTTTTGTCTACGGAGAGTCGTTGAAAGATTAGGATTGTTCGAGCTATGGTATATTTTTTCAATAATTCGAACTGTCATAGAAACGATGGAATGATCGGGCTGATTAAAATGCTGGTATAGAATGTCATTAGCATTGAGGTTAATGTCTGATCTATGACCGCACATACGTTTGTTTAGCCTTCCTTTCGTTTCACCGACGTATATCAAGCCGCAAAGGTTGCACTCTAATCCGTAGACGACATTTATCGATTTACAATTCAGATCATCGTAACTTCTGGTAAAATATGACTTCTTGGTCAAATTGCTAGTGAATTCAGCATCTGTAATTAAAATAGCACAAGTTTTGCAGCCTTTGGTCTCACATTTTGAAATGCGACAGTGTTGTACTGTGTCATCAAAAACCAAAATGTCTTTAAGGAGAACTGAACAAGGCTGTATATGTGTAATATTGCTGTTGTCACTAGGACGATAATCTGAATGAGTCGTGTTTGGGTTATTTGTCATGTCTGGTGATGAGGGGACACCTGCCGTATCAGACGACACCGTGTCCATGGTGACGTCTGTTTCGGACCTTTTTATACTGGGCGACGTCCGAGCCAGTTTCCTGTTAGTTCTTCGTAAGTTCATGCAATTGTAGTTTTGCTACTGGGCGGATGATGTCCTCGGGGACAAAATGTCCACCAGCAGAGACATCGACCCAGTGGTAATAAAAGAGGGACGAAAGATACCTAAGGGACAGTCAAACTCGTAAATCTAAAACAAACTGACAACGCCATGGCTAAAAATGAAAAAGACAAACAGAAAAACAATAGGACACATGACACAACATAGAAAACTAAAGAATAAACAACACGAACCCCACCAAAAAGGTAGAAAAGCCTTAGTATTTCAACAAATTCACAATTTTTTAAACAGTTAATTTATTAATATACCAATATCAATGATAATTCATGTGTCCTCGGTTGCACTCAATCTAAAAGACTTCAAAAAATCAAGATTCGAAGAGGAAAAATCATGAATAAATTTCATCTCAACTTCTATTTATTGCTTTGTAATATGAATTTCGATTTTGCTTGTGTTCGTCAATAAATGTACGAAATAGTCCTATGAACAAGAAAAGTTATCAGCATGGGTTGGTGTTAGTACTAAATGAGGAACACGATAAAAAAAGACGTTCATTTTTATTTTAAGAAAAAAAGAGTATGATTGCCAGTAAAAATTCTTCATATTGTCATAGACCAAGTTCATGTTTGTAAGTAAAGATGCCCGTACACTCCCGAGCAAAAGGGTAAATACAGAAGATGAAAAAAGCAATATACAAAATGTATCTCTGACTAATTAATTATAACAATAAGAATATTTTAGGTTACATATAAATTGAATTTGATTTCTCTCTCTCTCTCTGACTTATTTCACATACAACACTAATACTTTCACTCATCTGTTTTTCTACAATATTTATCATGACTTACTTTTTGATCTGATTTTTTTTAAAGAAATAAATTTGCTCATAGTTTATAAATTATTTCTTTTCAATTAACTAAACATAGATAAAATATAAACAACACTTATATAAATAATTCTTTGTAATTATGATTAGCAGAATATATAATAAACTTTCATGTTTGCAACCAAGAAACACATTCTCTTTGTTGAGATAAAATATGTATTGTTGGTGGTTGAATAACTGCATCTACTCAGTTTTCATATACAAATTTGACTTTCACATTACACATGTCATCTGCTTTTTTTTTTAAAGAAAGTATCACCAGTGCTAGACTTATCAAAATCTTGATTTAGACAGTTTTCTTTAAGGCATGTTTCATAGTGTTAGAGATTTTTGATAAAATCATAATATTAAATAAAATTGTTGGTTTGTACTTTTTCTTGAAATTAATTAAATTTATAAAAAATCTTATTTTCACGATTAATGAGGTCACTTACTGACTACACGGACCCCCTTTCCCATTGACTGTAATATGGGAAATCATCCAAAGAAGAAAAGTTCAAAATATCTAAGAATAAAATGTTACTGACAGACATCTCAGTAACACGAAGCCTTGGTTCACACCGAACCACACGCTGCAAAATGATCCCAAAAGTTACTAGATAAGTGTAAAACTATTCAAACGGAAAAACCAACGGTCTTATCTATTAAATAAAAAGAAACGAGAAACACTTATGATACACATCAACAAACGACAACTACAACATCAGACTCATGACAGAAAAATGTAAACCAACTTAGCAAAAAAGCTCGAAATGCGACAATGAATGAAAAAAATAGAGATTTTCTATCAGGTGTGATAACTTAGGTAAATTGAAATATATTATAACAGGTTGTGGATATCTTAACGCCAAGTTATAATTTGATTTTGAGTAGTTCAAGTAATATCCAAATTAGTTGTACCTTAAACAGGGAACACACATCATTGATAGTGTATTCAACGAACGATCCTTTTGATAAACATACCCAATTTTCAGATGTAGAACTGTTTGCTTATTAGAACTCATATTTGTCTTTTGAATTTTTGAAATACTAAGTCTTTTCTACCTCGGGAATATATAACCTTAGCTGTATTTGGCACAACTTTAACAACTTTTGGTTTCAATGGTCTTCAACAATGTTCAACTTCGTATTTTATTTCACTTTTTTTTTTAAACTTTTTTTGGGAATCGAGCGTCACTGATGAGTCTTGGGTAGACGAAATGTGCGTCTTGCGTGAATATTAAATTTAATCCTTGTATCTATGATGAGTTTATTGTCAGAAAGATAGTTACTTGAAAAATAGTAGCTCAAGCATAATCTAATCTTAAGCTAACCAGAGAGGCGAAAGACACCAAGAACATATGTAGGCTTACAAGTCAATAACATACTGATAATCTATTGGCATAGAAAAACGACAAAACTGTGCAACAGTTTTAACCCCAACGATCCTCCTACACACATAAAATCAATTAAAGTGGGGAAATTTCACGAATAACCAATAATGTTTAAACAGTAGGACAACAAAATTACACAAGTATTTCACAAACGTATCCATGTATAAAATATTTGTTAATGTAATGACATCTGTTAATGTTTAAGGTAGCTTTGAATATTTTAACCAACCTTTAAATACCACTAAACAGATTATTATATATAACAAACACGAAAAATTATGTGTATTTCCATTCTTGGTGAAAACTGTCTCATTGATGTATATGTAAAAAAAAAAATCTCAAAACAACACGTTCAATAATTTAATGAGCCCTAAACGCATTTCTATATTTACTTTTATCAGGAACGCTCAGAGCGAAATATTTAAAAGCCGAGGATGTATGAAAACCGAAACAGTTGAAGAGGTATATAACAAAAAATACCTAAATAAAGCCGAATCCATCTTATGTAAACTTTGCCGGAGAGAGTTGAAACCTTACATTCTTAATTATTTCAAAATTTATCAACGGCCAAGTTTAGAAAGGTTTGTTAAAATCATGTCAGTACCGTACGTAGTACTGACTACTAAGCTGATGCTACCCTCGGGAAATGATTGTCCACCAGCAGAGGTATCGATCCAATGCTGTAAAAAAATTAAAAGACAACACGTTTAATAATTTAGTGCGTCCGAGGCGCTTTTCTGGATTCACCTCCAATTGTGAACTGGATAAAGAGTTGTTTTATTAGCACTTATACCACATTTTCTTATCTGTGTCTTTTATAGAAATAAAGTCAATACCCGATCTCTTTAAAATCTGTTCAATTTTATATTAAAGATATTAATTTCAAATATTAGCGAAACTTTATAAACAGTTCACCTTTTTCTTATAGCATCTATGTTGTTACTTTTGTATACTCTTATAACTGAAGATAAGCGCAATGCAAGTGCATACGGGCATCTTTGGTTACGTTACTTATATGCATTTTATATGGTCTCTAGTGGTCTTCAATGGTTCTTTTGGCAATCATACTTCCTGCTGTTTAATTGTTAGTGCTTAACATTTTTAAAGATGCGGCTCATTCATCACCAAATAGTAAGTTCTTCTATAATAATCATGTTTATCATGAATTGTGAATTGAACTTATGCCATACTAAAACTATTTATTTATACTCGATGCACATAAATTGGAGCGAATACGCGAAACGTTATTTCAATACTTTTTTGTTGGAATGCAAAAAATAGTATGCACGCATGTTTTTATTTTTTTTCAAAACTTCAGTTTTCAAGAATGAGAAATTATCTTCAACAGCGAACACAATGTTAGTGTCAATGAGTTTAAGTGTTGATATGACATCTTAAATATAAAAATTGTTGATTTACTTCGATAATTAATAAAGTTTTAATGTGAATACATTTTGTTAGCTTTCAAATTGTTGTTATCGAGGGAATTCGAAGTATTACGTGTAGCCATTCGAACAGGAGTATTGTCAGTCTTTAAGATATATTTTCTTAAATGGATGACTTCATGATAGCTAAGCATCATTGTGTAAGGGCATTAGCTCGCAAATTCATGTTCATCGATTTTACTCAAATTCTCATATTAGATTTATAATTTAAAAAACATATCAAATATTTATCCTATTTAAAAAAAATCAAAATTAAGCAATTCACAAGGCATGCAATTAATAATATGTAGCTTCGTATCGTGTGTATTTTAGTACAGGTGCCATCTAGATAACTATAGAGATGACTAATACAACAGCCGACGGTCACATAACAATATATAAACATTAACATAACTAGATAAAGGGACCTTATGCAAAAGGAAATTTCTATGTCAATTCATTCTTTTTTCAATTGACCTCAATTTTGAGGTTAAAAGGATGTATATTTTTGAATTTACCTGTATTAGAATGGTATTTAGGTGATCAAATCAGACAAATCATAATGTTTACCTCTGTTTTACTTTCAATGAATGTTGACATTATTTTCCTTGTACATTCTTACTCATGTATAATCCATCTCTAGCTTAGGAATTAAATTGAAGATCACTTGAATACGAATTCAATGATATCTTATTATTCTCTTGCAAGTGTATAATTCATCAACGATATTTTTTAGCTTATTTTGACAAAATATAAGCACACTGACTGTTAAATAAATGATTAAACAAAAGTTTTTATGTTTCTCGTAGCTTGTGTCCCCAGAACAATACACTATCATTATATATACAGTATAAAAACAGTAATGGCTATTTAAAAATATTGCTTTACATATTCCAAATGATATTTGGTGGTAGTGTAATGTATGTTCTCTTGAATCTAATAAGAAGACACAAGCAGTTACATTTTTAAATTAAAGAAATGTCATGTATCTATGCATTTAAATGGTGTCACTATTTCTAACCTTTATTTCGATTTGTTCGAATTTTTTTTACCTGTTGAAATATGTAATTTCCTACAAAATAAATTTAGGTATATGGGAGTGGTATTTAAAATGAAAGAAACCCGTTATCGTTTAAATTTTACTTTTGTAGCAACTTTGTCACATCCTGTTAGAATGTTTAATTTTCATTAAACAAAAGACACATGGTTTGCATGCATCACGGTCCAAGGAACTTACACCAAACACATTTTACAAAATAATTCCACATTTTTCAGTGACAGTCACTTGATCTTTGTTTATTTTTATTTTTCGTTGGGTACTTCAATATTGGAGATTGATGCGCTGAATTTTGGTACTTCCTATTTTCTTTTTTCGTTTGGTATCTGGATGTTTGTGATTAATGCGTTGCATTTTGGTACTTTCTCTTTTCTTTTTCGTGTTAATACTTTAATAAAACAGTTATACTTGTAAATAAATGTAAAATTTAAACTCTACATGATTTAAAAAATAGGGGTTGATGTTCCCTATTTAACAAAAAAGTATGATAAATGTAATATGTATGAGTCTTTTTATCTTTTTTCACTAACAAAAAGCCCACTAATTTAGATATCCCAGTATACATGTATATAAATTGAAAAAGTATGAATTCAAATGTATTTGATATTATAATTAAATCATCTATCCTTTATAAATGACAAAGTTGTCTTCTCTTACGTTCCATTGCTTGATCTAAACATTTCCAGAAAATGTTATTTTCATTAAATGTGTCTGTTTAACGAAGATGGTCATTGGCGTCCAGTGACATCATTTGCATTACACATTGCGGTATTTTTTTTATTTTATATTACTCTCCAAGCTTATTACAATTTTTGTCGCTTGCAACCCAATTAAATGCTCAGGCCCAACAGTAGCTTCATAGCTCGGCCATTAATTGTTAACAAACTCATTTGAAATAAATTAAGATAATCTTTTTACGTTTTGAAATGGAATTACTTATGGCAAGTCTATTTTGACCAGGCCGTACATCCCCATTTCCTCTGTCTGACAAGATAAGATAATAACTGTTTCTCTCTTAAAGAAATGAACGCAAAGGTCCATACACCATTTCATAGTTGCCATCACAATAAGCTTCATATGTATCAGATTCAAGTGATTCTGCCTTTGACTTTCGGAAAAGTGGATTGGCCATTCCGATAAATAAAGAAAAGTATTGCAGTTGCAATTTGTAGCGATATTCAAGTAGGATAAATTATAGAAGTACACCGAATAAAGTTGAAGAAAAGATAACCTTTACTGTCGTAAAACATCTTATTCTCATAATTTGCATATCATTGTAGACGTCATTTGTTGTTGTAATACATGTAATATTTCCATCGTTTCCGAAACACGAATAACTACCATTGCTGTCAAGTTTATCACAATTATCATACAATGATTCCACCTCTGGATTATTCTTCGTGGATTTCTTAAATTCGTGGTTTACTGTGACCCACGAAAACCAAGAAAACAGGTAAACCACGAATAAAACAAAATCCACAGTAGGGAAGCCGGACAAGTCGCGCCACTGGCAAGTCGCCCCACACCTTATCTCCCCACTTTTTCACCAACTCGCCCAACTTTAAAAAAAAAACGCCCCAACCTGGATCATCAACTCACCCCACTTTTTAAAAAATCCCCCCACATGTGAAATTGGTTAAATCGTGATTAATATTACTCCTGCAAACTCGCCCCACTTAATGGAAAACGGTAATATTTAGATTAATATAAAATTCAAAATTCAAACTCGCTCCACTTAAATGAAAACTAATCTACACAGAATACAAACAAACCGAAATTTATTTAATTACTATAATTTATATACTGAGATTATAATTTTAAAATTCCTAACCTTCTATCTGTTTTATTTCAATTATGCAGAAGAAAAGAACAACAACTAAAGAAAGCATTTCAAACATTCTCATAAGTGGGACCAATTCATTACTGTTATATATTACAAAAAAGGAATAATATAAGAAGTTTTTATAAGGTTTTCAATGGGATAGCATCTTTTTCCATACGTGGGGCGAGTTGGCAGAAGTAATAATCACGGAATTTAACTTATATACAACGGGATAATATCTTTTTTCATAAGTGGGGCGAGTTGGCATTACTACATTCATCCTGGTTAATAATATATTAATCTAGATATTATCGTTTTCCATAACTGGGGCGAGTTGGCAGGAGTAATATTCACGGAATTTCAGTTATATACAACGGGATAGCATCTTTTTCCATGAGTGGGGCGAGTTGGCTTTACTAAATTCATCCTGGTTAATAATATGTTAATCTAGATTTTATCGTTTTCCATTCAGTGGGGCGAGTTTTCATGAGTAATATTAACGGGATTAAACACATTTCACAAGTGGGGCGATTTTTTTAAAAAGTGGGGCGATTTGGTAATCCAGGTTGAAGCGTTTTTTTTTAAAGTGGGTCGAGTTGGTGAAAAAGTGGGGCGATTAGGTGTGGGGCGACTTGCCAGTGGGGGACTTGTCATGGATTCTCTACTGTGGAATCTATGACAAGTCGCCCCACTGGCAAGTCTCCATACTAAAGGCAACAGTAGTATACCGCTGTTCAAAATTCATAAATCCATGGACAAAAAACTAAATCGGGGTAACAAACCAAAACCGAGAGAAACGCATCAAATATAAGAGAACAACGACACAACACTGAAAAGTAACACACAAAGAAACGGGCCAAGCGTCAGACAAAATCCCACGAGAACAACAAATATAACATCAAAAACAAACACATGAATTTGGGATAGACAATTACCGTGACACGTCTAATCGCCATGCGAATCCTCACTCAAAAATAAGAGAAAACAAACGACGCAACGTTGAAATGTAACACACACAGAAACGAACAATAATCTAACAATGGCCATCTTCCTGACTTGTTACAGGACATTTTTAAAGGGAACAAAAATGGTGGGTTGAACCTGGTTTTGTGGCATGCCAAACCTCGCACTTTAATGGCAATGTTAAATATAACATTGAAATGACAACATACATGTAATATAACAGGACTACAATACAAATAAACAGGAGAACATATTAGACAAAGAAACACATGATTAATAGATAACAAAAACCATCATGTTTAAAATTCAATACGCCAAAAACGCGCCTCGTCCACACAAGACTCACCAGTGACGCCCAGATATGAAAACTCGAAAGTGAAAGTAACCGTATTGTTTTTTAGGATTTTTGAGGTAAACCGGGGATTTTACTGTCGCTATTATCCGTTTACCTGTCTCTGCGTCGCCAGTTGAACTCAATTTGCGACAGTAAAACCCCCAGTTTACCCACGCAAATCCCCAAAGACAATACGGTATCTTCTTATTTAGACTTCTGTACTTACATTGACTATCATTGATATGGTAATATTTATAAATTTACTGTGTACAACCCTTTTGAAATTGTTGAAATACTAAGACTTTTCTATCTCAGGAATTTAGGATTTTTGTGGTAAACCGGGGGTTTTAATGTCGCAAATATCCGTTTACCTGTCTCTGCGTCGCCAGGTAAACTCAAAATTGCGACAGTAAAACCACAAATACCCCCACAAATCCTCAAATACAATACGGTTATCTTCTTATTTAGACTTCTGTGCTTACAATTACAATCATTGATATGGTTATATTTATAAATTTACTGTTTACACCCCTTTTGAAATTGTTGAAATTTTCTAAGGCTTTTCTACCTGAGAATAAGATGTATCGCCAACCATAGATAAGCAATTTATACAATTTGTCTATAAGTATTTCACGAGCACGACCCTCTATTTTGTTTTCGAACATGTTGTTTTCTGAAATGAAGTAACGTAAGCAAACAGAGTGCTCGACACAATTATGATTAGCATAAAACAAGGCCTAGATTATCAGGCTTCCATACAGATAATTGTAGTTCTTCAGAAAATAATTATTTTTGGGAAACAAGAACAGAGTAAATCTTTACATTCACAGTATTTTGCATTAACTTCTTGTGAAATATTTTTTAACACAGTATATATAAATATATAATAAAAATACATATATATGTAATGGGGTGTGTGTAAATGTATTTTAAGAAACATCTACGCCACCTAAAAAAGATATTCGCTATTCTAAATTTTCTTTAGGTGATCCATGACATCCTATCAGTATAAAAACTACCCCTTGGTGTATAATACTTTGAGTTTATTGATGGTATTATCCAATGTACCGCAGGAAAAACTCACGTTTTATACGGCCCCTGAATTGTCATGGGCATATCATTTCAAAACAAAATATCTTTTTTTTATATAATTCACTCGCAAAAAGGTCTTGACTTTATCAATTTCACAGCATTACAAAAGTCTCCTTGCTGCAGAATTGTATGATTCATCGGGAGAGATGTTGAAAGATTGTAAAAAAGCTTGTCGTGCGGATTCCAAGTCGCCAAATAATTGTAAAGCAATTCCCAATAAAGTGTAGGCCTCCGCTTTATACCCCCAATCTGACATCAAATATGTCTTTCCTATAACAAGTTTTAATTTTTGAATAGATTTCTGACAAGGTCTAACATTATTGAGGTGATAATGACAAAGAAAACTTAGGAAATAAACATACGCTGTGGATGGAATATGATATCGATTTTTCCATCCCTCCATTAAGAGTTCCTCAGGTATTAACGTTGAATTCACTTTAAAGTGTATAAGATCTACGAATAGTATTTTTAGAAGATAAGCAACACTCTTCTTGTTGAATGACAGCAGTTTAATTGACTTGTAGTGGATTTCTGATAGAGTCATTCCATGATACAGTTTATCGGAAGTACATTTCGATTTAGAATACCTAATGATGCGTAAAGCTTTTCTATATTGCTTTGTTTTGTAAAACAATGAAGCTACCATAAGCCATCCAGAAACAGCGTCATGATAGACATTTGGTAGCAGAATACTTAAACAGGATTTGTACTGTTTGTACTGGTATTTATTGTTGATAAATGCTCCATCAAGTGGTAAACTTTGAGGCATAATACTGCACCCCTGTGATATGTAGTATGCATATAATTGCTTTAGTGAAAACTGGTGATACCATATTTTGTGTAATAATCCTGTGTTGAATATATCTAACTCAGAATAAGATTCTAAGTAACCATTTGCAATATACAAATTACGGGATTGCACTATTTTCTCAACGTCATTCACATATAATGTAAATGGTTCAACTGGAAAATTCCACATCGCTACATCAAAGTTAAATATTTGATCTGATAATAAAATGCATCGCCAACCACAGCTGTGTAACGTGTTTAATCTTTTTAAAAGTACATCACGAGCACGTCCCTCTAATTTGTTTTCGAACATGTTGTTTTCTGGAATGAAGTAATGCCAGCAAACTGAATGATCGACACAATATACTAGCCTGCTTAAACATCGCATAAAACAAGGTATAAGATTATCAGGCGTCCATACTGATAATGGTAGTTCTTCAGATATCCAGAAAATAATTGTTTTAAGGAAATAAGAACAGAGTAAATCTTTACATTCAGGGTTGTTTGCTATATCATCTTTCAAAATTATTTTTAAGAGAGCATAGCACATTAATTGGGTGTGTGTAAATGTATTAATTAGGAGTTTTTCAGCCACTGAAAAAGATACTCGCCATTCTATATCCACCTTTGGTGATCCCTTAAATCCGATCGGTACGAAAAGTACCCCGTGTTGTATAATACTGTATTTGACGTTATGACTAGGCCATGAACTTGTTGATCTTGTTATCCAATTTACAGCAGAAGATATCCACGTTTTACAATGTAAAGATGGGGCAAAATCTAAATCTCCTGTTTTGTCAGTTATACACGGTCCATGAATTGTTTCGCCTTTATCCTCTCCAACCAATAACATTTTCCCCTTCCATAATGCACTCGAAAAATAACTTTTACCATTGTGTTCTTCACAGCATTCCAAATTATACTGACATCTGCTATATTCTAGTCTTAATTGAGTAAAACCAGGTTTTACATCGTCTGTATCCATGGACAGATAAGTAATACTTGGATTAAAGTCGGGTTGTTTATCCGCATTCACCATAATAGATTTTTCTACTTGCACCATATCTAAATCACTTCCTCGCATATCAAGTCCTTCTCCATAGCTTCCACTTGTTATACATGTAAATGACTCGCTACTTGACAAATTATCCCTCACCGTGTTCATTAATCTGATTGTGTTAACATGTTCTTCTGTTCCTACGATGCTATGACACAGATATCGATAGAGAGCTAGTGATATGTTGGGTGAATTATTGTCTGTAATTAGAAAATTAAAACAAACATGGTAAAACATTGTTTAAGGTATATATCATCAAAAATTATATATTTATGATGACTTCACTAATTTTTCTGACAGTTATGTTCTCCATAGTCTTTTTTTTTTAACATTGAACTTAAATCATACGAGATTTGAATATTCAGATGATGTGTTATATTACACTTATAAGTAAAGTAAAGTTCAAAATAATTGAAATTGGTCAGGGAAAAGCTCTTAAATACATAAGAGGACTAATATATTGACATGAATTAATTAGAGACACGAATAAAACTGAATATTGGAAAAAGTATTCCTTCTTTCGTACAGTAAAACATGTTTTTGATTCACACTATTCTCTTTTATTGATTTTATCATCCTTTTTTTCAAAACTCCTATAAAAGTATTTATGAACCTTTTATTTTCATACTTAAATATAAAAAAGAAGATGTGGTATGATTGCCAATGAGACAACTGTCCACAACAGACCAAAATGACACAGACATTAACAATTGTAGGCCTTCAACAATGAGCAAATCCCTTTTTTTCAAAACTCCTATAAAAATATTTATGACCCTTTTTTTTCATACTTAAATATAAAAAAGAAGATGTGGTATGATTGCCAATGAGACAACTGTCCACAACAGACCAAAATGACACAGACATTAACAATTATAGGCCTTCGACAATGAGCAAATCCCATACCGCATAGTCAGCTATAAAAAGCCCCGATAAAACAATGTAAATCAAATCAAACGCCAAAAATAACGGTCTTATTTATATAAAAAAATGAACGAAAAACGAATATGTAACTCATACGACAACTTCAGAATTACAGGCTCCTGACTTGGGACAAGCACCTACATACATAATGTAGCGGGGTTAAATATACTAATCCTCCCCTAATCTGGGACAGTGGTATAACAGTGCAACATTAGAACGAACTATTAAAATCAGTTGAAAAAGGCTTAACTCATCAGATGGACAAAAATACAAGTGGACGTGGCCGGGTACTTATACGTCCTGACAAAAAAAGACACAATGAACAGATATGAGAGTACAGTAAGTTCAAGGCCGCTAGCAACTTATAAAAAAATCATGCCTCTTAGACTAAACACTCAATCCGTACAAACCCAACATCCAATGAATTTACTGTAAAGACGTCATAAACAGCAAGAGAAAAACACGACCTTGTGCAATTTTACAACAGACACGGGCATACCGAAGGAGCTGTGAAATATAAACACCGGAAGATATCACCAAAGGAACATCACCTTCTAAAAATGGAAAATTAACAATAGTCACAAATCTAAGTGTGGAGTTTCCCGTTAAAAACCGAAATATCTAAGCCAAGAAAGGATAGTTATTACCGAATAAATTTGATTTGTTTGAAGTAAGTTCCTTGAGATAATTCAGCAGTATATTGATAAAATTCTTGAATATTTTACAAAAACATATCATTAAGAGAACGGTTAGTGTTGTTGAATTTATTAATTGAGTGCAATTTCAACGGGTCTTAACTGAGTTTAGTAATAAAACTATGCAAAAACAAGTCTGATATTAAAGGGACACAATTAGTGCCCATGGGGATACCTACTAACACCTCCAGTAAGTGGATCTATCATGTTTGCCTTTCACATTATAGAAGAAGGCTTTAAATTTGTTGCAGCAAATATATTTGCATTCAGCTTTACCAAAGCACCATTCAATCAAATAGGAAAACTTTTGTCTAATAAGATAGTGTGGAATTGTAGTGTAATGTGTAGAAAAATAAAAACTGTCAACAGAATCAAAAGGACCACCAAAAGCACGTAACTTATATAAAACAAGATTTGTTTACACTAAAAAAATCGTTTATATCATTATGTTCTTATATTGTATTACAATAGTTTATGATTAGCTCTTAAGTAGTAGTTAATGAACTAGTTACGAGCACTGAAAGATTAGTTGAAGAACACTTAGTAGAGGCCGAGATGAAACGACAGTTAAATGATTTTATGTTTACTTTAGGTAGCCAATACATAGAAGGGACCTTCAAATGTTCAGAAGAAGTCTCAAGCTTTGATGTGGTTGTTATATGTTTGTTTACTATATGAATCTCTGTGATGCGGATGGACTTGAATGCAAATGAAGTTAAAATTTTATTTTTAAGAACGTCCGTGTAATATTTACGGCATACTACTACCCCATTGTTGGCTGCTTTGTCGGCCGGAACAAACACAAACCGCTTTGAAAGTTCTTGAAGTTTATTTAATTTCTGATTCTGGAAATAGGTGTTTTATGTACTGTATTATTTACTTATAAATTATTTTCAAACTGTGATATTCTCTTATCTACAACATTCATACACTTATTTTAAAAAGGATCAAAATGTCTTTTATCAGATTTTTCCCGCTAATACACCATGTTTTTACAAAACCAGGAAATAGCATCTTTGGTGACTTTCAAATGTATTTTAGATTAAGGACGATATATTGGTCCTTTTCCAAAAGGTTTTTTAATTTCTCTGTTCTGGACGGTATTGAGATCCCCTGTAATAAAATGGCCATAAGCAGCATATCTTAATTTCGAAAAATCACAGTTTCAAGTTAAGGGAGTGTTAATATCTATATTGACATCTGATGTAATAGACTAAGAAGCGCGTTTTGTCTACAAAAGACTCATCAGTGACGCTCGAATCCAAAAAAAATTAAATGGTCAAATAAAGTACGACATTGAAGAGCATTGAGAACCAAAATTCCTAAAAGTTTTGCCAAATACAGCTAAGTTAATCTATTCCTGAAGAAAAGCTTTAGTATTTAAACAAAAATCAAAAACTTTTAAACAGTATATTTATAAATATAACCATATCAATGACAATTCATGTCACCACAAAAAGTGCTGACTACTGGTCCTGTAATACCCTCGGGGAAATGTATCTCCACAACCAGTGACATCGACCCAAGAGTTGTAAATAAACTCATCATAGATACCAGGACTAATTTCTATATACACCAGACGCGCGTTTTGTCTGCAAAAGACTCACCAGTGACGCTCGAATCCCAAAAAGTTGAAAAGGCCAAACAAAGAACAAAACTGAAGAGCATTGAAAACTAAAATTCGTAAAAGTTTTGCCAAATACAGCTAAGGTAATCTATGCCTGAGGTAGAAAAGCCTTAGTATTTCAAAAAATTCTAAATTTTTTAAACAGTGAATTTATGGTTCTAATGCAATTATTTTGCATCAATGGTTCCGATTAGATGACAGTTGGTGTAAAATTCTCTATCTCTTTGTCTGTAACTAAGGAAGCCGACATTTTGAATTGCTGAATGTATTGACATGTAATTTCTACAATGATAAGCCAAAAAACTCACATGTTGCACCTAAAAATCTTCTTTTTATTCAATTTTATTACATTTTGAGGCGGCACAGAAGCCAGAAAACGCCCAGTGTTAAAGTTTGACGCCGGAAGCATACCTATGACGTCACCTTGTGTAGGGACCAAAGAAGATAATATCTTTTCGCGGAATTTTCTTTAATGAAGATTTTACACTGAAATTATGATTGAAATTTGATTATGAACTTGTTTTGCATTAGAATAGAGATGACTGTATTGTATTTGAAGCTTTAAGGACGTCCATCGGTAGTTTTACTGTCGCAAATACCCGTTTACCTGTCTCCGCTACGCGTCGCGAGGTAAACTAAATTTGCGACAGTAAAACTACCGATGGACGTCCTTAAAGCTGCAAATATAATACAGTTATCTCTTAAATATAGCCATATCAATGACAATTCATGTCAGCACCTCAATACCTCTCCTTATATATTTAATTTTCAGAAAATGACGTTTATGATCTTCAGGTTTGTCGATACGCGGGAACAGCCTATGGTTGCAAAAAGCTGTAATTATACAAGAATATTCATACAGCGGGCTGAACATTTGGATGGTGTCACACTGTACGAAAATATTGTATAATTTACTGATGGATATTTGACCCAGTTTACATAATAATTGATGCTTACCATTATTTTTTAAATATAGATAGGATATAACCAAGTGTATAATTTGTACGATGTTTAACTCGTTGATTTCGATTGATACGTTTCCCATGAGACCTATTATTTCGTTGTTTTTTATCAATTATATTCATGATATCAATAGAAGAAGTAGGAGATACATGTATGTTCCCTTGTCCAAGTATATTGTCATTTAGACCCAGGGGATAAGCTGTTTGAAGTCAGTTTGATAATTTTACGTGAATCTACAAATTGCTTATGAGAATATCCTTGTTGTGTCTGGATCGTTTCGAGAGGTTGAAATTTGATAAATTAAATATTGTGGTTGTGTTCACCTAAATGGTGATAAACTATACTTTTTAATTTCTTAGGTTTTCGGAAGCGGTGTAGATGTTCCTTTGATGGTTTGAAAAAAATCCCGTCCTGTTTGTTCTTCATATTGTAACCATGCATTCTTTGGCTTTGTTCATGTAACCAGATAAATGAGGCTTTGGATTTTTCATGTTTATGTCACAGGAAAAGGAAACCGAAAAAGCTATGCCGTTCACTGTTGACCTTAAAGTATAGTCAGAAGATAATCAGGAACAGGGTTGTCATTTTCTGGCATTGCACGGAAATATTTGTGGATACCCACGTGCGTTTTCATTGAATAACTGGCAGCAGCAGCATTGCCACCTTTAACTCAATTAGAAAAACTGCTCAATTTAGATGGAGAACTTCGATTGACGGAGGTTAAATTAATATTTGGAATATTTTTTTATAATAAGGTGTTCTTTAAAGTCGTGAAAAATTGACTTACTTTGAATGATTTTTTTTTTGATATTTTGTTTTAAGGTTATCTCTCTTTTGTAAACAATATAGATAAGTCATTTGTAAGCTATGGCAATGTAATTTCCTTTTAATTATATGGTCTTTGTGAAAGAATATACAAATTAAAGTTGTTGCTTTACAACAATCTCAAAAGCCTGATTTGTTTAGGTGCGATATGGTTTTTTTTTTCTGTAAAATCTATGTTCGTTCTTATTTTAAACAGACGTACTAATAATTCCGAATATTTTAACTTTGTAATTTGGTAATAAATGGCAAGAAACATTGCAAATGGAACATTTTTCAAGATATAAATATTTATTGTGTTTAAATACATGGTTTATAAACATGTGAAGTTGTGGTTAAAAAAACGAATTTTCTTTTGTATGAAATTTAAAGTACGATACACAATATCTGAACGTAATCAGCCGTTCGCAAGGCTTTCTATATACAAAACCATTCGAAAGTGAAAAAATAGTTTAGATGTACTTGAATGTACATATAAAAAAGAAAATCCCATAAATACTGAATTTAAACATGTTAGAGGAAAATCAATTCGGAAAGTCCATAATCACATGGCAAAATCAAATAACAAAACACATAAAAAACGAATGGACAAGAACTGTCATATTCCTGACTTGGTACAGGCATTTTTATACATTCACAGACCCATCTAGAACTCCGAGGGAAATTCAAAACGGAAAGTCTATAATCAAAATGCAAAATGAAAACCGCAAACACATCAAACATATGGATATTAATTGTCATACTCCTGACTTGGTACAGATATTTTCTTATGTAAAAAATGGTAGGTTGAAACATGTTTTATTATTAGATAAACTTGTCACTTTTGTGAAAGTTGCACAAAATGACAATATATTGTCAACGATGTGTTAACAAAATAAAGAGATATACACGTATTAGGGGAAAATGTCAGAAATAGGGAAACATCAGTCAACATTATGTCATAATCTGTATTACTGTAGGAACAAACAAGCATGCAAACAAAGACACACAAAAAGGCATATAGACAACGCACATTAGCAACAATCAAAAGCAAGAATACAAAAATGTACCATATCACAATGACATTGAATAACACAATGACCGAATGTATAAGTACGTATCCACTTTAAATGTATATTTCTATAGGCAAGTTCAGAAATATTCACAAACACAAATAAAATAATAATATAACACATTATTGAGGGGATAACAATGTCAGTTACTTACATAAAAAATTATGTCATGTATTATTTAAAAGTGATATATGATAACCAGGAGACATTCAAAACTCATATAATTGAATGAAACAACAATGCAATGACAAAACAGGGAAATTGACACGAACCCTTCCATAACTCAGTTTATCTCAGTAAATAGAACGTGTTACACGAGTTACAATCGTTATGTTGATAACTTTTTGTACAGGTTCTGGTATAAGCTTGGAGGGTATAAGTCTCATTAGCTGATATCACAAGCAAAGACAGATGACGGGTTGTGATAATGATGTATTTGAGATTGTTCATGTGTTTAAATCTAGTCATTGTTTTGTGATATTAGAGATTATACTAAACTGCGGCCGAGCTTAGCGAAAGGTCGTGCGACATAATCAGTGAAACAAACTTTATTAAATGTAGATTAACTCTCTACGGAACGAACGTTTTCATTGGTCAATTCAAACCTTCAACCTCAGAACTGCGAAAATAGAACACACGTTCTATAACGTTAAATGGACTGATTAATATTCACGTAGCTGGCCAATGTCGTTTAAAGCTTCCATCGTCGTATTCGCATACATTATTTCAATCACAATTCTGGCTTTTATAATTGTGCATGTGAAATTCATAAGATTTGTAATTTTCTGCAAATGGCAGTAAAATTTAAACTTGAAAATTTTAACCGTTTTTACATCAAAATATTCAATTTAAATGTCTCCTCTAGATCAAAGGACGACATCAAAAGTTCAATGTAGAATAATAAAAACTCAAATCACATATTGTTTTCTTTGACTCCCCCAAAACTGCTTATCCTGCCTTTTCATTTACTCAATGGACCCGATGAATTAACGTTGTACTTGAAAAATTAAACCGTACTTCACTACAAACACTTTTCATATTCTTTGCCAAGTTTTATGTATTCGACATAGGATTGTGATTTTTTTTTCTGATTCCATTTACTTGAGAGAAAAAATTCCGAAATTGTAAGTAAATTTATAACATGTAACCAACCATGCTTTATTAAGAAAAAAACGAAAATGGCCAATCATGGCACAGGGTATGATTAAATGTAATTTATAAACTCCAACGATATACTTCATTAGGTTTTGCTATTCTCGGTTGAAAAACGAATGTAAATTATTTGTAAATATTCATAGACCGTTGGTTTTCCCGTTTGGGTGGTTTTACACTAGTAATTTTGGGGCCCTTTGTAGCGTGCTGTTCAGTGTGAGCAAAGAATCCGTGCTGAAGGCCGTAAATTGACCTATGATGGTTTACTTTTATGAATCATTATTTGGATGGGGAGTTGGCACTCACAACACATCTTCCTACATATATATCTATATTAACAAACAAACAGTTAAAAAAAAGAGTTTATTCATTATATCATTTAAATGTATCTATGAAAAGGTGAGCCAACTCTCCACAAGAGACCGAAATGACGCAGAAATTAACAACTATAGGTCACCGTACGTCTTTCAAAAACGAGCTAAGCCCATACCACATAGTCAGCTATAAAAGGCCCCGAATTCAAACAAGAATTGTTCCTTATAAACTACGATTTCTCACAAGTATTTATTTATTATTTAGTTCCACACATGCAAAATAATTAATCTTCGCCGATGTTACATTTCAATTTATTACAACAACCTGCCTTCACTGAATTCATTCAGGTGCACCAATGATACGATTAAAGTTATTTTGTTTCTATCTTTGGGGGACAATTTCCTCCGTTTATGGTACGCTTATACATTTGTTGTTTGTAATTACATTTTTTTTTACTGTGTGTATGTTTTATAGCATGAAAGCGGCACATGTATTTTATTTTATCCTTATATTTTTCATCATGCCGGGTACAAGATAGTTAAGTTGCTGCATGCATAAAGAACTTAGAATATTACTTAAAATAAAATATCAGTATAATGTTTCGATCCCACTATTTGAAGTTAACAAAACATTTATTTAATTCTTTTGACCAAAGGTTTGTAAACTATACAAATCATTGTTTTACGTTCGTAGTAACATAGTAAATTCCATTGTCGGTCACCTGTGCCAATTCACGTGCACACTGACTACATTGTTGTTGTATTTAAATCTTTTGGCCAATGAAATGAGACGTAACAAGTTGTGTGTTTGTGATACGCCAGAATGTAATCAATGAACTATCAAACGCTAAAGTTGACTGCATTTTAGTTTAAAGATAATATATATTTTTCTATATGTATTAAAATTTAAATTGTTTACCTTTTATAATCTTAATCGGTTATATACACATGGGGCTAAACCGTGAATACTCGTAATATTTGCTTTCGTTGCCAAATTTAATAACATGTTCATGTACAATACGTACATAAGATTTAACATTTAAAAAACAGCCGTTGGTAACAATTCTATTCAATTATTGATAAGATTGTCTTTGTTAATAAAAGTTAAATTGTGTATCTACCATTCTCTCACTTTATTATAGGACTTAATATAATATGTGTTTTCCCATAATATCAACTTTCGTTTTCATTTCAATTACACGTAGTTATATCACCTACGCAATACTTTGTAATTTGAAATTAAAAACCCAGGTATATCAAACATGGTGAAAAGGAAAACTAAGATATAATAAACCAAAAAATTATATACACACTTGACAAATTAGATATTAATGTGTTTGTTTATCTTCATATTAAACTTTAATATATGTATGTTTTACATAGACATCAGACTGTTACTTCATTTTCACTTTATGTTTAAATTTGTTGATATAAACTAAAGTTAGATTGTTTACCTGCCATCCTTTCAGCCTGTTATAGGATTATACATAAAATGTGTGTTTCCGTGATACCAATTTTCGTTTCCATTTAACTTAAACCCTTTTACAACACCTGAATGTACACCAAACTATTTTGTAATTTACATTTAAAAACTGCGGTACATTAAACATGATGACAAACTAACATGATATCAATAACAAAAATGTGTACACACGGGAAGTATTAGGTTATATATGGATCTGGTTCGATAGATCGGGTTTGTGTTATTATTCTCAGTTGATGTGTTTCCCTCAGTTTTAGTTTGTAACCCAGATTTATTTTTTCTCAATCGATTTATGAACTTCGGATAGCGATAAACTACTGTTCCCTCTATTTATGTTTCTCAAAAGTTTGTGACATGGGCAGCGGTTCATAATTATTCATAGTATATTAAAGTTTGAAATGTCTTAAAACCTACCTAAGAATGTGAATAAAAACTTTTAGAGTTGGATTTACCCATTTGCCTAGTATTGATTCTAGATTATACCATTTGATAGGGGACTTTCTGTTTGAAATTACCTTGGAAGCCAGTTTTTTTTTTGTCATTCTGTAACATTTCGAGTGTTACATCATTGCTAGTAAATTATTAATAGATATTCCTGCTAAATATTGTCATATTTCAGTACATCTTTTGGTTCTTTACCTATAATGCTGTGTCATATTCCTAATATCTGTAGTTTAGTCTGGAAAACATATTTTATTATCGAGTTGGAATAGACTTTGAACTTCTTTTTACATATTGTAGTACTCGGGTTTTTGTTTTAAAGTTAATGTGTTTGACTGTGTACCAGGTTTCAATTAAAACAACTGAGTTTTATGGTTAAATCGTCCAATGTACTGATACACTACTTATCAAGGTTAGGGTGGTTGAGCGCTCAAAAACAAGTGTTACCCCTACACATTATGTATGTGCCTGTTTAAAATCAGAAGTTTATTTGTTAAAGTTTGTCATGTTTGTATTTCACAAATGTGTCTGTTATAAATTAGGCTGTTAATATTTCAAGTTTTAATTGTTTCACATATATCCATATTAGGGCCTTTTATAGCCTACTCGTTCTTATGGTTGTACTCATTGTAGAAATATTGACGGTGACCAATAACTGCTTGCATCAATCTTATTGGAATTCTGGTGTTTATATTTCTAATTGCAATACTACGAAATTTCATGGTTATTATATCTACCAATGGGGTTAATTGACACCCTTGGTAGAATGAAATAGTAATGATATCTAAAATAAATGTGATTGGTTATTTTTAAATATGTTATTCTTTGTAAATGTTTTTTTTTAACCTAAAATCTGATTTATTGCACTATTGCTGTTATAATGAATACCATGTTTACAGCATTTGACCGGGACACCTTTAGTGCTAGTTTTACTGAACAAACAGTTAGATTAATAATGATAAATGGTTAGATTTACATTCTAGGTATCAATATTATGTATACAGATTAATTTCCGGAAAACATTAAATTCGTGAACCGCTTTGACTCTGTATATGCTTGTTGACATGTTCATGACCTAATGATCAACGATTACACGATGGAGACAGGTTAACAGGCTAAGCATTTTATATCAATTATGTAGGTGTACATACTTGGTTGCAAATTGAAGTAATTTTATCAGTTTATTTTTTTATGAATATGTGATATATTAGATCAAGGAAGCATCAAGGATAATAGGTGTATAATCTTTTATCCCTGATCATTATAATTATCACGACGAAATCCACAACACTTGGTTTTAAGATTAAACAATGGCGAGACACATGTATTGCTGAATAAATATAACATATAACATATATGCATAGAATAATAATTATATGTACAAGCCTATTTCTTTCCATATTTTACCTTGTTTACCACATGGAAGTGTCGAAATGTTTAAGTTTAATGTTTAAGTTTAATTGTTTAAGGCATATACATAAAAAATTGTAGTTTTATAATTTGAATTGTGGTCAGAAAATGTAATAAGTGTCACCAAAAGATTTATATCATAATAATTTATATCACAGATTTCATATCCTATTATGCATGTTATGAGATTTCTGTCGTTTAGGATATTATGGCCAATTTCAACTTTATTTAATAGTATGATGATCTTTTCCTCAAAAGTTTTAATGAAACCAAATTTAACAAAAATGTGTTGCAGAGATAAACTATCAAGTATAAAAAAATTGTGAACACACAATAGATAAAAAAATAAAATGTAACATCTTTTTATATTTGCATAAAGAGTCGCATGTTTGTTCGAGTAGTCTGTGGGTCATTTTTCTTTTAACTCAGGAACTATAGAAATGTTTGGTCTGGTTTTCACAACTTTGTATTTACCTAAAAATAATGAGCTACTTAGAACAAGGCAAATTATCTTTAGTAATGGTAAAATTTTAGAAAAGTTCAATTTAGTTGACAACACTTTTCAAACAGTATTCGGCCTTTTTCAAATAATCAATATAAGTTAATAATTCGAAAACGAACAAATGTCAAGATAACACAAAAACACAATATAGAAAACTGAAGATTGAGCGATACGAGCCCCACTAAAAATCCAAGGGTGATCTCAGTAGATGATGAAGGGCTATGAGATCCTGCGTCGCATGTGGCATCCGTCGTGATGGTAATTTGAGTACAAACCTCGTGATAAGTCTTATTCAGTAGTGCACATTCCGGGAAAAGCGGACATCGGAAAATATTTGTCATTATCAGAGAAACAAATACTCCATAACAGTCACCTAGATCGTGATGGCATCCATAAAAATAAATATGTTTTAAACTTAGACAGTGGGGTTTTCTAGTTTGATAACTTCCATGTAAGCATCGGTATAAAAAATGACAGATCTTGAGTATCATATCATCATATTAATCCATGTGCAGACACTACTGGAATGTTGCATGGTAAATAAAATTTCACAAATGTTTTGGTGAAGCTGACTTCATCTCAACTGTTTTATTTACTTTGTTCTCAACCCATCTCTTTGTCAATTTCTAGAAAAAAGTTAAGATGTAAAATTGTATCTGTTTTCTTCATTTTAAACGAGTTGGAAAAGGATCTGATTCGTTTGCAATAGTCACCAAACATATAGTACGCATATGTAAAGGATTATGCTAGTTATTTTTCATTCCTCCTATGAAAATCTTGCATGCAGTTGGCCTCATATGAATACAGACACAAATCAACAAAAAAGTTGGTTCCTATGGGAATGTAGAGTTTCTGTTAAAAAACAAAGTCTCCAAAGAATAGCAATATGTTGCCAATCAAGGAATCTAGCATGATGATAACTGAAGTTATAGCATATTTTATATTTGAATTTAAGAGCGAACGTATGGAACTTTATATATCAGCTATTACATGTAGTAAGCACAGTATATAGAAGTAAGAGGGTATTTGGCGTCAAAATGAACTCATTATGCTGTTCTATTCTTGGTATTTTGAATAAGCAATCATCAAGAAAAAGAAAACAAACCAAACAAAAAAAAAACAAATTGTTCTTTTCAAGATATCATTGGTATAGCATGTTTATCTATTTCATTAAAATTTATGATATCTACTTTAATTAGAATATTAAGCTAAGTTGACACAATCCTTGTATTTTATTGCAGTAACATTTTTTTTGGAAAATGGTTAATTCTGCTATAATTTAAAATTGTTTGCTTGCGAGCCCCTCTCTGTTATTAATGTAAGATATCTTTGATTAATTTTCCAAACGTTAAATTTCATTATGCGGAGATAATATAATTTGGTTTTCATTCGAAGTCCTTTGAAAAAAGTTAAAAATGTTTTATGTAGAATCCAATTATATTTTTTCAAAATAAAAATTGGCAGAAGTTTGAAGAAAGTGGTGGCGATGGTGGTCTGTTTTTGTGTTTGTGCGTTTGTGTGTTTGTGTTAAGGGGTGTTACATTTCTTTCATGTCTTTGTATTTAGGGACTGAATTATGTAGAAAAGACGGTATGTATGCATCATGTGTGTTCTGACATAATTGTATACACCGTAGTAAAGCAACTTTAATGATCTTTAATGATTTTACAAATAGCAGGATCAATGCTGATGATGATTTAATAATTCTTGATGTTGGTATATAGTAATTTTATACATTTCAAAACAAATAAAGAAAAAAATAAATAAACATTTATGTCTTTAATAAACCAATAAAAGATCTAGTGCATCGATCAATTTTGTAACGATTTAAAATTCAATAAAATAAATATACTTGAAGTTGAAATTATAGCCTTGTTAGGGTAGACAATCGGCTCATTGAGTTTATGGAATTAAACATAGTACAAAAGAATGTAACTATTGCATACAAATCCCACACCAGAAATAAATTAACACATAATTTGTTCTCTACCTTCAATGACGATTTTTTTAATTATTTATATAATCTACAGTTGAAAATCTATAGGATAGTGAAAGCTAGTGAATGCTAACCCACAATTTTTGTGTGAGTAAAACCTAATTAAAATAGAACACGATTTACTTGATTTGTATAGCTTATAATTAATGTGTTTACATATTTATATACTATATAGCTTTTAAACAGTATGCACATCTAACAATATAAGGCACACTACATAACCTATGTTTGCATCAACTAACTTAAATTAATATTAATTTAAAGGCTCATTTTGACATTGTTAACATTAATATCCGTGTTGGAATTTGAATATTTTCACAAGTTCGGTTAAGTTTTAACTTAATAAAAATATCCCGATATTGTCAGGTAAACATGCTAATTGATACCATTAACCAAACACAGTGTCATGAAAAATCTAACTCAAATTCAACATTAAATTTGTTTTTGTTATATGTCATATTCAACCCATTAGTATAAGTCTCCTGGCGGCAGAATTGAGCGATGCATTCGGAAATATTTTGACAGACTGTAGAAATGCCTGTCGTGCAGATTCCTTGTCGCCAAATAATTGTAAAGCAATTCCTACTAGATTGTAGGCATTTGCTGCACCTGTCCGATATGGAATCAAATAATGTTCTTCTGTAACCAGTTGTAGACCTTGAATGAAATCCTGATATTGTCTTCTATTATTAAGGTGAAAATGACAAAGAAAACCAAGGAAATAAGCGTACGCTGTCGATGGAAACAAATATGTTCCATTCCATCCCTTTATTAAAAGTTCATCTGGTAACAATGTTGAACTCGCCTTCAATCGTATTTTATCTACAAACATTATTTTCAGCATATAAACAAGACTCTTTTTGTGGAATGATTGCAGTTTTAATGATTGGTAATGGATATCCGTCATAGTCATGTTGCGGTACAGTTTTTCGGGGCTACATTTTGATATAGAATAGCTAATAATGTGTAAAGCCTGACTGTATTGTTTTGTCTTATAAAAAAACGAAGCAATCATAAGCCATCCAGAAACAGCGTCATGATATATATTTGTCAGCAAAGGACTTAGAAAGGATTTGTACTGATTGTATTTGTATTGATTATTACTGATTGCACTTTCCCGTGGTAAACACTGCGAGTGAAAATTACATACGAATGACATGTAGTAAGCATATAAATGCTTTGGTGAAGATTGCTGAAACGATAATATCTGTACGATTCTGTATAATTTAAACATATCTGTTTTAGCAGAAGATACTAAAGTACAATTTGCACAAAACATCATCGTGGAGTTTATTATTTTCTCAAAATCTTTAACATATAATGTAAATGGTTCGATAGGGAAATTCCACATTGATAGATCAAAGATAGATATTTGATCTGAAAATAAGATGCATCGCCAACCATAGCTGTGCAACATATATAACTTTTGTAAAAGAAATTCACGAGCGCGACCGTCTATTTTGTTCTCGAACATGTTGTTTTCTGGGATGAAGTAATGTAAGCAAACTGAGTATTCGACACAATAAATCAGCCTACTGAAACATCGCATAAAACAAGGTATAAGATTATCAGGCTTCCATACAGAGAGTGGCAGTTCGTCAGATATCCAGAAAATAATTGTCTTCATGAAATAAGAACAGAGTAAATCTTTACATTCAGGGTAATGTGCTATAACATCTTTCAAAATTACTTTTAAGAGAGCATAACAAAGTAATTGCGTGTGATTAAATATATTGATAAGAAGTTTTTCAGCCACTGAAAAAGATACTCGCCATTCTAGATCTTCTTTTTGCGATTCATGAACACCGATCGGTACAAAGAGTACCCCATGGCTTATGATACTTTGTTTGACATTTTGACTTATCCATGAGCTTCTTGGTCGTGTTATCCAATGTACTGCAGGAGATATCCACGTTTTACAATGTAGAGAGTGAGCATAGTCAAAAGTTCCTGTTTCGTTTGTTATACAAGGTCCGTGAATTGACTGGCCTTTAATATGTTTTAACAAGATTCTTTGTTTAAATAATGCACTCGAGTAATAAAGTTTACCGTTGATTTTTTCACAACATTGCAAGTCAAGACGACCTCCATATGCTCCAGTATGTTCTAGTTTTAATAAAGTAAAACCAGGTTTAACTTCATCTAGTTCCATAGACAAATATGTTTTACTTGAATGAAAGGCAGGTTTTTTATACTCATAAACCTCGATATATTTGAATATCATCATCATATCTAAATCACTGCCTCTCATCTCGAGTCCTTCCCCAAAGCTTCCACTTGTTATATAAAAACTTATCTGGTTAGTTGTAAAAATATCTCGCATCGCATTCATCAATCTGATTGTTTTGACATGATCTTCTGTTCCCACTATATTCTGACAAAGATAGCGGTACAGAGCTAGTGATATGTTTGATATGTTAGTTGTTACATTGTCTGCAATTAGAAAAGTTAAACAAACATGGTAAGTACATTTATAATGCATTCGATAAATTTTTGTTGACAGTTAGGTTCTTCACACTATATTCTTTGTCCATTAAACGTAAATCAAACGAGATTTAAATATACAGATAATGAGTTTTATTAAGATATTAGTAACGTTAATATAAAAAAGAAGATCATGTGATATGATTGCAAATGAGACATATCTGCACAAGAGATCAAAATGACAACCAAAATAACTACTATAGGTGAATTTAAAAATCGGGTAAAATAATAAAATGTGTAATACTACCATTGATTTCCTCCTTTTAGTCCTAGTAAAATTTGCACTTTTCAAAAATATTTACAGAATTTATTTTTCAAATAAAGAAATACTTGGCATGGGTTAAGTTTTATCCTTTCCAGCAATATAGAAAAAAGTCACATTTCATTGCATATAAGAAAATAGTCGCCACTGGAAGTTAACCAATCAAATGTCTCCCCTTATGTAATATGTGTACAAGTTTTAGTAACCATGTAACCTCATGTTTACAAAATATTCTATAAAAACCCGAAATAAAAATAAAATAATGGTGCTTTGAAACACCCAAGACATTGGTTTATGACACATAAATGTTTAGGTTGCTATAAAGAGTTTCGTATAAAAAAAAAACTAGGGGTTATTCCCCGACTAGAAATATACATGGAGGGAAGTCCCTTTTTATCAGCATAATTGGTGATAAAGTATCATGTGTTTTGTATTTGGTTGGAAAACAAGTAAATTAACTTCAGTTAAAACAGGTTGCATGATTACAATTATTTAAATAAATAGATTACAAATACATGTTTAAAGGGGAGACAATACTGTAAGCATCCTGTTTTTTAGCAGTGGAAATCGAAAACTTATTTTCAGCCGCTGTAGCTTTTTTTCGGAGCAGGCGAACGTATCCTAAAGCATAATTGTTTTGAAAAACAAGGTAAAAATCTATGAAATTCATACAGTTTTGATTATGAAAAATGTGTATTAATCATGTCTTTATTGGTGTGCACATGACCCGATTTCAGTTTTTTTACATTAGATTATGCAATGTTTACCCAATGTTTACCCATTTTCTCTGGATAAAACTTTGTTATACTATTAAAAGTACACTTTATTTTTATTCATTATCAGATTATAGTTTTACACATTTGCAAGTATCTTTATCAAACAGTCTACCACTAAGGATGACTTATGTTTGGTCTTTCAAAAAACTGTTAATTGCGCCCTTAACTGCAGAGGAAGTGGGATTGATAACCTTCAACTGTCAATTCGAGGGAATATTTTTTTCGACCTAAAGAAGACATTATTGGTTAATAAACTGAATGTGACTTTTTTCCTTAAAGTTTGCAATACTACAAATATCAAGCATTTCTGTCATGTTTTATCATAATCAGTTCAAATGTTTGAGAAAATCTAGTTTAATTAAAGATGACATCTACAGCGATTCGTGCAAAATTTCTTAGACAAATCCAAATCAAGCCGCATCAATTAAAATAGAATACAGTGTGGACCAATATATGATCAAATTGAAACAGTTGAATATGATACAAAAGATAAGTTTAGAAATATAAATACCACTAATAGACCTCCTTGTTTTCTATATGAAGTCTCTTTTACAATGTTTTAGTCAATTAAATCCTCTAATTTCCTAAAAAAAATCAACTTTTCAGGCCGATAAATAAAAAAACAAGAGGCTCTCAAGAGCCTGAATCGCTCACCTTAATATTTTGGGTTAAATCTCTCATCAATGATTATTATGGCTTTTCAATTTATTTAAATGTTCTTTGAATCGTCCTATTTTCTTCAAAAGCAAAAAAAAAATCTTTTTCTCCTATGTTCTATTTTAGTCATAGGAGCTATGTTTCTGGATATTCAAGGAAATAAAATATAAAATTTATACTAGATACTCTGAAACTCATTTAGCCTAAGTTTGGCTGAAATTGATTCAGCAGTTTCAAAGGAGAAGATTTTTTAAAGTAAGTCAACATGATGAACAAATTGTGACAAAAGTCTTTAAAGGGCAATAACTCCGTAAGGGGTCAATTGACAATTTTGGTCAAATTGACTTATTTGTAGATCTTACTTTGCTTAACATTTTTGCTATAACAGTTTATCTGTATCTATAATAATATTGAAGATAATAACCAAAAACTGCAAAATTTCTTTAAAATCATCAATTCAGGGGCATTATACCTGCAAAACCAGTTCCCCGATTCAGCTGAATATTTCACCACAGGTAGACCTTGACCTAATAAATACTTAAACTTCTTGTCTTATTTGCTTTTGAGATATAAGCCAAAAACTGCATTTTAACCTGTGTTCTATTTTTAGCCATGACGACCATGTTTTTTGACGAAATAGAAAATAAAACACAAACTTTATTTTATACACCCTACTGATCATTCAGTTGAAGTTTGGTTGAATTTGGTTGAGTAGTTTTAGAGGAGAAGATTTTTTGAAGTTAGCAATTACGATGAACAAATTGTGAAAAATTGTCATTAAAGGACAATAACCCCTTAAGGGGTCAATTGACAATTTTGGTCATCTTGACTTATTTGTAGATCTTACTTTGCTGATCATTTTTGCTGTTTACAGTTTATCTTTATCTATAATAATATTCAAGATAAGGACCAAAAACTGCAAAATTTCCTTAAAATTACCAATTAAGTGGCAGCAACCCAACAATGGGTTGTTTGATTCATCTGAAAATTCAGGGCTGATAGATCTTGCCCTAATGAACTAATGAACATTTGTACTCCATGTCAGATTTGCTCTAAATTCTTTCGTTTTTGAGATATAAGCCAAAAACTGCATTTGACCCCTATGTTCTATTTTTAGCAATGGCGACCATGTTTGTTGATAGATCAAAACTTCGGATACAATTTATAAACAAGATACCCTCAGGAACATTCAGTTAAAGTTTGGAAGTATTTGGCCTAGTAGTTTCAGAGAAGAAGATTCTTGAAATAGTTAACGACGACAGACGACGTTGACGGACGACGACGGACGCCAAGTGATGCCAGGTGAGCTAAAAACGGGGTAACCTTCACTCATTCGTAATCAAAATGTTAAAAGAAATGAGTAACTGAAGTATTCAAGCAGAATGAACAATCCGTACAAAGTGTATTGTCTCCAATGAGGTTTCAATAGGTCCGTACGTAAAAATTTACTTTACGTACGTTCCAGAGAGGTAAATAAAAGGCTTTTCTCCTAGTAAATGATTTGTTGTTATAGCATTACAAATAATTTCATTTACTTATAACTATATATTTATTAAACTATTTCCTAGGATCATATTCGTTCAAATAAAGAGAAAAAGTCTCTAAAGCACTTAGCATGGCTTGTTCTTTAAGCTTTTAACTGAATATTCAAGGTAGAGTCCTATTTAAGGAAATTTATTCACGAAATGTGTTTTTGAGACTCGATCCCCTCAGAATATTTAATTTTTTGTAATATTTTACTTAAATAGCAATTTAAGAAGTTTAAAGACATGCTATTACTCACAAGATCATAGATGCAAGCTTCCAATAAGAGACATAAATAACACGGAATGTTTTTGGAGGTTTTCCAAAATATTGATTTTAATTAAAAAACAAATCAACACTCACATAAAAGTCTTGCAAAATTGTGCTATATTTATTGATAATTTTTTTATAATATTTATCTATAAGATTAAATTCAGAGTAATGTGATTTCATTTAAACTGCATTTTCAATTTGGAAACAGAATATTATAAAATAATACGTAGCTTATACTCATTCAAGAATTTAAAAGAATATACAAATTAAAGTGTTTGCTTAACTTCAATCTTGAAAGCCTTTTTATGTTAAGGTGCGATGTGTGTTTTATGTAAATCCCATGTTCCTTTTATTTAAAACAGACGTACTAATAATTCCGACTACGCTGTATACTTTAACTTTGTAATTTGGTTATCAAGAAACATTGCAAATGGAGTATTTTTCAAGATATAAATAATTGTGTTTACATACATGGTTGATCAATACGTATAGTTGTGGATATAACAACGAGTTCTTTTTTATATGAACTCGAAAATACCATACACATAGAATCGAATTCATAACAGTGTGGCTGTGGACATTGATTGGCGCACTTTAATTTCCCTTTGACTGGGACAGATTAGGTGAACGTTCGTCTTAGCTCACGACGTCCTAAGTGTAGACATTTAAACTGTGGGGTCACCAAAGGTTCTCAACGCCTAAATAAAATAATTCGAAATACTAATCAGGAATTTGTGTTTTGAAAAAAGAATGACTTACTAGCTTTAAAAATTGCAATGCATGTGTTGATTGATTATATTTATCGGACGTCAAAGCTATTTAACTATTGCGATTGTCGAATAATGTCATCTTTTTACGGAAGCCGATAAGGGCCATTCCAAAAAAATATTTTATGTCGTAATTACGACATAGCATGTCGTAATTTCGACATAACATGTCGTTATTACGACATCGCTATGTCGTAATTTCGACATAACATGTCGTAATAACGACATCGCTATGTCGTAATTTCGACATAACATGTCGTAATAACGACATCGCTATGTCGTAATTTCGACATATCATGTCGTAATAACGACATAGCTATGTCGTTAAAACGACATCGCCATTTATTAAAGAACATGTATTATGATTGGCAAGAGACTAAATGACACAGTAATTAACAACTTTATGTCATCATAATGCCCCCAATAATAAGAAAAGCCCCCGCATAGTCAGCTATATAAAAAGAGGGAGGAAAGATACCAGAGGAAGAGTCCCCGAAATGCTGTGTGGCAGTCAGTGTTATTATTTAATTATTAGCTCCCTTGGTAAAACTCCAAATTTCATATTCAATGTATTTTTTTTAAATAATTTACATGACGCTTAATATGTATATATTTGTTAATTGCATAGCTTTTGCTATTTGAATTCATTGGTTAAAGATTTCTATTTATATTGTTAAGTTTAATATTTGCATCGTTGCAAAATCTTTTGTTACCTTCTTAGGGTACCTTCAGTGAGAAACTTATATATTTCATAGATTCTATCTACAGATTTAAAGAATAAGAAAAGGATTTAAACTCTTCATTTCTATAATAAAGATAAAAAAAAAAAACTCTTCTTTTCTAAAGTTCAAACTATGGGAATGTTATTAAAAGGGCTATACAGCCAGACTAGGGCCGTGTTCACACCAAACGCCGTGTAGAGTAAACATGTTTACAATTAGTTTAGTGTAGTGTACACTGGTTTCACATTACATTTGTTCACATCTATACACCTTGTTTAGCTACCTGTACATAAGATTTGTTCCCACTTGTAAACTATATGTCATTTGAATGTTCATTACGTAGAACTGAATTCAAAATGTTTTGACAATTTTTCTAGCGGTAAGGGAACAACCATTTGACTTCAAAAGGGTGTGTGTGGTGGGAATGGAAATATTCCGATCAATTTGATGAAAAAAAAATGGCCATACAGATGATAAAGAAATATTCTGAATCAAGAGTTTCCCCATACATTATAGTGTTAAATATTGAAAAAAAATGTATTTGATCACCAGCATCGAAAAAAAAAAGTAATAAAAACGTACGCGCAAAAAAAATAAATAAAATAAACCCCCCTTTTTTTAAATTAAGTGGTTGCTACTTTATGAAAGCCATTTTTATAATTTGCAGAAGTTTGAATATACTAAAGATATCTCGATTACGCATTAGAAAACGGTTGCTGCAGAGCGTGCTTTCAGCCGAAAAAAAGGGATTGAGATATTAGGGATCACTACATTTGTATCTTTTCAAACGGTTTTTCTTCTCAAAGGAGTATTTGGTAAAAGAATAGGATAACGTTTTATTTATTTTAAGTGTTATTTAACGGACCTGAGATACAAGACAAACATGTCATTTACTCCACACTTTTTTTAGTCATGCATTTATGCGTGAATCGTTGTTTGAGTAAACACCGGTGGCGAATATTTCTGTGTACGTCAAGTCGAATCGGGAAGACCTTTTCAAATTAATTAGGCAACTATTTACTTTATTTTTGGGGAGGGAGAGAGGGAGCGGGCGGTGACGAAGAGGGGCGTGGGCAATTGATTTTTTTCAGGACAAATTTAGGTGACAAGTCGAAATCAATTTTAGCATTATATATAGTGGCAGCTGAGGGTGAAATAAACCAATTTTTTTCAGGGCAAAAAACTGGAAACATTTTTTGTTTCCAAAACAAAATCCATAGCCCACCACCACATTCCCTTGCCTTATGCCTAGTATGTTTTATACTCAACTATAATAGCCCGCCCCTCCCGAAAATCAATTGGTTGGTGCCTTATGGGTTCGACAATGATGCTGCTTGAGTCTTGATCAGGGGGTTAATAAAGTACGTGAATTTTTTTAACAAAAAAAATAATATGTAAAATTTAGACAACAATTTCTGTAAAGAACTGTTACAGTACTAATAATTATAAAAAACACTTTTACTCAAAAATAGTTTCCTTCTTAAATATATACACGATAAAACTAATGTCCTAAATGCCTAGTGTTGTGTACACTTAACCTACACAAGGCCTACATTGACTATCGACTGGTCCGAGACTACCATTGTCGTCCCTAGTCCCTAGTGTTGACAGTGGGTTACTTGCCATTAATTTTTATACCCCTTCCAAATTTATTTCTCCATGATTAATGCCTCAAATTGCAAGTAGGGGGATATAATTACACTGTAAAAAAATTTGGGTCCAGAATTTTAAAGGAAAGTAGTGATTTGGTCCAGCTGAAAAAGGTTGAAAATGAGCACTTCGGAAGCTGTCAAAAGATTTCAAGACGCCCTAAACATAAAATTGTCCATATTTTGAGTTTGAGGCGATGAAGTTTTCTATAATTTTTATATAATTTGTCCCAAAAGTAGTACAACACACTGTAAAAGTTTCTTTGAGAAAGCGCAGGTGGGATTTTTTTTATTTTCATTTATGTTCTAAAAGAAATGCACTACGAATTAATTGTGTTCTCGGACCGACTGTGTGTAGATAAAACATGATTTAAACTACATGTAAACATTGAGTTTTATCAATGGGAACGCAATTGTGTTTAGTTTACGTGTGAGTTACACTAACACAACACCGAATTTAGGTCAATGTGAACACGGCCTAGGTCATATGAAACTTAAAATATTCTGTGGATTGATATATAAAGAAAGGACTGAAATTGCAAGTCTAGCATGTATCCCATCATCCTGTAAATAAGCGCAAACTACATGTCTTCTTGTAATAATGGTGAATTAAAGTATTGACTGCTCAATTTCTTCTTTTAAACGTTGGGCACGATGTTCCTACAACACGTTACACTCCAAATATTATTCGGTTTTTCATATTGTTGGTTGATTCTGGTTTTGTACGTTTTGTGATGTCATTTTATCAAAAATTACCTCGAGTTGTGGAAATCGATTTTATAATGTTTACCCTTTATTAGTTATTTCAACTAAAAATGCAGTACTGTCGCAAGTAATGTAGGAAGGAAAGATGGGACGGAAGTACATGTATACGGTTTTCCATAATTTTTCTATCATAGGATGTTTAACTTTCAAGGTGCATATCAGCCACTGTGATATCATCTGTCATTGCAAACTTTCTATATCTAAATTCAACCCCAATACAAATATATCTGACACTCTGCAAGTAAATTGAACATTTCTACCCTTGGTTGAATAAAATTGTATTTTCCCTAGCACATATGTTGCAGGGACGGATCAAGCCATTTTAAAAGGGGGTCCTAACCCAGGACAAAGGGGGGTTCCAACTATATGTTCCATTCAAATGCATTGATCGTCCACCCCCCCCCCCCCACCCCCCCTTAACCCCTTCTGGATCCGCGCCTGTGTTTTCGAAATACACCCCTTCAATTACTTGAACCTTAGCTTTAGCATTATTTCCCAAGTCATCTTCAGATATAAACATTTCAAAATATTAGTAATCTACTCCTGGATTGTCCGCGAAAACGGCAAATATAATCCCGGGTTTTTATTAATACGATGAAACGGGTTTCGTCGCTGTTTGGGATTCGTCTTTCAATTACCTCCATTTCATGCACAAGTTTATATTGACGAAAAGTTCCGGCTTCGCTAGTACAGGAATTACTTTCATTACAACACTTATAACATGAATAGCAGGACAAATTGGGAAGTAAAACATTCCGTTAACTGTTATTAAGTCTTTTAATACTGGTGATTGCACCTCTAAGTTACTGAAGTGAAGACTTTAAATGATCTATTTCGGAGTACTTCCGTAACATAAATTTCAATTCGCATTTTACATTTAGAGGACTGTCTTGGTGTCTCCAATTTGTCTTTGCAAACGTTGGACGAAGTTCATGTAATGGGATTTTTTCCCATTTCCAAATTCTTTTAAATAACTCGCTAAAAGCTATATACGATTAATAAAAATTTCAAAATTTAACCTGTGTCGACCTATGTTTCCGGGCGGAGTCTATATCAACATGCACTATTCTTTTTTTTCCGGCAGCAATCATCAACCTCTTTTTCTAAATTTCATAACACGATTTGTTTTAATTATCATGAACATTTAATTGAAACTTTAGCACATGTAACGTCGGAATTTAGCGTCTTTAGGATTATAGACGTTTTCAGACGTTTGGACAAATTGGCTACCGTAATGTAATGTATGGAAGCATTATATTTCTTTAAGAGCCAAATGTGTAGTTAATAAAAAAAAGAATCTTGGCATTTTTTACTCTTCGTGTATCTAACTTTTGTTTTGATCAATTATAAAAAATACGCGTTAACTGCTTTGAAAAATGAAATATTAACTTGGACAAAATGACTACCGTTTGAAAAACGACTGTGTAGAGAAGATTTTATTGAATCAGTAATATTAGAACTCACATGAGGCAAATATTTGTACTTTTGTTAGATATTATTATAATTGTCTTACTCTTTTTATTCATTTTCTGCTATATCTACTTTCAGTCGTTGAGTTAACGAAAAACGTCGGACAGTTTTCCTATTCCAGCCTAATATGCAGCCACCGAGTCAAATAAAATTTTGGTAAAATAACGGCTTTAACGCCACAAAAATCGACACATGTCGTTGTTCCTGTCAAGAATCAAGAAGATCAGAGAATGAGAAATAGGATCACTTAACATAAGAGTTAAAACAGTTTTTCATAAATGTAGCGTTGGACATCCGTTTTTTCACATAGCTTTCTTAAATTTCAATCCTCAAATATACTAGATATTACTTAGGATATGACCAAGAGCTGTAAAAACATAATTCAAAACATATATTGAATTTGTTTTAATATTGGTTCGTGTTTTCTAACATTTTTATTTTGTTTTGCGGACGAAATTGTGAAGATTCTGTTTTAAATCCTAGGGGTTGTAGAAACATCGTGGCCAACGCTTGAAAGTCGAAATACAGCAATCAATACTTCAATATACCCTTTTTTACAAGAAGCCATATAGTTTGCGCTTATGTATAGGGAGATAGAAAGAATGGCTTGCCTTGGTATGATAAGTTCAGTTCTCTAATAATTTCACATATCAAGTTTATATCCATCATGTCTTGCTAAACAGCTCTTATCTTTATCTTCCAATCATTACAATAGACATATGGAAGATTTTAACGACCTTGAAAGACTATACAGCCCTTGCACGGTCGGCCCTGGCTTGAACCTTATTGAGCCATATTTTTTTTTTTTTTTTTATCTTTATGAGCCATAATATTTATATTTATTTATATAGATATTAACCTTTGATGATATCTATAGAATATAAAATTCTCACTGAAGGTATCCAAAGAAGGTAACCAAAGATTTTGCGACGATGCAAATATCAAACTTTACAATATCAATAGAAATCTTTAACCAATGAATTCAAATTGCAAAAGCTATGCAATTAACACATATAATTATATTTATTAAGCTTTATGTATTTTATTTAACAATAAAATACATTAAATATAAAATTTGGAGTTTTACCAAGGGAGCTAATAATTAAATAATAATACTGTCTGCCACACAGCATTTCGGGGACGCTCCCTCTGGTATCTTTACTCCCTCTTTTATAGCTGACTATGCGGGCCTATTCTAACTATTGGGGGCATTGTGATGACCTATAGTTGTTAATTTCTGTGTCATTTAGTCTCTTGCCAATCATAATACACATTCTTTTATATATAGCGATGTCGTTATTACGACATAGTTATGTCGTTATTACGACATGATATGTCGAAATTACGACATAGCGATGTCGTTATTACGACATGTTATGTCGAAATTACGACATAGCGATGTCGTTATTACGACATGTTATGTCGAAATTACGACATAGCGATGTCGTAATAACGACATGTTATGTCGAAATTACGACATGCTATGTCGTAATTACGACATAAAATATTTTTTTTGAATGGCCCTTATCGGCTTCCGTATCTTTTAACTTTTTTATCTGGTCAAAAAAATTATTTTAGAACGAATGCATAATCCACTTTCAAAAATTGTGCAAATACATAACATATAGACAAAATAAACTTCTGCCCTGTCTTTTTCGTACTTGAAAGTTATTGGATAGTAAGAAAGCTATTTGGATTAAACCTTGTAAAATTTGCATGCATTTACGGTATTGTATTGGTAAAACTGTTCTGCTATACTGCTACTACTTTGTGAAAAACACTTGGCAACAGAAACGCATTAATCTTATTTATATTCAAATCGACGCAATTTACATAGAAATGGACGACTTCGTGCATTTTGTGTTCGCAAATAAAATATGTTCCGGACCATACGCGTATGGTCCAAATACTCTTACGGCCCGAACACATACATGATATTCTGTGCGTTATAGGTCGTCTATTCATTTTTTTTTCTTTCTTTTGTTGATGGGTTGGACGTCTTTCTGTGCGTGATTATTTGTTTTAAATACTTTGAACTTACTTGCAAATAATTTAAAACCAAGACTTGAATTAAATGTCTAAACAAATCATGATTTTTTAAACATACATCACATCCATTGAAAAGGCTAAAATTCGCCAGGTCTTTCATTTCAACTTAGTGAGTTGACTAAAGTAATATTGCAGACCATTTTCCAATTTGTATGCGGTATCCTTATTGTTTTTCTCTCGCTCAACTTCCGTGTTTGTTTTTACATGCCAAGACCTCATGGAGCTTTCATTCTATAAAGTGTGTATTTTGCTAATGGTTGAAGGCCATACGGGGGCCTATAATTTGCTAACGCCTGTTGGTCCCTGTAAAGAATTTGTATGTTTGTCTATCACACCACACATTTTTTTTTTACATGCAGTTATATCTATAATAAGAATGAGAATTGAATTATCATACAGACAACAACCCAACCAAAAAGCAAAACAAGCCCAAGACAACATGTATTCGTATCAAGGGAATTGCTATAAAAATATTTATTTCAGGTTAATAGTATAAGGCCATACTCAAGTTGTAAATAGATCTTGTCGTCAACTTTTGCAACCAGCTTCTATGTTTCTATAATGCACCGTTCATCTTTTTTTGGCCTCGACCTTTCCATTGGACAGTCAATTTTGTTTTCGACTATTTTTAAAAGATGCATTTATTTACAAAATCATACAGGACGCATTTGTTCCTCCTGTCCCAAGTGTTGGACTTAAGAGCCAAGAAAAATTGACAAATATCTGAATGAACGGATCGATTTTTGGTTTATATCAACAACAAAAAAATGATTTTTTTTGTCATCTGGAACTCTTCAGAAACAAAGCCCACATGGTTAGCATTGAATAAATAGAAGGTCACTCTTAAATGGTTTTGTTCTCTTAACCAATAAGATATTTTGTGAAATAACGCGGGTCCCCATTACTTAAAAGTTGGGTTTTTTTTTACAATTAATAAACTTTTTTTTATCATTCTTTATTGATATCAGCTCTGAACATTATCATTTTTAAAAGAAAAACTGTAGTAAGTGATGGTAAAAAATAAATTTAAGACAAATTCCTTAAATGATTTGTGAAAAGAAAGTTTCATTTTATGTATCAAAATGTGTTAACAAGTGATTATTTAAATCCCCACTTGAAGGCCTCTGATAGACTGAGTGAGCATACAATCATCGCCAACGAGAAACAAGTTATAGGTAAATTTTTCAGTATAATTACTAACAAACGTTTTACCGTCGACCACACTGTTAAGAATTAAATTATATCTGAGCGTAATCAGCGATACAGCGGTTCACGACGATTTCTGTATACAAAACCATTTGACAACGAATAAAAACGAGCTTACATGTAAAACATTCACAGACCCATCCGAGGAAAATTCAAAACGGAAAGTTTGTAATTAAAATGCAAAATCAAAAGCTCTAACACATCAAACGTATGGATATCAATTGTTGTATTACTGACTTAGTACAGACATGTTCTTAGTTGAAAAAAAGTGGATAAAACCTAGTTTTATAACTTGCTAAACATCTCATTTGTATGAAAGCTGCACAAAACACCATTATTTTGACAAAGATTTGTGATTAAAATAAAGAGATATATGGGGTACATCAGTCAACATTGTGTTATAATCTTCATTACTGTGAGAACAAACAAATATGTCAACAAAAAACACAAAAACATGAAAAAGGCATAAAAACAAAGCACATCAGCAAAAATGACAAAAAAAGTTTACAAAATTTTACCATAGCAAAACGACATTGAATAACACAATGACGGGATGTATAAGTACCAAACTACGTTACAGTTAAAGTGATATTCACAAAGACAAAAAAGAGGTGATAACAATGTCAGTATCTTGAATGTATAATTCGAAACCATCCTGTATTATTCAATACATTCGACATGTTGAAAACTCAGGAATTTGAAAGAAACAACAATGCAATGAAAAAACAGGAAAATCGACACAAACCCTTCCAAAACTTAGTTTACCTCAGAGTAAGTAGAACATATTACACGTGTGCCAATCGTTATGTCAATATTTTTTAGTAAAAGTTCGGGGATAAGCTCAGAGAGGATAAGTCTAATTAGCTGATATCACAATCAAAGAAAGAGAAGGGTTGTGAGAATGTTGTATTCGAGATTGTTCGTATGCATAATGTCTATTTCGTGGTTCTGTGAGAAAAGAAAACTTAAAGATGTAATGAAATTATATTTTTATATGAAATAAAATCAAACGGGTTAGTCAGTTTTAGAGTTGGGTCTTTTTGTAATAGTTGCTTTTGTTTCAATTAAAATCACAGTTAAAACATAGTATATGCAATGTTTTACATTTAATAAAACAGCAGTTGGTTATTAACTTAAGATTCATGCTTAATGAATTCATGAATAAATACCAAAGAGATATAAATGAATTATTATTTTAATTGGCAAAATAAAGGCCTACATTAAATAGAAATATATTAATACAAAACCCAGAATTTACTCTGTCGAAAAATGTCTGCCTTTTCTTCTTAAATCTCTAAACGCCAATGCAGGCGATAAATTGACGTCACAGACAATATTGGTCCGCTAGGCCACATGACACTTTTTCGAGAAACATAGTTTGATTTTCAGAAAATTGCAAACCTACATTATAAAGAAACTGTATAAAGATAGGTAACTCGAATAACTGAAACGTCAGCTTCACAGAGTGAAAGCAATCTATCCCATTAGACATATTTCACATTATACATAAGATGTTCTATGAAAACTAAAGTTAAATTGTTTATTTTCCATCCACCTGTTGTAGGATTTAATATGAACTGTGTATTTCCGTAATATAAACGTTTATTTTTATTTGAATTACACGTAGTTTTAACATCTACGCAATACTTAGTAATTTGAATTTAAAAACCGAGGTATATTAAACATGGTAAAATTAAAAGCTAAGGTATAATAAAAAATTGTGTACACACAGGACCAATTAGAAAATCAATCTAGGGTGTGTTTCCTCAAATCATTTTATTTAACTACTAGTATTATATCACAATATATTGAAGATTTTATATATGAATTAAAGTTAAATTGTTTACCTGCCATCATATCAGCCTTTTATAGGATTTGTTATGAAACTTGTATTCGTAATACCAACTTTCGTTTTCATTAAGATTACACAAACTTATAACAACTACGCAATAGTTTTTAATTTGCATTTAAAATCCCAGGTATATTAAACATGGTGACAGTAAACAATAACATAACATAAACAGTGTATATAAAGTGCGAATCCAGCTAGATCATTTTCACTGTTATATGCGGGTATGTCTATTGTAGAATAAAGGATCATGGGAAAACTGTATTTGTTTACGGTTTGAAAATACCAAATTAATTTATGTTAATGAAAGTTTTTACATCTTTCATTGTGATATGTCTATATTATGTACAAACAAAGCATTAAAGTTCAAATAAGTGTTGTAAAAGCAACACAATATAGCATACCGATTATTGAAAGCGATCCATTTTAACTATAGATGCGATGAATTATCACTGTTAGTGCAGTCATTTCTGATGTGGAATTTTTGAAGATGCGAGGAATTTTTATCGTAGAATTGTGTGATAAATGCACTTGAAACAAATGAAAAACGTTGTTGATGACTTTAGAATTGATGATAAATATATTTTCAAATTGAAATACAAACTCCTCATTCATTCTTTTTCAAATATATAGCTTTTCAAACTTGTAACAACAAACGCTTCTCAAAATGTCATATTATATTCTTCAAATAACGTTTTTTCTTGATTTTAATAAAAAATTTGAAAGATATTTCTGTATTGTTTTTTAAGTCAAAGATTAATATGGCGGAGTTTAAGTGCAGTCTGTGTAAAATAGAGTACATTTGAAGATGTTATCTTCCACGCAATACATACACTTGCAGACAGAGAAATATGCATCTTGAAACGCAATGGTGACAGAAAAGCTTATCAAAGATTAACTTTCCAAATTTTACCCTCAACTGCACCAATTTCCATATTCTGAAAAAGACAGTTTTTGATAGAATAAATGTTTTAGACTCGATTGTTGCTTGCATGATTTTTACTGTATAAGGTGAAACGGTATGCAACATAAATTGTCCGCAGTCATTAAAACATGAAATGTAAGGTGTGTTGGCGGACTTTTTTGTTTTCATTGTACGTGACGTAGAGCACCCTTGATACAAACAAAATGGTCCGTAATGCACAGCTCGATACCAGAAGAGGTTTAAGGGGGGACAGGGGGTTGGCCCTTTTCTGGGAAAACATTTGGTTACTTTTATATGGAATCTCTGGAGCGGGCTCCCTCTTAGGCAGTCATTGGGCCCTACTTATGAAAATTCTAGATCCGCGAGTGGATATGCAGTTCTCATTTTTTGAAATTTTCCGTGTCCCGCTATTCTTTATTTTTCGTTTTCACGACACAATCATTTGACTTTCACGTGTCACGCTTACAAAAAATCGACAATTCAGCGTCACGCTTAGACCCCAACGCGACCCACTATTCTACTCTTTTCTGACTCATATTAAGCCCATTATAAATAAATTAAAAAAGTGTGTTTTTATCCCTTTTTGTCCCGTCTCGTTTCGGTTTGAGCCATAGATAGATAAAATGTCATATGTGACAATGAGACAACTCTCCATCCGAGTCACAATTTATAATAGTTTACCGTTATACGTCAAAATACGGTCTTCAACATGGAGTCTTGGCTGACACCGAACAGCAATTTATAGAGGGCCCCAGTGTAAAACCTTTAAAACGGGAAAAACCAACGGTTCAATCTATATCAAGATGTACGTAATTAGTGGTGAAATGTCATGGAAATGGATAAAAAACAAGGATATTGAAATGGATAAAAAAACAAGGATAAAGATCCCTATACGATTTATAAGAAATTAAATGGAATACATTTGAAATAAATATTATTTCTATTGAATTTATTTAGAGTGTTTTAAACCCAAACTTTCCTCCGTAAGTTAAATTTTATCACATCCGTCTCTTAGTTTTATTATCTATTGTTTGAGCAAGTCGGCTAAATTAAGGCTTTACAGCTAATTTCCTAACTATGGTTTACTTGCTTACTTTGTTTGTATAATTGTTTATACAAACTTTGTAAATAAGATTGACATCTTTAGAGAATATGTATCGGCATAGTTTAACCTGTATTTATATAATTATTATATTTGAATTAAATTGGGTGTTATCATAATGATTGTAAAATAAAAAAATAAAAAAAGCAAGCACGCTAACTAAAGTCTTGCTTTACATGCTTAAAAAAATACGCTGCAATAGATAAAAAAAAATCATACAGTGAAAATGCTCCGCATATACAATACTAATGACTCGCTCTACAGTGAAAATGAAAGAATAGTATAATTATTCGAAAGTAAACATGACTCGCATAAAGAAAGCATCATAGTGGAATTCAGTTCAATATGAAGAAACTGAATGACAAAACCTACGTTATACAACTGTAATAATTGTGTTGAAGTGAATATTTTTTCTGCAACAACATCTTACCTGTTAGTTATAAAACACCTGCACGATCTGTTCGTGAAATGTCCTAAATATTCACCTATTTTAGTATATATTTCACAGCTTATTGGCTTTAGGCGCGAAAACACCCGTTCGCATCTCTTACTTTGTTTTATTAGTATTATGTGTTTCTTAACATATACATTTTAACTTATTTTCTTCATTTTCTTAAAAAATAAAAAAAAAGTCGTCTGTTTATTTATTATTCTACACCAGACATTTGTGGCATATACAGTGAACATGATATTTTAGGATCCGCACTTTACATACACTGATAAACAAATGTATACATACGGGGTGCATTACGTTGTAAATACTATAGTATTAATGTATGGACTTTTTCATATTGGCCCTGTAACATGCCCGAGGTGTTAATAATGGCCAAGGATGGTTGTAATGGCCCTGAGGCAACGCCGAGGGCCATTACAACTGTCCGAGGCCATTATTAATAGCAAGGGCATGTTACAGGGCCAATATGAAAAAGTCCATATATTGATACTTTTACTAACCAACTGTAAAGGCACCTTCATTCAAGAACAGTCTTCGAGTCTCGGATCCAAAATTATACAGCTATCCACAAACTACAACAGGACCAATACAGAAAAGCCAGTTTCATTTAATGGTTTTAATTCTTCGATTAAACAAAGAGTAATAAAATTACCGTGAAGAAGATACAGGAATTTCATAGCTGAACTTCAACTTGTCTTTTTGCATTCAATTTCGCATGGAATTTTGGTCAACATAGTGACTGTCAGATGTTATTTCTGATTTCTCATCCAAGTACTTAATTTTATGCTATTAAAATTCATTTCATCTAGCACAAAAAAGTAGCTGGGAAGAATAAATCAGACAGTTTAACTATTCTTAAGTCTGCATTCTGAGGATTGAACAACGAAAATGAAACAGTGGTAATAATCGAAAAAGGCTGTGAAATATTTCCGTTTCAAGTCGATACAAAACAATGTCAATGAACATCATTTAAACTTGTTTTTATGATATTAAGTTTTAAAAAAATATAATGTCACACTTATTTAAAGAAATAAACGACATTTTGATTTAATCGATGTCCCGTTTCATCTGTTCATAATGCATGACTCTGATTTAGTATTGCACGGGTGTGATTTCGTAATGCATGACTGAGATTTCGTAATGACTTGCTGTAGCAATTTCTCCGTTCATAATGACCAGAAGTCGAAATTTTCCTTTTATAAAGCATGGGCATTTCTATACATATTGTAGTAAGTTGGTTATTAAATCTAGTTTATTGTTTTTTTTTCATATTCTTATTTGATATTTGAGTTATTTAATATTTTCTAGCATAGAGAGCAGTTCATAAAAAATCATAGTTCAATAAAGATTTCAATGCATCAACACCCACATAAAAATAAAAATATATGAGATTAACATTTGCCTTTAATTAATTCTAGCTATGTTCCTTATAGATAATTTAGCAATTTCAAAATAAATAAAAAATTCGGAATCTGATATTTTTAGAACAAAAAGTTAAAATAAATGCAAATTAATTTAAAAAAAAACAATAGCATTTTGCTTTGTTAATTTTATTTTTCAAAATATGCAATCTTGCCAACACCTGAGATTTTGTTTTAAATGGTGTGCCAGCTGGTGTTCAGTTTTGTCCATTTTGTTACTTTTTTTAACTGATAGCAAAAGTGATTAGAGAAAAGAAAATCTGCAATGAAAAGTGAGGCTCACACTTGCATGGCAATGTTTATTTGAAATCACATTCACATTTATCATTTATGTATATTACCTCAAAATAATCTGCAGATAGTCTGTACGTACAGAAAAGCATCATATTTCTTATTTTTCAAACGCTTGTAAAAAAATGTGGAGACAGAAGCAGCGAAAATTTACTATTATTTCCCTTTTCAATGATATTGACTGGACACTTGGTTAATACATCAGTTATGTTGATTGTTAAAATTATTTTACACATTTTGGGTGGTAACAGACACGAACAAAGGCAGTAACAGGGAGGACAAGGTGGTTACAGTAGAGACAAAACATAATTTAGGTCACAAAAATCAATAACAAAAAACACGATTTTTAAATTCTTAAATAGGTACTAGTATACAATAAAGACAACAGTAGTATACCGCTGTTCAAAACTCATAAACCCATGGCAAAAAAGCAAAATCGGGGTTACAAACTAAAACCGAGGGAAACGCATTAAATATAGGAGGAGAACAAATGAGGGATATAAGTATTTAAACATTATACACAAACCATTTATACGTGTATCATCCCTGTTCGGGTCCAACATACAAAAGAAAACAAAAACAAATGAAAAAAGCTATGTATGAAGTAAGATTGGGTTGCCGCAAGTCGTAATCATCAGTATACATAAGATGACATGCCTTTTTGTGAACTGCCGCTTATAAGATCGTAACTACAATTCCCGTTTCCTTTCATGAATGTATCATACCGAATTAGACTATTTACCGGACTTGTTATTAGATAAGCAACACGACGTGAGCCACACGTGGAGCAGGATCTGCCTACCTTTCCGGAGCACCTGAGATTATCCCTAGTTTTTGGTGGGGGTCGTGATGTTTATTCTTTAGTTTTCTATGTTGTGTCATGTGTACTATATTTTTTTTGTTTGTCCTTTTCATTTTACGCCATGCGTTGTCATTTAACTTTCGATTTATGAGTTCGACTGTTCCTTTGGTATTTTTCGTTCCTCTTTCACAACAAAGAAGAAAACAAAAACACAGACCGAATGAGGTGTCAATGCAGTTAATCATTTTATATGATATGCAGCGTTTTGTTAGTCTTGTATGCTTTTTAATTTTAGTTCATTTACTAGTATATGTTTTTAAGTATAATATGACGCCTTTTTTCACTGAACTAGTACATCTTTTTAACTAGGGGTCAGTTGAAGCCTGGCTCCATGTACGGTTGTTGGATTTTCATGCTGTTTTGAAGACCTTTTGGTGGCGACGGCTGTTTTCATCTCTTTGTTCGGGTTGTTGTGTCTTTTTTACATATTTCTCATTTCCGTTCTGAATGATACTTTTATATTTCACTTAATCATCACAGGATTAGGGTAAATGAGGCCCTATATTTGGTCCACAAATCAAACAGTGCAATTTCATATCTGATGTTTCTTACTTTAGGACAAACATGTGCAAGACAGACATTGTCGTTTAATCAACGCAACAACAATTCGACATTCAATTATCTATCACGGTCCATTTTCTTCTTAAAAATATTGGCACCCCCTTCGATTAAAAAGTTTATTACTAAAAAACAAATCGTATATAAGGTCAGATACGCATCTAAACAAATTTAACTGTGGTCCATTATCAAACACTTAAAATGAAGAAAGGGTTAACGTAATAATGATTATTTTTAAGTATTAGAAATATACGTTTTACGTGTTTTTGAACCAATAATTTTATCCTAAAGGAACATTACTATCGATTTAAAGACAGTAGTATACAATTTTTATTTTTTTATTTTATTGGCACAAACACAATTACAATAATTGGCAAAAACACAACTACAATAATTGGCAAAGGCCCATATTACAGTGCATTACAACAATGAATACAGCATACATTTACTTGTATTTAAATATGTTATAATTAAGAAGCTAAAATCTCGTTTCTATACATCAGACATTTATATATATAAGAACTAGTCACTTTTAGGACTTTTAAAGAATTACTATTAATACAACTATTAATATTTAGCTGATTTTCACTACAACATGTAGGAAGTATATTTAATATCTTATTTTTAAAGTTAAATCTATAGTTTGAAAAAAATTCACATTTCAGTAAAAAGTGATTTTCATCTTCTACCTCACCTGATTTACATACATTACAAACTCGTTCGTCGGTGGCTAAACCTAAATATCGCCCCTTTTCAATAGCAAGATTGTGTGCACTCTATCTAATTTTAAACAGAGATGACCTTTCTTATCTATTACACAGAACATCAACATAAGAACTACGCTGCTTTGAATTATGAAATTGTTGGTAAAATTTTAGTTTTGATGAATCATGAATTTTTGAGGTTTGAAAATCCTAGATTGTTAAAAATAGAATAAAGTTTCTTTGTCCAGGGGTTATTTTTTTCAGTTGCCAGAAAAACTTTGATACATGTGTGAAAGAAGACCAAAAGATTCCAGAATGACATTTAAACTAGATAGAAAATAAACTGACAACGCCAGGACTAAAAAAAGAATATATACAAACACATAATAGTACACAAGACACAACATAGAAAACTATTTACTAAGCAAAATAAACACCCTTGCAAATTTAGGATAGTCTCATGTGCACTGGGTAGGTAAGCAGATCCTACACATATGGCTACCGTCGTGTAGCATGGTTATGTTATTACAAACCCTGTAAATACTCTAATTCGGTAGTCACATTCGCGATAATGAACGGAATTGCTGTTTCGACATAAGAACATATCCGAAATCATCTGTGAAAATCTGTGTATCTACTCTCATTAATCATCATACACATGTTAACTTGATCATGCCCTCTTAGCAATCATCATTCACATGTTTGCTTGATCATGCCCTCTCATCAATCATCATATACATGGCAACTTGATCATGCCCTCTCATCAATTATCATAAACATGCTTACTTGATCATGCCCTCTCATTAATCATCATACACATGTTTACTTGATCGTGCCCTCTCATCAATCATCAGACACATGTTTACTTGATCTTGCTCTCTTATTGATCATCATACACATGTGTACTTGATCTTGCCCTCTCATTAATCATCATACACATGTTTACCTGATCGTGCCCTCTCATCAATCATCAGACACATGTTTACTTGATCTTGCTCTCTTATTGATCATCATACACATGTGTACTTGATCTTGCCCTCTCATTAATCATCATACACATGTTTACTTGATCGTGCCCTTTTATCAATCATCATACATATGTTTACTTGATCGTGCCCTTTCATCAATCATCAGACACATGTTTACTTGATCTTGCCCTCTCATTATTCATCATACACATGTTAACTTGATCATGCCCTCTTATAAATCATCATACACATGTTTACTTGATCATGCCGTCTCATTAATCATCATACACATATTTACTTGATCATGGTCCTCAATGCTCCTCAACTTTGTATTTGTTTTTGCTTTTTAACTATTTTGATCTGAGCGTCACTGATGAGTCTTATGTAGACGAAACGCGCGTCTGGCGTATAAAATTATAATCCTGGTACTTTTGATAACTATTTACACCACTGTGTCGATGCCACTGCTGGTGGACGTTTCGTCCCCGAGGGTATCACCAACCTAGTAGTCAGCACTTCGGTGTTGACATGAATATCAATTATATGGTCATTTTTATAAATTTTCTGTTTACAAAACTTTGAATTTTTCGAAAAACTAAGGATTTTCTTACCCCAGGAGTAGATTACCTTAGCCGTATTTGGCACAACCTTTTTGGAATTGTTGGTCCTCAATGCTCCTCAACTTTGTATTTGTTTTGGCTTTTTAACTATTTTGATCTGAGCGTCACTGATGAGTCTTATGTAGACGAAACGCGCGTCTGGCGTATAAAATTATAATCCTGGTACTTTTGATAACTATTTCCACTTGATTGACTGATTTGTTGTTGATAAACTTACATAAATGCCCGATTTCTGAAGGGGAACGCAAACTGCTGCAGTTCCTAGTTTAATCTACGTAAACACAATAAACAGTTAGAAAATAGAAATGACAATCGCAAACAAAACATGTCACACATTCGTTATCATATGTGGTGTATAGGTCATTCAAAGAAAACGATTTTTAATTTGAACTGGAGTTCTATATCATGACCTGCGCAATAAAACATTAATATATATACATATGTTCACTTTTACTCATACAAAGATCAGACCACGATGTGTTCATTAATATGACTATCAGTCTCAAGTCTATATACTAAATTGTTCTTTTCAATATATTAAAAAAATTATAATGTGTGTATACTGTTTTATATGAATTATTCTATTTGCGGATTACCAAACATGTTTTACTTATAAGGTATGTATTACAAAATGAGTGTTATCAAATTTATTCACAACATCTGCATGCAGTTATACAACTCATTCGTTCCGTTTTGTTCAATATGTTATTACATAAAATTCAATTATTAATATATTGTAAAAACATGTACGTCCTGTTGGATAGTTTCATCGGCTAATCAAAATAATTATATGCGATCAATATTATTTTTTCAATTTAATTTTGAGACGACCCCTCATTTCTCAACGGTTCTTTTTGTTCTCAACTGTAGGTGTAGACCATTGTTGAAAAGGTTAGATAAAAGTTATTTGTCGTTTTCTTATCAAGGCCGGTATCGACAGGAAGTATTACATATTTGTTTTTCGTAGGCTTAAATTTTGTGAACTGTTAATAAGTAGCTTGGGAAATTGTAATTGTTATCTTTGTCAAATTTCTTTTCAATGTGTTCATATGTTCTACGACAATTGTTTAAATGTAAACTTCCTCAATAAGAAACTTGAATTATATGAAAAAATGCATATGTTACTATTTGTTGTGTAATGTTTTGCATGACTCGTTATATTTGGTTTAAATACAACTTTAAACTTTTGAAATAACATTATTATTTTTATATTCTTTTGCAAAATGTTGTTTTATCAGTCATTGTTTATTTGTATTATTGTTGTCAGTTCTGATGTGTTACCAAATCATTGTTATATTTCATTAACTAATAAGGAAGTAAGATGTGACTGCCGCTCAATGAATTTAACACATATACCAACAGATTGTCCATCTAATAAAACAAATTTATATTTGTCTATTAATAATCTGGACATTATATCAAGGAAAGCTTTTACTAAATATCCACAGCTTAGGTATCTGGTTTAAGTGATGGTCATGTGACATCAATCGACCAATCAGCAATTTAACACAAATTAAAACGAACTGAGTTTATTCAATAATCCAATGAAAACTTTCGTAGGGAATGTATTTGCACCATTAAATAAACATCAAGTACTGCATATATCACATGACTTACTGTCAACGTATCCAAGAGAGCCGTTGTCAGATGTTTTACATTTAACAAAAGTGTTTACTTATGGTGGACCGTCAAATGGATCATTTGAGGAGATATTTTCTGCCATGAAGAGTCTGACGTATTTACATAGAGAAATTCAAATCCATGTTCTGTGTGACTGTATGTTTCATGTCTTTGATAAAACGCAATTCAAATATCTAGAGATAAAAGTTAAATTAATGACAATAGAAAAAGATACTTTTACACCATTACGATTTCTGTCTAGTCTTGTTATTCCAAATGCAAGTTTCCTTAAAATGTCAAATATTTTACCAGTTTTGCACGTGTTTGAAAATCGACAAATGGAAGAACTGAATTTAAGGTAGATTCATGGTATACCGCCATCTTGGATTGTACAATCACAGTACAAAATCGGTATAGTTATTAGCCTTAATCTGCAAATTTGGAGACAGATTTGCAATTCAATGGTTAGAATGTTTTTTTCTATTTAAAGAAAACTTGTTAATTAGTTGTATTATACAAATTATTTTAACAAATATACATTTTTTGGGTTTAAAAATCATTTTTTTTCAAATGAGCCATTTAAGGGGAGATAACTCTTTTAGTACAAAATTTATACTGGGCTAATCGGGAATTTTTTTATTTTTTTTGTACCAAGAAAACAAGTTCGGTGACACCATGTTTTATTTTTATTTTCTTAAAACATATTATGAAACCTTTCTTCTCACAATTTATTTCAAAATTCTATCTCATGCACCCTTATGTGTTTTTTCATGAACAAACTAACCAAATTTTGGCAATTTTCAACGACTCATAGCTTATAAAATAGCACGGTGACCCATACTTTTTATTAAATTTTTGAAAAGAGCATAGTAAATTCTTCACTTTGGCAAATTATAAAAAAAATCTGTCTCAAAAATTATATACTTGTGATCTACCTTAAACAATAATTTTAGAGTACATGGTAAATTCGTTATAACAACTGATTTATTTACATATATCGGTAACATTTGTGTAAGGAAATTATCATTGACCTTCAATGGCATAAGAATGATAAATGCCGACGCAGTTTAGAAGATGAAATACAAACACTGTCTAGAGAGTCTAAACTTAAGTAACAATGACTTTGATTTTCACCAGCTGTTAAAAATATGTTTTTTTAATTTGTTTACACATCTGAGGACATTAGATATGTCGGATAACAACAATCAATTAAGTCAAAATAAAGTTAAGAAAGATTGGATTAAACATACACGTGATAATAATGATCGATCTGATAATAAATCCTTTAAAATCATTCCCTCATATTATCCTCCAGATATTGTACTATGGTTTCCTTCGACACTTGAAATCTTGAACATATCTTGTATCAACATAGTAGGGAACCAAATCAACAGCTTTACATTGAAAGGAATAAAAAAAACATGCAAATAATTGATTCAGCATACTCTTCATTGTTTGACTGCAATTACACAATAAATGGACTTTAGAACGTGTTTATACTTAATGGTTCACATTTCAAATGCGGACTTTTAAACCACAACCTTCTACAATCTGCTGTCAATTTAAATCAGTAGCTAATGCAAAGCTCTTCACTGAGTATTGGCCTAAACGATGATCACCACAGTCAATTCCTCCAAGGACTCAAACGTTTACAGTATATAGATTTTTGAAGAAATGCATTTGAAGACCGATTCAGAATTTCAACATTTAAAAGTCAACTTGATAGTTTGCAATCTTTGATACTTGAAGGAAATTTATTCACAAGTATTCCATTATGTCTGGAAGACTTTAACATATAACGTTTTCTAAATATTAGAAACAACAAGATAGCCTACTTGACAACCTGTATGCACTTGTGCTTCATTAGATTTTGTAGAATGGTTATTTACTACTAAAGTAACACTTGCAGCAATGGTTGTTATTCGTGTGTCGGAACCGATGGAAATATTACAACAACAAATACAATTTACAATGACATACGAATTGTGAGAATAAGATGTATAACAACAGTTTGGTTATTTTTTTCTGCAACGTTATTCTGTATGCTTCTTTTGTTTATTCTAATTGGATATCGTTACAAACTGCACCTACAATACTTTTGTCTATTCATCGGAATGGCCAATCCACTTTTCCGGAGGTCAAAAGGAGAGACACTTGAATATGATGCATATGTAGCTTATTGCGATGGCGACTATACATGGGTTAATGGACCTTTGCGCATATTTCTTGAAGAGAGACGAAATTGTAAATTTCTATTAGATAGAGGTCATGTTCTTGCTGGATAACATAGACTTTTTGCTTTATACCATGCCATTCCAAAATGCAAAAAGACAGTCTTAGTAATTTCAAAAGAGTTTGTTAACAATGATTGGGCATACTATGAAGCTACTGTTGGAATTGAACATTTACTAGGATTACAAGCAAAAATAATTGTAATAAACCTAGAAAATATAACCAAAACAGAAATACCGCTATGTGTTCTTCAAATGATGTCATTGGACGCCAGCGACCACATTCGTATAACACACACATTAAATGAAAATAACATTTTCTGGAAATGTTTAGGTCAAGCAATAAAACGTTAATGAAAGACAGTGTGGTTATGGCTCTTTTCAATTGATGCTATTCAACAATATTTTTCATTGCACTCATGCTTTGTCAGTGTACAGCATATGTAAATAAAGTAGACATTTTCTATGTTGTGATGTTATGCTATTGTTTCAGAAAAAGGGAGAAGGTTTGGATCCATTAAAACGTTTAAAACCCGCTGCAAATGTTTGCACCTGTCCTAAGTCAGGAATCTGATGTACAGTAGTTGTCGTTTGTTTATGTTATATATACGTGTTTCTCGTTTCTCGTTTTGTTTATATAGATTAGACCGTTGGTTTTCCCGTTTGAATAGTTTTACACTAGTAATTTTGGGGCCCTTTATAGCTTGTTGTTCGGTGTGAGCCAAGGCTCCGTGTTGAAGGCCGTACTTTAACCTATAATGGTTTACTTTTTAAATTGTTATTTGGATGGAGAGTTGTCTCATTGGCACTAACACCACATCTTCCTATATCTATTAAAAACCTGTACGGTGGTACTGAAGATACGATGACAACTATATTTGTCAAAGGAACAAAAGAAACCTTTGATATTAAAATACGGCTAGATGGGCTTGAAGGTATGAGCAACAACTTTCCCATAACAAAAATGTACTACTAAAATTTGCTTTACCAAGATGATTTTATGTTTAAACGGGAAGAAAACAAAGAATATTTTCGTCTTCATTAGACTCATCATTGTCGGTAAATCGCTTATATATACTTTGACTAAAAACGTTGCTTGAAACGACATAGGGCGTCTCATTGGGGGGTCCGATCCCGGATCCCGCTTACTGTTTTGTCAGATTCCTGTATCCCGCTTACACTATGTACGTAAGCAATTCTCATTTTTTTGTCATTTCCCAGGTCCCGCAAGACTCCATTTCCCATTTTCACGCCACAATAATTTGACTTTCACGTGTCACGCTTACAAAAAATCGGCAATCCCGCGTCACGCTTAGACCCCAATGAGACCCACGACATATTTTGGTCAATATACGTGAATTTGATTATCTTGTAACGTGACATCACACGTAACTTTCTTTGCAAATGTATCGAGACTATGTTAACCTGCTTATTAAAATGTAACACAAAAGTAAACCTTGAATAAACTGACTATTTATGCAAAGACTAATTCCTTGATCTTATCTCATGTTTTATTTTTTTGGAATTTGGCGTCTATGATGCAGGTAGTTCCAGACAAGTGCTTCAGACACAACCTATTTTTGAAGTTTTCCTTTCATTCATATAAATTCTATATAACTAGTTACAACAGTTATCAAGGGTACCAGGATTACAATGTAATACGCCATACGCGCTTTTCGTCTTCATTAGACTCATCAGTGACGCTCAGATCAAAATAGTTTTATAGCCAATTAAGCACAAAGTTGAAGAGCATTGCGGACCCAAAATTCCAAAATACGGCAAAGGTAATATATTCCTGGGATAATAAAGTCCTTAGATTTTTTTGTTACAGGAAATTTATAAATATATACAAATAATTGTATTTAGATGAAAAAATACTATTTCACATAATTTTGTCAAACAGACATGCTTGATTGTATGCTTATTATGTATATGATACAAACCATATCTGCTTTTTTTAAAGATTTAATAATTTTTACATTTGAAAAAGAAGTAGCTATATTGCATTCAATACAAGGTCAGAAATTTATGTGAATTAAAGCGATATTCTTTGTTTTCTTCCCGTTTAAATACCACTTTCGTATAGCAATATTCAGATAAAATATCTTACTCATTAAACATTACCTTATTCATCAGGTAAACACGTACGAACTATTTGAAGTAAATGTTAAAATGAATGACACCTTTTCAATACACACATAATTTGAATTTTTTCCGTTTTAACTGCTCCTCTTTTCCTCCTTTATGTATTACAAAAGTAAATGTGAATTAACTTATTCTAACAGTTTAATTGTTTTGTGCAGTGTGATAAATACAAATGTGCAACGCGAATATTATTTTGTGTATTTAAATTAATGATCTTCCATAACCAAAGGATGTTATTTTATAGTTATTGATACTGTCTAAAATTGTATTATATGCTTTAGAAGAATAAAAAAACTTACGGTCTATTGTAGAACATCACAAAAAGTCTTTCTATTTATATAGGCACTTCACGTTCTGCGGACTCGCTCGCTAAAAATTGTTGGAAACATTAACATCAAGTTTCGTTATTGAATAGTTGTCAAAGGTACAAGGATTATAAAAAGTAAAATCACAAAAATACTGAACTCAGAGGAAAATCAATTAAGAAAGTCCATAATACATGGCAAAATCAAATAACAAAACGAATCAAAAACGATTGGACAAGAACTGTCATATTCCAGACTTGGTACAGGCATTTTCAAATGTAGAAAATGGTGAATTAGTACGCCAGATGCGCGTTTCCTCTACATAAGACTCATCAGTGGCACTCATATCAAAATATTTATAAAGCCAAACAAAAACAAAGTTGAAGAGCATTGAGGATCAAAAATTCCAAAAAGTGGTGCCATATACGGACTAGGTAATCAATACCTGGGATAAGAATATCCTTAGTTTTTCGTAAAATTTAATGTTTTGTAAACAGGAAATTTATAAAAAATGACCACATTATTGATATTCAGGTCAACACCGAAATGTTGACTACTGGGCTAAAAACTTACGCAAGTATTGCTGCATTTAAGATGAGTCAACCACTTACTATTTCAAATGTCCTTCTTCGGACTCCAACTCACAGGCTTTTAGTAATTTCAATAGTCGAGGATGAAAAATTATTCATTAACTTCTTTTCACCTTTAAGTTTTGTTAGGTAATAAATGTATATCATTCCTGAAAAAATGTGTTGCATTTCGAATTCGCTTGCTCTCATCAATAAATGTGATAAATTGTCAAAAGAACAAAATATTATCATGGATGGCTTTAGTACAATATATATGACGAACATGAAAATAGTGGACCTTACTTTCTTTTTTTATCGAAAAAGTAGTATGATTGCCAAAAACTTATTAAGGAGACTCGAGGGTACAACAAATTCAGAAACAATTTTAACATTATTGTTTTCATTAAAAAAAATATTTATTACACTTTTAGTTGTAACTTTATAACATAATACTAAAATCAACCAAAAAGATCGATTCGGTTTGGCTCTAGATTGCTTTTAAGATATTTTTATCATTGAAAAAAGCATTAAAGGATTTGCCTTTGGTGCAAACATGCCATTTGTTTACATTAAAATTGAAATATCTTTTTTAACTCATCGGTGATATATATATATTTTTTATTTTTTTAAATAAGCTGTACTTAAACTAAACAATTGTAAACTTTTAACGATTTCTGTAATTGAGTTTTTTTTTTATTTCGCTCTTAGTTCATGCATGCTTTTTTCGAAGGCAGATTATGTGCTTAAATGAACGGTGACCCCACTACTTTATTTTATTTTTCTACTATAATTATATGATAAAGTTCATAATTGGAAAAATAGTAAAAAACATGAATTTATACCGACAAGCCCCGTTTAGACCGTGAACGACCAAATACAAGTTAGGAACAGAAGATGCACGTATACTCATTAGCAAGAAGCAAATCAACAAAATAACACCCAGTGCAGATCTAACAGAACTCGCAGTTACTGACAGCTAGTTCATAGACAATAACATGTTTATGTCATTAATATCCATTAACAATCACTTAAATAGCATCATTCGTCATAGATCTCATTAATACCAGACGAATTTTTGAGGAATAGAATATATCAGGGTTTTTCATCTATCTTGCATGTTTATTTCTTTCTTTATATTTCTCATTATAATGTTGATAATATAAGACAATATCAGGCCTCTCATGAAGGTCTACAACTGGTTACAGAAGAAAGATTTAAGTAATACAGCAAATGCCTACACTTTGATGGGAATTTCTTACTTTGTTTCATGTTGAATGCTCGTTAACGTTTTTCAAAGCCCTCGAAACTTCCCCTATTGGCCCATCGCACTTAAGCGTGATATACTGTCCTACAGTACTTAAGCAACCAAACAACCATCGAATTTTAGCGTGAGACAACGCCATACTTGAGCGTAGACCATTGCACTTTACCGTAGCCATCGCGCTTTAGAGTCCTTCATATACTTGTATAATATGTATTGCTGTAACTTATGTAATCTGTTGATGTATAGGGTAGCTTAATTTTGGAACATTAAATCTTAAAATACCACATAACAGATAGTCATTTTATGTTAAAAAAAATGTGTATTTTATTCTTTATTGAAAATTGTATCATTGATGTACAAATGTATACTCCTTAAACTACAATTACTCAATCTTTTGTAAGCAAACTATTTAAAAAATCTACATATACATGTTATACATTACAGTAAAAATATAGAAAAGCGGGTCTTGGCCTTTTATGGTTTACTTTTAAATCAAAAGATGAAACCAACACGTTTAATAAGTTAATGCGTTCGAAGCGCTTTTCTTGATTTACCTTTATCAGGAACGCTCAAAGCCAAATATTTGCCTTCCCATCCCTTTACACAAAACAATGCAGTTTCATTATAAATTCAAGTATAAAAACAGTAATGGCTATTTAGAATATTGCTTCAAATAATCCAAATGATATGTGGATTGTTATTTAAAGTACGTGCTCTTGGATCTAATAAAAAGACACAGCCGTTACAGTTTTAAATAGAAGAAGTTTTATTTATTTATGCATTTAAAGTGTGTCACTCCTTCTTATCTTTATTTCGATTTATTCGAATTCTTTTACCTGTTAAGATAAGTTATTTTATACGAAATAGATTTGGGTATATTGAAGTGGTATTTAAAATGAAAGAAAACCGTTATCGTTTAAATGCACATAAACTTTACTATTGCATGCAACGTTGTCACATCCTGTTAGAATATTTAATTTATATTGAACACAATACACATGGGTTGCATGCGTCACGGTACAAGGAAATTATATCAAAAACATATTTTACAAAATAGTTTCACATTTTTTAATGACAGTCACGTGATGTTTGTTTATTTTTTAACGTTGGGTACTTCAATATTGGTGATTGATGCGTTGAATTATGGTACTTCCTATTTTCCTTTTTCGTTGGGTACTTGAATGTTGGTGATTGATGCGTTGAATTGTGGTACTTCTTCTTTTCCCTTTTTGTTAGGTACTTGGATTTTGGTGATTGATGCATTGAATTTTGGTACTTCCTCTTTTCCTTTTTCGTTGGGTACTTTGATGTTGGTGATTGATGCATTGAATTTTGGTACTTCCTCTTTCCTTTTTCGTGACTTGATAAATAATAGTTATACTTCCAAATAAATGTAAAATTTAACTCAAAATGATTTAAAAAATATTCGACATTTGTTTTTCTTAGGGGTTGGTGTTTTCCAGAGGTGAGGTGAAAGTATGACCATTTTAGTCATAGGGTCCACATGAACCTTAAACAAAATGTAATATATTAATGTCTTTCTCTTATTCTTTTCTAAAACAAAGCTCAATCATTTAGATATCCCAGAATATTCAATGGAATAAGTTTAAATTTGAAAATTGTTTTGTATTATAATTTTATCATTTATAAATGACAAAGTTGTTATCACTACCGTTCCATGGCTTTATCCAAACATTTCCAGAAAATGTTATTTTCATTAAATGTGTCTGTTTTACGAATGTGGTCATTGGCATCCAATGCCATCATTTGAAGAACACATTGCGGTATTTCTGTTTTTGTTATATTTTCCAGGTTTATAACAATTATTCTTGCTTGTAATCCTAGAAAATGTTCAATTCCGACAGTAGCTTCATAGTATGCCCAATCATTGTTAACAAACTCTTTTGAAATCACTAAGATTATCTTTTTGCATTTTGGAATTGAATTGTTTAAAGCAAAAAGTCTATGTTCTCCAGCAAGGACATCTCCTCTATCTAACAAAAGAAGTTTGTAATTCCGTCTCTCTTCGAGAAATAAGCGCAAAGGTCCATATACCCATTTATAGTCTCCATCGCAATAAGCTACATATGCATCATATTCAAGTGATTCTTCTTTTGACTTCCGGAAAAGTGGATTTGCCATTCCGATAAATAAACAAAAGTATTGTAGGTGCAATTTGTAACGATATCCAATTAGAATGAATAAAAGAAGAACACTGAATAAAGTTGCAGAAAAAATTAACCATACTGTAGTAATACATCTTATTCTCAAAATTCGCAAGTGATTGTAGACGATATTTGTTGTTGTAATATTTCCATCGTTTCCGACGCACGAATAACTACCATTGCTGTCAAGTTTTATTTTTGTAGTAAATAGCCATTCAACAAAATCTAATGAAGCACAAGTACAAACAAGGGGGTTTCCCTCTAATAAGACTGTCATTGTTTCATTTGATTTTTCAAATAGCACTTCAATCGCGTCAGTTTCTTCAGTTGTCAAATACGCTATTTTGTTGTTTCTGATGTTTAGGAAACTAAGACGGTTCAAGTCTTCTAGATTCAAGGGAATACTTGTGAAAAAATTTCCTTCAAGTATCAAACATTGTAAACTGTCAAATTGACTTTTAAATGTTGAAGTTCTGAACTGGTCTTCGAATGCATTTCTTGAAAAGTCTATATACTGCAAATGTTTGAGTCCTTCGAGGAATTTACCTTGGTAATCCTCTTTAAAACCAACACTTAGTGAAGAACTTTGCATTATTAACTGTTCCAAATTGACGGCAGATTGCAGAAGGTTGTGATTTAAAAGTTCGCATTTGAAATGTGAAACATTAAGTATTACCACGTTCTGAAGTCCATTGAATGTGTAATTGCAGTCTGCAAGTGATGTGTACGTCAAATCTATTATTTTTAAATGTGGGATACCCTTGAAAGTTATACTGTTTATGATGCCAAAACCATGGGCAATTAAAAAGGAGGCGTTAAAGAATTCGAGAGAAGAAGGAAGTCTTATTGCGTAATCTTTTGGCGTGTCAATTTTAAGACCATGGTATCTCGTTCGTCTAGAACTGTCACTCTTTTGTTTTTGAATATTTTGAATAAAGTTACCAGTAATTGAAGATATGTCTATTCTCTTGATATTGATAAAGTAATTGAAATATAGAAAGATATATTCCTGGTGAAAATCAAATTTATTGTCACTTAAATTTAAATTCTCAAGACAGTTTCTATATTTCATTTTCTGGAAGGCGGATGCATCTATAAGCCTGATACCGTTGTCTCTTAAAGATAATCGTTTTACGCATATGTTACCGATATATGCAAATAGATCAGCCGAAATAACGTATTCACCATAACTTTTGAAATTATTGCTCAAATCCAATTCATCCATCTGTCGATTTTCAAACACGTGTAAAGCTTGTAATGTATTTGATAATTTCGAGAATCTTTGACCACGCGTAATAAGACTAGAAAGTACTTCTAACGGTGCGAAAGTATCGATTTCTATTTCCCGTATACTGCCATTGATACTTAGATAATTTAATGGAATCCTTTTAAATGTATCAAATGTATAGTTATGTATAACATAACCTTCATAATTGCAATGGAAATAATGAAGATTTATCATGGCAGAAAATATCTCCGCGAATGATGCATTTGACGGTCCACCATAAGTAAACACCTTTGTTAAATTCAAAACATCGGACCAAGACTCTCTTGGATACGTTGACAGTAAGTCGTGTGATATATGAAGTACTTGAAGTTCATCTAGTGGTGCAAATATATTCCCTCGAAACGTTTTCATTGGATTATCGAATAAATTCAGTTCGGTTAAATGTGTCAATTTGTCAAAAGCTGATTTGTCTATTGCACTTATATTACAGCTGCTCATATCCAGATATCTTAGCTGTGTATATCTAGTAAATATTTCCTTACCTAGACTATTAAGGGTATTTTTCATCAGAAGCAAATCAGTTGTGTTTCTTGGACATTCTGCCGGTATGAATGTTACATTCCTTGAACTACAATCACATCGTATTTCATTCACACGTATTTTAATATCACAATGTCTTGAATAAACAAACGAAAGAATACAGTTAACACAAAGAAAGAATAAACGTTGTAGTATCATCATTTTTAAATCAACAGTAAATCGTTAACATTTTATATCCCTATTTTTGAGTACATAACCACAAAATTAAGCGCTCCTATCATTAAACATTATAACATTTAATACAGATTTCCAAAACGGATCCAACCAAGCGAAAATCAGCATAATTAAATATATAATGTTAAAAACATGAAGTTTGTTGTTGATATGTTACTAAGGTGATAATTGTTTGGCGGAAGATACACAGGAAGTACGGACGATTACATGAAATAGATATTCCAACTACCTGATACATCCTCATTTTATTGTCGGTTTATCTAACATTTTTTAAAAGTAATTAATATACCATAAAACGGATTGTAATCAAATCACGTGACACGATTTTTAAAGATTCACTCACACGGTGCAACACCCTACTACCTGACACACTTAAATTTATTATAACGTCAATTTCTTTAACAGTTTGAAAATATATACAACATTAAAATATCAAATATTTGTGTATAAACCTAAACGTCAAGAAAATTAAGAAATCGGTTTTTGAAATGGAATCTAAAGACAGAAAGAGGCTACCGAAACATTATCTGCCTCTTTCTGTTTTTAAAATGTGTGTTTGAAAAAATATCAATTATAAAAAAAAGACACAAAAGACGAGACAATTCTTCAAAGATCTTTTATATCAGAAATAAACTGAAACCATTTAATCTATCATAACACATGTATAGAAATATGTTTAATATTTGTCACGTCAAGGCCTTTATACCACATCTTCCTTTTTAATTTCTTAAGTCGAAAATCAACTGACAACGACATGGCTAAACAAGAAAAACAAATATACAACAACAGTACACAAAACCCAACATATATAACCAAAGACTAACCAACACAAACCTCATATTTATCTGGTGCTTATCTAAGGGGCTCCTAAAGGGTCTGCAAATCTTGCTCCATATGTTGCTCGTATTCTATTTATCACATCAATACAAATCTGGTGATTATTTTAATTGGATATGTCACGTTGTGAACATATCCGTGTATCTGCAGTACAAACCCGGAGAAGATATTTGAATTTTTGTGTCATTGTGTTAAAGGATTCAGATTCAGATTCAATAGTTTATTAAAGTCTCACCACTTGAATAACATTATGCATTCCAATATACATATAAAACATTGCGTATAACACGAAATATTGGATAACATATATAAAACATATTGTATATTAAAACTAACAGTAAAATATTATTAGCTCCTAATAATACTAAAACATATACAAGTGCCATTCTATTAAGAATTATGAGAGACCAATACTGAAGGATTAATTATATACAACGTTTTACACAATTTTAAAACTATATATATCTAAAATTTAAAATACATCATCAACTCTATACAAATAAAAAATTTGTTCTTCTACATAAAATATTAAAGCAGGTTTTAGCAACTACCTGACATAGTTCTTCATTACTGAATAAAAATATAAATTTTTCGTCAAAAGACAAGTTATAAAATTGATCGTTATGTTTCACTGCTTCATTATACAATATATTTCGAAGGTCTGCATATAAAGGACATAACGTAATAACATGTTTCTCATCTTCAATTTCCTTATTACACATAAAACAACATCTTTCATTTATTGGCTTTTTCTCATATCGGCCTGTTTCTATTTTAAGTTGCGCAACGCCACATCTAAATTTTGCATAAGCACTTCTAAATTTTATAGACATTTTTTGCTTTAAATATAACTCTGTGCAATATTGTGACTTGTATAGCTTATAAGTACGAAGCTTGTTACCGGTACTCTGTGACAAAATTTTCGTTTGCCATTCTACAATATATTTATTAAATAAAACATTTTCAATTTGTAGAACAATATTCTTATGCAGCACATTATCAATTGTAGTATACAAATCAAAGTTACAATCTTTTTCATGACTCTATTACACCAGTTTTTCTTATTATTTACAGCATTTTTATGTGACCATTTGAAAACTTTATAATTCATTCTGTCATTAGTCATAGAACTACATCTTGCCCAATGCCTGAAGACACATGTCCATTGTTTTACACTAAGAGGTCTCCAGCCCATGTCCCCGTTAATTGCATCATTTGGCGTATACTTGCCAACACCCATAAAAAACCTGATAGCTCTGTTCTGGACAGCGTTGACACAAGAAAAAGAACGAGTGCCCGAAATGGATGCACCGTTGCTTATTACTGGCCAGACCAGAGTATCAAATAATTTTGTAAAGGTACTGTGCTGGAAACCACCATGTGCTTTATATTTAACAATCAATAAACTTAGAGCTCGACTTGCAGACCTTGACACAGCTTTAGCCATCTCGTTATAATCGAGATATTCTGTTAACAGTAGACCCAAATATTGGTAACAAGATACTATTTGTACTATATCATTATTTAACAAAAAACATTTAGATGTTTGTTGAACCGAAGGGTTCCTAAAATGAACAACTTTAGTTTTATCTAAGTTCACATTCATGCAATTGGTAACACAACAATTACTTAATACATCTAATAGAGTTTGTAAATTATTTTCATTTTCAGCAATAAATACAATGTCATCAGCATATAAAAGTATACCAACTTTTTCACCATCAATGTCTACACCAATGTCTAGTGCTTTTATTACATCAATTAAACTATTAATAAAAATGTTGAACATAATAGGTGATAATACACATCCTTGTTTTAAACCTGAATTAACGCTAAACCAGTCTGTCATATTGCCATTAAGTTTAATACAACATTCTACATGTGAATATATAGCTTTCAATGTACATAAAAAATGTGTACTTATTCCTAAATCATCTAAAGGATTAACTTTGGTTTCATTTTCTGTTTTTGAACTGTTTATATAATATCTTGATCTTAATCTATAAATTGTTAAAGAGTCTACTCAAATTACAATAAGCTTTCTAATTAAGTATAAGATAAACGTACACATATTAAACGTCAAGTAAACAACAATAACTAACACGACTAACTTAAACCTGGTTGCGTAAGGACATTAGCACTAAACACACCTGTAATCTGTAATAATGATAACTCCTTCTTGCATAAATGTGAGTATTACTACTGTTTCAATAAGTGAGTCTATGAAAATGGGCAAAACAAATAATTTGACAATGCTAACTTATTCTAATCTGATACAAAATGGTCAACTCATTGTTAGTAATGTAACGAAAGACATTGCTCGAAGCCATATGGGATATTTGAATTTAATCGAAATTATGTTTGTCGATATATTAATGACTCCTTATGAGGATAATAGCAAAACATAATAAATTAACTAGTTTGAAAGATCAGAGAATTTATATAAAAAGGTGTTTGCTAAATCTTCTTCTTTTTTTATATAAAATTCAAATAACGATTCTTCATTGAACGTTTAATGTTTAATATTAGGTCTAATCCTGGCAAATCTAGTATACAGAATGTTTATTTATTTAACTAGCATATATATCTTAAACGGGCACTGGCTATCAAGTTAATGTTCACCGATTAGACTCAAATTCTCATATTTTGTACTAAAACGTATAGTCAAATTATCAAAAAAGTCTCAAAGAAATAATGTCCAAGGCATGTGCTAGATAGTATGTGTGAACGTTTCTTGTGTATTTTATTCTGGACTCCGTTTAATTAACTATAGAGTTGAACTCCGAGGAGGAGTGACAGCTATCATATATAAAGCGAAATAAACATAAAATATTATATAAAAATAGAATAGCTAATATTTTTTCTAGGTGTTTTTGTAAGCGATAAATTTGTCCTTGTAAAATATGTCCGGGCGGACCTATATTCCTAGTATAAAATGTCCATGGTTACAAATTTTACTAGTAAATATAGTCTGATGTTAGTAATTTTTGTCCTCGGACTAATTTACCTAGGAATTTAAGTCCATGTCATTAATAATCCTAGGTAAAAATGTCCATGTTAAATCTGAAACATATAATTCATTTACATAATTAAACATTTTTTTAAGAGCTGTGTATTAATATTTTTGATAAAATGTAAGTAACCAGACTAACTTTCCTAGGAAATCATGTCCGTGGTACATGTATTAATATTAATAGGGAAAAACGTCCATGTTTTTTATGATTTAAATTAAAGGTTATTTTTAACCAAACTAACTTTTTCAAGTACCTTTCATGTATTTTGATTTTGTTAAAGAGTTATGTAATAATATATGAAAAAAATATGTTCCCAGACAAATTTTACTAGGAAATCATGTCCATGCTATAATTATTCCTAGATAAAAACATCCATATCTTTAATTTCAAAGGTTTATTTACATAAATGGTTTTAATATTGTTTTAGAGTTATGTATTAATATTTTTAAGTTATGTCCCCAGACTAATTTTCCTAGGAAATCATGACTATGTCATTATTATTCCTAGATAAAGACACCCATATTAATTATTTTTAAAGGTTAATTAACATGGCTTGTGTTGTTTTAATATTGTTTTAGAATTGTGTATTGATAATATAAAAAAAATAAAAAATTCCCCAGACAAATATTTCTAGGAAATCATGTCCATGTTCTTATTATTCCTAGATAGAAACGTCCATGTTTGTTATTTTTAAGCGTTGTTTTAATATTGTTACAGAGTTATGCATTTAGATTTAAAATAAAATATTTCCTGAGACTAATTTTCCTAGGGAATTTGGTCCACTTTCTTTATGTTAATTGTAAATTATTATCAACACTTTCAATTCTTAATTAAGATGGGGTTGTTTATTCAATAGTTTTCATCATATTATAAAAAAAGAAGATGTGGTAAAATTGTTTCTAGTAGAGATTTTTGTTTTTAAGTTGTATTTAGTCATAGTCAATCTATTGCATTGTATTTATCAATTCATCAGGTAAAAAGTGTTCATTTTATTTTGCTTCCAGAATTTAATTTGGTAACAGACATTTTTTTCTAGGTAAATAAGTCCATGATCATAATTTTACTAGAAAAACATGTATTAGGACAAATTTTCCTAGGAAAATAAATGCCAGACTTATTTTACTAGCTATGGACTTATTTTCCTAGGAGAATTTGTCCTAGGACTTTTATTCCTAGTAAAACTATGGCCATGGACTTGATTACCTAGGGAAAAATGTCCGGCGGACAAATTTTCCTACTGGACCAAATTTACTGTTACATTTTTACTTTCATAATAAAAACATTTGTTTATCATCATTTGTACCTAGGCTATTGAATATTCTAAATTTAAACTTATAAATCTATCGCTAATGGTTTTGTTTTGTTTTGTATTCCGTTTTTTTATAATTTTGTTTGTTTTGCTTGTTTAAATTTGTATTGCAACGTTACAGACTGTAAATATGTAATGACAATAACGGAATGCTGACCACCGCTTGGTATCGAAAATTGATTCTTTAGCGGTCGGTTTCTTCGATATTACTATTAGCCGAATGACAGCCATGAAAAAAGTTCATTTACAAGTAGAGTATATTCCAATAAAAACAAGTAGATACAAAAAACTCATAAATACACATTTTATTACTTGATTATTCATTAATATAATTACAGTACTGCTGTTTTTAAATAATTTGTCAATTTGTCGTATTCATTAAAATAAATTCAGAATATTCAGGAAACAATAACCATGCAACACAGGGTTCATCTTTCTCCGAAAATTACTTCACAGTATCGTGGTAGTTCACAAGAAGAACGAATTTGTATTGATAAACACAATAAACAAAACAGGCGGTTAAGCATCACACAGGTAAAATTTATATTTTGTCATCCGTTTACCTTTGATGGGGAGCTTAATTACGGTGAGCTAGATATGAGTTCATTTGAGTTCTAATGGCTAGTGTCGATCAGTGTCATGTTTATATAATAGAGATGAAAGATACCAAAGAGACATTCAAACTCATTAGTCGAAATTAAACTGACAAAGCAATTTCTAAACATGAAAAAAACATGTAGACAGTACACCAAATACAATATAGAAAACTTAAGTCTGGGCAATACGAATCCAATTAAAAAATAGGAGTGATAAGGACGATAAGCAGTTTCTATTCCGAATTGTAGCACCCCTCGTTTTGCTCATCATAGTGGAGATCCGGAATAACTTATTCCGTAGTTGACACTACATGTACTTAGGAAAAAAGGGGACGGGATATAATTAGTTTTATGGGTATTTGTATTAAAGAGAAATAGGCAATCTTTGTTTTCGTTTTCATATTCTAGCTGACAAAAATCATGAATTTGCTGATTACCGAAATTTCAAATGCCTATATATGGAACTTGTAATCTTAGTTTTGAATTGTAACATCTTATTTGTTGTGTTAGAAAATAATTATAATATCCAAAATGCAATTTAATGTTTCTGAAACTCAAAATGCTCTCAGTTTCATGGCCCATGTTTATAGAAAACTGCGTAAACTTAAAAAATTTCCAACTGCATCTGTTGTATACTACTTCCTGCATTGTCCAGTAAGTTTGGAAAATTGTACTGCTGAAATATGCAGATTTGCACCCAGGTGTGGATCCAGACATTTTATGAAAAAGGGTTCCCATCCCAGCGCAACCGTATTTCCCTATTCAAATGAATTGATCGTAAAAAAGGGATTCCAACACCCGGAACCCCCATCTCCCTTTTAGTTTTGGTTTGTTGCCCCGATTTTGTTTTTTGTCCATGGATTTATGAGTTTTGAACAGCGGTATACTACTGTTGCCTTTAATTAGATCCGCCACAAGCAGCAAACACTATTTTCGGTGAAATTGTTAACATTCTTCTTGCAGCAAATACAGATTGAATCTTGAAAAAAGGCGACAGTAGTATACCGCTGTTCGAAATTTATAAATCGTTTGAGGAAAAAAAAATCTGGGTAACAACTAACACTGAAGGAAGCACATCAAATTAATATAAGAGGAGAACTAAGACACAACATTAAAATGTAACACACAGAAACAAACTATACCAATAGCAATTTCCCTAACTTGGTACAGGAGATTTTAATAATAAAAAAAAATGGTGGGTTGAACCTGGTTTTATGGCATTCCAAACCTCTAGGTTTTAGGTAATTGAAATAAATAAATATTTTATTAATTTATATATATAAGAAGGAGACGACAAATATTTATAACAATGAATGTTCGACCTTGTATTTGGGGTTTCCCAAACCAGGTTATTTTCGAAGGTACATGGGAAATGATTTATAGGTTGCGGTTTTTTTTATGACAATCAAACATTTTTTTTCTGTTTATAGACATCCGATTCGTCACAACTCGGCCGATTCCGTACCTTCTAATAGGAGAGTAGCAGATGCATCCGATGATTGCCGATTGAGACATCACCATCAACAATGGAAATCAACAATCTTCCACCAGAAGTTATTGTAGGGATTTTCAGATATTTACCAACAGAGAACCTAATACAGTCTAAAATTGTATGCAAACTTTGGTATCAACTGAGCAAGTCAAAAATATTGTGGAAAAGTGTTACCGCTATATCGTATATCAATATTAAGGAAACAGCGCAAAAAAAACATCGTCTTGCAAAACATGTTGATCAATAGTCACCAGATTCGCAACTTAACAATTAGTCCACTAGGGTTAAAGGTAATTTTGCAACAAAGTCGTGAAGTTGAATTTGCTTACCTTTCCAATCTTGTCCTTGCGGCAGATCGAGTGTATGGCACATCTTTATTTAGTTTGATCAGTGAAAGATGCCCGAATCTTAAAACTTTGAAATTTAGTTGTTTCTCTTGGAAAACATGGGAAAGGACAGCTAGCTTTCTAAAGAAGCTGCCATTAGAAGAAATAGACATGGCTTTTGAAGACGATGATATAGACGTTTCTGTTTTCCCGTCCTTGTCACAATTTCCTTGCATGCAAAAGTTTAATCTGTTTACCTCTTCGGTAGATTTAGTTAAACATGTGCTCCATAATTTAAAAACAATAGTTGGTATTAGAGCGCCAAGAACTATGGTTTGTACGGATACTTTTCAAACCATGCCAGTAATTCCAGGACTAACCCTTCTTCATCTTGATTATACTGAAATTGATGATGAATCTCTGTTTATTATTGCAAAATGCGCCAGGAATTTGAACTTTTTTTCAGTAATTGGGTGCACTGTGACGGATAAAGGCGTTTCTCAAATTACCTCTTCTTGTAAAAAATTAGAGTATCTCAGAATGGGTTCCAGTGACGACAAAATGACATCCGTTTTGTCACTGACTGCTATTTCAAGAGAAAGTAACTCACTTAAATACATTAATGCACAAAATATCAATTTATCATCTCAACAATATTTAAGCGATATCACCGAGTCGTGTAAATCCATTCGTTACCTGGACTTAACTGGTTGTTCTAGACTAAATGACTCGGCTTTGGAGGTCATCTCAAATAACTGTCCAGGATTAGAAAAAGGAATATTTAGTGGTTGTAATCGAATAACATTAAATGGTGTCGTGTTTATCTTGACAAAATGTTTAAATCTTACACGTTTGATTTTAAGCTATTGTCTTAACCTATCCGAAGTTTTAAACATTGAAAATCTTGGAGATGAGGACTCATTAAGTAATGATCCTTCAAATATGAACCAAGAAGAAATGTCTTCCACACTGAAGATAAATAGTTTGCCATTGAATACAGAAAATACAAATCCAGCGGAAAAAACAGAAACTTTTTCTTACAAAGCTGAAAGTACCAATGGTGAAACATATAAAGAAACGTCAATTGATGTTACAATGACTGAAAAAGAGATCTCTGTTTCTCAGCTGTCAGCGATAGCAAAACAAAACAAATCAATTAGCAATTTGACGGAACGCCATTGTGAATTAAGAGAATTGGATGTTAGCTTATGTCCGAACCTGACTGCTAGGTCCATTGTTCATATCACTTTGTTTTGTCCTGACTTAAGACAGCTCAACTGTTTAAACTGTGATCAGCTTGAGACGTCTGAGGCGAAGGTGATACTCCGTCAGGTGTTGCAGAACTGTCAGTTTCTTAAGACCATCGGGTAGGTCAAGATGGCACAATATTGAGAACAAACAAATAAAGTGTAAAACATAAATATAACCAGATACCATAAACTTTGTAAATGATGTAATAAACTAGGCTACGACAGTAAAATCTTTAAATACTGCCTTAAATGTACTTATTTTTATTTAGGTTTTGAGAAGTAAAAGCATAACTTAATAAAGGCAACAGTAGTATGTTCGAAATTCATAAATCGATTGAGAAAAAAACAAATCCGGATTACAAACTAAAACTAAGGGAAACACATGAAATATAAGAGGAGAACTAAGACACAACAGAAACACAACATTACAATGTAACACACTCTGAAACGAACTATGATATTACAATGGCTATTTTCCTGACTTGGTACAGGACATTTTAATAAAATAAAAATAAATAAAATATGATGGGTTGAACCTGGTTTTGTGGCATGCTAAACATCCTGCTTTAATGGTTTCTAGTATGTTAAATACAACATTAAAATGAAACATTACATGATAGGACTACAATACAAATAAATGGGAGAACATATAGGACAGAGAAACACACGAATAATAGCTAAAAAAAGTGTCAGGTTTAAAATTTAATTTGGCAGACGCGCGCTTCGTCCACACAAGACTAACCAGTGACATTCTGATGAAAAAAGTTCTAAAGCCAAAAAAGTACAAAGTTGAAGAGCATATGCATTGAAAACAATTTTTTTTTCAAAAAGTTGTGACCAAAATGGCAAGGGTTTTCTGCCGGGGATAAGAACATTTTTGTAATTTATAATAATTTATACTTTTGCAAACAGTATTTTTTTGGTAAAATGACTCTATAATAGATATAAATGATAAAACCGGTGCATTACTACAAACTAAAAACGGAGAGATAAATAACCTAACCCAGCATATAAAATTGTACAGCCGCGTTAGACAAATCGATATACGCACAAATTTAAATGACGTCACATTTGATTTCTAAAAATTTCCTGAAAAATAGAATAGATAGAATTCAAGATTGTGTTTCTCATACTGTTTACCTATAGCTTGGCACTGCACAAGGTCATGTGTTTCTCATATTGTTTACCTATAGTTTGGCACTGCACAAGGTCATGTATTTCTCATATTGTTTACCTATAGTTTGGCACTGCACAGGTCATATGTTTTTCATTCTCTTATTCTATAGTTTGGCACTGCACAAGGTCATGCGCTTCTCAAACTGTTTACCTATAGTTTTGCACTGCACAAGGTCAGGTTTAACAATCTGTTTATCTACAGCACTACACAAGGTTATGTTTTTCTCATACTGTTTACCTATAGTTTGGCACTGCACAAGGTAGTGTGTTTCTCATACTGTTTATCTATAGTTTTGCACTGGACTAGGTAATGCGTTTCTCGTCCTTTTTATCTATAGGTTTGCACTGCACAAGGTCATGTGTTACAGTTTCTCATGCTATTTACCTATAGTTTTGCACTGTCCAAGGTCATGCGTTTTTCAATGAGATTAATAGTACCAATTTTCTTGCACCAGATGCGCATTTCGACAATACATGTCTCTTCAGTGATGCTCGTTGCCAAAATATTTGAAATCCAAAGCTTATATAAAAGATGAAGAGCTATAATCCAAAAGGTCCAAAAAGTATAGCCAAATCCGTGACAGGAATCAGAGCTTTGCACGAAGGAGATACATTCCTTAATTTATAATAATTTCTATCATTTTGTAACAGCAAATTTTAATAACACAAAATATCCGTATTTTCATGCCAGTACCGAATCAATATGTTCATCTATAGTTTTGCATTGCACAAGGTCATGTGTTTCACAACTCTTTACCTATAGTTTGGCAATGTTAATTCAAGAGAAAAAACAATGCCATTACCCAAACAAAACTATGGGTAAGTCAGGTGATTGAGGGAAAAGTAAAATCACAAAATTAATCCGAGATAAATTTAAAACGGATAATCCCTAATTAAATGACAAAATCAAAACACATCAAACAAATGAATAGCAACTGTCATATTCCTGACTGGGTATAGGCATTTTCCTAAGTTGAAAATGTTGATTAAACCTGGTTTTATAGCTACATAAACCTCTCACTTGTATGACATTCGCATATAACTCCATTATATTGACAACGATGTGTAAACAATTGAGGCAACAATCCTTTAAACGCAGTGGATGAAACAATACCGGTAATTGACAACCGTACGACCACACATGAACACTATGAAACAATTCAATTGTAGAAACTATCGGCCAAGTATTTTATTACAAAAAAAAATACGATAAACAAAAATGATAGACACGAACCAAGGACAACCACTGAACTACACGCTCCTGACTAACCTTATATATTTGTTATAACAACGAGAAATACGTCAAATTCAGAGGATTGTAGTTACACATTAGGAGTAAATTAACGGTACCAATTTTTTTGCACCAGATGCGCATTTCGACAATATATGTCTCTTCACATATGCGCTATCAACTGTGAAACGGATATTTCATAACGTTCAATCAACTCGTAATGGCGTCCGTAACACTTCACTTTGAAACTTAATATATATCCTTACTACACTTACCAAAGAAGAACTCCTGGATAATCATAGGTCAGTTCGATGTTCGAATTCCTTTCCAATTTTAATCAAAGATGGAGAACTGGATCTACCATCACTGTGTTTGAAACCTAAACTATATATTAAGTGTCTTTAAAAATAACGGTATTTTGTTGGATCTTTCGAATCTTCCACGAAACCTCTTTGTATCACCAATCAAAGCTGGGCTTTTGCAATAATTTGAAACTGCCTTTTCTAGAGAGACGTGAACCAGACGAGGATACAAAAAAAAATCTTCTAGAGTACATACAATCTTAGACTCTTTCATTTTGCAATAGTATTAAATACTTTACTTTTATAAACTTTACAACTAAAGTTTTCAATTACAAACACGTTTTGCAGGATCTCAATATTGACGACTTTAAGTCTAAACTTCCTGATTGCAATTCTGCTAGTTCCCAATTCGCATATAATCCGGCTGGCAACGTTATTACCGGTGATCTCAGCTTTGTTAATAACACTTCCCTGCGAAATGTGTTATCGAAAGTTCCGAAATATCGTTTGCCTAAATCCATCGATTGAAAATACACCTATAAAATTTTGATGAATTCAGTCGAGGACTATGCAAGGCAATGGACTAAGCGCGAGAAGGAAGACGTAGACACTCTTTCCGCATGGATTAAGTTGGGGAGGTCGTTGATACAGATCAGAATTAAGAAACTGAATGGGTCTATCAATGCCCATCGTACGTCAATCTTAAAAGACCCAGATGTTGCAAAACACTTATCCTACGGTACCTCCATGACAAATATGTTGTTTTCTCCGCAGATAAAGCCCCAAATAACATCGTGTTTGTGTCAAACTCATTACATTAACTGCTTGAATGATGAATTAGGTACTGACAAATCACTTGGAGACTCAACATATACCCTCACGACACTTACCAAAGAGGAAATCCTTTTCTACACTTTTCAAAAGTATTCCACATTCCAAACAAAAACACAAATTGAGAGAGTTGGTATTGCTTTGTTTCATAAAAAAGAATGGCCAACGTAGAAACAAGTATCTTGTATCAGGGAGGGATAAATCCTACTGTATAAAGGATCACTCTGATTCAAACAAAAAAATCTCTGAAACTGACATTATCAAGATGCTTGATTTCTTGATTGAAAACATATTTGTTACGTTCGGAGGACGTGTTTTTCAACAAACTTGGCATTCCAATAGGAACATATTGTGCCCCTATTCCTGTCGACTTGTTTCTTTATTATTACTAGGCTGACTTCATACATGAACTTCCAAGAAGAAAGATAAACTAGAGGCTCCAAAGAGCCTGTGTCGCTCACCTTGGTCTATGAATATTAAACAAAGGAAGCAGATGGATTCATGACAAAATTGTGTTTTGGTGATGGTGATGTGTTTGTAAATCTTACTTTACTAGTCTTGCTGCTTACATTTATCTCTATCTATAATGAACTTGGCCCAGTAGTTTCAGTGGAAAATGTTAATAAAAATTTACAAATTTTATGAAAATTGTTAAAAATTGACTATAAAGGACAATAACTCCTTAGGGGGTCAATTGACCATTTCGGTCATGTTGACTTATTTGTAAATCTTACTTTGCTGAACATAATTGCTGTTTACAGTTTATCTCTATCTATAATAAAATTTAAGATAATAACCAAAAACAGCAAAATTTCCTTAAAATTACCGATTCAGGGGCAGCAACCCAACAATGGGTTGTCAGATTAATCTGAAAATTATAGGGCAGATAGATCTTGATCTGATTAATAAATTTACCCCATGTTGGATTTGCTCTAAATGCTTTGGTTTTTGAGTTATAAGTCAAAAACTGCATTTAACCCCTATGTTCTATTTTTAGCTGTGGGGGCCATCTTGAGTTGATAGTCGGGTCACCGGACACATTTTTAAAACTAGATACCCCAAAGATGATTATTGCCAAGTCTGGATTAATTTGGCCCAGTAGTTTCAGAGGAGAAGATTTTTGTAAAAGATGACTAAGATTTACGAAAAATGGTTAAAAATTGACTATAAAGGGCAATAACTCCTAAACGGGTCAACTGACCATTTCGGTCATGTTGACTTATTTGTAAATCCTACTTTGCTAAACATTATTGCTGTTTACAGTTTATCTCTATCTATAATAATATTCAAGATAATAACCAAAACTGCAAAATTTCCACAAAATTACCAATTCAGGGGCAGCAACCCAACAATGGGTTGACCAATTCATCTGAAAATTTCAGGGCAGATAGATCTTGACCTGATAAACATTTTTACCCCCCCCCCCCATGTCAGATTTCCTCTAAATGCTTTGGTTTTTGAGTTATAAGCCAAAAACTGCATTTTACCCCTATGTTCTATTTTTAGCCGTGGCGGCCATCTTGGTTGGTTGACCGGGTCACGCCACACATTTTTAAAACTAAATACCCCAATGATGATTGTGGCCAAGTCTGGATTAATTTGGCCCAGTAGTTTCAGAGGAGAAGATTTTTGTAAAAGATAACTAAGATTTACGAAAAATGGTTAAAAATTGACTATAAAGGGCAATAACTCCTAAACGGGTCAACTGACCATTTCGGTCATGTTGACTTATTTGTAAATCCTACTTTGCTAAACATTATTACTGTTTACAGTTTATCTCTATCTATAATAATATTCAAGATAATAACCAAAAACTGCAAAATTTCCACAAAATTACCAATTCAGGGGCAGCAACCCAACAATGGGTTGACCGATTCATCTGAAAATTTCAGGGCAGATAGATCTTGACCTGATAAACATTTTTACCCCATGTCAGATTTCCTCTAAATGCTTTGGTTTTTGAGTTATAAGCCAAAAACTGCATTTTACCCCTATGTTCTATTTTTAGCCGTGGCGGCCATCTTGGTTGATTGACCGGGTCACGCCACACATTTTTTAAACTAGATACCCCAATGATGATTGTGGCCAAGTTTGGTTCAATTTGGCCCAGTAGTTTCAGAGGAGAAGATTTTTGTAAAAGTTAACGATGACGGACGCCGGACGACGGACGCAAAGTGATGGGAAAAGCTCACTTGGCCCTTCGGGCCAGGTGAGCTAAAAAGTTAGCAATGTCCTTTAATTCTACTTTCCGCTATATAGATGATGTTCTTTCATTAAATAATTCCAAATTTGGTGACTATGTTGCACGCATCTATCCCATCGAACTAGAGATAAAGGATACAACAGATACAGCTAAGTCAGCCTCGTATCTTGACTAGTCCTATAATATAAGACTCTGGAGGTTCATATCATTTACATTCAACGTTTTTTATCGGATATTTTTTTTTTACTATCAATGTTGAACCCCAGAGTCTTATAACAAGTATCCATTTTCTCGTAGTGGATTCCCAACGAATTTTTGTGGGAACTTTGAACGACAATTTGACAATGTTTACGGAAGTTTTAAGTTTACTTATGTCACTATCCTTACAAGTGAACATCTCAAATAATAAATAAAATGTCTTACCTTATCATATGTTGGATTTATATCCTTTTTTTAAGCACTTTTCAAACTGTCCCCCCTTATTTCAAATTGTCAAGCGGATCAAGTACGAGAAGTTCCGCAGGTCTTTCCGAATGTTAATCAGTTGTACATATTTCAGAATATACATTGGAAAACGAATTTTGTTTTGACTTTAAGATGATTATAAATGATGAAATGATTAAATTCATTTTAATTTCCTCATCAATAGAAAAGGAAGCTTACCATCAAATCTTTCTTAACCCTTAAGAGGCGACCATTTAGTATTCATAAAAAGGTAAAGGATGGTTGTATAAATGAATGCTATGTCCCGATAATAACAGGAATTACACGGTGAAAATTTCTACAAAGAGTTATTGAAAGAAAAAAAACCTGTGTAATGAAAATAATGGTCAAAGCTGGAAATGGTGACTATTATTACATACACGAGTAAGGTAGTTGGCTTTCTCGATTTACTTTCTTTACAGATTTTTTTTCATGTTGGAGATTTGCCATTACAGCGGTTTTTTTTTTTTCCTCTCGCGGAAGGCCATATGGTATAAACTGCTTACATCAACTTCATTTAAACTCTTGTAAATGTAACATTATTTTGTCTCATCGGCTTCAATACCACATCTCCTTGCAATTTTGATTAGGGCTAATTGCATAATGCTTGTAGAGTAAAGCTTTGGTCGGTTTGCTTGCTTTGTTTGTATAAACTTCTACCTAAGCTTTGTAAAAAAAATTCACATATTAATACAATATATATGTATATCTAGTTATACATTTTTACATAGCTCACCGGTAATAAGCAGTCTGGGGTCAAATATAAATAAATGAACTGTAAAATGTGATTCTATAAGTATTGTGTAACATGTTAAAAAGTGATTCAAATGATATGAATATTACACAAATTACGCAAACCAATAATTTTATAAATTTGAATTTATGCATTACAATATCTTTCATGTTTCTTGTGCTGTTAATCTGGCGGCCACTTTTCCCTTTCCTTTTCTAATTGATAATTTTAAACGACTTCATGTACTATTTCCAAAAAACTTATTTTCTTCTTTTCATATTCAAACAATAATAATACTTTAAGCCCTTCAATGAGACATCACACAAAAAAATAAAGGTAAAATTGCGAGATCAACATACATGGATGAAAAGTTTAAATATCAAATGTCCAAAATTGGTGTTGTCCTATTATATTGGCAATAAGCTGACAGATGCGCTAGGGATGGATTCAGTTTTATTTTATCATGATAATTTTACTTTGTCGCTTAAAGCCACCGGCAAATATATAAGCGATATCATAAACTGCACCAGCTGTTGTATCAGATGTTAAATTGTAAATGCATTGACCGTAGACAACTTCATAGAAGATAAATCAGATACAAAGAAAGACGAAGGATGCGATTTTCAGCACTGTCGGTGTCCTTCTTGTAAATGTTGTGCAGAGTGTTTAAAAAACTGTACTTGTCGAGAAAGGAGCAAATTTAGTGTGGACGAGTTTCTAAAAACACCCAGACATTAAAGTTGCATTCTTTCTTGAACTTTCTTCTCGAACAACTTGCTATTATTCTTTGTAACAACTCAATTTTAGCAATACAAATATTGCCTCGCCAGCTATTATTTATTTCTATTGATACATACAAGAAAACGTTTGGTGAATGAGAATTGGCTCGCTCACCCCCGATGTAGGAACTTGTATTTTGAAAGATATTTATCTACTCATCCGCCCTCACAACTAGAAATTAATTTCCACTGATGCTTAACAACTTGGACAAGAGAACTTTTGGTGAATGAGAATTGGCTCGCTCACTGTTGTATGAACTCGTATTTTAAAGGATCATCGCCTCACCCGCTCTCACAACTCGCAATTGATTTACCGGTATGTTCATTCTTAACAGCTTCGACAAGATAACTGGCTTGTTCACTCCGTTGTATAAACTCATATTTTGAAGGACATGTATGGCCCGCTATCACAACTTGAAATCAATATCTTGTGATGCTTAAAAACTTACCAAAGAACATTTGGTGAAGGCTCATGCACCTGTTTTATGAAGCTGTACTTGGAAAATCATGTATTGCCACACTCGCTCTCACATTGGCGCACTCTCATGGATCATTGCAACTTCATACCGTTAGCAGCTAGCAGATTTCATGAACATTTGAACTCGTATTTCAAAAGAAAACCATCGCATCGCCCGTTCTTTTGACTAGAGAACATTTATTTTGTGAATTTGGCTCGCACGCCTCCGTTAAATGCCGAACTGATATTTTGAAAGACATTTATAACCTCGCCCACTCTCACAACTCGCCCATGATTTCTGTTGGTGCTCAATTAACAACTTGGAGTAGAGAACCTTTTGTGAAAGACGGTTTGCCCCCCTCCCGCCCCCGTTATGTGATTGAACTCGCGAATTTGCATTTGAAAGTCAAAATTGGACAGTTATTGGGTACGAACTGAATCGCTTAATAAATAAGTTATATCAGTCTTATAATTAATGTTTAAACATATTTTTTACTAATCTGTTGATACATTATAACTGTATTTTGGACATTGTTCTTTTCAACTGTAAACAATATACTTATACCGTTTTTTTCGGGGGGGGGGGGGGGGGGGGGGGGGTAAAAATAGAACCCATATTTTTTTATTCTTTTTGTTTTTTGCCGATAGTTCTCTATTCTGTTAACCCCATTCGTAATCTCTCAGCACTTTTTATGGTTATCTCAATAATTGCATGACACCATTACAATTGGTCGTGTTTTCGCACGTTGTTCTTTACTGGTTCTAAATATTATCGTCAAATTCGTTTCGTTCACGAAATCCTTAAAATAAAGAATCGGCGCATATATTTGAAATAAAATGGCGTGGAAAAAATTGTTTGTCAACTCAGGATAAAAGTGATGGATTAGGAACATTATTTTTAACAATTAATACGGTAAGAAGTTACTTTCATTCCTATTTAGGTTGTTCCTAATAATTTTATTTGTTTTGGCAGTGGATTATTAATTTAAATTTTTGCTACGAGAAAAAATGACAAATTTTATAAGACTCTGGGGTTCAACATTGATAGTAAAAAAAAAATATCCGATAAAAAACGTTGAATGTAAATGATATGAACCTCCAGAGTCTTATATTATAGGACTAGTATCTTGACTTACATCTAGAAATTGACGATGAGGGTCGGTTGAAAACAAAACTTTACGACAAAAGAGATGATTTCAGCTTTCCAATTGTAAACTTTCCATTTCTAAGTAGCAACATTCCAGCAGCACCTGCATACTTGGTATATAACTCCCAAATTGATACGATATTCCCGTGCTTGCATTTCCTATCAATCATGATTTCATGTCTTGCTAACTAAGGGTTGCTGCTCATGAGGAAGATATTAAACCAAGAGTTCCAAATGGTGAAGTCAGTGAAATCCTCCCTTCGTAAATTTTACGGACGCATCACGAGTTGGTTGACCATTATGGAATAATCATTTCTCAGATTCATATGTCCTTTATGTCGTAACTACACTATCCTACCCTTTTCACGAATGTAACCCTTAATGAAGTAGACTATTTACCGGATTTTAAATAACACGAGTAACACGACGGGTGTCACGTTTGAAGCAGGATCGGACAACGCCATGGCTAAAAATGAAAAAGACAAACAGACAAACAATAGTACACATGACACAAGTGACGCTAAAAAAAAAGCTGAAATTCCAAACTGATATCATCATATTGTTGTTACGAGATAAAACCTAACATGATTTAATTAAATTATGCAAATGAAACTTCATAAGGTTTGCGTTTCAATCAGTTTTGTTACAGACTGAGACTCCGAAATATGGAAATTTGGGACTATTTTAAATTCTGTCATCTATTTTACATACCTATAGGCATACGAACGAAATACTGGTAACAGTTGCTAGATAAGTCCATCAATTGTGGTTCTTCGGGTTATAGATAACCCGGTCATGCAACCCCCATTTGAACACACAGCTCAACACACAGGCACTTGTCTCAGAAAAAAAAATCCTATATACCTTAGTATAACACGTTATATTCAGGTTTTCTGAGACAAGTGCCTGTGTTTGAACAGGTGAAAAAAGACACTGATGTAAAAAAAAAAAAACCACACACACACTTTTTCACAACCATACAATCACTGGGGGAAAATGGGAGGTATCCCCTGCCTTCTATCACACAAAAAACCCAAACGCACGAGTATTCCTAGTAAATGATTACACTTTATTTGTGGTGCTCCTAAAGTACATGTATGTGGGATATAACTGTAAACATCATATTCTCCGTTTCTCTCCCTTCACATAATTCATCTAAACCTGAGCATGTGAAACACAATTATAATGGGACGTTTTTTGTTCTATTTCTCATATGTTGGCACTCGTTACAGGTAACTCTAGCATAAACATATAGAAATAAATATAAATAGTGTTAAAAAAATATAGCAACACATGTCGCATAGCATCAGATATGAAATATATACGAAATCATGACAACTCGGCCAGTTAGCACTGGCAATGACAATAATAAATAAGCTTTATTTAGAGTCGGCAGAGACATATATACACAGAGATTGGCAACTCCGTGAAATCCCGTTAAAGATCGCGGCCCAGAATGAGATTCTCGTCGATAAAATTTAGAACATGCAATCAAGTCGGGGGATGAATAACCTCGATAGATAATCAAGAAAAGCAATGGGAAAATTATATCAGATCATATTATAATTTCTTTTCTGATAAAAAATACTTGAATGTTATATTAATCTTTACGCCTTTATTGAGAAAAATATTGTTATATGATATGCATTTCATAATTAAAATTTCAAATCTGGTAATGCTCAATTGTTATTACAAGAAAATTTTCGGTACGGCATATATCTTTGCAATAGTTTGTTTAATTACACAGTGAAATTGTGTGTGTCCGATTTTCCGGTAATTAGGTCCTTCATAGAGTTGTGATTGTTGATTCACAGGTGTGCGATTACGCAATTTATTGCCCTCCGATCACCTGAATATTACCGGAGGTGAATTCTAAATGGATTATTACTTGGCAATTGTTTTTTTAAAGATTAACAAATTCTGACGTACTATTTTAACCATGACCAGAACTTTATTTTAACAGAAGCACTCGGCAATACTATAGTGTATATTCAATCAGGAAAACAAAAAGAGTCTTTTAACATGTCAAAAAAAGAAATGAGGCAACTTTGTCATATCAGAGACATTATATGTCTCTGGTCATATATATAAAAATATGTAGCCAGTAGAATTTTGTGGCCGAATTTTGTCGTGAGAAACTGAATTTTTATCTGTTTTAATTTAATTATAATGTTTAATTGTCGATTGACCTAAAATAAAATTATTTATGGAACATTTGCGTAAATTTCCTCAATGAACGTACATTATAGTGTTGTCGAAATCACTATTTTTTGCTGCCATGAAATATTGAATATGAATCCGTCATTATTTGTATTTGTCACAGACTTTGATTAAAAACAATATGTTTCATAAGTACAGTAAAATGCTCTGCTCAACTCTAGGAACAGTATATATATCTAACGTTAATATATATGTTCCAACTTCCTGCTCAACTGTAGAATTTTAATGTTTTGTTTCATAAACCACTGGAGTATTTCAACATTCTTATCTTTACTCTTTCCAGAGACATATATACACAGTGAATTTTGAGTTTGAAATTAGAATGATTTAAAATTGTGCACAAGTTTTATCTGATCTTTTGTGGGTTTATGTTGTTCAAGGTAATTTTCTGTGCAGTTATTTTCATTTCATTTGTTATTTTTTTCCCTCTGTGAAGTGTGTTACACGACCTTGTAATTTTTGATTTGCCCCTTGACATCTGCTGCTTCTGTTTAAACCTTAACCACAAATATCTCATCTGTTTTAAATAAAAGTCTCATTCCCGGAATTTGTTATACAGGAATTCATTTTAATATCAGATTTTTATAAGCATATCAACTGCTTGGTCTCTTCCCACAACTTGTGTCAGTTAGGACGGAATGCATCAATAGGTACATACATGTACCAGGTCATGGATATAATATAAGTACACGTTATGTGCTTTTGACCTTCACAAGAATTTTTAAACATTCATAAATGTGCAAAGAATATTGTTGTCTCATTGACACATATACCTCACATTTCTGTTTAGTCATGGCATCTATGCCTTTTCAACTTATTGCAGAAAATATTAGCATAAACATTTTTTCAAAACAGGAGAGGTGAAATAGTGATCACAGAATGAGGACATGTAAAACTGAAACAACACAGCACAACAGATAAATATAAATAAGCACCATTGACATTTTTTTAAAGGACTGAAACAAACATAGATGGTGACCAATGTAAGCGACTAGTGTACAGACGTAGAGTGAACATTTCTTGTACTTTCCTACACATTTTGTCATTTTATGTAAACAATTACATATGTTACTTTCCATGAAGAGGAAGGAATTTGTGAATAGAGTGGCCTTCTAATGATAGTCATACATGTAAATCCTTGTCTCATTAGCAATCATACTACATCATATTGTTATACATCTACATGTATGGTTTCTAGTAAAAACTATGTAAATTTTGTTAACATAAATAAGACTAATGAAGTTGAAGACAAGATATTTATTTGCTTTTTTATCCATTTTACAGTCAGGATAAGCACATGTACTTTTCTCTCTTACATAACCATTGTTAGTTTTAAGTATCACATTGATAGTAGTAATCAGTTCACAACATGACTGTGCCGTCACTTTTGGAAAAAGTCATCACTAGTTGTTCCTGTTTGCCAGGAAGTCTTATTTTCAATCAGAAAGACTTTGGAGTCCTACATTCAGCCCATGTATAATATTATATCTCTTGTTTGCTGCACTGACAGGTAAATTTGATCAACATCTTTGTCCTTTTATAGCAAGCAGGACCCTGTTAAAAAAGAGAAAGCTGTCAGATACTGAATGTAAATATATATAAAATTGTAAATGTCATCAAAGTGGTGGAAATAATGAAAAAAAAAACAACCTCTATACACAAATCCAGTTTGTCATGATAGGAAAGTAATGCATGTGCTGGGTACAATAATTCTCTGAAGATGGCCGTCAGCTATAATACTGATTTTTAATTGTAAATTGCATCAAAGTGGGTGAAAATATGATAAAAACAACCTCTTTATGCAAATTCAGTATGTCATAGGAGAAAAAAATAATGAGATAGGAACAATTATTCTCTGAAGATGGAAAAGTTTTAAACTGTAGCCATGGACAGGGGTCTGTCTTGATTTTAAAGAAAATTAACATGGCTGTCAGCTATAATACTGATTTTTAATTGTAAATTACATCAAAGTGGGTGAAAATATGATAAAACGACCTCCATATGCAAATTCAGTATGTCATAGGAAAAAAAATAATGAGCTAAGAACAATTATTCTCTGAAGATGGAAAAGTTTTAAACTGTAGCCATGGACAGGGGTCTGTCTTGATATTAAAGAAAATTAACATGGCAGTCAGCTATAATACTGATTTTTAATTGTAAATTACATCAAAGTGGGTGAAAATATGATAAAAACAACCTCCATATGCAAATTCAGTATGTCATAGGAAAAAAAATAATGTGCTGGGAACAATTATTCTCTGAAGATGGAAAAGTTTTAAACTGTAGTCATGGACAGGGGTCTGTCTTGATATTAAAGAAAATAAACATGGCCGTCAGCTATAATACTGATTTTAATTGTAAATTGCATCAAAGTGGGTGAAAATATGATAAAAACAACCTCTACATGCAAATTCAATATGTCTGGGGAAAGTAATTCATCACACAATTTGTTTTATTCCTTTTCAAATGAAAATGTTTTGATAAAAATTACGACCGTGCTAAAAAATTTCATAACGTGCATCTCGGCCCAGTTTTTACCATTATTAAATACTGGAATAAAACGTTAATCGTCTCAATATTTTAAATAATAACTACTACAACCTGAATAAAACAAGGTAATTCATAGTAGAAATTGAAATATATACTTACATTATGCTGTTTTGAAATGCTTGATGTGTAATAAAATTCGAAGCGTGGTGATGTACTTGTCGTGTTAGAATCAATATGGCGATCTCGTTAAAGTCTCGTGAGATGCGTGTCGTGGATTAGATTTCGTTGACCACTGTTACAGTTGCCAATCTCTGTGTATATATGTCTCTGGAGTCGGCAAGGTATACAAACATACACAAACATAAGCTCTAATGATCATTTAAGGTTCATCATAACAAATGAACAAATATGGCCGTATTGTCACCTCAAAAAACTAATCCCAGTCTGTGTACAGACTTACCTGTGCTGTTTGGAAGGTGCATAATAATCAAACAGCTAAATTACTTTGATACTGTCAACTCAGTGACTCAGATAAACTCTTTAGCTCACCTATAGTTGTGAAGATGGGTGGGTCTTTTCACCACAGACCCCACTGCACACCACCGAACACCTCAAAAACCACTAACCACTAAGAAAAACTTTGATATTATACAATAAAACGATAAAATTAATTAAATTACATATAATTTAATCAATTGTTCGATTTTTATGAGCATTATTGTATCGAAGAGTTCGAAAACGAAAAAATGGAAAAAGTATATTTCATTATTTGTTCATGAGGGTCAGCAGAGTTCAAAAAGTGGGGTGTTATAAGACTGCTTTCTGTAGATATTTGGATCTTTAATCTTCTGATTTGTTGAATTAATAACTTGAATATTATATATAATTCACATTGATAACGATAAAAGACAAATAATGAACCTTTGGGGTGTTCGGTGGTGACAAAACCTACCGTTGTGAAGATACCTCTTGTCTATGTTAATTAAGGACAATGAAAACAATACAAACCGTTTTTTTTTTACCCGAGGGAGCATCTCATAGTTGTTCCACAAAAATGCCTTCAATTTTATTATATCTATTGGATGCCAGACATTAAAACTTTTCCAACTTCACATGTAAGTCTGTACTCAAGAGTTATTTTTGGCACATAAATACAGCCATATTTGTCCGTTTGTTATGATGAACCTAAACCGACAATATCCAATCGCACCACTTTTTCACCAACTTGATTTCCCATTCTTGTTTACCAACTCGCCCAACTAATGTAAAAGTGCAAAAATCCCATTGAAAATTGGTCTAACAACTCTCCCCACTATTAGGCAGCAACCATTTGATGTTTTAGTACAAAAAAGTGTTTTCAGTTTTTGAAGAAAAAAAAATTTTGACTCTGGAAAATGATGTTTGCTTTGACACCCATAGCTTTTTTTTTAGCTCACCTGGCCCGAAGGGCCAAGTGAGCTTTTCTCATCACTTGCAAAAATCTTCTCCTCTGAAACTACTGGGCCAAATCAAACCAAACTTGGCCACAATCATCATTGGGGTATCTAGTTTAAAAAATGTGTGGCGTGACCCGGTCAACCAACCAAGATGGCCGCCACGGCTAAAAATAGAACATAGGGGTAAAATGCAGTTTTTGGCTTATAACTCAAAAACCAAAGCATTTAGAGCAAATCTGACATGGGGGTAAAAATGTTTATCAGGTCAAGATCTATCAGCCCTGAAATTTTCAGATGAATCGGTCAATTGGTTGTTGGGTTGCTGCCCCTGAATTGGTAATTTTGAAAAAAATTTGCTGTTTTTGGTTATTATCTTGAATATTATTATAGTTAGAGATAAACTGTAAACAGCAATAATGTTCAGCAAAGTAAGATCTACAAATAAGTCAACATGACCAAAATGGTCAGTTGACCCGTTTAGGAGTTATTGCCCTTTATAGTCAATTTTTAACCATTTTTCGTTAATTAAAGTAATCTTTTACAAAAATCTTCTCCTCTGAAACTACTTGGCCAAATTAATCCAAACTTTGCCACAATCATCTTTGGGGTATCTAGTTTAAAAAATGTGTGGCGTGACCTGGTCAACCAACCAAGATGGCCGCCACGGCTAAAAATAGAACAAAGGGGTAAAATGCAGTTTTTGGCTTATAACTCAAAAACCAAAGCATTTTGAGGAAATCTGACTGGGATAAAATGTTTATCAGGTCAAGATCTATCTGCCCTAAAATTTTCAGATGAATCGGTCAATCGGTTGTTGGGTTGCTGCCCCTGAATTGGTAATTTTGAGGAAATTTTGCTGTTTTTGGTTATTATCTTGAATATTATTATAGATAGAGATAAACTGTAAACAGCAATAATGTTCAGCAAAGTAAGATCTACAAATAAGTCAACATGACCAAAATGGTCAGTTGACCCGTTTAGGAGTTATTGCCCTTTATAGTCAATTTTTAACCATTTTTCGTAAATTAAAGTAATCTTTTACAAAAATCTTCTCCTCTGAAACTACTTGGCCAAATTAATCCAAACTTGGCCACAATCATCATTGGGGTATCTAGTTTAAAAAATGTGTGGCGTGACCTGGTCAACCAACCAAGATGGCCGCCACCGCTAAAAATAGAACATAGGGGTAAAATGCAGTTTTTGGCTTATAACTCAAAAACCAAAGCATTTTGAGGAAATCTGACATGGTATAAAAATGTTTATCAGGTCAAGAACTATCTGCCCTGAAATTTTCAGATGAATCGGTCAATCGGTTGTTGGGTTGCTGCCCCTGAATTTGTAATTTTGAGGAAATTTTGCTGTTTTTGGTTATTATCTTGAATATTATTATAGATAGAGATAAATTGTAAACAGCAATAATGTTCAGCAAAGTAATTAGATCTACAAATAAGTCAACATGACCAAAATGGTCAGTTGACCCCTTTAGGAGTTATTGCCCTATATAGTCAATCTTTAACCATTTTTTCATAAATCTAAGTAATCTTTTACAAAATCTCCACTGAAACTACTAGGCCACAATCATCAGATCATCTTTGGGGTATCTAGTTTGAAAAATGTGTCCGATGACCTGGCCATTCAACCAAGATGGCCGCCACGGCTAAAAATAGAACATAGGGGTAAAATGCAGTTTTTTGCTTATAACTATGAAACCAAATTTTAAAGCATCTAGAGCAAATCTGACATGAAGTTAAATTGTTAATCAAGTCAATATCTATCTGCCCTGAATTTTTCAGATGAATTGGACAACTGGTTGTTGGGTTGCTGCCCTCCAATTGGTAATTTTTAAAGAAATTTTGCCGTTTTTGGTTATCTTGAATACTATTATAGATAGCGATAAACTGTAAACAGCAATAATGTTCAGCAAAGTAAGATCTACAAATAAGTCAACATGACCTAAATGGTCAATTGACCCCTTAAGGAGTTATTGCCCTTTATAGTCAATTTTTAACAATTTTCATTAATTTGGTAAATTTATGTAAATTTTTACCAAATATAGTTCTCTGTTACTAATGGGCAAAGTTCATGATAGATATAATTGTAAGAAGCAAAATCGTTCAGTAAAGTAAGAACTTCAAACACATCACCATCACCAAAATACAATTTTGTCATGAATCCATTTGTGTCCTGTGTTTAATATGCACATAGACCAAGGTGAGCGACACAGGCTCTTTATAGCCTCTAGTTTCATTTAATGCTAAAAGTGGGTCTCTTTGGAGTCTAAGCGTGACGCAGGATTGACAACTTTTTTGTAAGCGTGACATGTGAAAGTCAAATTATTGTTCTGTGAAAATGGGAAACGAAGTCTAGCGGGAATCAGGATTTTACAAAAAAATGAGAATTGCTTACGTACGTGGTATACAGGAATCTGACAAAACAGTAAGCGGGATCCGGGAGCAGAACCTCCCAATGAGACCCCCCTAAAATTGAAATAAAATATGTTTTAACTTGTCGCCAAAAATACTACAAGCATTGACAAGGTGGGGGGAAGCTTTTCCTCCTTATTTCTTGTATTCTGCTATGATACAGTCTTCACGCTGAGTGGCAGCCCAGGCTAGTAAAATTGCTCTCTGGTCTGTAAAAATCATATAGATTTACAGGCCAACAGAATCTAACTAAAAAAATTTAAAAATTGAGCTCTGTGCCTGTAGATTTAATAGTTCATCGTGAAGACTGATAAAAGAACATTTAACTAGGAATTACTTAAGTAAATATATCTATAGTTATAAGCACTAGTACAGTCATGACAGTAGATGAAATAATTTTTAATATGTACTGTAACCACAAATTGTTCACTAAAAGAGAAGCCTTTTGTGTCCCTCTCTGCAACGCAGCGTAAATTTAATTTTTATGTAAGGAATTATTGAAACCTCCTTGGAGTATGTGGAGACAGTATAAACTTTTGTATGGATTGTTCATTCTGCTAAAATGCTTCAATTACTCATTTTTTATAATTACATTTCTACCATAAATGAGTGAAAGTTACCCCATTATTTTTATTTATTGGACTTAAAAATTGAAATTTTGTGGAAATGAGAGGTGTAAATTGACCAGAAGAGACCTTTTAAAGGAGACAAAGAGGTTCAATAGTAGTATTTATCTTCTTAACATCATCTTGTTTATCGATCATATTCAACTGTTTGTAGGCAGATAAGACATGTAAGATAGATATTTGATCACTTATTGGTCTACACTCTATTCTATCTTGATGCGGCTTGGTTTGGATTTGTCGAAGTAATTTTGCTTGAATTGCTGTACATTTTGTAGATGTCGTCTTTCATTATATATTGTACTAGATTTTTCTCAAACCATTGAACTGATTATGGCAAAACTTGACAGTAATTAATCCTACATTGTATTGCAGTAAAACATTTATATGTCATATTAAAACATAAATGTCTTGAGTATTTCAAAACACCATTATTTTTTATTTAGGAGTTCTATAGAATATTTTGTAATCTTAACATGGTGACTAAACCTTGTACATAGATAAAATGAGGGGAGAAATTTGATTGGTTATTTTCCAATGATGGCTATTTTCTTATATGCAATGAAATGTTATGTGTTTTTTTTTCTATAGTACATTTGTTCATGTAGTACTGGACAGGATAAAACTTTACTCCTGCCAAGTATTTCTTGATTTGAAATAAATTTTTAAAGATAAATTCTTCACATTTTTAGCTCACCTGGCCTAAAAGGCCAAGTGAGCTTTTCTCATCACTTGGCGTGAAGTTGGCATCCATCGTCTGTCATCCGTCGTCGTTAACATTTACAAAAATCTTCTCCTCTGAAACTACTGGGCCAAATTAAACCAAACTTGGCTACAATCATCATTGGTGTTTTTAGTTTAAAAAATGTGTGGCGTGACCCAACCAACCAACCAAGATGGCCGTCATGGCTAAAAATAGAACATAGGGGTAAAATGTGGTTTTTGGCTTATAACTCAAAAACTATTTAAAGCATTTAGAGCAAATCTGACTGGGGTAAAATTGTTTATCATGTCAAGATCTTTCTGCCCTGAAATTTTCAGATGAAACAGACAACCTGTTGTTGGGTTGCTGCCCCTGAATTGGTAATTTTAAGGAAATATTGCTTTTTTTGGTTAGTATCTTGAATATTTTTATAGATAGAGATAAACTGTAATCAGCAATATAGTTCGGCAAAGTAAGATTTACAAATCAGTCAACATGACCAAAATAGTCAACTGCCCCCATAAGGAGTTATTGTCCTTTATAGTCAATTTTTAACAATTTTCATTAAAATTTGTAAATTTTTACTAACATTTTCTACTGAAACTACTGGACCAAGTTCAGTATAGATAGAAATAGTTGTAAGCAGCAAGAAAGATCAGTAAAGTAAGATGTACAAACACATCGATCACCATCACCAAAACACAATTTTGTCATGAATCCATCTGCGTCCTATGTTTAATATTCACATAGACCAAGGTAACAACACAGGCTCTTTAGAGCCTTTAGTTTTGAAAAGTGCCAATATAACAAAGACTAATACCATTAACAGGGTAAATCAATGGTGGTATTACACCTTTAAAATAAGGAGGTGAGTAACAGAGTTGGTTAATTTGGTGTGGTGCAATTTTCCAGTAGGGTGAGTTGTCTTGTTTCCTATACAGTAGACATAAATGAGCATTTCATCCAATTTGTGTAAGTGTCACAGACCAGGAACATATATATTAAAAAAGTGTTAGATATACTGTTCCCAGCACAGACTGACAGAATAAGATTCTGTTTGTTTTTTTATTCTGAACAAAATGTCATTTAAAAAATACAAAGATACAAATTTTCTTGCTAAATTATGGATTTACTTTATTACATCTGTCCCTGAAACAATGAATAAGTCTACCAAAATCATTCAATAATTAACATAATAAAGTTGGTTGATATTCTTGAATCTACGTTATTTGTTTTACAAAAAGTTATAACGTAAGGGTACCCAAATTGCACCTATTTAGAAAAGATAGCAATGGAAATCTTGCAAGATTTTCTAGAGACTAAACAATTTGTATTTTTATGATTTGATACTATATACACGTCCTTCAACATAGGAAAACATATTGAGATATACACAAAACGTTCACAGTATTTATCAACAGATGGACTGTTTACTGAAAAAGCAAAATGTACGAAAACGTCACCATGCGACGTCATCAAAACGTCATCTTTTTAAAATTAGCAAATACAATATATTATAAGAATCCTTTTCGTAAAATATGAAGAGTAAGCATGGACTAATATCCAATTGTTCAAAATATTTGAAAAAATTAAACAAAAGCTCGGTTATAAGACTTTTGACGATGTGAATTTAAGCATGGATGCAATTTGGGTACTCCTCATTACAGAATCATAGGTAGTTTGAAGGTTGATTCAAACCCATTTTTTTATGACTCAATGTGGATTAAAAATAAAATTGGTGTACCTATACAATAAAGAAGGATAGGGCTACAAAATAAACACAGTATGGACATTTTTTTCTTTATCATAAAAAAACGTTGGTGAATAAACTGTCAAAATAGGTGCAATTTGGGTACCGTCACGTTATATATATTTTTATTTGTTTTATTTCAGAGGCTTACAGAGACAGAGTACCACTGGCATTGATGACACTGTTCAAGGAAGACTTGTGGTACAGTAAATAAAAATATAGTTTGTGTTTGTATACCTGCCCTCCTTTTTATGAATAAAGAAATGCCTAACCTACATTTTTTTAAATGAGGGGGATAGGACCTAAGTCCTTTATTGTGACTCTGGGATTGGGTGTTTTTAAGCTCAGGATTTCGGGATTGGCCCTTTCAGGATCAGGTTTTTTTTTTCTTCGAATTTTGGGATGTCAAGACCTCTGTATTTCGTGTTTTTAAGCCCGGGATTTCAGAATCAGGACCCCTCCTCCCCCTCCTTAATTCATTATTGCAACTTATCATGCATATATGGAAGTTGATTATGACAAAAAAGTTCTAAATACCTGTGATACATTTAATGCTTTGACCTACTTGCAATATTGTTTACTTTATACACATGATGATTTTTATGGAGAATAGTCTCATTGCCCCCACATCTTATTTCAAGATAAAAATAATAGCAAAACAAAAAAGTTACACAATTGCTTGATTGGCCTCAAATCTTTAATGAAAGAATTGTTCAGTGAAGGAACGGATTACATAACAAAGTCACTGTGTGACTGTCTTTCAATTTTTTTTTACTCGTACGGCTAAATGGCATGAATGTGAAAAAGATTTTAACCTCTTAATTTGAACATTTTTATATTACTATAGAATACCTAAAAATTTTGAGTTAGAAAATAAGAAATGTAAATTTTAAGACTGTATTTACAGGATTTTACCAGAGATGTGTTAAGGCGTGACCTTCGTGACCCTACAGCAACATTGTCATCATTGGTGTCCAGTAGAACAGATGTAGGGGTGCATGCATTGAATAACACAATAACTGTTGATTTTCCAGACAGGTAAAGTTTGAAGCATCAATTGAATTTTCAGATAAAACAGTCAACCCATTGGTGGGTTGCTGTCCTTGAATTAGCAATTTTAAGGAAATTTTGCAGTTTTTGATTATTATCTTGAATATTAATTTATAGAATGTATAAATAGTGATAAACTGTAAGCAGCAAGCATTTAAAATCCATTAGTGGAAAACAACATTTGCTTTATAAAACCATTTAAAAGGGAGATAACTCCAATGTTTTATAAAACCATTTAAAAGGGAGATAACTCCAATGTTTTATAAAACCATTTAAAAGGGAAATAACTTCAATTAGATCCATTAGAATCTGTTTTGAAGTATTTTATAAAAGTAAATAAAAGGGAGATAACTCCAAAGATGTTGATTGCATGTATCGTATATGAACTTTGGCTTCTTAAAGTTAAAGAATGTTTTTGAAGATGGGCAATGTCGTATTATTTAGTAGTGTTCATTTATTTTCTTTGTAAATTCATATTCTGTTATTTTGAATTTATTTTTCTTTATTTAGAAAATAAAACAGACAATAGCATGATTTTATGATGCTAGAAAAAAATATTAGATATGAAGAATCATATCATTTACTAGTCTCCATTTCATAATTTCATAAATTCATACTCTGTTATTTTGTATTTATTTTTATTATAAAGAACAAAATGAACAACATCATGATTATATGATGCTACAGTAATTATTAGATATGGAGAAAATCATATTAAAAGTATCATAAATTCACATTATTTTGTTTTTATTTAGAAAACTAAATGGAGAACAACATGATCTTATGTCGATACAAAAAATATTAAATATGAAGCTTGGGAAGAAAGGAGAAGAAATAAGGTAAAACTATTGATGAGGGTTTGTATGAGGGGTTCATATTTTTCTCTCACATTTTTATGCCCCACCTATTCTGGTCTGTACTTCCCTTCATTAGTTCGTCTGTCCGTTCATTTGTCTGTCTGTCTGTCACGCTTCAGGTTAAAGTTTTTGGACAAGGTAGTTTTTGATAAAGTTGAATAGCAGTCAACTTGAAACTTAGTACTAATGTTCCCTATGATCACTGTGTATCATCGGTATAGCTTATATAGGTCATACCCTTAGTCATGTGGGTTTAGAGGAGTTTGGATACCCCCCCCCCCCCCCCCCCCCCTTTGAAAACAAATACTGACTGTTAAAGTCAACAATCTGTTGGAATTGTGACTGTTAAAGTCAAGTTTTTGAGGCCAAATAACTCCCCTTTTGGAAATTCCTGGCTACCGGCCTGTAGGTACTAACCAAGCCAGCATGATGGATTTTGAACTGACATGGCAACAAAAAACTTAGTTTTGTTTTATCTTCATTCAGTGCATACATTTCTCAACATGTGAAATTCCTGCTCCATATGATTAACGCATCAATTTTTCCCCATTTATAAGACAACTTTGATATTCTAATAAGAATAATTCACTTTTACATGTGCAAGTAGTTGTAAATGTCAACCCCAACTTTCAATTTCAATACAGTTGTCAAGCCTGGCATTTACATGTTTTATCTGAAAGATAGGTGATACAGGGCAAAAGTGATAGTTACCAATCATAAACCTACATGTACCTGTGATTACTCATTCCTTGAAACATATTGGGTAATAAGAATATAGTTTTTGTGTAGGGTGTACAGCAACTTAACAATGCACCATATAGAAGGATTTCTTTTAGGAATAAAATATTGAAAAATAACATATATGTATGAAAGATTTCAATGCCAATTTTTTAAACAGCTTTACTTATTACACACACACAGTGCCCTCCTATCAGAAAAGAGTTGCAATGAATATAGAATCATATCGGGAGACAAGTATTTGCACATGTTTTTAGTAATCGTTCTTGTTTTGGGAAAGTAATGAGACTTCTCTTATCATCAACCTACGATCAGATCATTTCTTAAAACAACAAGTATATAAGATTAAGGTACACATTGATATTATGTGAACAAAACAAAGATTATCTTACCTTGTAAGATCACAATTGATCACACCCACTTAGTTATAGTACCTAGCTATATCCGCTGTATTGATGATAAACGGTGATAATATGATCTTTCTAATTTAAATGCCAAATTAGATTTATACCCAAAGTGTATGGTCCACTAAACATAGAAAATGATAGTGCAAGTGGGGCATCAATGTACTGTGGACACATTCTTGTTTCTCTATTCTTCATAGATTAAGTTCAATATTCCCTTTCCTTAATATTTTTGAACCCAAATATTCTCTATTTATTATTTGTATATTTTTCTTTGTTCTTCATTTTAAGCTCACATGGGCCAGTGTGAGCTTATGCCATCACTTGGCGTCTGTCCTCTGTTGTGGTCATAAACTATTTCAAAAATCTTCTCCTCTGAAACTACTGGGCCAAATACCTTCAAACATTAACAGGGATATCTAGTTTATAATTTGTTTGGGAAGTTTTGATCCATTGTCAAACATGGCTGAAAAGGCTAATAATAGAACATAGGGGTCGGATCTATCAGCCTTGAAATTTTAAGACAAATTAAACAATCCATTGTAGGGTTGCTGTCACTAAATTTGTTATTTTAAGGAAATTTTGCAGTTTTTTGGTTATTATCTTGAGTATTATAATAGATAGATTTTAACCCATGTTAACTGTAAACAGCAAAAATGTTCAGCAAAGTTAGATCTACAGAACAGTTTATTGACCAAAATTTTCAAATGACCCCTTAAGGAGTTAATGCCCTTTAAGGACAATTTTACACAAGTTTAAGTTTTTTAACTTTAAAAATCTTCTCAAATGAATCTTGTATACATTTTGTGTTTTATTTCCTTGTATGTCAAGAAACATAGACACTACTGCTAAAATGGAATATAGGGGTAAAATGCGTTTATTTGCTTTTGAAGAAAATATGACAGATACAAAGAACATTTTCTTTAAAAAAAAATCCTGTTTAATACATATAAAATAATTTAATATGCGAGTTTAATTTACAAATGAATTATTGCGTTTATAACTCTGTCACATTTTTCGCAATAATAAAAACCTTGCAATAGTTACTGAATTTACAGTGTCTGTATTTAGAAAGTGATTGTTGTATGAGCCACTGGCCGATCCAGAATTTTGCATAAGTGGGGGCCCGCTCCAGTCATGCTTCAGCGATACTCTATATAAGCAACCAAATTTTTTTCCAAAAAAGGGGGACCCGGCCCCCTGGGACCCACCAAATCCGCCTTTGTGAACACCAGTGTCAGAGCAAGTACATAAGATAAAGATCTGTGAACAATTTAAGTTCAGTGTTTGAAGTTATTATACCTTGTAATCTACTGAAAGAAAGGTTTCTTACAGCTATTTTCCTAATGCATGTAGAGCAAGACGTAGGTTAGCTTGCTTGCTATATTTGTGTATTGTACAATTATATTGCTATGATGTCCAATTAAATTAAAATATGATATACAATGTATATGAAGGTTTAACTATACTTATTTATATATATTGTTTGAAGATGTCAATCTTAATTATAGAGCTTGAATAAACAAGTATACAAGCATAGCTAGCATAGCAAGCAAGCCAACCAAAGTTTTATTCTACAAGCATTAGTAAATTAGCTGTAAAGGACCAAAAGTAGAATTGAGGAATTGTTGGAATCACTTGGAAAAAATTAAAATAGAGCTTTCAGTATTAAACTGTTTGAAAATCGAGTTATAATATAGCCTTATTACAACATTGTACAAAACAGACCATAATTCATCATTAATTTGGTATATGAATTTTTTTAAATCAATCAAAGAGTTATGCATTCAGATATATTTGTGTGTTTAGCTTGCATTTATAAGGTCAATTTCTATCCAACTCTGATCACATATCATGCATATTGTTTCCATGTAAATATATCCACAACAATATGTTTAACTTACTGCATGTTTGAACATTAAAAATAGATTTTATGATTAAAAAATAATGTTATATAATACCCACAACAAATTGTTACACAGCATGAGCCTGCCTTATTCTACACCTGAGTTTTCCAACATCTAGCTTTAACCAACACATTTTCATGGTCCCAAAGTATGCTTATCCTTACGAAAAATAAACTGAGTATTCTGACACCCTGTTTAATCTGACATTTTTTTCTTGTCCACCAGTGTGTCGAATTGCATAGGTTACAATATATAGTTAACAGAAGAATTAGATAAAATAATTTTTTTTCAGAGTTCACAGTATACAGCAGGTAGCGGATAATTTCCGCTGTTTTGGTAAACCGTACAGAAGACATTATATCTACAGATTAGGTATCTTCAAAGATTCAGCAGCCGCCAGCAGCGGTACACCACTACCAATCATTGACAGGGGCTTTGTACATCTTTTACAGTAAGAGACCATTACAATGTACATATCTTCTTCTTATCTGTAACTTCCTCCTGCTATTGGAGAGCAAATCCAAAATTTATAAAGTGAATTTTGCAAAATTTTAACACATTATATATAGGAAGATGTGGTATGAGTGCCAATGAGACAACTCTCCATCCAAGTAACAATTGTGAAAAAGTAAAACAATTATAGGTCAAGGTACGGCCTTTACCACGATGCCTATGCTCACATGCATTCAATAGAAAAATTATGATTTTGATCACATTGTTTGTATGAATATTAAAAAAAAGGAAATGTAATATGATTGCCAATGGGAAGACCAAATGATGTTAACCTATATGTCCCTGTATGGTATTAAACAATTAGCAAAACTTATACCGCATAGCAGGCTATAAACATCCTTAAAATGATGAACGCAGATCAATTCAAACAAGGTCTTAGAGCCAAATTTACCTTCAAAACAATAAATGAAATCAATGTTTTGACATTATAACTGTTCAGCACATTGGTGTCGTGAATAAACCATCACAATATAAAACTCAATAATTTCTAAATTGAAATGTAAACTGTTAAACTGAAGCATGTTTCCTTGAAAAAAAACAAACAAAGCATTCATAAACTTTTAATTTTAGTTCAGATTCGGAAAAAAAAAAATTATGTGAATAAAACAAGGCCTCAGATATATCTTCATGATCTCAAACTTGATTTCAATTCTGACAGGTATTGAACATATCATTTTGTATTTCAGTGACTGTTTACCATTATATAGGAAGATTATGATAAACACTAACTTGAAATATTGATTATATTTTTTTAAAGAAGAAACAAAGCATTCATACACAAAAGCAGTACTGACATAAATGATATCATGCATACATGGCATATTTGTATCTATAAAATAAGATATTATACCTACCTGCATACCAATTACATAAAAATGTGCCTTGACAACTTATTTTTTTGGCAAAATAAAATAAAATATTTTACCTACCTACCTACCTTGTTTCAAAAAATAGGAAAGGAAATGGGCAAACAAACAATATTTTAATTTAGGCCCTATACACACCTATATAGTATACCCCAACATTGGCCAACGATGTATTTTCCAACTTTTGATTTTAATTATGGATAATTTATTATTGCAGCCCACCATTCAGCATGGATAAGTTTCTACAAGCAGCAGAGGTTATGTGTGGAACAAATAATTTCACATCATTTACCAGCGTGAAGAAAATAAAAGAAGAATTCAAAAATCCAGTACGAACAGTTTCAATCAATGTAAAAAGAGGTGCTCCTTACATGGCAGGATCCACAGAAGAATGTCAAGAGAAACTGGAATTCTGGGATGTGCATATTATCAGTAAATCTTTTATGTATAAACAGGTATGCTGTTCTTTCATATGGATGACATTAGTATAGGTCACCTAATATCTGATATGCTTTGTTCATTTGGCTGTGCGAGGTATAACCTCACACTGTCATGTCAAGTCCAAATCTATGCATCTAAATTTGAGCTCTGTTAAACATGTTAAATGAAGCAAAATTTTACAAATAATTACCTATTGTGTAATTTTCTGTAAAAACAAGAGTTGTGCTTTTTATCATGTTCATGGTACAAAAATGTATCAAGCAATACAATTTGTTAAAAGGGGAATAACTTTTCAAATAATAATTTCAAAGATGGAGTATTTTAGAGCTGAATATTTAGGGTATGGGTTTTGTTGGAGGCTGTACAGTGCCCTATATTTGATGATATTTTCAATCTGAGGTCTTTTGGAAATCATATGACATTTCTTTTTTTATTCATAAGTGTGTTGTTTTTAGCATAATTTTTCTTACACTATCTGTAGCACTATCTATAGACCATGCAATAGTTCTATTTACTTCAGGTTGGCTTGAAATATAAAATATAAATAAAAAACAACATTTGCATTTAAAAAGTTCTAATTATGCCTCTGCTCCAACTTTTGTATTACAATTTTGTTGATGTGATGTGTTTTTTGGCTGCCACTGGGTTACTCTTGTCTATCTATCAATACATAGCTGTCAAAACTACTCTTAGTATAGCTCAACTATATGATATAAACCACAGATCAAGTTCCAGTTCCAGTGGCATCATTTTTACAGATCTCTAGTTTTATTTCTTTATAACTGTAAACATTATATACAAGCAGAGCATCATCTGTGTCCAATAGACACATTTTTCACTTATTAAGTATAGCTGACTAAAAAATCATACAAGACTTGCATAGACCAGAGGCTGCTTACTTGACACAGACGCAACATGTTGCGGGTTAAAACATGTTTTGTAAGATCTCAACCCTCCCTCTATACCGCTAGAAAATGTGGAAAAAATAAACACACAGCAATACCCACAGTAAAACTCAGTTTAAAAGAAATTTGATTTCATTAGAAAGTTCATTTAAATTCATGGAATAAAAATGGACATACAATTGCAATTAAAAGTTCTAATTATAACCTTGATGAAAATGAATACATAGCAAAGTTGTTGAAATTTTTACCAAATTTAATGCGGGCATCCTATACCATGTGATGTCCCTTTTTATAGTAGCACCTGACAGTACATCTTGTTTTCTTTATTCAGATTAGAAGAATGGTGAATGGTTTAGTAGCAGTAGCCTGTGACATGTGTAGTGTGGAAGATCTGAAACAAACTCTAAAAGATCCAGCTCATAAAGTAAAAATACTGGAAAGGTCCTTCCCACCATGGGCTTTGTTTCTAAATAATGTGGAATACTATCCTAAAGGTGAGAATATCATGATCATTTACATTGGTATAGCTCAGATCATAATGGTAACAAAATTGAAAATAGCAGAAATGATTTTCATTATTGTTTCATTCTGCATTGTTTCATAACTTCTATTTCTTTTCTTTTTCCAAATTTGTACTTTCATTGCAGGATTATTTTCTATTTGTATTTATCTACAACTTTACTCAGATACTTAGCATCAGCAACAACATTTAACAGAGTTTACATTTTTTTTTTTTTAATGTAATGAAAGGGAGATAATTCTGCAAATGGGAAATAATTCTAAATAAAATGAATCATTTGTGTCTGTTAAAATAATTATATTATTGTACCGTGTAGCACTATAATCTAACTGTACAAGTCATGCTTTTAAAGTTTTTGACCTTATAATTTATATGTTTTTATTTTCAGACCTGATTTATCCAGGACCCCTTCCACAACTTCAAAAGGAATATAGAACATTGACAAAAACTCTTCAAAAATATATGCATTTACAAGGCTATAATAATGATATTAGAGACAGAACATTGGATACAATTAATGTGCCAGATAGCTTTAGTGTTCCTAACAACGAGGAGAGTAAGAAGAACAATGAAATTAATTCTATAGAGCAAATTAGTGACAGTGATTCTTTACATTGTGTTGGAGAAGCGTTAACTGTAAATGAATTCAGCGAATGTATATCTCAAAGTGTATGTAGTAATGAATCTGTACTAACCAGTAGTAAAGAAATTGTAGATTCTGGTATACAAATAAATTCTAAAGGATAATAGATAGATTTTGAATGTATTTTCTGTTTTGATCACTGTATGTTGCACTGTAAAAACACTTCAAGTTATAATCATGAAACTTGGTACCTAAATTGTCTTAGAAGTTCATCAACTGTATAACTAGCCTATCAACACTGACTGTGGTTGTGAAGTTAAACCCTTTTCTTGGCCGCTGCCTTAGACTACAATCTTAATTGACAAGGATTGTCAGTTTTCATGTCCTAGTGCTCTTCAGGAACTTCAGCTCCCTCATCAATAAAAACTTGAGTCCACAATAAAGCAAAAAGTGCTCATAGTGGTGTTGAACACAATCAATAAATTTTCATAACCAATTACACTCCAGTTTTTTTTCAAATTACTCAAAGAATGATAACTACAGAATTTTACAAAACTGTGTATATAAATCATGCTATAGTCTATGAATAGATGCGAAGTAAAGGTAAACCAGACGGTGAACCAAAAACTCATCTATTGACTGTTATCAAGCTCTACATAATTCAGTCTAACTTAACAAAAAACAGAATCTACAATCAACATGTACATGCTTCAGATTCTCCATAAAACAATAAAATTAATGTACTATGCTGAAAAATTGCATTTATTTGTCATAGCTATCTTTTACTAATTGAAAAATAATGCGAGAATAATTATTGTAATTTTTTAAAAATCTGCATACAAATGTATCAGATATCACATTGCAAGTTCTTATAAATATGATCAGCAACAAGTTGCAATATACATGTTATTAAAAAACCTCACAATAAGTTAATGCCCATGCCATAGCAGATCTAGAGGGATCATTTAGTTTTACCCTTATCTGAAAATACAGGCCAAAGTTTGTTTCAGTTCTCTAACTTTAGTTTTCTATAACTCAATGTTATGAAACTTATACACAATGCTTATTACCACAAAATACAGATCAGGTTTAGGTGACATCATCTAAACCGTTCCGGAGTTATGCCCTTTCACAGATGATATTGGAAACTACAATCCTGTTCCCTTTTCACCAAATTACACTTTTTACCGGGTTTGTAATAACATGATCAACAGGACATGTGCCGCATGTGGAACAGTATCTGCTAACCTTCCTGAGCAGCTGAGACCACTCTGTGTTTTTATGTAGGGATTATGTTGCTTAGTCTTTAATTTTCTATGTTGTTTCTTGTGAACAATAATTTGTGTTTTCCATTTTTAGGCATTGCATTGTCAGTTTATTTTCAATTTATGAGTTTGACTCTTCTGCTGGAATCTTTTACAATTGGAAAAAATGCAGAATTTTCCGTTCCAAATATGAAATAAACTTACCTGCTCACAGACCATTTTTCACTAATAAAATATGATGACAAATCTATCAGTGCTTTTTACATTTGAGAGCCATATATAAGCATGCTAAATGTATAGTTTGAATCTTGAATAAATGCTGATGGATATAGGAAGATGTGGTGTGAGTGCTTATTTCTACCCCACTTTCTTTTGGTTAAATCACTTCCTTAATTTTTTAACAGAAAATTTGTCCAACATGTTTTATTTATTGCAATATGTATGCAACTGTAAACTTTTCATATAAAACAGTAGTTTGGATAGTCCAAAATACCAAATATAATACTCGGAAATTATTTTTTAATTTTCCAGATGGCTTCAGACTACAATTCTCTGTTAACGTAGTTCTGCCAGTGGAGGTGTGCCTTGATTGAATTTTATACGCCCATTTATGGGACGTATAATGGTATACCATTGTCCCTCTCAGTCTGTCTGTCCGTCCATTTTTCTGTCTGTCCGTCCATTTTTCTGTCTGTACATGTCTGTCAATTTTTTTAATTCTTTACACAAATTATTAAAAAGGAAAGAACTAGTACGACAGTGTACTGCGATTGTACAATCCAAGATCTACCTTCAGATGATGTTTCTTAAGGCACTTAGCTACGGATACATTGAATTTAACAATAATTAAAAAAAAATGCTACATAGGATACTAACTGCCGAAATGTATCGTTGGGTAAGGAACTGTTTTAATTACTAATAAAAATAGTATTTGTGTCTACTGTAATACATTGCGCTATTGTTACATTAATGAACTGCAATGTACGATAGTACTAGTAATATGTATTTTGAAAACTTTTATTTTATAAATATAATATTGCATACAATTTTTAAATTTTAATTTAGAATGACAGTTTATACAAATCCAGTATGTTGCTTTTGAAGCATTTTTAGTCCGACGCAGTTTTGGGGAAGCCACTCCAAGCAGCCATCACAAACTTTTCTGCACTATCTCTTTTACAAGTTAAAGATTTTGAAGGGAAATTATGTCATCCATGGATACTTGTATTCATAAGTTCACAGTATTAATTTTAGTTCACTGTAAGCAAGGCGCTTGCTTTTGATGTATCAATTTTATATGCCCAAACTACGTTAGTAGAAGGGCATTATCTTTTCTGGTCTAGGTCCATTCGACCCTTTGTCCCACTTCGGGTTAAAGCATTTGGTTTAGGTATTTGTTGACGAAGTTGATGTCCAAAACAACTTGAAACTTAGTCACGGAATAAAAGAGATTTCATAATATAAGTTCCAAAACTTGGAAAAAAAATTATTCTGGAATATTATTTTCACTGAAATAAATATAACAGTATATATCCCTAACGGAATAAATTGTATGGAATATTTGTTCCAACCGGAATAGATACTATGACAATGGTTATTACAAAGTTCCCATTGGCACTTCTGATATAGGTGGAACAATAATACGTTGACAAGTAAATGTCCCTATGATATATTTCTAATTTAAATGTCAATTCTAATATGACGTGCTTCTTTCGCTTTGTGAATAAACCCATACTCTATATCCAATAAAATTTGTATGCACATGTATACGCATATTGACTACTGCAGAATAATGAATTTGGTCAAATTGGCATACATTTAATAGATTTCATTAACTTAAAACATTCAAAACTCTTCAATGATGCACATTTTGTTACTTATTCATTGGTAATGACTGTTATGCGTTGTAAATGGAAATTGACATATTTGACCTAGATACGACAGCCGTTCATGCTGGCTGTTCAAACTCCTCCCTCTGAAAAATCACATTGCCTGTCTTTTGTCCTTTTACAAACAAAAGAGGGAGGTTCATGGGAGAGATTTTACAAAAGCTGCACACTTATATACATCGGACATAGATATTACCTTATAAGATTGACGAAAGATACCAGAGGGAAATTCAAACTCATAAATCGAAAATAAACTGACAACACCATGGCTAAAAATGAAAAATATAAAACGGACAAACAATAGTATACATGACACAACATAGAAAACTAAAGAATAAACAACACAAACCCAAAATTGTCCTAATCAGAATCGAAATAGTTGATGCAAGCAATACTTTATTGTAGTTTTAACATGGGTAGTCATTATATTCTTGTTATTTTAGCCCTCACTAACGCTCTGGCAAGAATAATATCGAATATAATGCCTGCCCATGTTAAAACTACAGTAAAGTAAAACTTGCATCAATTATTTGTTAAATCAGATTTTCTATCCTAATTTCACGGTCCATTGAACATAGAAAATGACAGGACGAGTTTTGTTGTTACGCACTGCGTTTGTATACAATAAAAAATAAGTAATAGGAATCACGCCATCTATGATTGTTAAAGGTATAGTGACTGTTAGTAATAAGGATATGTAGGAAATTAATTGCATATAAGTCACTTTATCAGCCTAAGTTTTAACAACGAACAATTTAGCTATATGTTTCGTCTTTGTCCCTTCTAAACTGTAGGAGTCTATTTCAGAGCACCAACATAATTCATACTTAAACCTAATAGAAAACCCTGTAATAAATTCTATTTGTTGAATAATAATATTAGTATTTTTATCAATAATACAAATTTCATCTCGTACATGTATCGAAGAACTAAAAGAGGTTTATATAAATAAAAGTCTTCAGTGTAACCATTACTCAATGTATTACCGTAGACACAAATATTATTGTTACATTCTTAAACAATCGATTCATTGTCCAGCCGGCATTCCAACAAAAGAGTGACGAAAGATACCAAAGGGACAGTCAAACTCGTAAATCTAAAACAAACTGACAACGCCATGGCTAAAAATGAAAAAGACAAACAGAAAAACAATAGTACACATGACACAACATAGAAAACTAAAGAATAAACAACCCGAACCCCACCAAAAACTAGGGGTGATCTCAGGTGCTCCGGAAGGGTAAGCAGATCCTGCTCCACATGCGGCACCCGTCGTGTTGCTTATGTGATTACAAATCCGGTAAATAGTCTAATTCGGTAGGTCAAATTCATGAAAGGGAAGGGGATTGTAGTAACGACGTAAGGAACATATCCGATATCATTTGTGAAACGGTTATTCCATAACGGTCAACCAACTCGTGATGGCGTCCGTAAAATTTACGAAGGGATGATTTCAACTTCACCATTTGGAACTCTTGGTTTAATAGCTTCCTTGTAAGCAGTAACCCTCTATCAAGAAAATCATGATAGGAAATGCAAGCACGGGAATATCGTATCAATTGGGAGATATATACCCCGTATGCAGGTGCTGCTGGAATGTTGCTACTTAGAAATGGAAAGTTCACAAACGGAAAACTGAAATCATCTCTTTTGACGTAAAGTTTTGTCTTCAACCGACCCTCATTGTCAATTTCTAGATGTAAGTCAAGATATGAAGCCGACTTAATTGTATCTGTAGTATCCTTTATCTCCAATTCGATGGGATAGATGCGATCCACATTGTCACCAAATTTTGAATTGTTTAATGAAAGAACGTCATCTATATAGCGGAAAGTAGAGTTAAAGGATATTGCTAACTTCTTATCTTATTAGCCTCCAAAGTAACAATATTTTTTAAAACTTTTGTTACATTTTCATGTACCCGTAGCCAGTGACTTTTCTTCAAGTTGTTTTTACATATTTAATGCCTACCCATTTTAAAGCTATCAATTATTTCGATTCTGATTAGGAAAATGTTGGGTTTGTATTGTTTATTCTTTAGTTTTCTATGTCATGTGTACTATTGTTTGTCTGTTTGTCCTTTTCATTTGTAGCCGTGGCGTTGTCAGTTTATTTTAGATTTATAAGTTTGACTGTCCCTCTGGTATCTTTCGCCCCTCTTTTAAATATCATAGTCTTATATATGTTATTCAAAAATTATAGCGTTGATAACATGAATTATCATGTTCAAAGTCACGTGATACAGGGGAGATACCATCATATGACCATAGTACAAAACCAGGCGTTTCACCTTTTCTGACAATTCGGTAAACAGGTAAACATTAACAAACATCCACATTATTTATTTGCAGTTTAAAAAAACATATCTCTTTTGTCCGAGTCGTCGGGAAGGTATTTTGAATAACAAATTAAGTCTTAACATAACTGTGCTATTCAACTTCCTTGTTCCTATGAAATTCTCAAATTGAGAAAATACTTAAATATATAATTCTTATTGCAGACATTGTTACAAAGTTCTATTTTAACAGCATATCGTGTATTCAGAAAGAACAATCTTTACTTGACATATTTTGAGATATTTAAAGATGGTATTTATCTAAAATTCGTTTTTTTCTCTACGAGCTCAGATTTCATTGAATTTTGCAAAACTTGCATAATGACCATTTGGGTTCATGATCAAAAGACAGTTTCCAGAGCCAGAGCCAAAATGTGAAAGTGATGTTTTTCTTAAAAAAAAATAATGACAAATGGACTTAATTTTGAGCTTTTGTTTTACGTCTAGTCAGAGACATATAATACGTATTATATGTCTCTGGTCTAGTGTAGGGTTAGATTTTATGACATCAATATAACTGTCAAACTTTCATAGAATGTTGACTAAGAATATAAGTGACATTGTCTTTCAACTTTAAACACGATGGACCTTTCTTATGTTTTACTTGATATTAGATTGTAACACATTCTTTTTGAAAATGAAAACGATATTTTGGAACAGAAAAGCAATATAACCAAAATGTTTTCGAAGTGGTCAAATTAATTAAAACGGACGGGACTTTTTTTATTGAGGCTTGATTCGCGTTTCATATCAGAAGACGCTTTGCTTACCTTGTCTCGCTTTCTTATGTTCATATGATTCACTCAGATTGTATGTGTTATGTTTGTTGTATTGATTTATTTTGTGTTCTATTTGTAAGATTTGAAAAGTTGAACAGCGGATGACCCAGGTTGGCCATTTTGTTGACTGATCCGACCAATACAAAAATCATTCTTATAATATATTGTTAACAATTGATTAATATATATGTTAACCTATAAAATGGATTTAACATGTAAAACAGACATAGAAAAACCAAATTGCCTGCATACTGTTTTTTTACATTGCTATTGTTCCTTTTTCTTTTTATTATAAGTTTGATATTGTTAAGTATGTTATCAATAAAATTGGAGAACTTAATTTAAATCGACGAATATGAAATTTGTAGCTAATAACCCTTTTATTTATCAGAACAAGTTATATGGTCATTTCAAACTCTCACAACTTTTACAAATCTTTCTGTGATAACTTTTACCTTTATTGTAGGGAGACAAAGGGTTAGATAAGAGCCCCTACTGACTAAAAATATTACATGTGTTTTTAAACTAACAAAAAAAATAGAAATGCTGTTCGAACAAAAGTTTATCTACAATTTGAAAGGAAGTCTTTGCATTTTGTAATTATTCCTCATTGAGTTCACCATCCATGTCATGTTTAGTCAACGTTTTGATATCTTTTTGTTTTTAGGAAAAACATTATATCGTTTACTGAAAGACTTAAGAAACCTCAAATGAAAAAAAAATGATGCATATGTTTTTTTATAACTCAATGGATAGTTTTCATTATAAAACTTATGTACATATACATTTTTATTAAGAAAATCCTTTAATTTATTCATATTTAGAAGAAGTTTACTTTATTTTAATTGCTTCCTAAGGAAGCAATTCCCTCGATGTATTTTCCGTATGCAAAGTGACCTCGGTCTGACCCATCCCGTAAAAATCCGGTGATCGCAATATGCATGGATGTCCCTAAAATAAACTATTATCTAAAATTACATGTTAAACACGTGCTCAATTTCCATGCTTTTTTGTTGACATTTTGTCGAGTGTTGACAAACAGGTGACAATCGTTAAACTTCGGCTTCAAAACACGAACTTTAATTACCTGCCATATTTTCACAACAATACTGACCGATTGAAAATTTATACGAATAAAATGATAAATTCGTGCACAGAAGACTAAGTTTATGATGTGTGTATGCATTGGTTTAAGGTTCATGTGGACCCAATGGCTAAAATGGCCATATTTTCACCTCAAAATTTACTCTGAGTACAGGCAAACCTGTGCATCTGGAAAAGTTTTAAGGCATAGCATGCCCTAGATAAATAGACTTCAAATGCATTGTATTATTTAGAAAAATCATCACTTAACTGGATTTTGCCGTACACTTTTTTTCGTCCCTGCAGAAGATGATAAAATTAACAAACAGTTGAGTTTACCTTGATATGGTCCACTCAGGTACACACTTTAAATATCCAAGTATTGTCATGTATCTATTGTCCATCTATTGTCCATGTCAATTAATACAGCTCACTTCAATTATTACCTGTGGGGAAGTTCTAAAACCTGTTTCCCAACTTAGTTTATTTTGGCACCTTCCGGAGGAATGAAAAAAAGTGCACGGTAAAATTCTGGTAAGTTTTTATTTTTCTAAAACATAAAACATGTTTGCAATGTATTTATCTAGGGCATGCTATGCCTGAAATTTTTTATAGATGCGCAGGTTTGTCTGTACTCAGAGTAAATTTTGAGGTGAAAATACAGCCATTTTAGCCATAGGGTCCACATGAACCTTAAGAATTGGAAGAACATTATTTTTCACCGGTCATTCGTTTCTTATGACTTTAATGTTGGGATGTTAAAAATAAACTTATCATAGATACCAGGATTATTTTCATATTAACGCCAGACGCGCGTTTTGCCTACAAAAGACTCATCAGTGACGCTCGAATAAAAAAAAGAAAACAAGACCAAATAAAGCACGAAATTGAGGAGTTTGAGGATTAAAATTCCAAAACATTTGGCCAAATACAGCTACAATAGTTTCTATTTACTTTCTTAAAGATACTAGTTATATTCATAAATTAGCAGTTTACAAAAATTCAAATGTATATTACCTTAATCACTAAAGCTTCTTCATTTAACGTAGGTGTGATTATGACAACCGTTATACCTTGTGGTCCCTGTATGTACGATGAAACCCATCAGAATGCTAGAAAATGGTGCACCAGTTGTGAAGAGGGTTTATGTGAAGATTGTGAGAAAACTCATAAGAAAACCAAAACCTCTAGGAACCATAAACTCATCTCTATTGAAGATTATCGGAAGATAGAACACGTCCAGATCCCCTTCACTTGCAGCGAACATGACAAGAAATTCGAGTGGTTTTGTAAATCTCATGATCAAGCTATTTGCGTGGTATGTTTACCAACTGCGCACAGATCTTGTCCCGATGTCATACCAATAGATGTTGCTGCTACAAATGCAAGACAATCCACGGCTATATCTGACTTACAGGAGGCAATCGAGATCACATTGCGTAATATAACTCTTTGCGTCAACAGCAGAAATACTGCCACAAATGATATAGAAAAGCAAGAGAAAGATATCAGGACAATTATCCTAAAAATAAGAACAAAGATAAATGGTCATTTAAACGAGCTGGAAGAAAAGCTAATGCAAACTTTGGTATCAGCAACAAAAACATACAAATCAAGTAGTAACAGCCTTCTTCAACAGTTAAATATACTTGAAGATAAGCTTATCTCACTGAAAGATCAAATATTGCAGATGAAAGATTTTGCCTCCGAACTACAAGTTTTTCTTGGAACGCGTCAAATTGACAAACTTGTAATGAGTGAAATAGAATCCATTAAAACTGCAACTGATGCTTTATACGATTACAAATTCAACCTGGTTTTAAATAGTGATATTCAGAGATTATCAAATGGGGTGGTCAAAGAGTTTGGGGAAATTCACGTCACTGAACATGTCTCTCATTTAGATATTAAAGATCTAAAAATAGAGCAGGCACAAATGCCGAAAAACGTACAACCCCTGTGTAATGTCGCTGGCATTGAACTTCAATTGACAACAAAGGTTGAAATCAAGAAAGAAAGATTTTTCCGTTTTACAGGTTGTGCTATATTACCTAATGGACATCTGTTGTTTGCGAATTACACAAATGAACAAAACCTATTAGAGTACAATAAAGAAGGTAACTACATCGGAAGTATTCCAGTGTCTGCTGCTCCGTATGATATAACAGTGCTAGATTCGGATCGCATTGCAATCACATACGGATATAACAGATTCTTCGAAATATTCAATTATCGCAATAGTCGGATTGAAAAGAAGATAAAAACCGAGGCTGAATGCTGGGGATTGAGTCAGTCAAATGGTAAAATTTTTGTCATATGTTATAAAGTAGAGGTTTTTGACATTACTGGAAAGAAAGAATGTACGTTGGATGCAGAAACCGACGTATATATTTCTGCCTCAATACACAACTTCTTCTGTTCAAACCATTCAAATGGCACAGTATGTTGTTATGATATGAATGGACAAGTAGTATGGAAGTTTCACGATGATTCCTTGGTCAATCCATTTTGCGTAGCAAATGATCGTAGTGGCAACGTTTTCGTTGTTGGTCGTAAGTCTAGAAAACTGATACTTATACAACATGACGGGAAATCATATAAAAACTTGCTTAATTTGGAAGAATATTCTGCTCCAAGTGCTGTATGTTACAATAACGATAAACAAACTCTACTTATCTGTAATGAAAACGGTGGTGCTTGTGCCTTGTATAAAGTATTGTACAAGTAACATTTTTCCCAAATTATAATTGTTCCAGACATTTTTTTCCGTTTTAATAGTCATCAAAGGTATCAGAATTATAATTAATACGTCAGACGCGCGTTTCGTCTACATAAGACTCATCAGTGATGCTCATATCAAAATAATTATAAAGCCAAACAAATACAAAGTTGACGAGTATTGAGGATCCAAAATTCAAAAAAGTTGTGCAAAATACGACTAAGGAAATCTATGTTTGGGATAACAAAATACTTGGTTTTTCGAAAAATTCAAAGTTATGTAAACAGGAAATTTTAAAAAATGACCGCATTATTGATATTCATGTCAACACCGAAGTGTTGACTTCTGGGCTAGTGATACTCTCGGGGACGAAACGTCCACTGGCAGTGACGTCGACCCAGTGGTGTCAAAAGTTATCAAAGGTACCCAAATTATCCTTAGTCTTAATTGTGATTTAATATTTTTAACAAACAACCGAGTAGTTGATCATGCCTGTATCCCTTTAAAAAAAATGATGCATTTATTGAATTTTATGTACAATAAAATAGACGAATTGCATTTGGAGCAATAATAAACCTTGAGTCTTATATTGATTAACCGACTTGAAGAATATAAAAGATGTATGTAAAGTTGAAAATTTAAGTGGGGAATGTATCAAAGAAACAACAACACGACAAAAGAGCAGAAAACGGCAGATGGACTCCAACGGATATTAAACACAACTCCAAAACATATAAATGAATTAAAATTGGGAATACATACTAAAATATAAAGACCAGAGGCATCCGACTTGGGACAGACGCAACATTGCAGCGGGGCTTACAATGTTAAAGAGGGACGAAAGATACCAAAGGGACAGTCAAACTCGTAAATCTAAAACAAACTGACAACGCCATGGCTAAAAATGAAAAAGACAAACAGAAAAACAATAGTACACATGACACAACATAGAAAACTAAAGAATAAACAACACGAACCCCACCAAAAACTAAGGGTGATCTCAGGTGCTCCGGAAGGGAAAGCAGATCCTGCTCCACATGCGGCACCCGTCGTGTTGCTTATGTGATTACAAATCCGGTAAAAAGTCTAATTCGGTAGGTAAAATTAATGAAAGGGAAGGGGATTGTAGTTACGACGTAAGGAAAATATCCGATATCATTTGTGCAACGGTTATTCCATAACAATATAAAATATTGGCTGAAATCTCAACTCTTCTCTTTTACCTCTAATGTATGAAAAAACAAACGCTCATATGAGTTTAAAAGAAGTCTGAGTTCGAAGTGTCGGATTGCTTTTAAAATGACAATTGACCAAGGGACGTATAGACGGAAGTACGGAAATTGAATAGTAACAATTAATTAAAACCCATTTTTTATTGAAATTCTAATGCATCCCATGCCAGCACACCCTGGATTAACCGTCAGCATAAACGGCCAAAACCAACAATTTAGAAAGCCATGTTTGTCTAAGAACTGAACCAGTAGAAGAGCTGTATATGAAATAGACATAAAAATAATAGGAACATCCAACTAAGGTCAACTTTGCATGAGGAAGTTGCCGCCGTAATTTCATAAACACTGATATAAGCTGCTTTTTCACATAGCAGTTGTCTTTAAGAATAAGATGTTCGTCATTTTGATATACTTATTTGATTGATAAAATATTGTTTAGTTATGTACAGCGGCCACAATTGCAGATATTTTAAGTGTTAGAGAACAATTTAAACAATAACTGCAACAGGTAGGTCATGTTATACTGGTTTGAATAAAAAAACAATTCAGTGGATACTTGAAGAGGAGGGTATATTAGAAAGACACCGGAATATGGTGTTACAAAGTGTTGACTAATGAATGTAAATCTCACCAGTAGCAGCTATACTAGATACCCCTACTCACATTTTCGGAAGTACTAGTATAACCTAACCACTCTGGTCCTAAAAAAAATTCACATAAGTTACATGACAGCAGTGAAATCAAAACCTAAATTTTGATATGTAAGGCAAATTCAATGGTCGGATTAAAGATAAATCCATGTTGTAAATGATGTGAAGCGGATTAATGATAAATCCAAGTGGTCAATTTGAGACCCCGTACCAAATATTTCTGTAACAAGTCTATACTTTTTACAGGTCCCTATAAGAAGGTATAATTCCACCATGAGAATGTCAAATCTTCTCTTAAATATTCAGTAAGTTGGATGGAACGTCTACCAAATCATTGCCACATAATTTATCTAAATATGCACGTTGTAATTCCTTTCTCTGACAGTGAAATAGTTCATTTTGCGTCATTCCGTGTTTAGCAAAGGGAGATTATTACACAGCTGCGCATCTCCGTTACACACCAATAGAAATACTACCAAAAATGATATTGAAATGCAAGAAAAAAATGTTAGAAGTATTATCCGAGATAAGAAAAAACAAAGAAATAGTCACTTGGACGAGCTGCAAGAAAATTTTATTCAAACATTTGAATCATCTTCAGAAACATGCAAATCGAAATGTGACAAGTTTCTTCAACAGTTCCATTCACAAGAGGAAAAACTGATCAAACTAAAAGATAAAACAACACCTGTTAGAGTACAACGAAGAAGGTAACTACATCGGCTGTATTCCAGTTTCTGCAGCTCCGTATGATATAGCTGTTCTAGATTCGGATCGCATTGCAATCACATACGGAAATAAAGGATTCTTCGAAATATTTAACTATCGCAAAAGTATGGTTGAGAAGAAGGTCAAGTACGGAGGTGATTGTTGGGGACTGAGTCAGTCAAATTGTAAAATTTACGTCAGACTAGATAAAGTTGTCGTTTTTGACTTTACAGGAAAGAAACTATTTACTCTGACTGCAGCTGGCTTGCTTTATATCTCCGCATCAAAATGCCATCTGTTCTGTTCGGACAGTTCAAATAAGAATGTATGTTGTTATGAAATGAATGGAAAGGAAGTGTGGAATTTTCACAAGTCTTTGATTCATCCTTACGGCACAGAAAATGACCGTAGTGGCAACGTCTTCGTTGTCGGTGGTGTGTCTAGAAATCTAATACAAATACAACATGACGGGAAAAACATTTAAAAACTTGATTAATTTGTGGGAAAACTCTGATGTGCGTGTTGTATGCTATAATCAGAACAAAAACATTGTACTGATCTGCGATCAAAATGGTGATCATTGTGCACAGTATAAAGTTTTGTACACGTAACGTTAACTATTTCAAAACTGAAAATAGTACAGTAAGTTATCCAGTTTGAAATGATAAAACAAAAATGAAAAAGCTTCTTATCAATTATTATAACAGTCGAATTGAAATAAAGCCTTTAGAAAACGACAATTTTACATCAAAAAGAGGGGGTGTATGTTTCCTAAAAGCACATTCTGATTCCTAATTTGATGAGAAAAAAATATTCTGGTCAAGCAGATGACAAAACAATAATTATTCTGAATGCAGATTTCCCCCATTCCTTATAGTGTTAAATTTTGAAGAAAACATTTACTGGTGGCATCGATAAATTTTGCGCACCTCCTAGTTAAATGGTTGCGCCTTACAAGCTGTGTTTTTGTCACAATCCTCAGCAAAATAAATATACTCCGAAATTTGTATACTGGAGAAAAAATGTATATTCTGTTTTTGTGCCAAGAAATTTAGGTCAACACCTGAATTAATTCAACATAAGTTAAAATTAGAAAGACTTACTCTTGGAAATGTCGTTTTCCTTGTGATTATTACATGATTATCTTCTAGTCATGAAAAGTCATAGGATGAAGATCCAATCGTTTGACGATATTATGTATTTCTATGACATTTTTGTTTTAAATATTTGCAAAATAGTTTTCAAAGGTACCAAGCTTATTACTTGATACGCCAGACGAGCGTTTCTTCTACAATTTACTCATCCATTGTCATCAGTGACGCTCAGATCAGAAGAGTTAATAAACCAAGCATGTACAAAGTTGAAAAGAATAGAGGACCCAAAATTCGAGATAAAAAATGTGTCAAATACGGCTAAGGTAATCTATGCCTTTGCTAAGTAGTATTTTGAATAACAGTACATTTAAAACAATGACCACATAATTGATATGCATGCCAAAACTGAAGTGCAAAACATATTTGCTTTTGTTTTTAGAATGTCAGTCAGTAGTCTTGAAAGTTCAATAAAGTGTTGAAAAGGTAAGACTATACTTTGAACAAAAAACAAGCAGCAACAAATAGCATATACTCTATTGGTTTTTTTATAATATGTAGTTTAAATTCATGTCATTTAACAAGACATTTAAAGGGATGTCTCGTTGACTTTTCTTTGTATCTTTGGCGAGGTTTGATCTATATTGCGTTCACCATGTTAGTACGTCGTAATTGCTAGGGATTGAGTCAATCAATTGGAATTTGTATGCCTCAGTTATGGGTATTATGTTTCCTGGTCTGTGCGTCCGTCCGTTCGTCCGTCTGTCCCGCTTCAGGTTAAAGTTTTTGATGAGTAGTTTTTGATGAAGGTGAAGTCCAATCAACTTGAAACTTAGTACATGTAGTACGCATGTTCCCTATAATATGATCTTTCTTATTTTAATGCCAAATAAAAGATTCCACCCATTTTCACGGTCCACTGAACATAGAATATAATAGTGCGGATGGGCATCCGTGTACTTGGGACACATTCTTGTTATTTACTATCTAAAACAAAAGTGGTTTAAAAGACGATGTGACAGCTATCCACCAAAATCCGAATTACTTGTGTATGCAACTACAATTATGGGTTTCCGTTCTAAAAGAGGGACGAAAGATACCAAAGGGACAGTCAAACTCATAAATCTAAAGCAAACTGACAACGCCATGGCTAAAAATGAAAAAGACAAACAGAAAAACAATCGTACACATGACACAACATAGAAAACTAAAGAATAAACAACACGAACCCCACCAAAAACTTATATAATTTATATGAAGAGACTAAGATAAAAGTCGGAAAAAGATAGTTTAATTTACAGCTGATTTCTGTCGGACCCTCGTACTACTTACCAAGTACATCAACATTGAAACAAACGACTAATTGATCTAATTGTTTCCATGCGTTACAAAGTGTGGTTTTGGTAATGTTTTATCTGCTTGTCTATGCATGTTTAAACACTCAAGAAACATGACTTAAAGATTTCATACTAGGTAGAATTATTTGTTGTGATATGCTCTTGGCCATGCTATATTGTAAAGCTCTCCTAATTTGTAGAATTGTATACCCGTAGTCCCTACATGTTAAAAATTCATTGTATTGGAACAAAATTCTTTATTCGATCTATAACATGGTGTGAACTATATCACAAAAACCAAGTTAATTTCTTGACGAAAAAATGTGTTGAAAACAAATTACCATATTTAAGTCTAAGGACCATGACCCTACACAAAATCTTAAGACCAGAAAAAATCAAGCTTAAACTGAAACTTGATAAATTAAGATACCGAATTTCAAATCAATACCTTTAAGCATAAATAAATAAAGTGTTGAAAACTGATTTGCTGGATTGACATGCAATCAGACAGATAGAATGCAAACCTAGTCCCCTTAGGTTTCTTTAGTAGAGGACTAATAATGAACAAAAGCAAATATGTTACATCGTAACAAATGACAACCAATGAATAACAGGCACATACAGAATTTAGTGGGGTCAAACAGGATAGCTGGTGACCATCCTCTCTTTAATATGGGACAGTGGTGCAACAGAAGAACACAAAAACGAACTATCAAAATCAGTTGAATAAGGCTTAACTCATCAGATGGATTCAATGCATCTAACAAAAACATGGTGGACAATACTGGGTACATCCCAACACTTATACAGTGACAATTTTTTAAAGTATTGTGACAATAACAACTCAACATTTTATATAGAGTAGGGTAACAAAACCACTTTCTGGAGACTCTTTTTTGTATAACATTTTTGTGAAAAGTTCCATATATATAATAGTAAGAATTGTGTAGTTGATCATATTATACAGTTGTTTTTATGGGAATAATAGCACTTTATTTTGGAGTATTGTAATGGTTTCAATCTATGAGACCATTTGCCAGAAAGGTTTATACTGTGTAGGATTGTTCTGTCTAATTTACCACATATGTAGTACCATCATTTATATTTGACCACTTTTATTTAAGTTATTGGAATTTTACAATTTGTCAATTGTAACACAATGAAACAAAACTATATTCCCTAATTATAAAGTGCAGGGGATATTAGGCCACACTATATATATATAGCAATCTTGAGTCTAATTATAATCCAATTTTATAAAACCTTTTTTAGCTCACCTGGCCCGAAGGGCCAAGTGAGCTTTTCTCATCACTTGGCGTCCGTCGTCCGTCGTCGTCGTCCGTCGTCCGTCGTCGTCGTCCGTCGTCGTCGTCCGTCGTCCGTCGTCGTCCGTCGTCGTTAACTTTTACAAAAATCTTCTCCTCTGAAACTACTGGGCCAAATCAAACCACACTTGGCCACAATCATCATTGGGGTATCTAGTTTAAAAAATGTGTGGCGTGACCCGGTCATCCAACCAAGATGGCCGCCACGGCTAAAAATAGAACATAGGGGTAAAATGCAGTTTTTGGATTATAACTCAAAAACCAAAGCATTCAGAGGAAATCTGACACGGGGTAAAAATGTTTATCAGGTCAAGATCTATCTGCCCTGAAATTTTCAGATGAATCGGTTAACCTGTTGTTGGGTTGCTGCCCCTGAATTGGTAATTTTGAGGAAATTTTGCTGTTTTTGGTTATTATTTTGAATATTATTATAGATAGAGATAAACTGTAAACAGTGATAATGTTCAGCAAAGTTAGATTTACAAATAAGTCAACATGACCGAAATGGTCAGTTGACCCCTTTAGGAGTAATTGCCATTTATAGTCAATTTTTAACCATTTTTCATAAATCTAAGTAATCTTTAACAAAAATCTTCTCCTCTGAAACTACTGGGCCAAATTAATCCAAACTTGGCCACAATCATCTTTGGGGTATCTAGTTTAAACTAGAGGCTCAAAAGAGCCTGTGTCGCTCACCTTGGTCTATGTGAATATTAAACAAAGGAAGCAGATGGATTCATGACAATATTGTGTTTTGGTGATGGTGATGTGTTTGTACATCTTACTTTACTTTACAGTCTTGCTGCTTACAATTATCTCTGTCTATAATGATCTTGGCCCAGTAGTTTCAGCGGAATATAATAATAAAAATTTACAAATTTTATGAAAATTGTTATATATTGACTAAAAAAGGACAATAACTCCTTAGGGGGTCAATTGACCATTTCGGTCACGTTGACTTATTTGTAAATCTTACTTTGCTGAACATTATTGCTGTTTACAGTTTATCTTATCTATAATAATATTCAAAATAACCAAAAACAGCAAAATTTCCTTAAAATTACCAATTCAGGGGCAGCAATCCAACAACAGGTTTTCTGATTTGTCTGAAAATTACAGGGCAGATAGATCTTGATCTGATAAACAATTAAATCCATGTCAGATTTGCTCTAAATGCTTTGGTTTTTGATTTATAAGCCAAAAACTGCATTTTACCCCTATGTTCTATTTTTAGCCGTGGCGGCCATCTTGGTTGGTTGACGGGTCACCCCACACATTTTTAAAACTAGATACCCCAAAGATTATTGTTGCCAAGTTTAGATTAATTTGGCCAAGTAGTTTCAGAGGAGAAGATTTTTGTAAAAGATAACTAAGATTTACGAACTAGAGGCTCTTAAGAGCCTGTGTCGCTCACCTTGGTTTATGTGAATATTAAACAAAGGAAGCAGATGGATTCATGACAAAATTGTGTTTTGGTGATGGTGATGTGTTTGTAAATCTTACTGTAATAAACTGTCTTGCTGCTTACAATTATCTCTATCTATAATGAACTTGGCCCAGTAGTTTCAGTGGAAAATGTTAATAAAAATTTACCAATTTTATGAAAAGTGTTAAAAATTGACTATAAAGGACAATTACTCCTTAGGGGGTCAATTGACCATTTTGGTTATGTTGACTTATTTGTCAATCCTACTTTGCTGAACATTATTGATGTTTACAGTTTATCTCTATCTATAATAATATTCAAGATAATAACAAAAAACAGCAAAATTAGCTTAAAATTACCAATTCAGGGGCAGCAACCCAACAAAGGGTTGTCCGATTCGTCTGAAAATATCAGGGCAGATAGATCTTGACCTGATAAACAATTAAACCCCTGTCAGATTTGCTCTAAATGTTTTGGTTTTTGAGTTATTAGCCAAAAACTGCATTTTACCCCTATGTTCTATTTTTAGCCATGGCGGCCATCTTGGTTGGTTGACCGATTCACACCACACATTTTTTAAACTAGATACCCCAATAATGATTGTGGCCAAGTTTGGATTAATTTGGCCCAAAAGTTTCAGAGGAGAAGATTTTTGTAAAAGATGACTTAGATTTACGAAAAATGGTAAAAAATTGACTATAAAGGGCAATAACTCCTAAAGGGGTCAACTGACCATTTCGGTCATGTTGACTTATTTGTTAATCTTACTTTGATGAACATTATTGCTGTTTACAGTTTATCTCTATCTATAATAATATTCAAGATAATAACCAAAAACAGCAAAATTTCCTTAAAATTACCAATTCAGGGGCAGCAACCCAACAAAGGGTTGTCTGATTCGTCTGAAAATTTCAGGGCAGATAGATCTTGACCTGATAAACAATTAAACTCCTGTCAGATTTGCTCTAAATGCTTTGGTTTTTGAGTTATAAGCCAAAAACTGCATTTTACCCCTATGTTCTATTTTTAGCCGTGGCGGCCATCTTGGTTTGTTGACCGGGTCACACCACACATTTTTTAAACTAGATACTCCAATTATGATTGTGGCCAAGTTTGGTTTAATTTGGCCCAGTAGTTTCAGAGGAGAAGATTTTTCTAAAAGCTAACGACGACGGACGACGACGACGGACGACGGACGACGACGACGGACGCCGGACGCCAAGTGATGGGAAAAGCTCACTTGGCCCTTCGGGCCAGGTGAGCTAAAAATGTGTGGCGTGACCCGGTCAACCAACCAAGATGGCCGCCACGGCTAAAAATAGAACATAGGGGTAAAATGCAGTTTTTGGCTTATAACTCAAAAACCAAAGCATTTTGAGGAAATTTGACATGAGATAAAAATGTTTATCAGGTCAATATCTATCTGCCCTGAAATTTTTAGATGAATTGGACAATCAGTTGTTGGCTTGCTGCCCTCCAATTGGTAATTTTTAAAGAAATTTTGCCGTTTTTGGTTATTATCTTGAATACTATTATAGATAGAAATAAACTGTAAACAGCAATAATGTTCAGCAAAGTAAGATCTACAAATAAGTCAACATGACCTAAATGGTCAATTGACCCCTTAAGGAGTTATTGCCCTTTATAGTCAATTTTTAACAATTTTCATCAACTCCGTAAATTTATGTAAATTTTTACCAAATATTTTTCTCTGTTACTAATGGGCAAGGTTCATTATAGATATAATTGTAAGAAGCAAGAACGTTCAGTAAAGTAAGAACTTCAAACACATCACCATCACCAAAATACAATTTTGTCATGAATCCATTTGTGTCCTTTGTTTAATATGCACATAGACCAAGGTGAGCGACACAGGCTCTTTAGAACCTCTAGTTTTTAAAGTATCACAGTTATTTTTCAAGATCTTAATCGTACAATACTGATATGTGTTAAAATTTGTACTAAAACTCTGAAAGTAGAAGGTATCCACCCATTAATTTCAGAGATTCAATTGTAGTTTCTGAGTAACACCATCTTTAATAAATAAAATGAATATCTAAGTAAAAATTCTTTTATTTTTAACCATTACTGATATAATTTTTCTCCATGTAAATATCATCTGCAATCACTGTTCTTATTTTATCTCCTTTTAATGTTAAATTATTCAAATCACTACAAAGATGACTCTTTGATTCATTGTCTACACCAATATCAGGAGTCACTTGATTGTCTTTCACATCACCACTGCCTGTCACCCCTGTAGTGCCTCTTTGATTTGCTGCTCCAATGTCCCTCAAATGTTCCCCATCTGATGGTTTAGATAGCTGATCACTCTTTTTCAGTTTACATGCCTCCTCATAGGGAGGATGAATTGGACTTTGTGTTGGGGGATGATACACATATTCTTTACCAGGTTCAAGCTGAAAATGTATTTAAATTGTATGAATATTTGTCTTGAATTGTGAGCATGAGGGCTCAAAACTATCAAAATGAAATATCCATAAATTAAACTACTTTGATTTTTTTTCGGAAATAGAAAAGTACTCATAATCGGTACAAAATCAATTCAACGGACTTGATAAAAGCCAATTCTAAGGAAAGGGCTTAAATGAGTATTTTATGGCCAAATTTGAAATGAGAAGCAATAAAAAAAAAAATAGCAAATGGGAACACTCAGTTCATAATGTACATAACCAGAGACATAACAAAAATGTGAGATCAAGTGGTCTTAGAAGTCACTCTACTGTATCAGCAGCCTGTCATCATTGCAGTTGTGAGTTTAAATCACCCACATGGCAGGTGTACTTGACTACAATCTTTATTGACTAGGATTGTCAGTTAACATTCTGAAGGTCCTTAGTTCACACAAGTTTCCAGATCTTTCACTTTGACCATTCAGCACTGTTCTAAACTATCTAGCTACGCTTTGGTCACTTACAAGCTGACCATTACCAAGTATTTGGAGAAAAACTGTACTCAGTAACAACTCTTCTAAAACAGACCATTGCTGCAAATATTGGTCTAAAATAACCTATGAAGTGAATTTAGTTATTGCAAGTCCAATTTGAAACTATTTATATACCTCTAGGGGATATGTACGATCTGAATCAAATCCACTCAGATCTCCACAAGCTAAGAATGGTACAATTATTCTGTTAGGTCCTTCTAAATTGTTAAAGTCCACATCTGAATAAGAAAAAAAAAGATGTTTTGATTTCATTTTTGCTCATATGCTGTGTCGACCTGCCCTTTTGTTTTCTTACTTACATATGATGTGGCTCTGTACTTAACCATCCTGTCATTATGTTATAGTACTATGGTAAATGTTGTACATGCACTTGTTTGCTTTTTATAGTTATTAAGATAATAATACAATGATGACTGTTGTATCTTTATTTTTGACATTTTTACCTATGATGTCTGTTTGCATACAGCATTGTCAATATATTGGAATTTGATGCAACTGTCTTACAAGTGAAAGGTTTAGCTAGCCATTAAACCAGGTTAAATCAACCATTTTCTATATAATAAAATGCCTGTTCAAAAACAGTAAATATGACAACTGTTGTCCATTTATTTGATGTGTTTGAGCTTTTGATTTTGCCATTTGATTCTGGACTTTCTGTTTTGAATTTTTCTTGGATTTCAGTATTTTTGTGATTTTACTCTTAATATAAGATTATTGAATTCTTCATAATGAATTGTAGTAAATTTTTCAGCTTGAAAGACTTTTTTGTAAACACTAATTTTTACTGTGGAAAAAAGAAATACAACAACTTATGCAGTTGCAACTCACCATATTGATGATCTAACAGTGGATTAGACATGTTGGGTACATAGCCATCTGGTGGACAATAATTCTGACACACAACAAAGGCCTCTGTAAGAGAAAAAAATATTATCTACAGAAATCAATCATAACTTCCTATTAAAATATGTTCAATGAGTCATATCTGTCAGATTTTTTAGCAACAAATTATGAGAACTCCCTCTCTCCAGCTAAAACAAAATGGAGTTTTATGTTTGACAAACTTATTTCCTTTAAAAATGTGTAATGAAGGCCTTTCATGCATATTTACTATGCATGTATGTTTTGCTTTTTGCAATGAACAAATTGACAAAAGCAAAATTTGGGAAAAGGACAGTATCAACAAAATGTAAGCCAATCTCAACACTTTTACTGAAAATGAGTTTCTAAAGCAATTAGAACATGTACAGTAAATATTTACTTAAGACATCTTATAATTAGAATTCGAAAAAATGTCTTTTTTAAGATATATATGTTGTAAGCTAATCAAAACTGTAAATTCTTATAAAAAATTTCAAAATTTGAGTTTAAATTATTGCGATTATAACCCTGTCGCATTTTTTCACAGTAACTAAGATATTACAATAATTTCTGAATTTACAGGAATTTATTTTGTTTTGCCTTAAAGTCAACATATTGAGGTTTCAGGAAGGAATATACTAAAAAGAGTCACATGACTGAGCCTAACCCAATCTCATGACTTCTGATAACATCCTTACCTATGCTAGAATTTCTGCTACTTCTTGGTTTAAAGATTGAGACCAGTGGGAAGAATATTTTCAGTTGTGAATATAGTAATGTGACATCTTTTCCTCTAAAAATCTGTAATAAAAAGTTAAAGCATAAACACTGTATACGATTTTGTGTTTAAAATAAGTCAAAATAAAAGTCCTGTGATTTTTTTCTAATAAAATATGCATTAATGATTACTAAATTTTTCTATTTTGATACTATGGTCATTTGGCAGGACAGTATTAGTTATGCAGTGTGCAATTGTTCTTATATAAGAATTGAAATATATAAATTTGTAATATGACAAAATCACAATAAATTTGTTATATTACAAAATCAGAATAAATTTGTTATATTACAAAATCAGAATAAATTTGTTATATTACAAAATCAGAATAAATATGTTATATTACAAAATCAGAATAAATTTGTTATATTACAAAATCAGAATAAATTTGTTACACAGAGTGCAACTCTCCTCATAATGAATTTATTGGGTCTATAAAATTTATATCGGGTGCAGTGATAAATTTTTAAATAAGGACAATTGCACACTTAACTGTGTAACTTATAGAACTCACCTTTGCAACAAAGTTTCCACCTTTCTTCAGACAATGTGTTGTTATATTTAGGGCCTGAAATAGAACATAGATGAAAGTAATAATAAAACATTACATATAAATTTAAATATCGTAGAAGAATTGATTGACATTGTAGAATAAATCAACATTTTGGAAAGATACTTTACAGGGGCAGCGCATTATAGTCACAATATTGAATTACATGTAGAACCACATGTGAGCTATTAAGGTATTTGGTAAATTAGAACTTGAAAAAATGAATTACTCACTAAAACCTGTTTCTGAAGCATAAATTTGTCGTTCCTGAGAAAAATGGAAAGAGAACGAAATGGGAAAGATGGAAGTATGGACAGAAGAACTAATGAATGGAAGGGCAAACAAAGGATAAAACAGTTTACCCTCTTCTTTTGGTATAACAAATCTACAGGTACAGTGTACAACAATACAAGGAATAGTGATACAATTACACAATGCACAATAAATAGATTGATTGTTGGTGTTTTAACACCTATTTTATTTTGAGCTATTTCATGTTGGTCATTTTTTGTTCATGGAGGAAGCCAGAGTGCCTAAAGAAAACCTTCAACAGGAAAACTGACAATCCTAGTCCTAGATAGGATTCAAGTGCACCTGCACAGGCATGTATTAAAATTACTACCTCAGTGTTGACTGGCTAGTGATTACAGTAGATCACTTGGCCACGTAGGCCCCCAACAATAATTGATATTAAGTTTTTAGTCTCACATATTTTACTTATCAACTTACACATGTGTAAACTGATTTCTTTCATCCATTTTTCAAGTATTTGCAAACATTTTCAAAGTGTAAATTTTTTGTACTTACTGCTAGTAATAATTGAGCCTGTATATACTCATCTATATCATGTAACCCTGTCACTGAAACAAAAACAAAAATACAGCTTAAATAAACCTGTAAAATACGTATTTTTCTGATTAAGCAGACTTTATTTTGCCTAAGTTGACAAAGGGAGGTAACTAGAGTTATCCCCTTTGATTTTAACAATAGTCAACGGTAACATCATGTTCATATTTGAAATCACACCTCTCAATATTTCGAATCTTCTGTTGAATTTATTCACAACTTAGTAAAATCAGTTTATTCTGTGTAGATGGACAAGGGGAGATAACTTGAATTCTCAATAAATCAGTTTTTATGCCACAGACAGCAGAGGGAGCATTAAGTTTTACCCTTGTCTATCTATAACATCCCTAATTTGGTTTCTGTTTCTAACTTTTTCAATAATACTTGATGTTAAGTTTAGTTCGAAATAGCCTGTGGGATTCAAAGGAAATAAAGTTAAAAAAAAAATCATGGATGAGAAAAGCTTCTTTTTAAATTTTTGCCAGGTGAACCAAGGGGAGACAACTTGAACTATTGAATGATACACAATTTAAAAGAATGTATTTATATATGAGACAATTATGAGAGTTGTTCAACATTTGCCACTTCTAGACTTTAAGCATTGACTATCATATGGCTTGTCATTAAAAATATTGTGCATCAATCTGTTACACAGCAACCATTTTCATAATTACCTCACATATAAATACAGTGAGTCTCAAAAATACTATATTTTATTTTGTTATCTTTATACTTCTGAACACAATGACAAACATAAACAGGGCCACCTACCATCAGGAGCTCCATCACAGACCACAAGGTCTGCGTAATCACCTTCAAAATGGGATATTATTTTCTGAGCTGTTGATTTCTACAAAATTAAAAAAAAATATGTGAAATACAGAGATGAATTATTTCTAATATTCTTTTAAATCATGCAAAATTGAATAGTTGATTTTGATAAGAGAAAACATTACAAAAATTGTATAGTCATGACATGCTGTGCAAATTCAATATCTGGTTATTCATTATTTTATTTTTTACAGGAGAAATTTGTTTTACAAACTGAATTTCTTTTGTTTACAATTCTACATATTTTTACATTTCTACAGAAGCACAACATTATGAAATATTATTTTCTTTGGGGGCAATACCACTGCTGGTTAATTGTAGTCATCAATTGTATTCCCAGCTCTGTATAAAGTGCTTCATTACTGACATGATTTATAACAAATTCTATAGATTTCCCATAGATAAATTAATAAACGATTAAAAAAAAGGTTCAAAATCTCTCATGGAAAGCTGAGTTTTAGTAAACACAAAATCATTTAATAGCATATCTGTTCTAATCTTCCCAGTGTCTTACTGTCTTATTTTGCCATCTATCAAAACCCTTAATACTTTTCACATCCTGTATCTTTGTTATGTCCCCTTGAATTTGAATGACATCAGGGATTGGTGCCATAGCCTGTAGATCTACAGCTACAATCTAATGACTTGTACAACATATCGTTAAGTGTACCTTGGTTATGTCCCCTTGAATTTGAATCACACCAGGGATTGGTGCCATAGCCTGCAGATCTACAGCTACAATCTTATGACCTGTACAACATATCGTTAAGTGTACCTTGGTTATGTCCCCTTGAATTTGAATCACACCAGGGATAGGTGCCAAATGATAGCCTGCAGGTCTACAGTTACAATCTTATGACCTGGACAGTATATTGTTAAAGTGTACCTTGGTTATGTCCCCTTGAATTTGAATCACACCAGGAATTGGAGCCATAGCCTGCAGATCTACAGCTACAATCTTATGACCTGTACAGTATATTGTAAACATATACCTTGGTTATGTCCCCTTGAATTTGAATCACACCAGGGATAGGTGCCATTGCCTGCAGATCTAATGCTACAATTTTATGACCTGTACAGTATATTGTAAACATATACCTTGGTTATGTCCCCTTGAATTTGAATCACACCAGGGATAGGTGCCATAGCCTGCAGATCTAATGCTACAATTTTATGACCTGTACAGTATATTGTAAACATATACCTTGGTTATGTCCCCTTGAATTTTAATCACACCAGGGATCGGTGCCATAGCCTGCAGATCTAATGCTACAATTTTATGACCTGTACAATATATCATAAACCTGTACCTTGGTTATGTCCCCTTGAATTTGAATCACACCAGGGACTGGTACCATAGCCTGCAGATCTACAGCTACAATCTTATGACCTGTACAATATATTGTATTCATGCACCTTGGTTATGTCCCCTTGAATTTGAATGACACCAGGGATTGGTGCCATAGCCTACAAATCTACAGCTACAATCTAATGACCTGTACAGTATATTGTAAACATATACCTTGGTTATGTCCCCTTGAATTTGAATCACACCAGGGATTGGTGCCATAGCCTACAGATCTACTGCTACAATCTTATGACCTGTACAATATATCTTAAACCTGTACTTTGGTTATGTCCCCTTGAATTTGAATGACACCAGGGATTAGTGCCATAGCCTGCAGATCTACAGCTACAATCTTATGACCTGTACAATATATCTTAAACCTGTACCTTGGTTATGTCCCCTTGAATTTGAATGACACCAGTGATTGGTGCCATAGCCTGCAGATCTACAGCTACAATTTTAACATCTTCTGGTTTGTCTTTCTCTTCTCTGTAAATTAAAAATAAATATTAATACATATAATTATATTTAATGGTAAACATCACATTCTTTCATAGATGAAGCGGCAAATATATTTTCGACAAATACTATCTTTTTCTAGCCAAAGATTTAAATATGAACCTTTTATTTTCTTTTAATTCATGTGTTTGATGAAAGTGTTAAAATCTATAAAATCCTTAATGAAGAAAAATAAGCTGATGAATAATATTTGTTTTTGTCCGTCTGCCATGGGTCTGTGTGATCTTTACATTTTTTACATAATGTTTACTGACATGTCTCTCTTCCATTCATTTCAATTTTTAAGAAACAAGGCCAATAACTCTTGAAAAGTCCATGCTCATTTTACAAGTTTTGTTTTGTTCACTCATGGTATTGACACACTTGTATTGTTGAAGACACTATTTTTTCCTCTTAATGATGTTTTTTCACTCTATATTTTGATGGATTTCTGTCTTATTATCAAATACCCATATCGAATTCAAATTCATAAATATACTTGCATTAGCTTCTTTGCCAAAACTTGACTCCAACTTCCTGGAGCTGCACATAAATCTACAACTTTGTTCACACCTAAAACACAACAATATATCCCATTTCAACGGAGAAGATATATATTCAACTAATAAAACCTTTCTATATTTTTTGTACATTCAACACAAGTTGAGAAATAAGATTTTGTTCAGATAAGATGGGGGTTCAAATTAAAAACTATAAAATGATTCGCTGAGAACAGACTGATACCATCATAGTAGTTGAACCCTGAACAGTTTGTGCAAGTTTAAACACAATATTCAAGCTTGATACTCTCTGAATTTGGATTATGATCAAATTTTTGGCATAATATAGGTTTCTTACACAAAATAAGTGTGGTGAAAGATCTTAAAAATGTGTCGGGACCATAACTCCCAAAATATATCCCAACCTACCTTTTGTGGTTTCAAACCTAGTGTTTAAATTCCATAGAGATCCATTCACTTAAACTAAAGTTATTGTCCGGAAACAAAGTGTCTTCAGGCTGCCGCAGACTAAGACAACGATGTGATGCCAATATACCACAAAATTGTTTTGCAGTCGTATAAAAATTACTTAAGACTAACAATTATGAATAAAACGGATATTGACCATGTTGACCCTTTTGCAATGAGAGAGCAACCAAACAATAAAATGGTGTATGATACCATCTCAGGTGTCTTTGTAAATATCTCAAATTAGCCAATACATGTACATGTACATTAATACATGTAATATGTATTTCATGTTTAGATTCTAAAAAGGTCCTTCCTGTGAAAATTGCTTTTTTCAGGGATTTTTGGCAGGAGATGTATACAAAGGATCTTTTATTCCAATTAGTGGGCCCATGAAGAGCAAAGTAATTTATTGCATGTTTTTGAGCATGCATTTTGGTAATTGACACAATAATGTTGATCATGTTGATATAAATCAATATAGATATGAATATAATTATCTCAATTCTCAGATGTTAAACCACAGCCAGATCAGGGCCACACACATATTAAAAAAGAAAAAAGGCATAACAACATACATTGTGTATCTAATATTAACAGTTAAATTTTCTCAATATTTTAAGTAAAACAATATTTGTACTATAGTGATAGCTTTTTCAGTTCAAAACATTTATTAACATAAATTGCAATACTTTTCAATACCTCTAGGTTTTCTTGAATAAAAAGTCAATTAAATTTGGCACTTGTGCTTAACTTTCAAAATTTTTACAACCTATTAAAATATCATCATAAAATTTTTTTCTTAAAAAGTTATAAAGGGGATATTGACATATAAAATGTTCTTCATCTTCAACTTTATCTAAGGTGCATTTTTTACATAATCTTTGTGCTTTATCTATATAGTTTTTTTGCATTTTCGTCTCTACAAAGAAAAAGTGTTCCTGTACGTAAGAACCTGGTCAAAAATATTTCCCATTATAGTAATCATAAAATGAAACATGTTCTACTTGGTGTTTTCTTGAAGGTTAAAAACTTAGAGATAGAGGTATGTAATGTATACGTCTTGTTTGTCTTTTCAATTTAATTGTTTGATGATTATTTTAGCAACTGAGAATAATTTTCAAAAAATTGTCTGTGGGAGACTTTCCTAGGTAATCAAGGCTGTTAAACACCTTTGTAGTAAAATATTAACTGAAACAAGGCATGATGTCAAATCAAATCATACCATTAAATAAACTATAATCTTCATTTATTTGCAGTAGTTTGAACGCACTCCTCGCTCTCCAACCCTCTTCTTTAGCCAGTCTGTAGTAAACATCCCGCTTGTCTTTGCTTGACCGTCCCATTTCTTTTGATTTCTAATTAGGTTGGCAATGATTCCTAACTTTCTACCATAAAATGCTCTATAAATATAAATGAATTGATAAATATTTAAGAATTTTTTTTAACATAATCTTCAAAACTTTAGAGTGCTAAATATTTATATTCTCATGAATACAACTTCTTTGAACGGAGTTCTTTCATTTATTGTGTGATAAGATGGTCAATTATTCATGATTACCATGATGCATTTTGAAAGCTAGTTTGGTATTATTGTGATGATTTGTCATGTTTGTATACATGTACAAGCTTTGGTGTAGTTGTTAAAATTCTCATTTATCATTTTGATTTAGAATAGTGCACTTTTTGTATGATTGTGTGACCTGGTGATATTGCTTCAAATTTCTGCAACGTCACCATGATCACTGTGACAAGTTAGGTGAACGCTTGAGGATTTTTGACACAGCATTTTCTTTAAGATGAATGAAATGCTATTCAACATCAAGACAATATTAATATTTTATTTGGCCAAAATAATTTTTAAAACTCTAAACATGCTAAAAGGAAACTGTTTAGTCTTTAAAATTTAACTAACTTTGTTGTAAAACAGTAAAATCTTATTATCTTTATTATTTTTGTTTTTTCTTAAATCTGTAAACTCAAAATACAATAAAATCTTTAAATTTATTTCAAAAATATTTAGTTAAGAAATTTAAGGTGGTACCTAACACTACAGGGAGATAACTCTGTAAAGTCAGCTAAACGTTTTAATTACGTTGTATTGTAAAAGGAATATTAAGCTTCTCAATGATCAAAATTGGTGTTTGTCAAATTGCTATATAACCAGTGTAATTTTTCTGACAAAACGGTTGGTTCAATTTTTTTTCTGTTTTTATATTTTTGTAACAGGGTCAAAGAAGATACTTTGACAAAATTTTATGAAAATTTAACGAGCCAAATTAATTTTAGTGAAAGTGTTGGGTAGGTACCACCTTAATTAAAGCAAAACCTCTAACAACGGTGCAATCAGGAAAGCAGATCATCAAGAATGGGAGCAGACATGATTTCCGGCAGCTATATAATTCTATCAACCTGTTTGTTGATTTTTAACTAAAAAATAAGACTACAACTGTAACTACCTATTACAACTATGATTTATTTTAAAAACTGTTAAAATATCTTAAAACTGAGAATGGAAATGGGGAATGTGTCAAAGAGACAACCACCCAACCATATAAAAAAACAACAGCAGAAGGTCACCAACAGGTCTTCAATGTAGCGAGAAATTCCCGCACCCGAAGGCTTTCTTCAGCTGGCCCCTAAACAAATATATACTAGTTCAGTTATAATGAAGGCCATACTAATTTCCAAATTGTACACAAGAATCTAAAATTTAAATGAGACTTTTTCACCTCAATTTTTAGTGGGTCTCATTGGGGTCTAAGCATGACACAGGATTGCTGATTTTTTTTGTAAGTGTGACATGTGAAAGTCAAGTTATTATGCTGTGAAATTGGGAAAAGAGTCTAGTGGGATACGGGAAATTAAACAAACAAGATGTGTCAAAGAGACATGAATGGCCCCGTTCTAAAAGTTGAAAAATCTGCAATTTCAATATAAACACATGTGGACACAAACATGATGGTAGTATCACATATCAAATATCAGCTCAAAATCTGGAGAGGAAAAGAGGAAAAGTCTGTATATCTGTGATTTTCAATAATTTATCAAAGTCCAAAGCCCTTTATTTCAGTGAAAATAAGCGGAGTGGAACGAAACGTAAGCTTGACCTAGAACTCGATCACCATGGTTAACTCACATACCAAAAATCAGCCCAATATCTGAAGGTGTTTAGAAAAAAAGTCTGTATATCTGTGATTTTCAACAATTTCTCAAAGTCCAAAAAGCCCGTAATTTTGGCAAGAATTTGTGGAGCGGAACTTGATCTGTTACTCATCATAGTTAACTACATGTAACAGTCACAAAGCAAAAATCAGCCCAATATCTGAAGGCGTTTAGAACAAAACTCTGTATAATGGTTTGTTGCGGAATGACAGAATTACGGAAAGACGGAAAGATGGAACTTTGGACAAGGGTAAAACTATATGGCACCAACAACTTCGTTGCGGTCCATAACAATGAGAATATTGCATACGTACATAGTGTAAGCGAGATTCAGGAATCTGACAAAACAGTAAAATTAAGGGGTATCCAGGATTAGAACCCCCCACTGAGCACTTTCAAAAGGCTTTCAAAATCATCACACTTTGTCATGTGACAACAGTCATGACAGTAAGAAATAACTGCACATCACAGGCACTTGTCTCAAAAAAAAATCCTGTATACCTTAATATAACACAAGGTACTTAACTAAATTTTTGAATAATGACACCCAGTCCCAAATTCCCGTTATTTTTTTTATTTCTCGGTTGTTAAACCTACTTAAACTTAATATGCCGTAAATCTAAATTGATTTATCTACACAATGGTATATGACACGACTATCATTGTTGTCGGGATCATAAGTAACAGGCCTCAGAAGTCGGTCAACGGGATGTTTTTTTGCATTCATCTATTTTTTTGGCAACACCCAGTCCGCATGTAATTTTTTACTGGTTTCTCATTGGTCAATTGTCTGGCTAAAAATAAATGTGGGAAATTTTGGTCAATTTATAACTCTACATTAGTGTCGTTGTGTACACGTGTGTGTCAAAACAAACTTATTTGGGTTTGTTTCACATAATCTGTAAAGAATTTACAATAAAGGTAATAATTCATAGTCAGAGGGAAGCTAACAGTTTTTATTTTAATATTTTTTTATAATAATTCAATCACTGCGGGCTGGGTGTTGCCAAAAAATTAGACGAATGCAAAAAACATCCCGTTGACCGACTTCTGAGGTCTGCTACTAATGATCCCGACAACAATGATAGTCGTGTCATATACCATTGTGTAGATAAATCAATTTAGATTTACGGCATATTAAGTTTAAGTAGGTTTGACAACCGAGAAATAAAAAAAATAACGGGAATTTGGGACTGGGTGTCATAATTCAAAAATTTAATTAAGTACCTTGTGTTATATTAAGGTATACAGGATTATTTTTTTGAGACAAGTGCCTGTGCTGCACATTGGGACAACAGACCTAGCTAAGAGTGAGGATTGAGGAATAATGTCAACAACTCAATAATGGGAGGGGTGGCTTTAGCATATCAAGGGGTGATGAGAATTACGTTAAGTAAAGAACTAAAGGGATATATTTAAAAGTTACATTTTGGGGGGTCTGGAAAAACATATCTTGAACAACATTCAAGATCATTTTGTTTCTTAATCGAGAGACTTCGCACTTGGTCTATAAAGCGCAGAACTAACCTAAATACGGAACCTCTTTAGTTTTATCGTAGTTCATGAAGAAAAGTCGAGAGAGTATAAACAATACGCACGTTGTAAGTTTTGCCGGTTTTGTGCGTTGTTCTTGCTGACATAATATTTTGATTGAAGCTTACACAATGACTGGAGGAGGTTATGCAGAAATAAAGCAACGAGAGCTTATGTACAGACTTATGATCAGGTCTAAATGCTTCTGTTTAGAATTTAAATTCAAAATAATGATTTTTGTATACATGTAGCTTCAAGTTTTGCTTTATAGCCTGGGCAGGGCAGGGCCCTACTAAGATTACTTTTTGATCTATGATACATCAGTAACATGCACACATTTTTGTGAGGTTTCTACATTTTATCATGCACATCCTTTACCCCTTATTGTCAATATAAATCAAAGGTTTTAACAGGTTGGGAACAAACCCCCTGGATGGTGATTATACCTGTATAGAGGGATAAACCTTCTTTAGAGGGATAAAATTATCCCTCTATAGAGGGGTATTTGTGTTTGCACTGGATTTAACGCAAATTAGGGCAGAATGGCATTTTCTAATGATATTGGCGGCAATAATCTCTAGCAGTAGGTGCAACAACATATACACTTTACTAAAAATTGGGATAACCCGTTTTCTGCTAAAGAGACAAAAACTTGAAATCTATTGTATACCTATCTGAACACCTGATCAACATCAAAAGGAATAGTTGACCTTTAAATTTCATGTTAAATCTAACAATAGAAATTCTGTTCAGTGAGGCATAAGTGAGTAGAATTTACCTGATCATCACAGCTTTCAATCATGGTGAACAATAGATTGTATATTTAGTCAGATAAGCAGCAAACTGGGCATGTGCATATTAAACTAAGTACATCAATTGGTGCATCAACAGTTGCAGGTTACTGCCATAATAAGTAGAGAATGCCATTCTGCCCTGTTTTGATTTAAATCCAGTCTAAACAAAAATACCCCTCTATAGAGGGATAATTTTATCCCTCTATAGAAGGTTTATCCCTCTATACAGGTATAATCACCATAGAGAGGGTTTGTTCCCAACCTGTTTAAAACCCTGGCCAGCTACATACACCTAAATAAAATTGAGAATGGAAATGGGGAATGTATCAAAAGAGACGATAACTCGACCATGTAAAAAACAACAGCAGAAAGTCACCAACAGGTCTTCAATGTAACGAGAAATTTCCGCACCCGGAAGCGTCCTTCAGCTGGCCCCAAAACAATTATATACTAGTTCAGTGATTAATGAATTAATGCCATACTAATTTCCAAATTGTACACAAGAAACTAAAATTAAAATATTACAAGACCTAAAGTCCTTATCGTATTTTGTATTATGACACCAAATGGCCCCACTATTTCACCAACACGCCCACTTTAATTACAACTCCCCCCATTCTTGTTTACAAACTTGTCCCATTTATGAGAAGGTGGTAAGGGGGCCCGAGCTATGAACACGGATACACGTGAAATAAAAATCACTAAAACGTTAAATGGAGAAAAAAAAATCGTGAAAAAGTAGCTTGAGAAATTAAATTGTAAATATATTTAAATGATTTAGGGAAAAAGTACTAGAAGTTATTACTCAGATGTTCTTGGAGATCATGCAGTCATTCATTATGTCGTTATTAATTGACCTGAAGATCCTGTGGTCAACTTTTAGTGTCTGCTAGTTGCATCTGATTTGATAAAAATATTCATATAGCATTAATTTGATAGCCATTAAAATCCTAGGAACACATAATTTTTAACAATCTCCAGACTGACTTTAAATTTAGTCCTGGTTTACTTTTAAACAATTGTGGGACAATCATGAGAAAATAAATGTACCAACTCGAAACACAGGAAATACAAATGTAGATATGGGGAAACATGAAGCATGCATGTCAAACCAAACACGAAAAAACAGAAATAAAACGTCAAAACACGAAAATATGTAAAATAAAAAGGCTGATAACGTTGCACGAAAATAATCCTTTACCACCATCTTATGAAAAAGGTTGGAGGCCCAATGAATTTAGTTCTGCAATTTGCAATCATGTGTATGAAAAGAGTAAAATTTGGATAGATTTAATCCTGCCAACTCACTTAAGTATATAGTGTAAACTACACAATCCTCTGAACTCACTCACAGTACTGCTAAAATAACAAACACAAGTTTATTTATGTACACGTATCATTCTGCTCACAATTATGTTTAAATATACATTGAGGCTAGTTTTCATGAATTTATGAGTAAATTTGGGTAAGCTTCTGTAACCAATTATTAAAAATAAGACACACAAATGAATTTACAGTGATTTTATGGTCATCCCATACACAATCCCAAACCTTCTTCAGCAGTCTACATTATTTTCGTTATTTGATGTACTTTATTAAACCAACAGTGAAATTTAACGTTATATGCATCAAATATTCACAAGAAAAATATGCATATACATGGGGAGGCCATCATGAGGGGGGTCCTATGTGTGAACATTATGATATATATAAATGAGAGTCAACATCTTCCTAGGTTTATACTTTAATAATAAGGATGACTGATACCTGAAATGAATACACAGTATATTAGTAAATGATTAGTTAATATATATGTAAATACTTATGTTTAAAGGTTACATCCAACATGTCCAAGCCAACTATAATGATTTGAAGGCAACATTTTTCTGTGAAACCCATCATGTCAAAGTCATTAGTTTTGCTACCGTGATATTCAAATGTATGGGTTTATCGATATCATATTTTGCCTTTTTTTACCACAGCGGTTTCTAATTGACTAAGTATTAGATATACGTACATGTACATGTATATGAAATGTACATAATCATGATAATGTAGACTATGTACACAAAGATCTGTAAATTGAATATCAATTTTATAATTTCAGTCAGTTATTCTATGATGGACATCAACAATTAGCTGTAACATTATCTAACCTTGTAAAGGCTCATCCAGCATGTCCGCCATCAGACAGACTCTTTACAGTTGTCAAATATGGACTAGACGTGGAAGAAGGTAATGTAATTATTAAAAATCTAAATCTTTAAAAGGCTCTCTATAGCTAACATGCTTTTTTTGACTTCTTGGACATTTTGTAGTGTACAAGATGGAATTTGGCTGGTAGATAATGTAGATAGTTTATTTCTCATAAAATCATGTAATATTTATTATTATAATTACAATGTAGGTTACAGAGAAGTTAAAACATGCATACAAAATATAAATTTGATAAATACATAAATATAAATTGTTAAATAAATAAATAAAAATATCAGATTACAAAATGAAGATACAATGTACATCATGTACATCATGTACATGTACCTAAAGTTTTTGTACAAAGTCCATCTAAAGGAAGAGCTCTTATATATTTTCTTGTACCATAAGTACCTCATGTACCTAGTATCATAAGTATTGTGAAAAATTTTTAACAGATGTTTGTATCAATATTTCAGAAATCACTGGCACCAAGCAAAATACTACAGAAAGCACCATCCCAGGAACTGGTATCGATCTGGAGTTTACTACAGATGGTAGGATAACCCTCTCTTATTGTGGGGTTTCTCATCAATAGCATAAAAAACCATTCTTATTTATGTACAAAAAATGAACGAAAAAAAAAATATAAAACACATAAAATATATGACAACCACTGAATTACAGGCTCCTGATTTGGGACAATTACATACATACAGAGTGTGAAGGGGTTAAACATGTTAGCAGAATAAGGTATTCATGGAATTACCACCTACAAAAGGGGAAATTACCAGTCAACAGGGAAAGATAATGAAACCCCTGTTATTTTTGAAAACCTCAATACAAATGTGTAATGTCACAAAACATGCAAAATCCCTATAGGGTATGAATCTTTTATATTTTATGCATGTAATGTGGATATATTATTATTATTTGTTGGATACAAATTTTCATGGATTCGTAGGTACAGGGAAACCACAAATTTTAATATATTTATTCAACAAATTACAAATTTGCTGTATGCTTAAATGCAGACTTTAAAAAAAAAATTAAATCAAACATTTGTCAAATATCCACGAAAATGCAAGTTTTCCTCAATCAACAAAAATGTGTACCCATGAAAATAAATGAATCCTCAGTACATACATCATTATTTTTTTATGTTTCATCTTGTTTAATTTGTTTTACAGTTCAGACAATCTCACCAGAGGCAGCTCTCTATGAAACTTGTTACGTGACTGCACACAAAGGACCGTGTCGCGCAGCAGCTTTCCATCCTAGTGGTAGGTTATTAATAGACATATTTACACTTGTATGCAAATTTCTCCGCCATTACATAACATTACACTGGTTCTTGTAAACTTTAACTTCATATTTCAAAATAATTGACTTTACAACTAAAAAATGATTGTTTCTTGACATCAAAGGTTTATTCGGAGGTGATATAAGGTCATTCAGAGGTGAAATAAGGTCATTCGGAGGCAAAATACAGCTAAATACCAAAAGTGTAAATACGTTTATATGGAGGCTTCTTTGAGTGAAAAAAAGGAAATATGGTATGAGACAACTATATATCCACCACAGACCATGTGGATTAAAACAGTTATACAGCATTGTTCTCTTCAGCAAAGAACGAAACCCAAAAGTATTATAAAACCATTATAAAAAGTTCTAACTGACTGTTATACTTTAAAATAGTTGTTTTTTCTGAATAATGTTAATTTCTTTGCTTGATTCATGGCTATAGTTGTGATCCAGTAAAAATGTTTTATAAGATTTCAAATCAACCATTTATAAATAATCACTTAGGAAGGGAAATATCTCAAAAAAATTATGTCATCGAAACCTATAACTTTATAAAATATATGGCTGTTGAAAAATAATAGACAGGATTTTTTTTATTATTCAGGGAAATTAATAGCAACAGGATCAGAGGACGCATCCATCAAGGTATAGTGTTATATTCTTTATGGTATCAATCATATGTCAAATGTTAATTAAGATAAGAGTCAAGTATACCTGCCTTGTTAAAGTCACAATTTCAGTGATGGCAGGCATGCTTATGATTTCTGTAGATGAATTACCTAAAAGACTCAATCATAAGAATGAATAAAAAATATAATATAACAAAAAGTCTGGAGTTCAATGCAATCAGAAAATTCTATTTTTATTTTTCAGATTTTAGATGTAGAAAGAATGTTGTCAAAAAGTGCCACACCAGCAGAAATAATTGCCATGGAAACACCACAACAAGCTATGGAGAATCACCCAGTCATCAGAACTCTTTATGATCATGCAGATGTAAGTACTTTTAAGGGGGCTCACGGATATAAATCATATACTTAATAGAAAAATAAAATAAAGAAACAGGACACCGTTCATTTAAGCTAGTAATCTGGCATCGAATGAAGCATGTATTTTTGTTAAGGTACTTTTTCTGGTGAACTGAAAGGAGAAATAAAGGTCACTGATGAGTTATAAAAAAATATTTCAATGTTTAAAAAATGGCATTTTAGCACCAAAGGGAGCTAATTTGGAGCTTTTTCAAAGAAATAAACATTTTAAAAGTCATTTGTGGCCAAAACCAATTGTTTTTTTGGTTGATAAAGTAACAATTAACCCTTTCAACGCTACACAAAAAAATAGAAAAATGGTTGCTGCTGCTGCATTTTTTGTGTGTTCATTCATTAGAACAGTATATTCCTTTTCAGACTGCTGTATCTTTTTTATTATAAGAGATACAGAGAAAGTTATTGCATGAAAAATGCTCAGGAGAGTATGAACTGTAATGTTAGGCAGTTATTTCAGTAAAATTTTTATCAGGTTACCTGCATTTTCAGGTAATTAACAGGTAAAAGGTGTAATTTATTACATTTGTGTTGAATTTTGAATAAAAACTACTTTTAGTCTTCATCTATTTTGTTGTTTTATCTGCCATATAATAAAGAAGACATCAATTGCTCGATTTCGTAGCGCATTGCACCATACACAACGGATTATGTAATCGTGGCACAAATCAGTGGCTCCGTTCTCAAAATTTTCAGTCAACCTCCATTTTCCCCCCTTTTTCTACGTCTCGTAATGATCGATCAAATCATATTTCCCACACGAATTGAATGTAATAAACACGTTGAGGTAACAAGAAACCTTTTAAGTAATCCTCGTTGTCTAATCCTCGTAAGTTTCCCCATAGAAATGCTGAAATATTTCCATATTTACAGCTTCGTTTCCGATTTCCGCCATTTGCATTTGTCAAAATATTTGTTTTTATTTTCCTTCAATTATCCTTCTACTGCATGATTTTACAATAAAAATTGCCGGGATTTCAAGCGCAAATGAGACCTTGTATATCCTCGATTCATACAAGGAAAAATTAGAGAGGACCCGAATGAAAACCGAATGGTTTAAGAGTCCTTACGAAAAATCCGTTGTCATCACGGCATATGCCAGGAATAGCAGTGGCGGACGGCGTATGTCATCGCGGCATATGCCGCGTATAGCGTTGAAAGGGTTAATAGTGTAATAAACATGATAAATAAAATGAAAAATGAAAAAAAAAAGTTTAAATATTTTTTGAAATTTTGTACCCTTGAGTCTCCTTAAATGAAACTTTATATTCATCAGCTTGTCTGTGCTGCACAAGATTTATATTCATCACCTAGTTTGTATTCTCCTTAAAATTTATTTCCATAGTAAAATGCTTTGATGTGTAATTCTTTTTTGGAAAACTCTGGGTAAGTTAAATTCCAAATTGATTGATTACTCCAAATCTAAATAATACAGTGTTAATTAACTGGATTAATTCTGGATATAGGTTGACTCATATTATAAACATTTGTAAGCAAGGATGGATAATTACCTGGTTCAATGCAATGTTCCCTAATCCCTGTTCACCCACATAAAAAAATGATATATAAAACATATAGAAGTTGGCAATTGTAGGTCACCATACAGCCTTCAACAATGAGGAATATATATTTCTAACTCTCTTAAAGTTATTTTAATGCCCCACCTACGTTTGTCTGCTTGTCCAGCTGTCCATCTATCCCACTTCAGGTTAAAGTTTTTGTTCAAGATAATTTTTGATGAAGTTAAAGTCCAATCAACTTGAAACTTAGTACACATTTTATGTATTATACAATCTTTCTTATTTAAAAGCCAAAGTGGATTTTTTTCCCTATTTTAACGGTCCACTGAACATAGAAAATGATAGTGTGATTGGGGCATCTGTGTAGTATGGACACATTCTTGTTTAGTATTGTATGTACTAAGTAACAAAAATGTTTGATTGACCAAATGAATACTGAAAAGATAAAAATTTAAAACAGTTATCAATAAAAAAATCATAATAACATATAGCGGGTTATTTTTTGCAGGGTGAAAAAATTTGATTATTTTCATGAATAGAACAAAATTGCAAAAGTAAATTCTGCCAAATTAAAAGTGAAAATGCAAAAGTATTGATTAACTTTTTGAATCAGCCAAAATAATAACCACCAAAATATTTTGTATACCTTATTCAATGAAAATCTCAAAATTTTACACCGGTGAAAATATCCCCATCTAGGGTTGGAAAAAAGTTAAGTTATAAATATCCATGTTGCTGATTTACTTTCAGGAAGTGACAACATTAGACTTTCACCCTCAGCATCAGATTTTAGCATCAGCAGGCAAAGATTTCAGCATTAGATTCTTTGAATACTCCAAACCGTCCGTCAAGAAGGCATACAAAAGTATTCAGGTTTGTAGGAAATTATTGTCAAACAATAAACAAAGTCTAAGAAATAGAAATGTTGTTTAACTTTTCTCGTCATATATATTATAAGTATTATAAAAAATGTCTCTGGTAAATTACATACATGACATAGACAGTTTTGTGTTATTTAATTTTGTACTTTTTACCTAAACTGATGAAGTCAGAGATTATTTTCCATTAATTATATGAAAAATAGGACAGCTTTTATAAGGGGTTGAAAAGTTCCAAGATTTCAATGACTAATTTTCTTCAGATTTTGAATAAATTCCAATTGCAGCGCATTTGATTTTTGCTTCTATCCATTTATGTACAGTCATCTTTTTTATGACATTTATGCTATGAAAATAAGACAAGGAAAAATTGAGAATGACCAATGATTTTATCCTTAATAGTTGGAAAATTTATTGAATTTATTTTTTTCAGGAAGCAACAGAAGTACGGTGTATATCATTTCATCCATCAGGGGACTATATCTTAGTGGGCACTCAGCATCCAACATGTAAGTAAATTGGCTCTCCTCCAACCAATATTGTTTTATCCTTCAGGGGACTATATCTTAGTGGGCACTCAACATCCAACATATAAGTAATGTGGCTCACCTCCAACCATTATCACTTCATCCTTCAGGGGACTATATTTTAGTGGGCACTCAACATCCAACATGTAAGTAATTTGGCTCTCCTTCAACCATTATCATTTCATCCTTCAGGCGATTATATCTTAGTGGGCACTCAGCTTCCAACATGTAAGAAATGTGGCTCACCTCCAACCATTATCACTTCATCCTTCAGTGGACTATATTTTAGTGGGCACTCAACATCCAACATGTAAGTAATTTGGCTCTCCTTCAACCATTATCATTTCATCCTTCAGGCGATTATATCTTAGTGGGCACTCAGCTTCCAACATGTAAGAAATGTGGCTCACCTCCAACCATTATCACTTCGAGCAATTGATAATACTGGACAATATATGATTCTTTAAGCTCTTTTTACACATAATAGCAAAGAAAATTGTAGTTTCATTGAATTTTTGCTAAATATGTTCTTTTTATTCAGATAACCAGAGAGAGTCAATTTTTGTGTCACAGGGTTCATATCAATTCTAATAGTCACGGTTTGGCCATATTAACAAAGTTCTATATAATGAAAATAACATTGTTCATTTGTGCTTTCAGTACGACTTTATGATGTGAACACATTCCAATGTTTCGTAGCAAGAGATCCCAGTCATCAACACAAAGGACCAATCACATGTGTAAGTTTGGTTCAGACAGAATTTCTAATTTGACAGATAAATTTATGTTTCTTTAAATAATAAACGGATGTCTTTGTTCAAAGTCATGATTTGTAAAACAAGAAAGAAATGTTGTTTGATTGCAAATTAGACAAAGGTCCACTAGTGACCAAAGTTTGTGGATGTTGGCAACTATATGTCACCCCCAGCCTCTTACAATAGGCAAAACCAAAACTGAATACTGTTGATTTGTTAATATTCATTGAATACCAATTTTTGTGGGATCAGGGGAACCACAAATTTTAAATTGAAATTTTCTAAAGGAACATTATATGCAGACTTTGCCAAAACCACAAACTTTTCTCAATCCACAAAAATATCTGCCTATATTTATTTGCCACAGTATTCAGAAGAAAATAAATTGTCACTTGTTGAAAACATCAAGCTGAACACGGGTAATTTAAAGTGGTATACGATTATTTGCTGTTCTTTCATGGAAAAATTAGTTTTCCATTATCAAATTCATTTGACCTTCTTGTTGTAAAATGATCATTTGGTTTTCCCCTTTGAATGGTTTTATACTTGTAATTTTTGGGGCCCTCTATAGCTTGCTGTTTGGTGTCAGCCAAGGCTCCATGTTGAAGGCAGTACCTTGATCTATAATGGTTTACTTTTATAAATTGTTACTTGGATGGAGAGTTGTCTCATTGGCACTCATACCACATCTTCCTATATCTATTTATTTCAATTAGTGTTTAAAATAATTACAGGACTTTGTGTTCCTCAGTGGCACACCCAGAGGTGGTTTTTTTATCCTAGATTGGGACCCCTTTTTCAGAATGGCTGGACCCCCCTCCCCCTGAATATGTTTATTATTTTCAGAAAAAAAACAATTCTATGGTCTTATTTTGCAGATTTAATTATGCTGTCTTTTTACCTCTGTATGATCTTTTTAGGCAAAATGGAGTCCAAATGCAAACATGTATGTGACCTCATCTAAGGATGGAGATATAAAAGTTTGGGATGGCGTAGGAAATGTGGTCATCAATACATTTACAAAGGCACATGATGGCAACGAAGTGTGTTCAGTTATGTTCTCAAGAAATGGAAAGGTACTGTATATTATTTTTAAGGGCTCTGGCCTAATTGATTTCCTGGTTCTCAGACACTGGCGTGTCAGCTAAAAACCAGTGCCACTGGCTAGTATTTGTCTTTGATCCAAATTAAATGGAATGTGTAAAAATCTGTTATATTTGAATTTTGTGGTTTTCAAACTAATCAAAGACTGAAAGAGCAACCACCCCTCCTGCATTGGGAGGGGGGAGGGGGACATATGTCTTAACCTGAGACACAATTCTTACTTCTAACCTTGTTTTAATCTAAATTATTATAAAACATGAAACTTATTCAATTATTATATTTATTCCAGCATATGTTTATATATTTCAGTAGTTTTTTTTATATATTCCAGCATATGTTTATATATTTCAGCATGTGTTTATATATTTCAGTATGTGTTATCTAGTGGGAAGGATTCCCTGGTTAAGTTATGGGAACTGTCTACCAATAGATGTCTGATTATGTACACAGGAGCTGGGGCCACAGGGAAACAGGAACACAGAACACAGGCTGTATTTAACCATACAGAGGATTACAGTATGTCATAGATTTTAAGATCATTTCTCTTTCTAGACATATTGAGCATTTGGTTTTTACATAAATCAATGTTCAAGAGAAACCTGGCAAAGAGTTAGACATTATATCTGAATATTAGTCTGTCCTGAGTTGATAAATATTGTATCAAACTTGATGCAACAGTAGAATCTATATTTATCTAATCTAAAACTATGACGTTTCCAATGACATTTAGCTATAACATCTTATCAATGATTGAATGTAATGTCAGCCATGTAGTTGAGAGGAAAAATAAAGAACTGAAGAAGGCCATTGGCCGAAACGTCTTGAAAAATTGGTTTATTTAAACAATTATATAAAGTATGTTCCCTATTGGAATTTTGAAAACAAGGATAATCTAAAACTAACAATATTCTTTTAGATAAATGGTTTCAATTTGTATTTAAACACCTGTGAAATGTTCATTACCAATTTATGATACATGTAGCATCATCCATCATCATCATCATCATCATCATCATCAAGAAGTACCAAGGACAATAAAGACTGATAAAAAATCAATAGAGTTTTATTTATGTTGAAATAGAGCTATTTAATAATTTCTCTATTGTGTGCAGATTTTGGTTGTAAAAAAGTATACTTATATACTTTCTTTGATCATAATGAGATTGATATTTTGATATATTTTCAGTTTTATTCCCTGATGAAAAGACCACAAGTTTGTGTTGCTGGGATTCCAGAAATGCTGAAAGACAAAGATTGTTAGCATTAGGTATGAAAAAACGTGGCAATGATAAAAGTTGATGTTTTTTCATATAGTAAATTAGTTACAAATTATATTAAAACAGTCAATGATATTGTCTGATGTAATCAATAACAACTTTTCAAAAAGTAACCCTATGTTTTTATCTCCCTTAAAAAGTACAGCAGCATATATATATTTATATATATATATGTATGTTTAATCAAACCGGTGTGTGAATATCTCCCTTCTAACTAGAGAAAACTGTAGGGTGTGTATAGCTTAGTTAAAGATTAATAGTTTGAGGATAAGTATCAGTGTTTTATAGATCACAAGCCTGCTAGCAACTATTTACCAGGTATGCACACTTTTCTCATAAAATTTGTAAATTTTTACTAACATTTTCCACTGAAACTACTGGGCCAAGTTCATTATAAATAAAGATAATTTTAAGCAGCAAGAATGTTCAGTAAAGTAAGATGTACAAACACATCACCATCACCAAAACACAATTTTGTCATGAATCCATCTGCTTCCTTTGTTTAATATTTACATAGACCAAGGTGAGCGACACAGGCTCTTTAGAGCCTCTAGTTGTGGATGGGCTGGCTCCAATGTTTCAGGTAATAAAAACGATGAAACAAGAAAATATTTCTAACACAATCAATGTATTATATTACAGGTCATAATGGTGCAGTTAGATACATTGCTCATTCTCCAACAGGTCCAGCCTTCATCACATGTAGTGAGGATTTCAGAGCTAGATTCTGGTACAGGAAAGCTGATTCAGACTGATAGAATAACTGGGTTTTTTCTGCAAATGTTATTGTTTTAAATGAATGAATAATCATTACTGTGCACATCCAGATATTAAACATACATGTTAAGTTCATTAATTAGTTTGTACAACTTTCCGTTTACAAGTTCATGATAGAGAAATTTGAGTTTTTTTTGTCTTTTTTTGATACTCTGTAAAACTTAAGTTTAACTTTATCATTTGAAAGATGCTGTACTGATTTTGCAAACAGAAAGATTTTATATTGTTTCATGTGTTGTATCATTAGAACATTTAATTGTAGTTTACAGGTCTTATAATTTGATTATTTAAAGTAATATCTGAAATTTTCAAGTAAACATTTTTGGCATTTGCTACGATGATATATTTCTGAAACTTTATAAATAAAAAAAGCCATATCACATTTAAATGATAAAATTGTATAGTTGGATGTCTTGTATATAGATAAATAAAACATGTACAAATGGAATTTTGTGTTTCTATCCTTTTGGTCTCTTCTTCTTATCAAATTTATTGGTAGAAACCTAAAGCAAAGAATTATAATGGTTTAACTGTCATTCATCTTGTTGATAAATTTAAGGAGATGTGGTATGATTGCTTATGAGACAACTACCCACCATAGTTTAAATGAAGTAGATGTAAGCAAAAATAGGCAAAAGTACAGCCTTCAACAAAGAACAAAACCTTTACTATAGTTGGCAATGACTAATGTGAAACATTTAAACAAAAAAACCAACCAGTTATTTATAACGAAACAATTTTTGAAAAATGAATAAGAAAGAGATGAACAAACAACAATTACTGAACTACAGGCTCCTGGCTTGGACATGAGGAATATAACAGAACTAATCTCAGTGGTGTTACAGCCCATCATATGAAGAAAAATCAGTAGCAATTGGATTAACTTAAAAGATTGTTATAAGTCACAAAAAAACATTGAAAACACTTAGAAACAAATTAGAGCACCAAAATAAGGGTGCTCACAAATACTGAAAGCTAGTTTAAAGCCAATTACAACTGATAAATTAATCATATAGAAATAAGAAAATGATGTATAACTGCCAATTAGACAATTCATAGTCAGGACTGTCAGGTATTAATTGCCCTGAAATGATGTTTAAAATATTTAAAAATAGAAAACTAATGGCCTCATCTATGTGCAAATCAATGACCAGAAAAACTAGATGCTCCTTGCTAGAGATTCCAAGGAGCCTGTGTGGCTCCCCTGATATTTTGTTTACGTTTCAGAGATATAAACCAAAATCTGCATTTTACCCCTATGTCCTGTTTTTAGCATTGTCGGTTGGCAGGCAGGGTCATCAGACACATCTTTATACGACCCCAAAAAAATTTAGGATCATATAATGGTATGATGTTGAAACAGGCAATTCCTAAATATTTCGTGCAAATTTTGAAATCTTGCGGAAAACAGAATTTGCATTATGAAAGTAAATTAAAGATATCAAATGACCTTGAGATAATTAATTTAAACAACCAAAAAATCAAACCATCAGAGTTAAAACTCAATTATATAATCGTACGGTTTTAAATAAAGATGTATCTCCAAAATGTCAAATTAAGAAGGAAGAAATATTTGGAACAAATATACCTTGGGAAATATGTGGTCGGGATTAAAATATTTGAAAATTGAAAATAAAGTAAAAGAATTCCAATGGAAATCCTTGCACAATGTTTTATATACTGAAGAAAGATTAAAAAAATGAAGATATCAAATGGAAAATGCCACATTTGTCAAAATGACAATAATATAGAAACCCTGCAACACTTATTTTTTGTTGTAGTCATTCACAGTTAATTTAAAAAACCTCCAAGGAATACTTATTAAATCAAACATAGGAATAAATAATCATTTTGACGAAAAGGACATTCTATTGGGTAAAAATACGGGAGAACTAAAATATGTTAATGTTTTAAACATAATCATCATATATTTTAAATGGACACTTTGGAAAATTAGGAATTCAATAAAATTTAATAAAACGCCTAAAACACCACAAGATATTTATAAAATCTGGAAACAAAACTTGAAATATAATCTTAAATTTGTTCTTCATTTGAAAGGCGTTGATATCATTGATAAGACAAAATTGGCGTCTGTAATAATGAAAATTTAGACATTTTATATAGTATAATACAACTTGAGTCAAAGTACATTTTCTTATGGTTTATAGAATTAAAATAATGATTATATCAAAAACAAATGATAAAAATAGTATTAGCCTATCATGGTTATTGTAGTAAATGCACATCTTTTATGTGGGTACTTTATAATTATTTACTTACTATTTTGAAATTAAAGTATAGAACTGTTAGATGCTTCTAACATTATATGAATACTATATTTTTTACACTAAATGTAAATCCAAGGTTAAAAGTGGACTACTTTTTTATTGCCTTCTATTTCCCCTGGATAGATGGTTTATTTTTGTAAACAGAGACCCTTAGCCTGATCCTGGACGACTAAGGTAACTGTACACAGGAAATATTTAGAAATAAAACGTTTATATGTCTTAAATTTTTATTTTTTTTAAATGGCCTCATCTATGTTCAAATCAATGAACAGAAAAGCTAGATGCTCCTTGCTAGAGATTCCAAGGAGCCTGTGTGGCTCACCTGATATTTTGTTTACGTTTCAGAGATATAAACCAAAATCTGCATTTTACCCCTATGTTCTATTTTTAGCAATGTTGGTTGGCAGGCAGGGTCATCAGACACATCTTTATACGACCCCAAAAAAATTTAGGATCATATAATGGTATGATGTTGTCATTGTCTGTGTCATCGTCTGCGTCCGAAGACACATTGGTTTCCTGATAATAACTTTAGTTTAAGTGAATAGATCTTTATGAAACTTTTCTAGAAGGTTCAATACCACAAAAGGAAGGTTGGGATCGATTTTGGGTATGATGGTCCCAACTGTATAGACAAAAGGGGCACAAAACAAGCATTTTTCTAGTTTCAGAATAACAACTTGTGAACAAGTATTTCAATTGCTCTGAAATTATACCACAATGTTGAAAACCACAAGTAGTAGGTTTGGATTCATTTTAGGGCTTATTGGGCCAAAGTTTAGAAATAAAGGGCCAAAAAGGGGCCAAAACAAGCATTTTCTTGTTTCCAGACCATTACCAGTGTGTAATGTATGGATCTCTCTGAAATTCTACCACAATGTACCTTATAACAAAGGGGAGGCTAGCATTAAGTTTTCAGTTAATTGCCCAAAATATGTAGGAATAAGGGGCCAAAAAGAAGCATGTTTCTAGTTTCCAAACAATCATGACAATGACTTGTGTTTAAGTGTATGGATCACTCTGAAATTGTACTACAAAGGTAAGCATTGGATTGAGTTTAAGGGTAATTGCTCCAAGGGAGTTTCAATAAGTTGGGGGAATTTTTTGTTTACAATTCTTTATCCATTTTTTTTCTAAATTTTTCAAATTTCAAATTTTGAAAAGTCAAGAAGTAATTTTCAATTGCACAGTATTGTGCAATAGATTTGTTAGATCTTTGACCACATTAATTTTGTGACAACAACCTATATTGTGTCAAAAATTTGATCAAAATCCAAATTCAGACAGTATCAAGCTTGAATATTGTGACCAAATTTGCCTCAACTGTTCAGGGTTCGACCATTGGGGTCGTTTAAAGCTGCGCCTTGCGGAGCACCTAGTTAAAATTTGATACCCTAATGATGATTGTGGCCTATGTCTCAGAAGTTTCAGAGGAGGGTATTCCTGTAAAAGATTACAAAAATCTACCCGAACAAATTGTTAGAAAATGACTTTAAAGGGCAATAACTCCTTAAGGGGTCAATTGGCCATTTTGGTCATGTTGATTTACTTGTAGATCTTACTTTGCTGCACATTATTGCTGTTTACAGGTTATCTTTACTAACAAAAATATTCAAGATAATAAACCAAAAACTGCAAAATTTCCTTAAATTTTCTAATTCAAGGCAGCAACCCAACAACGTGGTTTCTGATTCATTGGAAAATTTCACGACAGACATAAATTAACCTGTTGAGCAATGTAACCCCATGTTAGATTTGCTATAAATGCTTTATTGTTTCAGAGATATAAGCAAAATATGCATTTTAGCAATGTCGGTCATCTTGGTTGGCACGCAGGGTCATCGGATATAGTTTTTAAAACTAAATACTCTATAGTGATGATCGTGACAAAATTTGTTTAAATTTGGTCAAGTAGTTTCAGAGTAGAAGATTATTGTAAAAGTTAACGGACAACGACGGACGCTAAGTGATGAGAAAAGCTATCATGAAGACAAGATTTTGGCCAACGGGTGTGGACAGTGGGTTTGGACAGTGGGTTTTTGTTTTTGTTCATGTTTCAAATCTAACCTTAAATGTTTTAATCTTTTATTAGAATAAAAAAATATAGGTTTTTGTTGAAACCACCTGCTTATAATAATCAAATAAGACAAAGATGCACTTGATGAAATTAACTAGAGGCTCACCTGTTATATTTTCATGAAATAGACGCAATGCAACAAGAAGTTTCTGCGTTGAATAAAAACTCTGTAAAAAAACTCCTTCAGTTTAGAAAAGAAAAAGCCTTTCAAGACGTCATAAATATTTGGACTACAATTTACGCAAACTGAAGAATATTCTCGAGTTTTTTTTTACAGAGTGCTATTCCTTTATTCTTTGCATAGACAGACAGAAGTAGGTTAAACTGGGATTGTGTTACATGTTATATATAGACAACTATTGGTACAGAAGTAATCTTCAAGAAATACATAATGTACAAGAGTCTGGTTGGTGGAGGGGTCCGTCCGTCATTTATGTATTCTGTATGTTGTATGCCAATTTTCGCCATTCTTTTTACATTTTGTAAATGTATTTCTTATATTTTGGCACCTCATTATTTTTTATTATTTTTTATGCATTTGTAATGGTTTTGTTTCCCTTTATTCTCTGTTGTACACCAGCTCCCCTCATCCACACCTTCGCATATTATGTTATGTATGTATGTTAAAAAAAATTGAATGTGTGTTACAAAGTAGTGGGTTTAAAGTCAAGAAAACAAAAGTTCATCGTATCAATTGAAATATATTCAACCTATAGTCAGTAAATAACTATGTTTATATTATATACAATTCCTTGATTGGATAGAAAATTTAAGATTTTTATTTAAAGTAGCAAATCGGCAATTGCAAGGGTTGAACTTCACTTAAAAATCTTAATCATATAAAGCATCAAAAACATATTATGGTTTTCCACTAGTAGTTTTTGAGGTCCTTTATAGCTTGCTGTTCGGTTTGAGCCAAGGCTCCGTGTTGAAGGTCGTACCTTGACCTATGGTGGTTTACTTTTATAAATTGTGACTTGGACGGAGAGTTGTCTCATTGGCAATCATACCACATCTTCCTATATCTATATACAATAATCTCTCTGATTACATATATATTAAAAGGGTTGCCTCCCCTGACTTATTGCGATAATGAATGATTTATGATATATATATATATATATATATTAAATAACTGAATAAATAGTCAACGATCAATCTTACAGGGCGATGGATCATGTAATATGATTCTGTACACTACAAAATATAATATATAACAAGTCAAAAAGAGTACAACATCACCATAAAATAACTATAAAATATACAAATATTAGATATTTCGGATAACAGATATCCTTCTTCAATAATAGCACGATGTCAAATGAATCGTGTCAATTCAAATTGAGACTCTATCAAAATCTTGATTTATACAATTTAAGCGAACGCTGGAACAATTTTAAAAATTCCAAACACACCGCAAAGACTACAGAAATATGCCAAAAATAAAAATAGTTATTTACGATGTGAAATGGCACAACTTTAGATTTCCAAAGGATGTGACAGTTGAGATGTAATAACTGCATTGAGGGCAGTCCTCAAACAAAAAAATCAAAATAATCATCAAAATAATCAAAAATGTCCTTACCGATCCAGGATGGTATAAATTAGACAATGGTAGGGCAATAACAACGGAAACTACATATTAAAGCCTTCCAAACGAATAGCAGTGTAATAGTGATTGAAAAAATAAGTTTTGTATATCGAGCTTAAATAATTGAACGTGGCAACGTACTTATACATCATCCCGAATCAAAGAAAACCTGTAATTTAAACGGTAATTTGAAAAATAATTTCGAACTGTAAAGCCAGTACTAAATCCGGCGTTGTTTGAAACAGGTGGTCACAGGAAAATGAGGGACTCGTTCTATGTTTTTTTCATTTATGCCCTCTGGGGAGACTGTCCGTAACTTTCTTATCCAAAATCTTTCCCGAGCGACTCTGTCGACCTTTGACCAACACTCGTTGTGGTCTATGATCGTGATGGTAAGGTTTTTGAGATCAGCTTGTGTGTGTCCAGGTGATCTCAAATGACGACTTACGGGTAGGTCGGGCTTGCAAGTGTAGTCACTTCGATGACCATTCATGCGTTTGTTAAATGGCTGCTCTGTCTCGCCAACATACTGCATGCCACATCGACACTGAAGGAGGTACACAACATTCTGGGTTTTGCAAGTTACATTGCAATATATAGTGTACACAGACCCAGTCGAGTGGCAAGTGAATGTTTGAGTATTCAGTATTTGTTGACAAGTCAGGCAACGTCTGTTACCACATGACTTGCACCATCCTGCAGTTGAACAGCTTTTATTTGAGGAAACGTCAGCTCTAACAAATAAGTCTTTCAGACTTGCTGGTCTCCGAAAAGCTAAGACAGGAGGATTGGGAAAGATCTTGGATAATTTAGGGTGTTTGGCAATAGTTTGCCAATTGGCACGGATCAAACGTGAAAGGTTATTAAAGGCTGGATTGTATGTAAGAACAAACGGGACTATTTTGCTGCGCTTCTTCCGTTTGTACTGTAAGAGGTCATTGCGGCTGTTATTGCTAGCGCGCTCAAACCCCTTATCTATGTCCAATTTCTTATAACCTCGTTTTGTCAAAAATCCGCGAAGTTCCTGTAACCGTTTCGTGACAGCCTCCTCAGAGGAGCAAATCCGCTTGACTCTGAGAGCTTGACTGTACGGGATACTTTTTGTACAGTGTTTTGGGTGACAGCTTTGGGGAGAAAGGTATTGATGTTTATCTGTGGGTTTACAGTAGAGGTCTGTTGATATGACACCGTCCTTTATAGATGTGGTTGTGTCTAAGAAAGATATCTTAGAGTCGGAAATTTCATACGTAAATTTAATTGAATGGTGGGCGTTGTTTGCATGTCTGATGAAATCATCCAGTTTTTGTTGAGATTCAATCCATTTCATGTCAACATCATCAATGAAACGGAACCAAGACAAAGGTTTGGATAAAGATGTTGCAATAATTTGTTTTTCTAATTTGCCCATGAAAATATTGGCGTAAGACGGTGCCATTTTCGTCCCCATCGCTGTCCCGTTAATTTGAAGGTAATGCTCACCATTAAAGGTAAAATTGTTGCATTTCAGGACCAGATTAAGCAGCTGGACTAAACATTCAGTAGGTGGTTCTAAAATGTTGCGCGAGTCCCATATTTCCCTACAAGATTGTATGCCGTCATCATGAGGTATGTTGGTATACAATGAGGTGACATCTAAAGTGACAAGGAGGGTTTCCGGAGGAAGAGGGTTCATGGATTCCATTTTACGAAGATAATCTGTAGTGTCTTGAATGTGGGAAGGAAGATTTTCTACATGAGATCTTAAATGAAAATCGACGAATTCCGAGATTTTCTCAGTCGGATGGCCGTTTGCGGATACAATGGGTCTACCAGGGTTGTTGACCTTGTGTATTTTGGGAAGAAGATACAATCGACCAGGCTTGGCATTCTCTGGCTTTAAATAACCAATTGTATCCTCATCTATGTGACCGTCATTGTACATGGTTTGTAACGCAGTGATAATTTTGGAGCTAAACTGGGAATTAGGGTCATAGTCTAGCTTCTTATAAAATCTCTCATCAGAGAGCTGACGCACTGCTTCCGCGATGTAGTTAGCTTTGTCCATTATCACAACGGCACTGCCCTTGTCTGCTGGTTTTATCACAATATCATCTCGGTTTCTCAGCGATTGTATGGCTTTTTTCTCGTCAGGAGAGGTGTTGTAAAATGACGAGTACTTGTTGCTAGCTAGATGAACAACATCCGATTTGATTTTGTCGATAACATCTTCCAGTGTAAAAGATTTACTAGGTTTTGGAATCCATGAACTCTTCTTTTTAAAATGCGGAATTATGATTTCTTCCTCCAAGTCAGACGTGTCTGTGTCCTCCTCATTATCCACCTCTTTATCCTTGTTACCAAAATATTCTTTGATTCTGAGGGTTCTAGCAAAGTTATCGAGGTCATCTCCCAATTTCATATCATCTATGTTATTGGGAGTAGGGCAAAAATTCAATCCCTTGGACAAGACTTTAGTTTCGTCCTCAGATAAAGAGACTAAGGATAAATTGACAACCGTGTTGTTGGGATCCATCGGAACTCGAATTTTTCTTTTAAATCTACGATTTCGAGGTTTTTTCTTAGATTTTGTAGAGGGTCTAATTGAAGCGGTGTTAATTTGCACACCATCACGTTTAAATTTGTTGATCTTTGACGTGGAGCTTATGTGATTCAATATGGTTGATATCACCAAGACGTACTTGAATTTCGTCAAGTTCAGGATCAGACAAATGTTCACGGGATCGGCAGTGCAAATTATCACGTAGTTTATAAATATAATTAACTTGATGAATTGCTTCTTGGCGTAAGAGATCCATCAGACGAAAAGAACTGTTGTATAAAATGTTGTTCCATCTGTGAAAAAATCTGTTCGACTTTTCTCCTGTTGTGAGTGGGGAGACCTTTAAAATAAGTCCTTTCGGAATAATTCCTTGATTAATGTAGGTTTCTAAATTTGAAATGTGATGTTCTGTTTTGATAATTTTGATAGTAGAAGATCTTAATTTCTTAAAATAAAATTGAAAATGCATGATGGAATATGCAGTAAGAAAATCGGATCGGGTGAACACACTCGATGCAGACTACCAAAAAGGTAAAAATATTAAATGACTGAATAAATAGTCAACGATCAATCTTACAGGGCGATGGATCATGTAATATGATTCTGTACACTACAAAATATAATATATAACAAGTCAAAAAGAGTACAACATCACCATAAAATAACTATAAAATATACAAATATTAGATATTTCGGATAACAGATATCCTTCTTCAATAATAGCACGATGTCAAATGAATCGTGTCAATTCAAATTGAGACTCTATCAAAATCTTGATTTATACAATTTAAGCGAACGCTGGAACAATTTTAAAATTTCCAAACACACCGCAAAGACTACAGAAATATGCCAAAAATAAAAATAGTTATTTACGATGTGAAATGGCACAACTTTAGATTTCCAAAGGATGTGACAGTTGAGATGTAATAACTGCATTGAGGGCAGTCCTCAAACAAAAAAATCAAAATAATCATCAAAATAATCAAAAATGTCCTTACCGATCCAGGATGGTATAAATTAGACAATGGTAGGGCAATAACAACGGAAACTACATATTAAAGCCTTCCAAACGAAGCTTAAATAATTGAACGTGGCAACGTACTTAAACATCATCCCGAATCAATGAAAACCTGTAATTTAAACGGTTAAATTACCGTTTAAATTACAGGTTTTCATTGATTCGGGATGATGTATAAGTACGTTGCCACATTCAATTATTTAAGCTCGATATACAAAACTTATTTTTTCAATCACTATTACACTGCTATTCGTTTGGAAGGCTTTAATATGTAGTTTCCGTTGTTATTGCCCTACCATTGTCTAATTTATACCATCCTGGATCGGTAAGGACATTTTTGATTATTTTGATGATTATTTTGATTTTTTTGTTTAAGGAATGCCCTCAATGCAGTTATTACATCTCAACTGTCACATCCTTTGGAAATCTAAAGTTGTGCCATTTCACATCGTAAATAACTATTTTTATTTTTGGCATATTTCTGTAGTCTTTGCGGTGTGTTTGGAAATTTTAAAATTGTTCCAGCGTTCGCTTAAATTGTATAAATCAAGATTTTGATAGAGTCTCAATTTGAATTGACACGATTCATTTGACATCGTGCTATTATTGAAGAAGGATATCTGTTATCCGAAATATCTAATATTTGTATATTTTATAGTTATTTTATGGTGATGTTGTACTCTTTTTGACTTGTTTTATATATATATATATATATATATATTACTAGTAAAACAAGTGTGGACACAGATGAGTGTGGATAGTGTGTTTGGATGTTTGACAGTGTCTTATGACAATAAAGTTCTATGTTTTCCTATATGGTGTTAATAACTGTGTTGCACGGTGACAACCGATCTGAGCATTAGGAGTGTTATTTATTTGATATTTGTTTTATGTTCAATACAGACATGGGGAGACAGTAATTACATTAGTTACCAAATGATTATGATAGAACATGTTCTACATCTTTGGTTTTGGATACATTTTGTAGCTGGGAATTGTTAATTTCTGTGTCGATTTGGTCTCTTGTGGAGAATTGTCTCATTGGCAATCATACCTCATCTTTTTTTATATGTATTTGCTTACTATTGGTATGGTTCTATTTACATTTCTTTGTGGTGGATCGTCAGTATCATTAGTAAAAAAAAAAATTAAAATGTCGAATTTCTTCCTCATTAGAATACATTTATTGGTTTTAAGTAATGACAATGGCTTAAGTCTGACATGATTATTGGGGCTAAATAAGATCGGAAGTAAACCTCTGTGCTGATTTATATCAATTCTTTATATCTCCTCCAAAGCTGGTCGAAGCAAAGACAAATTTTGACCAAAATAAAAATGATTTCACCAAAAGAACCTTTGTGAGCATGCTTCAAAGACTCATAACTGCTCCAAAAGTAATCTGATCGAATTTGAAGCATGTCAAGCAGATATCATCAACATCTACTTAATAAGTCTTAAAATATGTCTAAATACCTAAAAAGCTATTTAGTACTCAAAAGGTATTGCAAAATTATTCCTTTTCATTTTTTGTTTTGTTATATGGATACAAATATAAGTGATACATGTACCAATACAGTATTTGTTGTGGTATGCAAGTGTAGTAATTAGCATTTACTGTAACAATGTTAATTCACACAAATTAAGAAAAAACAAATGAATGGAACAGATACTCCGCAGGGTGCTGCTTTATACGACTGCAGAGGTGGAAACCTGAACGGTTGGGGCTAGTATGGACACAACATTCAAGCTAGATACAGCTCTGAATTTGGATTGTGGTTAAATAGTTGACACAACATAGGTTTCTGACACAGATTGAATGTGGTCTATAAAGAACTTCAACTTAAAAATTTTAAATTGGACATTTACCTATTTTGGTCCAATATCCAAAATCTAAATACATGGTTAAATTCAGAATATCATAGAACCCGAAGAATTCAATTTTTGATCGGACCAACTTGAAAACTGGGCCCATAATCAAAAATCTAAGTACATGTTAAGACTCACCATATCAAAGAACCCCAAAAATTCAATTTTTGTTAAAATCAAGCTGATTTTAAATTTGGACCCTTTGGACCTTAATGAAGATCAATTTAAAAACAGGACCAAAAATTAAGAATCTTAACACGGTTAGATTTGGCATATCAAAGAAGCACAATAATTCATTTTTTTTATGAAAGCAAACAAAGTTTAATTTTGGCCCCATATTCCTTGGGACCAAAACTCCCAAAAATAACCCAAACCTTCCTTTTGTGGTCATAAACCTTTATAGATTTCTATTAACTTATGCTAAAGGTATTGTTAAAAAAACCAAGAAAATGCTTATTTGGGACCTGTTTTTGGTTCCTAAATCCTACCCTGTTGGGACTAAAACTACCAAAATCTATTCCAACCCTCATTGTGTGGCCATAGACCTTATGTTAAAATATCATAGATTTCTGTTTACTAATACTTGAGTTATAGAGAAAAAACCAAGAACAATGCTAAATTTGGGCCCTTTTTCCTAAACTGTTGAGACCAAAATACCCAAAATCAATCCCAGCCTTCCTTTCATGGTCATAAACCTTGTGTCTAAATTTCATATATTTCTATTGACTTTTACTTAAGTTAGAGTGCTAAAACCAAATGTCTTTGGATGAAGACGATGACGCCAACGTGATACAAATGTACAACCAAAAAGTTTTCAATTTTTGTGGTGGTATAAAAATGATCTCAAATCAAATTTCTAATGGAGTTTGCAACAATAATTATTCAACTACTCATTTTAATAAAACATTAAGTATTAAAATATAAATGTCATACAGTCATGGTGATGATGCCCCCGCTAGCATTTAACGTTAAAAAGGTACATAAAGTGAAGCTGCCAAAAATTGAACTTAAACTGAGTTTAGAGGTAATAAGCATTATATACACATTTCACTAAATTTAGTTGAGACAAACTTGAGAAATTTTTCCATTTGTGAAAGGCCATAACCCTAGAATGATAATCAAAGTGCTTGTAATCACTGAATGGCTATTAAAAACTGCTTAAATTTATCAGTTGGTAGTAAAGTGAATTTTGCATTGTATAGTGTATATACATGTATAGCATTATTTTAAGTTGATTCAACTACTATTATGGACAGAGAAATCTAAACTCCAATTTTTAAAGAAGATTTCATAAAGCATTGGTTTTAGGTAATTCAACAACCATGGCATTCTGGACAAAGAAATAACTCAAATTTATTGTCTGGAATCTACAAAAATGTTTGTTTTTGGCCCTTAATTCCTAGACTGTTTAACCCATAACCCACAAAATAGACCTCAACCTTCTACTTATGGTATTCAATATTATGGTACAATTTCAGAACAATTGAAATACTTATACACAACTTTTTGTACGGACACTAGATTAATGCTTGTTTTGGTCACCCTTGGAACCCTTATTCCTAAACCTTAGGGACTATATATATAACCCCCCAAAACAATCCCAGGCTTCCTTTTATGATTATAAATATTACTGTGGATGCATTATTATTCTTTGGATACCAATTTTCGTGGCTTTTGTGGCTAGAGTCTTACCACGAAATTAAATGTTCAACGATTAACAAATTTTCTATATGCTTGTATGCAGACTTCGGCAAAACCACGAAATTAAATATCCATGAAAATGCAAACAGTGACTTTCTTTAATCCACGAAAATAAATGAATCCACAGTATGTTATAATTTTAAGGCTTCCTTTTTACTTATACTGAAGTTATTATCTGGAAACCATCCGTCTTGGGAAGACGACGACAGGATACATACATGTATTTCAACTGCAAAAATTTCTGTGGTTGTTTAAAAATTTCAAACATGTATGATGAAATATTGTTTTAGAAATTGATAAGCCTAGATATGCCTTATAATTTTTCCCTGCATAGTTGAAGGACCATTTACACTCAGAACCGATTCATCAGTAGGCAGCTAGTACAGATGTATTAAAACAACCTAGCATCATATTGCTAGTAGTGGTAGTAGCATTCTCGGGTAAATTTGTTCTTTTTTTTTATAATATATTTGGTTCAAATCAATATAGAATGCTTTTATCTCCCTAATACTTACATTGTAAATAGAGGTGATACTACTTTGACAAATCCTTGTACATGAGAGTTTTCTGTCAAATCTTTATTTCACAAAGAATGATTTGCATAACAATGAACTGAGCTCAAAGCAAAGTATTAAATAATACACTTAGACAAAGAGCTAAATTCAGTGATATACTTTGTACTACAGGTCCTTCATTAACATCCATCGACCAAAACCACATCTCAAAAACATTCCATACTACATGGTTGGATTCAGAAGTCCTGAAAAAGACATGATTTTTTTTATCATATTTTAAGTACATGTATATACACACAGGTTTAAACTTTCTTGTGGTACAATCATTCCGTATCTAGCAACTATCAATTTGATTCATGCACATATTGATATGTGTTGAGTTTACCTCTGTTGGAAATAAGAACACACAAACCTCCACCTAATTTTAGTCAACGGACAAAACATTCAAAACTATAAAATATTATCTAAGACTTGTCAGTGTCTATTTACCATTGCCACTGAATCATTGATATATGTACACATAATTATGTACATGCAAGACTAAAATTATAAAGTACACTAGAATAGACACATGGTATCGCAGGTCCATGACTAAGTTAACGTATATAACTATGTGCAAGCCTTATTTTAATATTAGTATTTTTATCTGATAAAGTTATGCCGATTAAACGATACACAGTTTTCTCTGCTTTCAAATCTTTCTGATTGAAACTGTCGAACTGGAACTTATCAATTATTGGTAATATTAATTATTTGAAAAACAAAAGTTCCTTGGATGGAGTATTTTTTTAATCAACACGAACAGCATTGTCATATACATACATGTATTAGTTGTAAATAAAATTGAATTCTTTGATTCGCTGTTATACGTCATGCGGGCTAACAAATTGAAAACTGTACCTATACGCCTTATTTTTTAGTATTTGTATTGTTACAATGTATCTTAGAAAGTCTAAACTGATTAAAATTTGACAATTTAGTAGTTTCAACCCTGTGGATACGACCCATACGCCTTATTTTTTAGTATTTGTATTGTTACAATGTATCTTAGAAAGTCTAAACTGATTAAAATTTGACAATTTAGTAGTTTCAACCCTGTGGATACGACCCATGTATATAGCATATTAATCCTGAATACACCGTTTGATGGTGCACCTGTCAGACGCGGAACGTACAAATAAGGTAATCGGTAACAGGTGAATATACTATTAATTTTTGGTATCGGTATCGGACTCGATCCAGAACTTCTTAATTATTGGCAATATTAATTACGTGGAAAACAAAAGGGCCTGGAGTGGTGTAATTTTTAATCTACACCTTTGTACTACATTAGTTATATATAAAGTCAAATTCTTTGATTCGTCGTTTTTTACGCGATGACGGCTGACAAATTGGACCTCGTAATTTTAGTATTATAGATATATAAGACTAAAACTGACACTCAGTCTTTACGATATCTTCATTCCCAAAGTCATTTTCAAATCTGACTTCATGGTAAAATAAGATTCCATATCTACAACCAATGAAAAGGAAATATCCCTCTAATAGACTAGCATTTAAATCACAGTTTTCGAAAATGGAAGCTAGGTCACCGTGGAACCTAGAACAAAACTAGAGGCTCTCAAGAGCCTGTATCGCTCACCTGATTCTACTTGGGTTTTTGAAATCATATAAAACAAGAATGTGTCCTCAGTACACGAATGCCCCACTCGCACTATCATTTTCTATATTCAGTGGACCGTGAAATTGGGGTAAAATCTCTAATTTGGCATTAAAATTAGAAAGATCATATCATAGGGAACATGTGTACCAAGTTTGAAGTCGATTGGACTTCAACTTCATCAAAAACTACCTCGACCAAAAACTTTAACCTGAAGCGGGACAGACGGACGAACGGACGAACGAACGGACGCACAGACCAGAAAACATAATGCCCCTCTACTATCGTAGGTGGGGCATAAAAATATAAAATTTGGCTAAAAGTGACAACACAACCTCATTTATAAGGAAAGGAACATGTTTAATTTCATTCAAAAGTCCCCCACTGGCGGCCATCTTGGATGACGGATCGGCTACAAAGTAACAACACTTGGTCAGCACCTCATAAGGAACATTCATGCCATGTTTGGTTTTATTCCATTCAGTGGTTCTCTAAAAGAAGTTATTTGTATGCATTTCCCATAGGGTCCTATGTTAAACTAAGTCCCCTGCTGGCGGCCATCTTGGATGATGGATCAGCAACAAAGTAACAACACTTGGTCAGCACCTCATAAGGAACATTCATGCAATGTTTGGTTTTATTCCATTCAGTGGTTCTCTAAAAGAAGTCATTTGTATGCATTTCCCATAGGGTCCTATGTTAAACTAAGTCCCCCGCTGGCGGCAATCTTGGATAATGGATCGGCTACAAAGTAACAACACTTGGTCAGCACCACATTAGGAACATTCATGCCATGTTTGATTTCATTCCATTCAGTGGTTCTCTAAAAGAAGTCATTTGTATGCATTTCCCATAGGGTCCTATGTTAAACTAAGTCCCACGCTGGCGGCCATCTTGGATGATGGATCAGCAACAAAGTAACAACACTTGGTCAGCACCTCATAAGGAACATTCATGCCATGTTTGGTTTCATTCCATTCAGTGGTTCACTAGAAGAAGTGATTTGTATGCATTTCCAATAGGGTCCTATGTTAAACTAAGTCCCCCGCTGGCGGCCATCTTGGATAATGGATCAGCTACAAAGTAACAACACTTGGTCAGCACTCCATAAGGAACATTCATGCTATGTTTGGTTTAATTCCATTTAGTGGTTCTCTAGAAGAAGTCATTTGTATGCATTTCCCATAGGGTCCTATGTTAAACTAAGTCCGCCACTGGCGGCCATCTTGGATGATGGATCGGCTACAAAGTAACAACACTTGGTCAGCACCCCATAAGGAACATTCATGCTATGTTTGGTTTTATTCCATTCAGTGGTTCTCTAAAAGAAGTCATTTGTATGCATTTCCCATAGGGTCCTATGTTAAACTAAGTCCCCTGCTGGGGGCCATCTTTGATGATGGATCCGCTACAAAGTAACAACACTTGGTCAGCACCACATAAGGAACATTCATGCCATGTTTGGTTTCTTTCCATTCAGTGGTTCACTAGAAGAAGTCATTTGTATGCATTTCCAATAGGGTCCTATGTTAAACTAAGTCCCCGCTGGCGGCCATCTTGGATAATGGATCGGCTACAAAGTAACAACAATTGGTCAGCACTCCATAAGGAACATTCATGCAATGTTTGGTTTCATTCCATTTAGTGGTTCTCTAAAAGAAGTCATTTGTATGCATTTCCCATAGGGTCCTATGTTAAACTAAGTCCCCCGCTGGCGGCCATCTTGGATGATGGATCGGCTACAAAGTAACAACACTTGGTCAGCACCCCATAAGGATAATTCATGCTATGTTTGGTTTTATTCCATTCAGTGTTTCTCTAAAAGAAGTCATTTGTATGCATTTCCCATAGGGTCCTATGTTAAACTAAGTCCCCGGCTGGCGGCCATCTTGGATGATGGATCGGCAACAAAGTAACAACACTTGGTCAGCACCTCATAAGGAACATTCATGCCATGTTTGGTTTCATTCCATTCAGTGGTTCTCTAAAAGAAGTCATTTGTATGCATTTCCCATAGCGTTCTATGTTAAACTAAGTCCCCCGCTGGCGGCCATCTTGGATGATGGATCGGCTACAAAGTAACAACACTTGGTCAGCACCTCATAAGGAACATTCATGCCATGTTTGGTTCCATTCCATTCAGTGGTTCTCTAGAAGAAGTTCAAAATGTAAATTGTTAACGACGACGACGACGGACGACGACGGACGACGGACGCCAAGTGTTGAGAAAAGCTCACTTGGCCCTTCGGGCCAGGTGAGCTAAAAAAGGGAAACAATATATCTTAAATATTTCAAATGCATGTACATGAAATAATAAATATTAATCTCTAAAATTCACCATATTGTTCCCTTTTTTATCTTCTGTTCGATACTGTATATCCAATGGCGAATCCAGAAATTTTCTAAAGTGGGAGCCCACTGACTGACCTAAGAGGGGGCTCGCTCCAGTCACGATTCAGTGATTCCCTATATAAGCAACCAAATTTTTTCTCAAAAAGCAGGGGCCCACCCCCCCCCCCCCCCCCCCCCCCTAAATCCACCTCTGATATCAACCTCTAGATGTCTTTCAATTACATTCAGTTTAGTGTGGGTTGATGTTTGATTGTTGTACATGTTACAATTACATTCAGTTTAGTGTGGGTTGATGTTTGATTGTTCAGTGTTGTACATGTTACAATGAGCAAAGCCCATACCGCAGTCAGCTATAAAAGGCCCTGATAAGACAATGTAAAACAATTCAAACGAGAAAACTAACATGTCTGTTTAAGGTTACATCATCAAAATATGTAGGGTAGGTAGGTAGGTCGGTATTTTCTTATTATTATTTTGTCCATTTTATTTTTTGTGCCATGATTTTGAATTGTGTGGTCCGAGTTGTCCATGGGGCGAGAGTTCCCCTATTTATAATGATTGGATTATTTCTTACGACGGCAATAAAATGGCTTAGGGTGGGTGCTCAAAATAGGATCGGTCAGGTACCCATAATCAAACATATATTTTTTTGGCCTTACCGAGAGCACCATTGAAGTATATACAAATCACGGATCGGATACGCATCAACTATGTAAGACCTAATTTCAACACCCCTAAACAGTGAATATTTTTATCGCAAACAGTAGAATTTTATTACATAATGTGAAATGTGTGGGATTGTGCAGCACGTGTCATCATTACATGTGTCCCTTCGCGGCCTTCAGTTTTGATTATAGACTAGAGACGAGACTAAATGCGTACAAACCTGATGTCAAATGAAGATATACGGAATTTAAATAACGTTGATCCTTTAAATGTACGAAACACAAACACATATGACAATTGTTCACATGAATAGATAGTAAAATTTTCCAAATGAACATCCATTAAAATTATTTAAGTCTCTGATGAATATTTCCCGCGCAAATGTCATGGAATAGACCAAAACGAATTTTAGGTGTGTGTTGTCATTCAAAAATTCGGGTCAATGAACACAGTTAGATTAAATATATAAATATGTTAACTATATTTATATTGGTTTTTCAGAAAAGTGACTTTACCAGATTTTTTTTGTGGCAAACAACGGTAAATAGCCTATATCATCTTGACATGATATATGAAAACCCCTTAAGCATAATGGTGTGTGTATGGAATAGTCCATGGAATTGTCCAAACCGATACAGGTGAAATACGTAGAATAATATTGCTGTGTCTATTGTGGACACAGTAATAAAATCAGATTTAAGATCCTTATGAGCCCGTAGTAAAGTAAGAAAAAACTGTAAAAAGCCTTATTAAATAGAATTTGCTCGATTAACCTTGAAGTGAAGACTAATAAAAATTTGCGTGTATAGTGAACCCCCTAAATAAAATAATACTGTGTTCTAGACCACTTCCCCTTTCGGTGATCTACAGAAATGATTTTTTACTATATAGTATGTTAAATAAATACTTCGTGTATTGTATCAGAGGTCCTTGTTTAATTCCTACAAGCAGGTAACACCTCCCGAAACGAGGGCTTATTTTAATAAGCTAGAGCTAGTTAAAGGAGGCAAGGATTTGTATAGTTAGTCTTAATATACAAATCCTTGGAGGCGGGGATAATGTCTCTGCACAATGCTAGGCGCAATCGGAACAACTCGGCCTTTCTGGTTGCACGAAGAAATAACCTCGTATGCATTAGGCGGAGGAATCATTGTCCGGAAAATTTTCCGATTCGATTCAAAATTATATTTTTTCGACTGGACTGGTACATTTTTTTTACCACTACTGATTTAACTTGCTCCTGTCCGGAAAATTTTCCGATCCGATTGAATTTTATATTTTTTCGACTGGAATGGTATAATTTTTTTACCATTACTTATTTACTTTGCTCCTTCTTTCGCGCCAAAATATTTGGCAGAGTTAAAGTTCTTGATTACTGTGATATGTAACCAAATTATAGCGCCACCTGGAGGATAGAACTTCTTTGTGTCGCGGATCACTACAATTCCGGCCAACAATTTAAGAAGAATTTCTCCGTAGTGCATACGAGGCTATTGTACTGCGTAGCGAGAATGGCCGAGTAGTTACGATTGTGCTAGGCGGTGTTGTAGAAGTTAGAAAAAAAAGTACAGGTTCCAGCCTTGGCGCCGGGAAGGATGTTACGAATCAAATCTACTTAACATCGTTACGTTGATTTTCTAGGCACTTTGTATATTACTAGTTAAAGTTATGTATTTCATCTTATATATGGGAAAGGATTTAACATCTGGACTTTGTTCAAATCATTTGTTTCATATTTGATTTGAACAATAAAATACTTTGAATTGCATTGAATAACATGTTATATATATATATATATATATATATAAAGTCAGAGTCATATAATACATTGTATTATATGTCTCTGATAATGTGTATGTATTATGATGAATCTAAGATTGTTATAACAATTAACTCAGATTGAACCGATAAAAGCTTAAAGATTAAACGGAATTTTAATGTCAATGTTAAAGCGTACGTAACAACAAATCATGTTATGTAACAACCAATTATGTCAGTCAGCTGTAAATTTGTATGTCCCGTATGTAAGAGTAAGAGAAAGATTATCCCTTTATTCATTCAGCCATTAAAAAAGGTACAAGAAAATTGTATTCACAATATTGATATACAGTTTATTGATAGTGATTTAACCAAGGCAATACCCACAAGATAGATAGACAGTTAATTGGAAGTGATTTAACCAAGGCGACAAAGTAAGTCATATTCAATTTGTCAAATTTTAAAATTAATTACGGAAATCATAGTAAGATGACGGAACTGTACATTTTTTTTTATATTTTCTCAAATTTGTTTGGTCATTTGAGACTGTCAAGCAGAGCTCCTACATTCAAGAAATTACAAGATGCCAGACGGAAAAATTACCAATGAACCCCAAATATCCACAAAACGTACAGTTTAGTGCCTATGTAACGGTTTATTTCTTTCTCTGTGATATTTTATCCTGAGGATAATTTAACACGGTAATTTTTTTCCAGACATGGTATTTCACAGGTAGAATTTTTCCGGAGGAGTGAAAATCTATCTGTGTTATGCGGATAGTATGTACCGGTATATATTTGCCGTATCATATTTCACAGAACCTTGTGAAATATACTCCCAATAACTAGCATGTAAGTTACTCGCAATCAATATATACCTGACTTTAATTATAAAATGTTTCACAAAGGTAGAACAAATTTGCATAATTTATCAAAGGGAGGTAATTATGAGCAATTTATATTTTTAAAGATATTCAATATAATATATTTCTGAATCTATTTCATAGTGAAATTTTTCTTTGAATCTTATTTTTTATATATTCATTTATATAACAAAATGACTTATAAAATTAATTTTTGATAAGACAGATATAATTTCACAGGTAAATACTATCCAGCTGTTAAAACTGCTTTTGCTAATTTCACGGCAAAGGAAGAAATATCCCAGGGAAATATTTTCCTCCGGATAAAAAAATAACAACAATTACTGTGACATTTTTTCCTCCGGATCAAATTTCACCCGGATATAATTTTGCTTTACACCTACACTGTGTTGGTAACAAGTTACATGTATTTTGTCTTTTTTGTTTGTTAGGCCAAAGACGTTTAAATGGTCTCATATATTATTTCTTTTTTACTTTAAATGCCACAAATTTATGGATAATGAAAAAAAATGAAAAAAAAATCCATTTATTTTTAAGGTTGTCATGGCAGTAGTAGGCTTGAAATTTACCAATTTTTCGGATGTACATGAATATATATGTAATTCAATTAGTGTATTTTTTTATTAAATCTCAGAAAAGGTGACAGATTTAATCAGTTAAAAATCGATACAAATGATGTCACAGCTATTAGTGGACAATTATATTGTCTCTGTAAACTGAGTGATATTTGACAATGAGACCTTTTGTAATCTTTTCATTGAGCCGACTCTTAATAATTAAGACTTTAATTTGCCGGCTAACACATTAGATAAAAGTTCACCTGTAGCCTTAATTTTGGATATACTATAATTTCCACTTTTGAACCACATAAAAGCAGTGACTGGTGCAGTTGAAAAGGTTAGAACAATATTTCATTTGTTTAAATAATTTGGGAATAATGTAAATTGAATAAATCCGCGTTACAGCTAATTTCCTACTGTGTGTAGATGAAGACTTTGGTTGTTTGCTTTTTTGTATAAAGGTTGAATTTGATTATTTGAGTATGTCCAATCGGGCGCATTGCATTTTCGCCAATTTTTGAAAATTACAATCTTTAATTTGCGCCATAAGGTTATATTTCACTCGCGCCATAAAATAGAAACATTTGCGCCATTTAACAGGTAATTAAGGTAAGATATAACGGGAAAGTTAAGTATTCGTTGCTCTAAAAGGTTTGTCTCTTCAGTATTTTCCCCTGGATTATTGAGTGAGTTCAATGCCATACTCATTTCTGAAACTGAGAGTCACTAATGTTTATTATTAAAAATATAATGTTCACATGCTCGAGGTTTCAAAATTGACATTTTCAACTTAGACATAAACCATTGTGTAAACAGAAGAATTTAGTCCATAATTTTTTATGACCACACATTTAGGTTATCATTAGAATATATGTTCTGAAAATTGAAGACAAGTCGTTTAGTGGGAACCCAAATAAAATAAAACCTTGCATAGCCTGTTTAACAATTGACATGGACTGCAAGTCTATCTTTTGGATCAATATGGTATGCATATGAGAGGGGGGTTTTCCAGACATGAATACATCAGGATCGTCGCTTACAAGTTTTGTGCCAGGATAGACTTATTACTTTACTATTGTGCATCATGGTTAGAACTGTTCCAATGTATTACTCCAGTATTTATTATCAAAAGCCCTTTTTTAAAATATGTGTTTTATACTATTTACCTTTGATATTGGCGCAAATGAAAGGTTTTATTTTGGCGCAAATGATTTGTTTTTGGCGCAAATGAAATTCCAAATGGTGCAAAAGCAAAGCACCGGTCCAATCAAATCTAAATAAGATGTATGCTGGTTTAAGTTCGTCTAGTTATATTGATTGCAGATGTCTATATCAATTTCAATGCATGAGAAAATGTTAATACAAATAAAGCAAAAAAGTCAACCAAAATATTTATTTACATGCACTAGGAAATAAGCTGTAATATATTTGTAAACTAGTATATCAGTATTAAATTGAATATGCCACCATTTGTTGTGATACTGTGTATATGCCACCATTTGTTGTGATACTGTGTATATGTCACCATTTGTTGTGATACTGTGAATATGTCACCATTTGTTGTGATACTGTGAATAAGTAACCACTTGTTGTGGTACTGTGAATATGTCACCATTTATTGTTATGCTGTGAATATGTCATCATTTATTGTGATACTGAAAATAAGTCACCTTTTATTGTGATACTGTGAATATGTCACAATTTGTTGTGATACAGTGAATTTGTCACCATTTATTATGATACTGTGAATAAGTCACCATTGGTTGTGATACTGTGAATAAGTCACCATTGGTTGTGATACTGTGTATATGTCACCATTTATTGTGATACTGTGAATATCACCATTTGTTGTGATACTGTTAATATGTCACCATTTGTTGTGATACTGTCAATATGTCACCATTTATTGTGATACTGTTAATATGTCACCATTTGTTGTGATTACTGTGTATATGTCACCATTTATTGTGATACTGTGTATATGTCACCATTTGTTGTGATACCGTCAATATGTCACCATTTGTTGTGATACTGTCAATATGTCACCATTTGTTGTGATACTGTGTATATGTCACCATTTGTTGTGATACCGTCAATATGTCACCATTTGTTGTGATACTGTCAATATGTCACCATTTGTTGTGATACTGTCAATATGTCACCATTTGTTGTGATACTGTCAATATGTCACCATTTGTTGTGATACTGTCAATATGTCACCATTTGTTGTGATACTGTCAATATGTCACCATTTGTTGTGATACTGTGTATATGTCACCATTTGTTGTGATACTGTCAATAAGTCACCATTTGTTGTGATACTGTGTATATGTCACCATTTGTTGTGATACTGTCGATATGTCACCATTTGTTGTGATACTGTCAATATGTCACCATTTGTTGTGATACTGTCAATATGTCACCATTTGTTGTGATACTGTGAATAAGTCACCATTTGTTGTGATACTGTGAATATGTCACCATTTGTTGTGATACTGTGTATATGCCACCATTTGTTTGATACTGTCAATATGCCACCATTTGTTGTGATACTGTAAATAAGTTACCATTTGTTGTGATACTGTCAATATGTCCCCATTTGTTGTGATACTGTGTATATGTCGCCATTTGTTGTGATACTGTGAATATGTCACCATTTGTTGTGATACTGTGAATAAGTCACCATTTGTTGTGATACTGTGAATATGTCACCATTCATTGTGATACTGTGATAGTCACCATTTGTTGTGATACTGTGAATAGGTCACCATTTATTGTGATACTGTGTATATGTCACCATTTGTTGTGATACTGTGTATATTTCACCATTATTGTGATACTGTGATTGTAACCATTTGTTGTGATACTGTGTATATGTCACCATTTATTGTGATACTGTGAATTTCACCATTTGTTGTGATACTGTTAATATGTCACCATGTCACCATTTATTGTGATAGTGTGAATAAGTCACCATTTGTTGTGATACTGTGGTGTCACCATATATTGTGATACTGTGAATGTCACCATTTGTTGTGATACTGTTGATATGTCACCATGTCACCATTTACTGTGACACTGTGTATATGTCACCATTTGTTGTGATACTGTGAATATGTCACCATTTATAATGTTACTGTGAATGTCACCATTTATTGTGATACTGTGTATATGTCACCATTTGTTGTGTTACTGTGAATACGTCACCATTTGTTGTGATACTGTGTATATGTCACCATTTGTTGTGCTACTGTGAATATGTCACCATTTATTGTGATACTGTGATTATGTCACCATTTCTTGTAATAATGTGAATATGCATTGGCGGATCAAGGGGGTTCCATGGATTGGAACCCTCCTTTTTGATGGCCGATCACTGAGTTTGGATGGGGAAATATAGTTTGACCCCCCCCCCCCCCCCCCCTTTTTTTTTGTCCTTGGTTGGGAACCCCCTTTTGAAAATGGCTGGATCCGCCCCTGTTTTGTCACCATTTGTTGTGATATTGTGAATATTTCACCATTTATTTGTTATTTGCTTCACGCCCAGTAGCATGCATTTCATAACTTAACTATCCAGGGAATTAATCTATTAAGTAGATAGGCATTTACATTCTTAATTGACCAAGATTGTCAGTTTTCCTATGAATGAATGCATTTTATTTCTCATACAATTTACATAGTTACAGTTTATTTCTCTATACATAGTCAAAATGATGGTTTATTGTCGAGCCTGCAACTTTTGTTGCAGAAAGCTCGACATAGGGATAGTGATCCGGCGGCGGCGTTAGCTAACTTCGTTAAAGCTATATATTTTAGCTTCATACTTTGTATATGGATGCCTCATGTTACGAACTTTCCGTCAGTCACATGTCCAACGTCCTTGACCTCATTTTCAAGGTTCAGTAATTATAGTTAAGTTTTTGTGTTTTGGTCTGTTTTTCTTATACTATATGCTACAGGTCTATTATATTTGGTGAATGGAATGATTGTAAGGTATAAATGACTAGTTGACAGGTGTCCGATCTGACCATGACATCATGTCATGGTTCAGTGGTCAAAGTTATTTTTTATAGTTTTGATCTATTTTTCGAATACCATATGCAAAAGGTCAACTTTATTTTGTGTATGGAAATATTTTATGATCTCATATTATGTCAGTCACGGAGATTTTATTTGACCTTGACCTCATTTTCATGGTTCATTGATCAATGTTTAGTTTTCTTGGTTAACTGATGTTGAGTTTATGTGATAGCTTTATATTTAGAACTATCAACATTATATCAATGATTAGTAAAGAAGGCGAGACATTTCAGCATGTGGACTCTTGTTGAGAATAAAGATATTTACAGAATATATATGTATAAACAATTACATTAAATATTAAAGCACATGTGAACAATTCAAAAATAAACATCAAATTACTAACTAACCTATCGAAGGTCGGTGGTTTATTTCTCCGGGCACTCCGACTTTCTCCACCAATAAAAACTGGTGCTCAAAAACGCGTTAAAACACCAGAAATGTAAATTCAAATCATTCAATTTGGTTTAACAATGATGAAGGGCGATAAGTCTAAGCTGACACTTCGGATATCTATGCTACTTGGTCAGGAGCCTTTTTATGATCAAAAGTCAGGGTCCATGGACAAGATAACGAAAATATATTTGATTGGCAAATATTATTATACGTTCACAGTGACCACAGCAATCAAAAGCAAAACCGTAGATTTCCGTGGAACCATTGATACTTTTTTTTATTGTATTGATAAAACTCCTGGTGTTCTTTCTAGATTGTACTTTAATTTGTTTTATCTTTATTTTTCAGGTGCCCACCATTTACCGTCATTTAAATTGAACAACTGCTTGATGTGTAAAGGGTACATGCAAAGACAACCTATTCTCTATATTTCTTGATTATTTCAACCAATCAGATTTGAGCAGATATACTCCGTTTTCCAGTGGTATGGCATTGAGATTTTCCCGGGTCTACCTAGACTGATTGTAAGCGGACATTGTGTTTAGGAACTTCCAAATTCACTCTTGAATAGGAACGTGTTACCATGCTGAGCAATATTAGTAATCAAAGTTATGATTTACATTGTGATTGTGACTATGGAAACGACTATATATGTGAGCAAAGTGAATTATTTATTCCAGCTGCATGGATAACCATCACACAACCCTGTTTAACAGTTGAATGCGCATTAGTCAACATTTTTATTATCGCAATAATTTTACGTCCTAAAAATAGAACGCCATCAACAATTCTGTTGTCATCACTAGCCGCTTCGGACTGTTTGACAACCATATTAGCACCAATACCATATCTAATGGGATACGCATTTAACTTTGACGACCTCATAATTGCCGAAGATTCAATTTTGGGCGGATGGATATGGCCAGAACTATACTCCAATTGTATTATATTGACGCCTCTTTCCCTGACCTCTTCAGGGTTTCATATGATGTCAGTTTGTTTTACTTTTATGTTAAACATTCAAAAGGTTATTGCTCTGCAATTTCCACTCTGGACTATGAAGAATATGGGAAATAAGGCAACACTATTAGCAATATGTCCATTTGTGCTTGCCGTTTTTGGATTTAATATATGGCGTACAATTACAGGAAATGGATATTATTTCGAAGGGAAGAACGGTGTTTGTTGTATAGTTAAATATAAGAGCCAAATAAATGAATCCTTACTATTTATGAATATATGTCTTATGTTTATAACGCTTGTGATAATATTATGCACGATATATATTTGTTGGAAGCTAAGAACTCTTGGAAAAAACATTCAGATTCCGAACGTCAGTAAAAACAGCAAGAAGATCCCGAACGTTGGGGAAAACAGCACGACGACTCCTAACGCTAGGGGAAACACTCCAAAGATTCCGAACGCTAAAAGAAACAGCCAAATTATTTCCAGAGCTAACAGAAACAGTATGAAGATTCAGAACCCAAAGGCCCAAGCAAAGGTTCGCCGGTCTGCTTTCATAGTGGTTTTTATATCGACGGTATTTATACTGTCTGAAGTGCTTAATTACTTATGGACTATCAACCAATCAGGATTATTGCCATTCAGTCATTCTCTAGACCAGCTATGTGACTCTTTGATGATATTAAGTTGGCAGTTCGGATTTTCTGTAAATTTCATTGTCTATTTTATAATGAGCGCGAAATTGAGGAAAACACTGCAGGCATTTCTTGTCAAATTATTTCACTGTAATAAAAGAAAGAAAGGTGAAAACATTTTTTCAAGCACCATTACATCAACTCCTAATTCTGCGATTATCTGATCAGGGTCAGTCAACTTCCGGAAATCTACTATTGCGATGTCATCAACAGTTTAAATTATGGTTACAGCGGAGTTTAAAAAGTGACTATAACTATGGACAGTTTATAAATATCGAACTATTACACTAATTTTTATTTCTATAAATGTTATTTACAAATGTGACCCTCCTATTTGAAGATGTTATTAAACTTAAGTATTCAGCTCATTCATGAAAAATTATAAAAAAGAATCATTGAAATGTAAAGTAACATAGGCAATCTTTTATGAATATTCACAGTCTTCTGTGCTACAATCATACATCAACCTAACCCGAATAATTCAGTCCGCTTATCTACGATTACTACATTAACCCCGCAAGAAGGGGAGATGGAGTACGAGGAGGGACTGAATTATTCGGGTAAACATCAACCCATTCGTGTCCACTCGGCCGATTCCGTACCTTCGAGCGTAGCGGATTGACCCGAGGATTGCCGATCGATGTCAACAATGTGCTTTGTCATTTACCATCAGTACTAATTAAGCAGGTGCCAACTACCAAAAAACTATATTACAGTTAGTAGTTATTGTGCCACAAAAATAATATGCAAATAAACTATTACATAGATTTCACAAGTAGACTATTTACCGGATTTGATATCACATAAGCAACACGACGGGTGCCACATGTGGAGCAGGATCTGCTTACCCTCCCGGAGCACCTGAGATCACCCCTAGTTTTTGGTGGGGTTCGTGTTGTTTATTCTTTGGTTTTCTATGTTGTGTCATTTGTACTATTGTTTGTCTGTTTGCCTTTTTTTCATTTTTAGCCATGACGTTGTCAGTCTGTTTAAGATTTATCAGTTTGACTGTCCCTTTGGTATCTTTCGTCCCTCTTTTATAAACCAGTAACACATTCACAACATTCAAGCAACAACTGAATCAAGTCTGTGGTAACTTTGTCGACGACGATAGGTCAGCAATGAATTGCGAATAACAGGGTCTAAAAGGCAAAATAAAATACATGAGAAGAAAGCCTGTGAAGAATCCCCGAAACACTGAATATAGAAAAATATTTTGTCGAACTTTGTATAATTTTCGAGTTGGTCTTTGGTATGATGTTTATACATTGCAACACCAAATCTAATTGTTCCCCAAATCCGCAGAACATAGATTATTAGCCACAGTGTCAAATAATTCTCATCTGATGGTCTGAGGTTGTCAGATAAATCCACAAAACTCAACCGAGCTTGTTTTCGTTCTTTTCTCTAAAAACAGAAAATAAGAAAGATAAACATTATGCATTGATTAAGCTTAGCTGCAAAATAAAAACAAACTCGACGACAAAATGAATATTGCATACTTTTTTTGAGAATTTGAATGTACATAAGACGACGTTACATTTTACCTTAGCAACAGTATCTGAGAGCGAAGAGATTTCTGGGACTCTTCTGGTATTGAAATAAAACGATTCAAACATCAGAGTTGTCTCTCTTATTTCGTTAAAAATGCAGACTGTATCGTACAAAAATTCCAAAATCAAATCACGTATTTGTGTTGCATAATTGATATAAAAATGGAGATGTGGTTTGATTACCAAAGAACATTTTAAAAATAATCCAAAGATTGCGCTTTTCTCACTTGCTATATTTTGAATAACATATCTTCATAGGACAGTTTTTCCCGCCGAAACTGACCTTCTGTGAAAATATATAAAATAATCAGAACTATTGAAATATTTGTTCGTTGTTGCTCAGCAATGATGACCAAGATTATGCTGAGATTAATTTTTCCAAAGTTTTGGTTTGAGTCTAAACGATCTCATGATCATAAATTCATGAACCAAAATTGACTAGCAGGCAACACAAAGATAATATACAACTTCCGTCCCTAATGTAAGGTATGGATATTTCACCTCTTTATAAGATATTAACTTTACTAGCAAAGAATATAGCATAGTTGTAACAACAGTACTTAAGCGTTGCCCTTTTCAAATGAGTTACGAATACTTAAAATACAACAAAGAAAAAATAAGTAAATATTGCAAATAACAATAAACGACAACCACTGAAATGCATGTTCCTCTTGGCTTTGGGCAGGCACTTTTTACAGTTCGTTCATATGGTGCACTGTATGGATACCGCTAACATGTTTAAACTGACACATTATGTATGTATTTGCCTGTCCCAACATATGTCATTCCGAGCCTTTTATATCTGACTACGCGGTATGGGCTTTGCTCATTGATGATGGCCGTACAGTGACATATAGTTGTTAATTTCTGTGTTATCTGGTCTCCTGCGAAGTGTTGTCTCAATTGTCATCATACCTGTCATACCTCATCTTCTTTTTATACATAAAGAATGGTGGCGGGGTTTAACATGTGTGTAAGTGCCCCTCCATCAAATAGCATAGCAATCAGTACATGTTAAATGTCTTATCAGGGAAAAGACGGACGAAAAAGTTATATATTATAATACATTATTCAGAAGTATATATACAAACAAATCATGTTTCTTTTACTAAAAAAAATAAAAGATTAAAATATTTCACCTTCTGTATCATATACCCCTTTAAAAGAATATACGAAGCTCCAGTTAGAAGGTACATGAGTAGTTCCCAGCCTTTCCCCGTCACCATCATCCAGAAAAACTGTTCTGCAGGAGTAAGGCATGCTGAGATCCAGCACCACAGACCACTGCCCACCCTGTAGTCCTCACCTATAACACCATGGAGCATTGCTAGTATTACTATAACAACTGTAAACAAAAAATAAAAAAAGATCTACTCGAGTATGATGTTGAATTGATTTCAGTGATGTCTTACTTCCAATGACAAACATTACAGGCGTATTCAAGATGATTACGTCGTGCTTTTTTTATTAGCCTGAAGTGAACTTTTTTTAACATCACAAGGTAATGGTCTCATTTATAAATCAGTATCCTAGACACATTTTGTTACTGCAAGTCTTTCAATCTTTGTTCTGCTCTGCGTTCTTAACGGAGAAATGGCATTCTGAACGTTTTTTGTTTAACTTGTACACTCGCTTGCATTGAAGAAAGTATATTTCTGTTGTATGCTACCATAAAGCCACTGAGACATTAATAGATTGATAAAATAGGAATTTATGCGAATGTTACTTTTCGGGCTTAAATTAATGAAATTCTAAATAGAAAATGATTCAATATAGGCTGAGAACGTAAAACATAGACAAAAAAGGAAATCAGCAGTCAGAAAAATAAACGAATAAAGACTTGTTCGCCAAGAATCTATTCACATATCAGTACATTAATAAAATTGAGAATCGGAAATGAAGAATGTGTCATAGAGACAAAAAAACTGGCCAAAGAGCAGATAACAGCCAAAGGCCATCTTTTCTCATAGTTTGTTATATTCAAATAGAAATGGTCAACTAACAGTGTGTGTTGTTATACTTTTTTTTTTTATTCATTCTAATTTTACTTTTTATCAGGTTACTTCCCTCTTAACATATAATAACCAATAGCATCTTTGTTGAAAACAGACAAAAAAGGATAAAATCTATTGTTTTGCGTTTGCAAGGCAGGTAAAAACTATAGACAACAACTTTGCATTAAAATATAACTTGCGATAAGATAATAGTTTTTGCTCCATGTCGTTAACCATATAGTGACTTCGAGTTGACGAACAGCAATGAAGGCGTTGTTAATTTGCGTTAGGTTTCTTCTTTTTACATGTAGATATAATGCGTCATACGCAATATCTTTTTCTTTTCCCTAAAACTTTTTATCGCCAATGACTTAGGCAGAAAACCAAATATCTTTACTTAATAATCGGAAAGTATACAGTTCATTTGTATTTCCTACGTAGCATAGATCGTTGACCTTGGTTTTCTTCCTGTTTCTATAATATAACTTGTACAAATGTGTTTTCCAAAGTGTAAAGTGATCAAAATACAATGATCTGATTTTGGTCATTTAATCGATTAAATCATACAAAAAATTAAGATTTAAAACAGAATATGTGGTATAATTACCACTTTGACAACTCTCCACAAAAGATCAAATGACACAGGAGTTAACCACTATAGGTCACCGAACGGCCTTCAACGATGAGCAAATCATAATAGTATACTTACGAGGCACTCCCCATGCTACACCATGAACACAGAGCCTCAAAGTGAAATAATGTTCTCTCGTTTTGAAAACAACACTCGTTAGCAAATGAAATGCTATGATTGTAGTCCAGAAAAATGAACATAAGTTTGCCCAAGTCTGGACACTGCCATGAATCAGACAAAGGTAATCACATTCTGTACTAGGGCAGGCTATTTCTATTATTTCTGATTTTCCATATTTTACGGCGTACCGGACGTTTCCAACAGTGGAACTTATCGCCATGATGAAATCAGCTATAGTTAAACATACTAGTAACTTTCTTGTCTCGTTCCTTGCCTCATCGGCCAAACTAAATGTAATGAAGATAAACAACGCTCCAACTATCGATAACGGTGCTGATATAAGAGTTAGTACGAGCGGTAGCGTGTCGTACGGATCCTGGTAAATATTCGTATATATAACAGTAGAATTATCATTTCCCATTCTGACAAATGGTAAGAGGATTTTAATACGTACTAGTAGTGGTGTACAAGTATGCACTTGTAATAATGATAATTATGATCAAATCCAAAGTTACACAATTTGGTTGTGCGTCTAACAGAGGCGAATTTACAGAATATGTAACAGGTAACAGAGCTTTATTCATCAGCATTCAAAAATTGACGAAAAAGATGGTGTATTCTCTCCTATTCACATTATGATATTGATATATTCCAATTCAAACAATTTCGACTTAGTATCTGCCTTTATATAATTGGTTTTGAGTCAGATGCCCGTATGTTGAACGGGAGATAACTATACTAGGTGTCCACTGTGTAAAGCAGAATCTTCATGAAGACACTAGTCATCTTTACATGTAAAATGTCGTTTTTTTTCAGTCCAGAAGTTGCTTGTTTGTTCGGGTTACGTTCGTTCAAGAAGAGAGCACAATTGTATTAATTTTTTGTAGCTCTCTAAAGTCGTTTAAAAATATAAGTTGTAATTTCCAAAAATCAAATGATGACAGAATGAGGAAGATGCATCTATTAAAAAACGGAAATGAACGAAAATGAACGGAAACAATTTAAATAACAATTAATCCAGTCATGTATTGTATAAAAGCACTTAATCATCAAACAGAACCCATAAAGTTTTTTCCCCTCTCATTACCATGATTACGAATATAAAATATATGGGAAAAGGAAGAGGAAGAAACCTTGATAGTTACCACATAATAAGTACCAGTACTGTCTTCAAATGTTCCGGGTTATTTGATAAGAAACTAGAGAAGATCACCTTGGTCTATTGTTTTGTTTTGCCGAGTCGTTTTAGGAGATGATTTTTGTAAAATGGAACGACGACGGGCGACGACAGCGGACACTTAGTGATGAGGAAAGCTCATGTTCGGGCCAATGAAAAATTTCGATCAATCATATCTATGATGGTATTACATTTTATCAAGTCTAGTGTACATCCGTAACAGAAGTTACAGATTCCGAAGTATAATACTGTGAAAATAAAATTGGCTGTACTTCTTTATTTTGTCTACTGTTGAAGATTGAATAATGCCCTCAAGATGTCGTTTGTTTTTCTTTGTCGTTATGTTGTGTTCTTCTTGACATGCATGTCATTTATCTAGATATGGAAAGTATTATAAATGTTTGAACCCTACAAAACATGTACATGTGTAAATAAATAAATTCAGTAGTTTATTATTTATTGATATTGACCATCGATTGAAGACGACTAAAATCAATCGGACGTAGTTTTGGCAATACATGACTTCATATTGGACGTCTATTAGAGTTTCAAAATATTGGACGTCGATTTGAGAATGTGACGTCAGATTTGGACGTTGATTTCAAGAAACAGACGTCGATTTGAGGCGTGGCGTCGATATGAGTCTAACATATATGGCATGCAAAAAAATTAAATAGGAGAAATTTAATAATGAATTCAAGGAAAAAAGACTATATTCCTTAACCGACTATAGCCAAATTAATAACTTCGTACTTGAGTTAGCTCTTTATTATTGTTTATTCGAGTGTCATTGGTGATTCTTTTACATGCCAGTTAATGACACCGGGTCTTGGCCAGATCTTTGGCTTTTTCAGGAGTTTGTACATCATTTCACATACCTACGTCAGTAAAACGATGAGTCCTTCTGACATTTTCACATCCCTACCACCATGCAAGAACGAAGTTGAGAAGTATTGATGACCCAAAATGTTCGTCTCGAATATCGATGGTTTGGGTTTAAATACCTTTCAGGTCAAACCGAACTAACTTTACTCTTATTGTAGCTGTACCTCACCACTGTTTTAGGAGAAATAGTGTTCTGAGTAGGAACAATGTTTCTGGGTATGGAGACGTCTTTTATGCGGTCTGGTACCTTGAGAACTAACACACTAAAAGGCCCATTCAACGTGTAGATATAGTACAAAGCAGTGTTTAAATTCATATAACATCATCATGTTAGAGTCATGTGTATACGTTTAATTTGCCACTGGACATTAAACAGCAATAAATCCATCCAACGTTAACCAAACGTCAAACCCAGGTGGTCACAGTTAAACGATTTGGAACAAGAGACATATTTGCACTGAAATAGCCTTGTGTATAGTGTACCACTTAACGCCAGGCACTTGAGTATTTAGAAAAATGTATTTCCTTAAATTGTCCTATGACATGTATGATTAAAATAGGTTATATTTACATTCAGATTTATCTTTTGACCTTCAAGCGAGTGGATACACTTACATTAATGATTTCAAATATATAACGTCAACGATATGTTAGCTATAAATAAACTGGATTTTTACGTAGTATAAATTTTCTAACTTTATCTAAGTTTGTGTGCAATATTGAGATTTCGTGTTATTGAATATTTGCCGCAATATATGAAATATAATCACGTGACAAAAGTGTTCAAAGCAGACGAAAAATCAGCTATAGTACTCTTAAGAAAGAGTGAATTATGGAGAACGTGACAATTAATACTACGTCTCTGCCAATATCCAACGAAACAGAACATATAAATCTCTTGTCGGTATTTGCTGCGGATATTACTTTAACCATCATTGCTTGCACATTGTCATTTTTAGGATCCATATTTATTTTTAGTGCTTATTGCGTCGTTGACAGTTTACGACCTGAAAATGAAACGAGACGACTGCTTATATATTTAACTGTTTCAGATTTAGTAGTTGCCATTGGAAACTTCATTGGAACTATAAGATTTATTATTATTTACGACAATAAACCGTTTTATGCTAATTCGGGCGAAGAATTGGCGAGTGATAGCGTTTGTGTTGTTCAAAGTTTCATTTCAGCAACAGGATCTATGTGGTCATTTTGTTGGAACACAGCAATTGCCATACATCTATGTGTTGCCTTGGTTTATCGTAGAAATGGCACATGGTCGCGGAAGGTGAAAATATTCTGTCATTCAGTGTGTTGGCTTCTTCCTCGTAAGTATATATCAACCGCCTTGGTGGTCACGTGATAGCATGATTTCGTCAGGTTTGGAATGTCGTTGGCACGATCCGCTTCTGCTTCTTTTTTGATGCAAGTTGCATATAGGAGTACGAGCAAAGACTGGCCGATACATCATCATATGGGGACGAAGTCCCCAATTACGGTACAAAAATAAAAAAAAATAAAAAAAAAAAAAAAATTGGGAAAATTTCCCGAATTTTTCATTGTACTAATGAACTCAAAATCGTTAACTTTTTTTTTCAGATCTACTTCCTGTTCCGGTTTTCCCCGCATTTGCGCAGATATCTGTCTTGTTTGCATGAGACTTTGAAAACAATTTATATTTATCAGTCTAGTAAAATATAAGATTGGATCTCAATACAAATTCAATTTTAATAATTGTTTGATATGAAAAAACGTTACCTGATGAAAGCGTTTCGTTTGTTTACATCGAATATGACGTCATAACTTAAAGAACGTCACAGCTAATTCCCTAACAACAGAAACAAAATCGGGAACGTTACGTACGGTATTTCGGTTTCTTTTATCAACATAATTGAATTAAAAAAAATACATACATACTTCGTCCCCATTCACAGGTTATGCCTGCCTCATAATAATTAACAACGTGTTTGCTGGTGTAAAACTCTCCCAATACTTGGGCAGTTGTGTAACAGTACATAATAAATATAAAAATCAGATGGAAACGGCTTTAACTAAGATAGATTCAAAGCAGAAAATATCTAACACAAACACAGACCAGACAAAGCAAAATATTCATACATCCACACAAATATTTATTTTGTCGGTAGATATAAGGTGGTATATAAATAAAGGCAACAGTAGTATACCGCTGTTCAAAACTCATAAATCCATGAACAAAAAACAAAATAGGGGTAACAAACTAAAACCGAGGGAAACGCATTAAATATAAGAGGAGAGCAACGACACAACACCGAAACGGACCAATCATCAAACAAAACACCACGAGAATAACAAATATAACATGAAAACCAAATACATGAATTTGGGATAGACAAGTATAAGTATAAGTGCCGTTGAGACAATTATCACCCAAGTCACAATTTGTAAAGGTAAGCAGGTTTTAGTCATTGTACGGTCTTCAACGGATTCATTTATAACAATTCTTCATTAAGCAGTAGTTACTTTTTAAATTATAGTTTATATACATGTAACAGCCACAAAAGAATCAGAAAATTTAGGTAAAGACTCATATATCATAATCATCAGGATCATTACATTGGCTAAAGACGGTTTCTTAAATACCTTTATTTATTTTCATGAATTCAATTAATATGACTATTCCTTTTTTAAACATTAGTAGGTTTTTAAATTGTAGTTTCCGTAGCAATAGCGGCTGCCAAATGTGAAGTTTTAGGTGAAGATTTTGCTCAAGTAACTGGTATATGGTGTTGGATTAAGTCTTCATTGTCAAGGAGCGACCGGATATTATGGATGATAATTTCCGGTAAAGGATGGGAGTTAGTTTCGTATTTTGTGACGTGTATAATGTTTCTATATCTGAAAGGATACATGTGGCGCCAGGTATGCATAATAAACAGTTAACGAAATTCATTAGCGAACCAAATGCTGTTCCAGTGGTTGGAATCCACCTATTGACGCTTTTAATTAGGTAACGTTTCATTTGTTCTTGGGGTTCAAACTCCATATTCAAATTGGCTGCATCCGCACCTGAAATTTTCCCGTCAACTTATTCGATTTTAAATTATTGATATGTAACCCTTTCATTTGGGGGAATAAGTGTAGCTATTGATAATCGTATTAGATATATCAACTATTTTTTCAATGATGAATGCCTTATTCGCATTAACAATTTTCGTACATTGAATCGAGGAAGGAAGCATGTACCAGAGAATTGGTCAACATTCACAAACATACGCAAACGAACACAAACTGAAACAATGAAAAATGTCTAATAGAAAAATGTCCGATAGTTAAACCAAACCTCTTTTTTGTTGGCAACAAATATTTACCGACATGTCAAAATGACCACAAATTGTTGAGATATTAAAGCTGCCTTTCAGAGGTTTTTGTATAATAAATCAGCTTAAAAGAGGGACGAAAGATACCAAAGGGACAGTCATACTCATAAATCTAAAACAAACTGACAACGCCATGGCTAAAAATGAAAAAGACAAACAGAAAAACAATAGTACACATGACACAACATAGAAAACTAAAGAATAAACAACACGAACCCCACCAAAAACTAGGGGTGATCTCAGGTGCTCCGGAAGGGTAAGCAGATCCTGCTCCACATGCGGCACCCGTCGTGTTGCTTATGTGATTACAAATCCGGTAAATAGTCTGATTCGGTAGGTCAAATTCATGAAAGGGAATTGTAGTTACGACGTAAGGAACATATCCGATATTATTTTGTGAAACGGTTATTCCATAACGGTCAACCAACTCGTGATGGCGTCCGTAAAATTTACGAAGGGATGATTTCATCTTCACCATTTGTTAAAAGTTGCATTCGATATTTTGTTAGGCTGTAAAAACATCTGTTTATATAAAACTCTTAAAGCTGACATGTGGTATGAGCTTTGCTCACCATTGACGGCCGTATGGTAACCTATAGCTGTTAATTTCTGTGTCATTTTGGTCTTTTGTGAAGAGTTGTCTCATTTGCAAACATACCACAACTTGTTATAATAAACACAGCAAATTTATATTGATTGATTGATTGATAGTTGCTTAACGTCCAGTGAATTTTGTATTGCAATGTTCCTGTACTTTAAATTAACCACGATGTTATGTAAACTATTACTATAATCAAAATGCTAAAGGTCATGACTTGGAATACTTGTTTGTATGGCTTATCAAACCAAGGTGTTCCGATTAAAAGTGTCTAACTGAATACAGTAATTTTTTTTTATTTGATCTGGATATTATCTCTTTCTTTAAAGTTATTTCGGAATTTATATTTTTTTCAATATACATATACTATTAATTTTATATTTCAGAGAACAAGATTTAACCAACGTCGATTTAACGACGTATCTCTTCGACTGAGAGCTGAAGACGAAAACTACCTTTACTTGTGGTTGATCGGGTATCTTCTCAGGATATGGGGGACGCTGCGCTTCTTTTTATATGTGTCAGGAAATTCTTCGAATGATAAACCTTACACGGACATAAATTTTGCCCTAGTGCATCTAGAAAGCTTTGGTGACAGTTCGAAGGCATTTTTTACATTTATTTTATTTTGCATTGCTGACAAAACAACTAGACAAATTCTAATGAACAAAATATGCCATAGAAGGCGTGGCTATGAGGAAATTTTACAAAGCTTAAATGCGGAACCAAGATAATGCGGATAACAGTTTTAATTAATCCTTGTAAACACCATTTTACATGGAAAAAGACAGGTAGAAACATTAATAAAATTAAACATAATATTTGTTTAGAGATAATAGATTATGCCATCTATGTTACTCAACTGACATTGGTGAAGAATACCACTACATTATGACTTGTAAAGCACCCAAAACAAAATTGTTATGTAATTACTTTCGGAAAAATCTAAATACATACACATTTTATGTTTTATTCAATTCTACAAATACTGTACTATTAGAAGTTGTGTACATTTATTAAAATGAGAAATGTGAAAGTATGTCCTCCTTGTTTAACTATGAAACTTACATGTAGGATCTCACACATGCATGTAGTTATTTTTTTAAGGATATATATATGTACCATTCTCTGAAACTTTGTATTTAGTTCATGACAATAAAATTCAGCATCATACTCGTTAAAAGTGTGATTAAATAGTCTTGATGGTAGGCAGCTTGATCAGCTGTTTTCACACGATTGAGTTAATTTGGTATAATTTTACGTCACTGATGAGTCTTATGTAGACGAAACACGCGTCTGACGTATTGAATTATAAGTCTGATACCTTTGATAACTATTTAAACCACTTGGGCGGTGTCACTTCTGGTGGATGTATCGTCCCCTAATGAATCACCAGCCCAGTAGTCAGCAATTCATGTTGACATGCATATCGATTATATGGTCATTTTATGAATTTCCTGTTTACAAAATTATGAATTGTTCGAATTACTAAGGATTTTCTTAACCCAGACATAGATTACCAAAGCCGTATTTGGCATACATTTTTGGAATTTTGGGTCTTCAATTCTCTTCAACCTAGTTCTTGTTTGACTTTATAACTATTTTAATGTGAGCGTTACTGAAGAGTCTTATGTAGACAAAACACGCGTCTGGCGCATCAAATTATAAGTCTGATACCTTTGATAACTATTTACTTTGTTTAATGCGTTGATTACCTGAAATGTGTTTATTCAGGGATCATTTAGTGTAGGTAAAAAATCCGGGATCCTTTGATTATACAGAATCACTATACATAAACAAAGTAAACATAATCCTACTACATGAAAGAATTCTTGGTATTTGCTTGTTTTTTCCAAAACTTTATAAGTGCGAATCGAGAAAACCGTTTCTAATGTGATGACTTATATTTTCTATTGTCAACGAGAGGCATTGTCGGAAAATATCAGTCGAGTTTTTACATTTGTTCAAACAAAAGAAGTTTTGGTAATGTACTGTTTTTCCTTTTAAATGGAGACTATTTAACAGGACAAATATCTATAAACTTGCCATGCAATGTGTACATCCAATCCAAAGCCTGTGTTTTTGTACGAGAAAATATGCATATGGGTTGACGCAATTTGAACTTGTTGCAAGATATACCATTATTAGATATACACATATCAAGACAATCATGTTGCAAAGACAATGTGGTGTACGTTGAAAATTTTCGATTGCTTTCTACATGATATTAAGGGGGTATTGCGGAATTCAATAGTGGATTCTATAACTATTCTAACTAATTATTTGGTTGTATAGTTTTGTCAATATTCAAACCGTTTGCTATTTATCGATTGAATTGTTTCACATGTTGTCACCATGGAGCTTATAATAACTGACTATACTGTATAGGTTTCAGGTCATTGGTGAAATCTGCTTCATTTGGGACCTTTGGACAGTTGCCACATTTAAACTAGAAATATATCACTTTAAAATTGAGAACAGAAAATGTAAAGGTGTTAACAAAACCCCACACCAAACAACCAAAGAACACAAAACAGTCACAAGCTACCAATGGGTCTTTAACACATCGAGGACATCTGCAGCCAAAGAAGTGTTTCAGCTGATCCTCTACAAAGAAAATCATGATAGGAAATTCAAGCCCGTGAATATCGTATCAAATGGAACATATATATTTCGTATGCAAGCGCTGCTGCAATGTTGTTACACAGAAACGGAAAATTCACAATCGGAAAGGTGAAAACAAAGGAAAGTTTTGTTTTCAACCGACACTCCGTGTCAATTTCTAGATGTAAGTCAAAATAGTAGACAGGCTATACTGTTTCTGTTGTATCCTCTATCTCCATATCAATGGGATAGATGCGTTTAACATAGTCACCACATTTTTGAATTCTTTTTTAAGAGAACATCATATTAATAGCGGAAAGTAAAGTTAAAGAATATTGCTAACTTCTTATCGTTCTTCCTAAAAAAGTTCCTGTTTGAGGTCACCCTCATATTAATATTCAGCCTCTATACAATCATGACGTTATTTGGAAAATCAAGAATTAAAACATTATATTGTCATCTGCTTGACCACAATATATATTTTTTTCTCATAAATTTGTGAAGGAAAAAAAACATGGATCCCCCTTTTAAATGGTCAATCCCTCAGTGTGCTAATATGACTAGTCATGTACTAGAATTCTATCAACAAAATATAGTTTTTAATGCTAATGTAAATATTATAATGGAAAGAGACAGAACATATGTCGATGAAACAAAAAAGTCAAATCTGATTGAAATTTTGAGTGGCTGTGAATTCATAGGTCATTCACGAGTGATTATATTCATAAAAAAAGTGACCAATAATTCACATTTTGTGTATTTACCTTAACACCTCATTATAGACTGAACATATTTTCATCTGATCTGGGAAAATCAGTAGGTTTGTCAATTTTTTTTTTGTATAACTTTCTTTGTCATTATTTATTCCAGTTAGCCTATGTAGAAACTAATTATTTAAAGAAAAAGTAACAAGATTTTCCATTGGCATAGAAAAAATCAACAAAAAGACTCCAATATACTAAATAGAAATTTTCAAAACATATCACTGAACAAAACGAACCGTATCGAAAAAAGTAAAATCACAAAAATACAGAACACCGTGGAAAATTCAAAACGAAAAGTCCCTTATCAAAAGACAAAATCAAGATACGTGAACAAAACAGACATAATCGGTAAAATAGTCAAAATAAGGTTACAACGGTCATCACCGTGTAAAATCTTAAGATAAACAAATATTTACAAAAAATCACAAAAAGCATCTATCGAATTAAAAAAAACTACCGAATACCAGGTGATCTCAATCGAATTGTGAAATAGAGGCAATAGTCGTAGGTAACTAAATGCACATGTAATACTTTACCTGGAAAAACACCAGTTTGGAAGACGATAATTCAGCTGTCAAATGTCTACTTAAGAGTTTGAAATATGATCAGAGGATGTTGAAACTCAAATATCGGCTTACAAGTACCTGGCTACGTCAATTAATATTTTTGTCCATCTGATGAGTTAAGTCTTTTTCAACTGATTTTTATAGTTCGTTCTTATGTTGTACTGTTATACCACTGTGCCAGTTTAAGTGGAGGGTTGGGATCCAACGTACAAGTTTAACCCCGCTTCATTATTTATGTATGTGCCTGTCCCAAGTCAGGAACCTGTAATTCAGGGGTTGTCGTTTTTTCATGTGTTAAATATTTGTTTTTCGTTTATTTATTTTTTTATATAGATAAGGCCGTTAGTTTTCTCGTTTGAATAGTTCTACATTGTCATATCGGAGCGTGTTATAGCTGACTTTGCGGTATGGGCTTTGCTCGTTGTTGCTCATTGTTGAAGGCCGTACGGTGACCTATAATTGTTAATGTCTGTCTCATTTTGGTTTCTTGTGTCTCATTGGCAATCATACCACATCTTCTCTTTTTTATATTAACCAAAATTGTGTTTGGTTACTTGTGTTTTAAAATAACTGACAATTGCACATAACTTTTGCTTTCATTATCGGAATGTAAAATATATATTTGATTGACCGAAAACATAACATTTTTACATTCATGTCATTATATATATTCAAAGAACGAATACCAATACTAATACCAGAAGTCCATTACTTGTCTATTGATGGAATTTTCTTATAAAGTAAAAGCGAGAAAAAAATACATATGTCGGCGGTTCACAAAATTAAATATCTCACACAGACACTAATGCAAAATGTGTAATAAAATCAATTGAATGATGTGTAGCTGAAACAATTCAGCTTGCATTTGGGGTGCAAAACCACTGCCAATGCACGCTTATTAACTAATTGGCAATGGATGCAAAATGTAGCAGCGATGAAACAATCTAAATTAAATTAAACAAAACTATGAACAAAATATGTGATTTATTTTTCAAATACAAGTTTGAGTTAAATTCATTATTAATTGAAATGGAGATACCATAGTATGGTAATGCGGTTGCTGTGCACCTATCGTATTGTAGAATAGCATGGTTTTCCTGTACATTTGTGTGCAGAAAACAATTGTTAATTAAGGCACCAGTAATATATCATGTCCGTTACATGTATAATGTCAGTTAATTATATCATGTCAGTTAAATATATCATGTCAGTTAATTATTTCATGTCAGTTAGATATATAATGTCAGTTAATTATATCATGTCAATTAAATATATCATGTCAGTTTAATGTATAATGTCAGTTAATCATATCATGTCAGTTAAATGTATAATGTCAGTTAAATGTATAATGTCCGTTAAATGTATAATGTCAGTTAAATATATAATGTCCGTTAAATGTATAATGTCCTTTAAATGTATAATGTCCTTTAAATGTATAATGTCCTTTAAATGTATAATGTCCGTTAAATGTATAATGTCCGTTAAATGTATAATGTCAGTTAAATATATCGTGTCCGTTAAATGTATAATGTCAGTTAATTATACCATGTCAGTTAAATATATCATGTCAGTTAATTAAATCATGTCAGTTAAATGTATAATGTCAGTTAATTATATCATGTCAGTTAAAAATATCATGTCAGTTAAAAATATCATGTCAGTTAAAGATGTCATGTCAGTTAAATGTATAATGTCCCTATCATCCACATATGCAATAGCGCTCTTAGTCTCTTGCACAATTATATTGTTCTATGAAGATTTCAAAAACATCATTTGTTTTTATTTATCTCTCACCTAAATAAACTTCGTTGTCTAATGAGAATATGGTCCCTCTTTTAGCTAGTTCCCTTTTCATATGTTTTATCGACGAAAACATGTCATCTAGAAATTATATAATATGGGTTTTTTGTTTTTTTTATTTATTTACTTTTAAATACTTTATCAATGTAACAAAGCTGTCCTTTTATGTATGTATTAGATGTTTGTTTTAATGATAGTGTCTCATAAGTCTTTCTATAAAAATCTTGATTTATTTGCCACAAAAGTCCTCTTTTTCTATCAAATGCAATGAAACAGTAAAAAATAATGCTTTGCATCAAGTGTCCCCTGGGAATATGTACTAAATGGCCTATCTCTATTATTGATTTTATCTTTAGTTTTGATACAATTGAGGTTTGAAAAATTCGTACAAAAATGGCTACAGAAGGGTACATAAACCTTAAATAATAGATATTAAACTTGTATGGCCTATGGTTTCTTTTTCTTTAGGGACTCGAAACGTTTGAAAACCGAGGGAAAGATTATTTGTATATATACACATACTTCAGTCTAATGGCTTTATTTATTTCAACTTATCTTATTAATTTTGATTGTACGTTATTTATAGACGCTTAAGGAAGTATAAGAAATAATTCGACTACAATGAAAGCATTCTAACTAATGATAAATCTATATATCGTCTTTATTAAGTCTATCAATGGGATATAAATGTAATAATTTCGTCTTATTTTAACATTTTAACTTGCAATCATTAAATTAAAAAGAAAATAAGAAAATAAAATGACTTGAATAAAATCGATTAATCATCCATAAGTCAATAAATGGACTTGATGAAAACAATGCATTGTTTACACAATTTAGATTTTTTTTAAATACTAAGGCTTTCTACTTTAGGCATAGATTACCTTAGCTGTATTTGGCAAAACTTTCAGGAATTTTGGATCTCAATGCTCTTCAACTTCGTTCTTTATTTGGCTTATTTTTCTTAACTTTTTTGGATTCGAGCGTCACTGATGAGTCTTTTGTAGGCGAAACACGCGTCTGGCGTATATATAAAATTTAGTCCTGGTATCAATGATGAGTTTGTTGTAAGATAATGCATGAAATCACTTGACTTAAATTTCCTCGAGCATTGCTAACTAACTAACACAACTAGGGCGTTTCATTTCATGTTCATTTTCACGCTCAATAGTAAGCAAAGGGCGAAATTCAAACTTTATTGAGCAAGGATAAAGATGATCTTTAGAAAAATAATTAGGTGTCCTCAAGTTAGGACACAAAATGCGATATATCCTAAGTTAAGAGATATCAGTTTATTTTCGATTTATGAGTTTTTCGAGAATAATTCAAGAAACATCGTTAAACTCATTTTCTTAAATTTCTATACAAGTCGAATAATTTGTTTTCCTTCTTTTGTTGTAATAACAAAGATATTTAATTAAAACTTTATCCGTGATTGCCATTTATTGTCACTTGAAGCATTTTTGTGTTTGACTGATTAAATTGCGAATATACTAGTAATATATATTGTAATATGTTTTGTATTTTAATGTATGAATGTACGAATGTTAGCTGTATACATGTAGTTTGTTTGAGTGCCTCAATTAAAGAGGAACACCAGTGGGACAGTCAAACTCATAAATAGAAAAATAAAAATGACAACGCCATGGCTAAAAATGAAAAAGATAAACAGAAAAACAATAGAACACATGCCAAAACATAGAACACTAAAGAATTAGCAACACAACCCATACCAAAAACTAGGGATGATCTCAGGTGCTGTGGATGGGTGAGCAGATTCTGCTCAACATGTGGCACCCGTCGTGTTGCTTATGTTATAACAAATCTGGTAGTTAGTCTAATTCGGTAGGTCGAACTCATGAAAGGGAAGGATATTGTAGTTACGACGTAAGGAACATATCCAATATCGTTTGTGAAACGGTTATCCCAAAACGGTCAACCAACTCGTGATGGCGTCCGTAAAACTTACAAAGGGATGATTTCAACATCACCATTTGGATGATGACTGATGTACCCATATTTTTACTATTTGATTAATTGTGACTGTTTATTTAACGCATCAAGTAAATATAACGGAATTTGATGAGACTGTTATTAAAGAGAGAGGGTTAGCGCTATAGAACCAGGTTTAATCCACCATTTTCTACATTTGAAAATGCCTGTTCCAAGTCATGAATATGACAGTTCTTGTCTATTCGTTTTTGATGCGTTTTGTTATTTGATTTTGCCATGTGATAATGGACTTTCCGTATTGATTTTCCTCTGAGTTCAGTATTTTTGTGATTTTACTTTTTTGGAACCCTTGGTTTAATAGCTTTCCTTGTGAGCAGCAACCCTCTATCAAGAAAATCATGATAGGAAATACAAGCACTGGAATATCGTATCAAATGGGAGATATATACCCCGTAAGCAGGTGCTGCTGGAATGTTGCTACTTAGAAATGGAAATTTTACAATTGGAAAGCTGAAATCTTCTTTTGTCGTAAAGTTTTGTTTTCTACCGACCCTTATTGTCAATTTTTAGATGTTACTCAAGATATGAGGCCGACTTAACTGTATCTGTTGTATCCTTTATCTCTAGTTCGATGGAAAATTCTTTTTTTAGAGAACATCATATAAAAAGCGGAAAGTAAAGTTGAAGGATATTGCTAACTTTTTATCTTTCTTCATATGAAGTTCATGTATGAAGCCAGCCTCATAATAATAAAGAAACATGTCGGCAAGAAGAGGGGCACAATTGGTTCCAATTGAAAATTAGACAAGTTCTTGTTGAGTTTCCCTTTTCAAATAAAGAATTTATTGTTATCTTTATTATAACATGACTGAGGACAAAGACTTGTTCTGAGATGGTCTTACATTGTATGACACGTCTGAATCCTAAGATAGCTTCGAGAACACTCTAAACAAATATAATGCTGAATTTTATTAATGTTTGTTCCTGTCTTGTCCAATGTAAAATGAAAGTTTTAAAGTATTATCATTATTTATATAAGCTTTAGATTTCAAATATTTTGGCCACGACCATCACTGAAGAGACATGTATTGTCGAAATGCGCATCTGGTGCAGAAAACTTGGTACCGTTAATGTTATTGGTTCCGCATTCAACTTTGTAGAATTTCCTCATTACCACGTCATCTGTGGCATATTTTATACCTGTCTAGTTCAATGTAAAACAATTCAATTGTGGATGTAATTTTCAAAATTACATAAAAAAATAAGTGCACACTTTAAAATAGTGGGCACCACATTTTTTATATTATTTCTTCTTAGACAGAAAACACATTCATTCCATAAATGATATTTTGAAGTGATAATTGAAAGTGCTATTAATATTTGGTTTCGCATTTAAAATTAGTGGTGAAATTTCCTAATAACCACGCCTTCTGTGGCATATTCTGTTTATTAGAATGTCTCTAGTTGTTTTTTCAGCAATGCAAAATAGAAGAAATGTAAAAAATGCCTTCACACTTTCACCAATACTTTCTAGATGCACTAGTGCAAAATTTATGTCAGCGTAAGTTTGATAATTTGAGGAATTTTCAGTCACAAAGAAAAAAAAGCGCACCGTCCCCCACATCCTTAGGCAATACCCAATCAACCATAGGTAGAGATAGTTTTCGTCCTCAGCCCTCAGTCGAAGGGATACGTCGCTGAATCGGCGTTGATTAAATCTTTTTTTCTAAAATATAAATAAAGGCAACAGTAGTATACCGCTGTTAAAAACTCGTAAATCCATGCTCAAAAACAAACTCGCGGTAAAAAACTAAAAAAAAGCTGAAAATATCCATTTAAAATTTCAAAAATAAATGCAAAAAGGAGGGTTTAACGACGAGTAAACCTCATATCACATAGTCAGTTTTTAACATTATATTTTATTTGCAGAAGGTAACACATATAACAATACAGTATAGCTTCTACATCTAAATGATATATTTACATACATAAAACAAAGATAAACAAAGAGATGAGATTGACCGTCTGCTTTAAATATATTTACACTTTTACTCAAAGTCAAAGAATTCCACAACAAAGTTCCAGAAAACTTATACAATTTGTTATGACAAAAATCATCTGAAAGCAATTCAATATCACTACTTTTCGTAGTCATTTTGTAATATCAGTTAAAATGTGTTGCTAACAAGTAGGAGGTATGGTTTAACATCGGTCATTTTTATCCGACTTGGTTCCTATGTTTCACTTTGTGTTCATTTGTGTATGTTAGAAAATTTGACCAATTCTCTGGTATATATTTTATTCCTAGATTCAAAATACGATCATTTATTATGTAAATTGGACATTTATTATTGAAGTGATCAATAGCTACACTTATTTCTCCTATTGAAAGGATTAAATATCAATAATTTAAAATTAAATAAGTTGACGATAAATTTCAGGTGTAGACCTGCCAATTTGAATATGAGGCTTTTACCACAAAAACACAACGAAACGTCAAATAATTGACAACAAGTACAAACAGGGGGATTCCAACCCCCAAAACACCCCTAGATCCGATTTTGAACTTCGTTAACTGTATATTATGCATACCTGACGCCACATGTAGTATTTCAGATAAACAAACATTACACTCGTCACGACAAACGAAAGTAACTCCCATCCTATACCATAAATAATCATCCATATTATCCGGTCGCTCCTTGACAAAGACGACTTAATCCAGCACTAGGTATACGTACCAGTTACTTGAGCAAAGTCTTCACCTAAAACTTCACATTTGACAGCCGCTATTGCTAAGGAAACTACATATAAAAAGCGACTAATTTATGAAATATAAATATAATCATAATTGCATCCATGAAAAGAAATTAAGGAATTTTAAACCGTCTATAGCCAATGTAATACTTATGAAATTAACATGAGTCTTTACCGAAATCTTCAGATTTGTGTAGGGGCTACACGTATATAAAAAACTAGTATATGTTTAAAAAGTAATAACTGCTTATTAAAGAAAAGCCAATCATGAATCTGTTGAAGACCGTACTTTGACCTATAATGACTTACTTTTACAAATTTGAGATTTGGATGGAGAGTTGTCTCATTGACCCTCATATCACATCTTCTTATATCTACCGACAAAATAAATAAAATTGTTTGGATGTATAAATATTCTACCCTGTCTGATATGTGTTTTTGTTAATGTTTTTGTACTTTGTATATATCCGAAAAAAGCTATTCACTGGACAGTAAGCTAGCAACAATCAATCAATTAATTAATCATTTCTTTTACTATTAGTTCATTTATTTGCATAGGTACCAATTTTCGTGGATTGAACAAAACTTACAATTTCGTAAACATTTAATTTCGTGGGTCTGCCAAAGTCTGCAAGCAAACCTATGGAAAATTTGTAATTCATTGAACATTTAAATTCGTGGTTCATCTGCACCCACGAAATCCACGAAAATTGGTATCCAACGAAAAATAATGAATCAACAGTATTCAGGATCTAAATTGCACTTATTGTCTAGAAATTGGTTTTTGCGCATATTCCAAATATGTTAAAAATAAGTGTAAATTAGACTTTGACCACTCCTGATGAATGTGAATCTAGAACTGCGCTTCTTATACATGATATTTTAAAAAATCTTGTCTTCATTTTTACATCACTAGGTGGAATCCGCTTCTGTTTAGGTATCAGGCCCCGATGTTTAATCAGTTCAGTAAACGGTACTTTGGTACTGACAAATTTGATATATAATCACCTTTTTAAATTATCCGTTAATAAATAACCTAAGGTTTCAGCTACATCAAGCAAATTTTACCTTATATGCATACTGCTATTATTTATAGGGCAGTTTAAGTGATTTAGCTCTTCAACTGTTTCGATTTTTATACATCATCGGATCTCTTTTATGTTCTGAAAAATCCAGAAAAACGCTTTGGACGTATGCAATTAAAACAATATTGATGTCGGTTTGTATGCCAAAAAAAAATATAATTATGGACGATCGTCATGAACAGTTACAAATGTATGTCATTTCCATTCTTAATTTTATGTTGAGTTACAAAAAAATATTGTTCACATCCTTATCATTTGTCCTTGCAGTGGACAATAGTCTCGTTGACAATAATACATCATCTTCTTACTATCATACAAAAATGAAAAATGCTGTTGATGAAATTGTATTAAGCATTAAACTGTCATCCAATAGCACGTGAATATCAGGACGAACAACACTTTGTATAAGACTACAAACAGAGTCCTTTGAAGACATGCCACACAACACAAATACTATATCTGACTTAATCTGGGTCGACCAGTCTTTGCATTCAAGACAAGCGGTAATTACTGACCGGGGTGCAAACCGTGCCGACGGTATTCCTAATGCGACGAAATTACACTGCCACGTGACTACCAGACGGTAAATATATACTTACGATGATTTCTGTGCAAATATTGAATAGTCTCTTTTTCACTGGGGTAAAGCTGATGACCGTAGCTTGATTTACGGTCATCCAAAGATGTCGAATGAAAAATTAGGTTTGTATCTGTATTGTCTGTTGAAGTGTTTCTATATCACTTTCTTTACAAAGTATACTTAAGGTTCCACTAAAGTCAAAATATAGGACACTTCATAAACATATAAACTTTGCCTGTATTTTTCAACCTATTAGGAATAAAGTCATAAACTATGAGAACATATGTTCATTTAAACATACTTTACATATACACACTGTATAAATTGTAAATAAACTTGAAATTGTTATGTTGTGGCCAAACCGGTTCTTGGGGTGAACACTAAATTTTCAAAAAAATCTGGAGGCCTGCAAGAAGACTTAATTTGCTTAAAATTGGTATGGACGAATACTATAACATGTAATGCAGGGCAAGCGGATGTTGATTTTTTATAAAATGTATTGATTTTCGAGTTTCAGTTAATTTCATGTATCTCAGTGAACGAATATCGAAGGTACAATACAGAAATTGGACAAATATGCCATTAAAACATATGTCTGTGACAATCAACATCCGCTTGCCCTGCATTACATGTAATAGTATTCGTCCATAACAATTTTAAGCAAATTAAGTCGTCTTGCAGGCCTCCAGATTTTTTTGAAAATTTAGTGTTCACCCCAAGAACCGGTTTGGCCACAACATAACAATTTCAAGTTTATTTACAATTTACACAATGTGTATATATAAAGTATGTTTAAATGAACATATGTTCTCATAGTTTATGACTTTATTCATTTTAGGTTGAAAAATACAGGCAAAATTTAGATGTTTATGAAGTGTCCTATATTTTGACTTTAGTGGAACCTTAATGAATGGCTATTATCTATAAGTCAAAAATTAGTTTTATGGTTAAATAAAATAAGTAAATTATTGCCATTCATTATAAAAAAAATTCTGTCAAAAATAAGGGTAAAAGGACTTTTTATATTAACAATAACAATAACAACGTACACACATGTTGGCGTATGAATACACAACGACGGAGTGGGCGTATCGCCATCAAAATTGACAACATTGAAAATAAAACTAATAATTTTAACCAATCAGAAAACAGTAAAACACCAAATTTATTTATATTGATATGATGTAAATTTATAAAAGATTCACACGGAAATCTTGCACAAGTCTATTGTTCTTTAAAGATATTAAACACATTTTTGATACGTCTCACACCTATAGCTAAGTAAAGATTCATAAGTATTCATATCGGTAAGTTATGCAATATTTTTCAAAGTTCATGTCTAGTCTGATAAGAGATCAACACTACTGTTTTAGTGTAGGTAAATGCATCCTTTTCAGGATACAATATATCTCTGAAGACAATATGATATTGACAAAACTAACATTTGCACTTTTGAAAGAGCCAATTAAATCAAACATGACAACTTCATGCACTAATTTCATTTTATCACAGTCAAAATAATCAACTAAAACCAGCAGCTTTTGTTAATTGCTGAAAATGTATGATAATCTGGATATTGTTAAAATAAATGAGTGATATTTTCTACTTCCTTGTAGTTAAAAAATACAATAATTTGCTATTTAAAAATCAAGATCTATTTATATAATTATGTAATTGAAACTGACAAAAGTTGAAGTTTTAAACAAACGATAAAATCAAAATAGGTAAAATTCAAGTATATTGACAATAATTATTATGTGTGAACAAAACAAACATACCTTATTGGTTAAATGTCAAAAATAGGGGTAAAGCAGTACACATTTTGGTGTTAAAATAGTCATCCTTATAAACAAATAATTATATCAACAAACAAACTGGCATTTTACAAAGCACATAGAGAAATGAAGGAGACGAGAATACACAAAATGATATCAACACAACAACAAATGGAGGTATACACAAGTACCGTGCCACACCAAAAGGATATTATGAAAATGTAAAGTTAATTATCAAAAAAATAAATATTGAAAGAACATTATAACACGTTATCAAAATGATAGTCAACGTCAGTACCTAGAATCTATTAATCATGTTAATAAAATATTGAGTTAAAATTTTAGTTAATTTTAATAACCCAAATTAAAGCTAACGTTTTAACTTAACAATAAAGAAATCTATTGTCATTATCTGCCATATTCTTAACCCACTGTTTAATATAAATATATTAGTTAATTATAAAAACCCAAATTAAAGCTAACGTTTTAACTTAACAATAAAGAAATATATTGTCATTATCTGCCATATTCTAAACACACTCAGTCTGTTTAATATAAATATAGTCAATGTTAAATTATACTGAGTGCATTTTAAAGTCCGTAAACTACAATTGACCAAACATCTATAACTTCAATCCTCTTAATAACATTTAAAACCGATTTGGAATCAAATTATGATGGGGAACTATGTGTGTTCCAGTCTTGTATAATTTAGCATGACATTTATAAGGGTTCATTTACACTGTTATTATAATTTGACTCCGCATTGATACTTTGTAAAATTTCTTCATAACCGCGTCTTCTACAGCATATTTTGTTCCACAGCAGTTGTCTAGTTCTTTTGTCAGCAATGCAAAATAAGAGAAACGTAAAAAATGCCTTCGAACTGTCACCAAAACTTTCTAGATGCAATAGTGCAAAATTTATGCCAGCGTAAGGTTTGTCGTTTGAAAAATTTCCAGACACAAATAAAAAGAAGCGCACTGTCCCCCAGATCCGGAGAAGATATCCGATCAACCACAAGTAAAGGTAGTTTTCATCTTCAGCCCTCAGTCGAAGAGAGACGTCGTTAAATCGGCGTTGATTGAATCTTGTTTTCTGAAACATAAAGTAAAATGCTGATCTATTAAAAAAGAGGATATACTGAAAAAAGCTTTAAGAAAGATAATTTGCATAGCGGTCATTTTGCTTTATCATGACGGCAGCAATTACAATAGGATTATATATGCCCCTTAAATAAAAATGAAAATATGTCAATACCTTTGTCGAATGAACAATTTATTCGCATGTAGGTGAATTGTTCATGTTTTCGGCTTCTGTCCGTGTACAAATGGACATTGTCGAATCTGAAATCTTTCGGCTTTTTCAGTTTCAAAATCGGAAGCGTAACTATAGTATAATTGCTATATAAGATCATATAAAATGACGGAAATCGTATAATAGTATTAATAAAAACAGAAATAAATATGCCTGAAGATATTGTTAATGATTTTTTCGCATATAGGGAAACACCTTGTAGGTTGAATTTTAAAGTCAAATATCTTTTAACTTACTTGTGTCTTAAGTTTTCGTCCAAATTCTTTTAAAACCATGATGTTGTTAACCTTCCCATTTCGTAAAAAGTCAAATTTTTAGCATTTTCCCACAGAATTAAACACATGTTTTGTAAATTTTCGACAAAGGAAGGTTTTTAAGATACATTAGTTTTAGATACATGACGGAAAAGGACTTGGTCGGTGAATGTTCTCTAACCGGATTCAATTCAAGTTAGAATCAGAACATATTGGTATGATAAGGGGCAATTGAAATTACGCCAAATCATGACCTAGAATATTTTGAATATATTACATTCAAATATAACAGACTAGTTAAATATATAGTTTGTACAATGTAGTAGGTAACAATGCAATCATGGTAATTTCATAGTCATTGCACAGTCTCGCAAGTGAGTTTCATGACCGTTCCGTGTGGAAGGTTATTATGTGTATTCAAAAAAATGTTTTTTACAAACCTATCAGAAACAGGTATGCAATTTTTGGGTAGATTTATCACACAAAAACATTCAAAAAACTTCACAATCACCGCATTTCGTGAAAATGTTGTCATTTTGGTAAATATTTAGTGCAAGCAAGTAAGTGTTTTTAATGGTTTAACATTTTGTTCGTTTGTTTATGTTTAAATAGTTTGAAAATTCGATTGTTTAAGATTCAATAAAATTAGTGAAGTAAGTTGGACACTGATTATTAAAGAAATCATTTAATAGTCGTTAAGTAGTCCTTTAATTGACACCAGATGCCAATTTGAATATGCAATTTGATATTTCACACTAGGATGGCTATATAACTGGTAAAACAGCTAAGTCAACTGAAAGTCAAACGATGATACCCGAGCCATACACACGATGACCTTGCGAAGATTAAGATGACAACCACGAAACCACACAAACGTCGGTCTCAAAAAAGACAAAATGAAGACATGAATTCAATTAACCCGAAAATTAAACCTACGCAAGACCTTTCGGCAATCTTTGGACATGCCAAAGATTTTACTAACGCACTATACTTACTGTGTGCTTGAGTCGGGGAAACTGAGAAACATAACCGATGGTCATATTATGTCAGCGATGTTTACTAAGTATTGTGATCAGATCAGATTTTGAAGATATCCTTTATCTTTTGTCTATCTGGTATAAATTTTGAGACAGTGTAATGACACAATTATAACAGTTACACTTATCCCCCAAATGAAAGTTTGATAATCAATTATTTTAAAAAGATTGAACCTGAATTACAGGCGCGGATACGGCCATTTTAAAAGGGACGTTTCAACTCCAGAAGCACATGAAATGTTCACATTACAGCCAGTTTAAAAGGAATGTTTCAACCCCAGAAGCACCATGAAATGTTCGCATTATGAAATAATACGGATTTTTTCAACCCAAAGGACATTCTTGGATCTGTCAAAAAATAATTGTTTATTATGCATACCTGACGCCACATATATCCTTTCAGAAATAAAAACATTATACATGTCACAAAATACGAAACTAACTCCCATCCTATACCAGATATAATCATCCATGTTATCTGATCGCTCTTTGACAAAGACGACTTAATCCAACACCAGGTACCAGTGAAATCTCCACCTAAAACTTCACATTTGGCTGCTGCTATTGCTATCGAAACTACAAGTAAAGAGACTCGGATAATGCCTGATAAAAGTTATAAATAAATTCGGGAAAATAAATAATGGTTTAAAAAACTCTGTAATACCAACATCATAATTCTAGTACATGCGCCTTGAACTTAATATTCACATTCGAACATATATATGTGCATTTATTTTAATTTAAAAAATCAATCAAGGTATTTTTTTTTTTTCGATTTATTAGTTTGACTGTCCCTCTGGTATTTCTCGTCCCTCTTTTATAAATGTCTTGTTTGAATTCCTTTATATTCTTTTTATTTCAATTTTTTTATAGCTGACTATGCGGTATGGGCTTTGCTCATTGTTGAATGCCGAACGGTGACATATATTTTTTGTCTTATCTATCACAATGGGTCTGGTGTAGAGTTGTCCCAATGGCAATCATTTTACATTCTCAAATTATAAAGGTATCACTAAATTGTATTTACTTTGGAACTTATTTAAGTCTTTATGATATGGAAACTATATTGTGAAAAGAAAAATACTTTTACTTTGCGAAGGAAAAGTAAAAAACAGATCAAAGAAAAGAACACATTCCTAAAAACGTAAATACACAAATTTATAATTTCAGGACGCAATTTACACAAAATGTTACAGTACGGAAAAAAAGCTATAATTATCAAAAGCAGCAGGTACTAATTTGCAAGTTTGGAAGTATCGTACCAATGACCTCCCGCATTCAGGTCAAGCACGTAGCTCCGAGACTAAAGGGGCGGTAAATATATACTTACGAGGAAGAATCCAACACACTGAATGACAGAATATTTTCACCTTCCACGACCATGTCCCATGTCTACAATAAACCAAGGCAACACATAGATGTATGGCAATTGCTGTGTTCCAGCAAAATGACCACATAGATCCTGTTGTTCGTATGAAACTCTGAACAACACAAACATTATCACTCACCAGTTCTTCGTCAGAAAACGTATATAATCTAGCAGAAATACTATAAATAGGTGTCCTGCCGTAAATAGCAATAAATCGTATAGTTCCAATAAAGTTTCCGATGGCAACTACTAAATCCGAAACAGTTAAATATATAAGCAGCCGTCTCGTTTCATTTTCAGGCCGTAAACTGTCAACGACGCAATAAGCCGTAAAAATAAATATGGATCCCAAAAATGACAACGTGCAAGCAATGATGGTCAAAGAAATATCCGCAGCAAATACAGCCAAAAGATTAGCATGTTCGGTATCATTGGACGTCGGAATCCTCGTTGCATTAATTGTCACATTCTCCATTAGTTTTTTCATCTGCCCAGAAAATATTCTTGTCGCGTAATTATTAGTCACACATTTTAGAAAACATTTAAACTCATGGAATCTCACAATTGCACACAAACTTTAATAAAGTTAAAAGGTTATACTATGTAAAGTACAATGATAATTAGTATGTTATTGTTAGTAGACATAATGTCGACAGTTACGTATATATATTGAAATTCGTTTCATCACATGGTGTACTCCCACGTGATAGCTAAACGATCAATATGTGTGTTAATGTGACCTTGTAATCTAAATATTTTTTTTTTATCATAGGACAATTTAAGGAAACCCATGTTTCTAAATACTCAAGTGTATGGTGTTAAGTGGTATATTACACACAAGTCTATTTTAGTGCAAATAAAATCATTTGTAGTTACAGATCGTTTCACCACGACCACTAGAATATGACGTGTGGTTTAGAATTGTAAATTTAATTCTTTTTTTTTCAGGGCGAAAAAAAATATGGCAAAACTTATTGATCGAAAATAAACTGACAACATCATGACTAAAAATGAAGACATAAACCGACAAAAAATAATACACAAGACACGACATAGGAAACTAAAGACTTAGCAATACGACCCTCCCCCCCCCAAAAAAAAAAAAACTTGGTGTGATATCAAGTGCTCCAGAAGGGTACACATGTCCTGCTTCACATATGGCACCCGAGAACATGATAATGAAAATTCAGAAATTAATGCTAATTTTTTTATTATTGAGAATAAAACGATCATGTGAGTATCGCAATAAAAAAAAAGCATTCTGATATCTAATATCAATATATGTACGGAGGTTTTCCTGTAATCACAATAATCATTCTCGCAATTTTTTTACATTACAAAAAAATAGCAATAATAAATTCACGCAATAATTTCAGAATTTCCAGTAATGTGATATGAAAATAAACCCTGTTTTTTTCAAACGACCCGCTCATTCGGATTTTTAAAGAGTAAGTTCACAAGGTAACATACCACAAGAAGACATGCCAACCAACCCAGACACATTATTAGACTGAGGGTGGACCTTTCATTACCATTATTCCTATATGTCGCATGCTTTCCGGAGAATCAAGAAATACCAATTTTTAAGATAGTTTTGTTTAATTTAGACGTTTTTTTATGTTATCCACGACCTCCCACAATTGAGGCAAACATGTTATGTCATCAATGTCCGTGACGTTTGTACTTGATTCGGCCTTTTAATCTAAACATTCGACCATCACTAATAAGTTTTGTTGACGACATGCGGATCTATCGTACACAATTGTTAGCTTTATTTCTATGATGAGTTTTATAACGCTACAACGAGGCGGTTGTATGGTAAAGGAATATGGTCACGCTAACTTCATCAGTCAAACAGTAGGACTGTAGCTAATGGGATGTATATATTTGTAGCCATGTCTTGTTGAAACGGGGACGTTGATTTTGATGCGTCGCGAAAAATTAATATGCATGTTGGTGTGGAGAGGGGGTAACATGCCTTCTGTAATATTTAAATTAAGGGCATATCTAACAGTTTCAGGGACGGTTATAACAAACGTAAACTTCGTCTATTGTTTCCCGTAATTTAACGTTGTTTGAACGACGTCAGAACGGAATCACCATTGGAATTGCTATGGCCGTCTGGAAAGGGAGGGTTCTTTCATCAAAGGAAAGAGCACGGCGGGAAAAAACTCATATAAAATATTAACAGAAATTAGAACTCAAATCTTTAAAGATATTTTTGTCCTCTTGGTGTATCATAATTGATATGCAATTATCTTGATCATTATAGACCATACTCACTCAAGTTACCGTTTTATTGAAATTATCGTCAATACATGCAGTACGGAACAACGAGAACAAATGCGTAATGATTTATTATTGAATTATAATGCAAATTGTAATTAATCCTTTACCAAACTTTTTTTTACTTCAAAATTCCAAAAAATTTTAATTTTCAGCAGCATTTTTTGCAAAAACGAAATCGACGACATATATTTGTTTTGGCAAAATTTGATTCTCTGTCAATTGAAGAATAAAATATCTTAAAGAGAAAAAATTCTCACCGTCAGAAAGAAACTGTTGGATATGCCCTTAAAATACTCGTATAGCTCTTCCACTGTATCGGTACTTATACATCCTCGGATTGCAAATGTTTGGCTTTAAGCGATTCCTAGTGAAGGTAAATTCAGAAAAGCGCTTCGGGTGCATGAATTTATTAAACGTGTTATTTTCAATTTTTTACATCACTGGTCGATACATTTGCTGGTGGACTATCAGTTCCCGGTGGTATCATCAGCACAGAAGTCAGTAGTTCGATACTGTCATGATTTATAACAAACCTTTCTAAAATTGTCTGTTTATAGATTTTGAAATTATAAAAAAAAATAAGGTTTCAACTTCCTCAGGCAAAGTTGACTTTGGCTATTTGTTTTAGGTATTTTTGTCATAAAACTCTTCAACTGTTTCGGTACTTAAACATCCCTTTGATTTCAAATGTTTGGCTTTAAGCGTTCCCGATAAAGATCAATCTAGTAAAGCTCTGCGGACCCATGCAATTGTTAAACGTGTTGTTTTTATTATTTTTAAATACTAATATATCAATTTTAATTTGTAAGATGCTAATCAATTCATATCCTGTATCATGTGTGTCCTTTCAGAAAGGGCCATAAAGTAAAGATACTCGTCTCTTGTTGACGTCCAGAGTAAGTGTGTTACTCAGTATATACGAAATGGTCTTTGGTTGAAAAAAGGGGGAAATACCAAAATGGTCATGAAAATCTCAAAAGGTCGTTTCATGGCAAAACAACAACAACAAAGAGCACAAAAAGACACAATAGTACATATAAAACTTAACACTGAGTAACATGCGTCGTACTAAAAACAGTGTTAATCCAACAAGACAAGTGCATTGGAAAGGTATCAGTTATTAATAAAATCACAGGTTTTAGTACATATAACAACAGGAAGTACTTTCACTTAATTTTGAAGACAAGAAATGAGAAATTATAAGCAGATCATACCAAAGCTCAAATATTGTCTTTTTAGTTATGGTTGATATAATGGGTTATAAATAAGGTTTCAAGCCCGTCAGTCAAAGTTGGCATTAGAAGGCTTTCGCTATTATTTTATGTCATACCTCATCAACTGTTGCGACTTTGTTCATCATTGGCTTTCAAATATTTTAATTTGAGAGTCTGCATGAAGGTAAATCCAGAAAAGCGCTTTTGACGTCTTAAATTTACAATTTGATGTTTTCTCAATGCCGAAATCGTGAAAATGGAAAAGCCTAAGCAAAAATACATGATTGAGAAACGAAGTTGTAATGCAGTACAACGACGATAGTATGAAAAGTTCAAACGTTGTGATCGGTCAATATAGCCAAAGTATGACGTCGCATAATTTTTACATGGTATCATAAGATATGAAAAGTAAAGTATTAAAGTAATCAGAAATATTTCTTTATAATTGTTTGAGTAAGGTTGTGTGGTTTAGTCCGGTTCAACTTATTCATTTATACTTTTTAACATTATTGTTTTGACACACATTTCCTGTTTCATTGAATATAAAATGAAGAAGTGCTTATTTTTAATTGTATAAAAATGTTAATAAACTAATGGCGATATGTTCGCATAATATAGAAAAAATCCCCCGTCATACTCACAGGATGTATTACTTACCTCAATATTTGCTTTGAGTGTATTTTACAAATAGTCATCGGTTGTCAGATGTAATAAGACAATTACAGACTGATTTGTCATCTACAGTCGATTCATTTATATTCGTGGATAACAGAAAACATGCCTTTTCGTGGATAGGTTATGCCAAAGGTTGAATACAACCTGATAGAAAAATTCTAATTCATTGAGCATTAAAGTTCGTTGATCACCTGTACCCACGAAAACGACGAATGTTGGTATCCAACGAATAATAATGAATCAACAGTAGTTTTAAAATCTTATCTTTTCAAAATACATAACAGAAAGCTTTTAAAAGTTTGGATGTTGAAACCATAACTGTTACAGCGTTTTTTTCTTCTTCTTTGAAATGCCAAACTGTCAGTTTAATTCTGTTATTTTAACTTTTAATACAGGTTATTCCCCTTAATAATAAACTTTGTGTTTTGTAAAGGCTAATAAAGGAGATGAAAGAATACGTTAATAATACAGTTACAATTAAAAAAAACACTACGGTTTGAAATTCAAGGGCTGTATCCGATTCTGCCATTTTCAGTTATTCGAGGGTATTATTCATTACGGTTCTTATCGCGAAATCTGCAGGTAACTTATTTGAAGAAAAGAGATTGATGTATTGAATTTTATACGAGAGGTGAGAGGTTGAGCCAGCTACCGGTTTAACCCACCATTGTTCTTCAGAAGAATATGTCTAAACGAAGTCAGGAATATGACAGTTGGGAACTCATGTGAAAAGCACAGATCAATATTCCCGAAAAATCGGACACAAGGAAATGTCCATCAAGCAATGATGTATGAATATTGCCTTTTCTTTTATTATATTTCGTCATTGAAATACTATAAAAATATTATTGATATAAAACAGCAGACGATAAAAGTTTAAAGCACTTGCGAAATGCAGTTATAATACTTTATTTAATTAGAAGACTGTTCATTGGCTGATGAAAATCAACGAATAATATAAAATAAGAAATGGACTCAGACAACAAAAGTATTGATAATGAGCGTACTGTAGAGATTTTAAAACGTTTCACTGTCAAACAGCACTTTTAAAATAAATATTTGTGGACAAGACGTGAAAAACGGTAAGAATATATCAATACAAAATGAAATATGTGTTAAAATTATCGATGGCAGATTATAATAGTTAATTTGGTTTTGTCTGAACTTTTCTTTTAACTAAAATTAATGTTTTCGTCATAAATTAAACTTGGCTTATTCAAAATAAATATGCAGAAATGTCGATTACAAATGATAGAGGCATGAATTTCAGCAGTAAACCTTCACTTTTTCTTTTACAATGACAGTTGTTTTCCGTTCATTTGATTTGATTGTGCCTGTTTGTTTTGTCATTTGATAAGTGACTTTCTTTTTTGAATTTTTCTTGAAGTTCTGTATTTTAGTTATTTTACTTTTTATCCAGCCATGTTTAAATCAGAATTTTTAGAATATTATAAATGTGAAAACTATTCGTTTCTTTATCATTGCAAAAAGTACAGCAGGGTTGTAATCGCATTAATTCAGATTCGCATTTCCGATATATTTTTGATATAAATGAAGCGGGGATTTTTCTCAGTACCGCAAAAATAAAAATAGCATTTTGATCTTATACGACAAAATTGCAATATTATTTTTGTAATATAAATAATAATCTTTAATTGTAAACCAACTTTTTTCGCGACTTTTGCGAGAAGAAAAATAACGCGAATATAAATGATCACGAAAATGTTAAACTATGATCAGTCCTTATTGAACTACTTCAAGTAAATATGAAAAATGCGAAATTTAATCGCCACGAAAATTGATAGAAAGGTCTTAACGCGAAATAAAGTATTCGCGAAAATTAGTTGGTTTACAGTATGTTATTTAAACAAATGAAACATGTTAGTGGCAAAGCAAGCATATGCATGATCTTTATTTAGAGGAGAGGGTAAGGCGTCAGTTGAGAGTAGAGAAAGATACAGATTCCAGTCTCGCCCTTGGAGAAAGTGAGAATACAACAATACTCCTACATTGTTTTGTAGATTTTCTAGGCACTTTATAAGAACTTACTCTTTTCATTTTTATCTTTTAAAGCTATCTTTATTCAATTTTGTATTTGTCTTGATGAGAATATTTAAAAGTTTGAGTTCTTACACATTTTTCAATATTTCCTACATGCAATAGTTTCTGACTTATCAATTCATTTTTCTGTAAGAGGGAGGTTGGCGTTTTGAATAATATTGTCTTAATATAGTAAAATGACATAAGACATAAGACATAAAACATTTTATTTCACTAAAGCCCCCATATGGGGTATGTAAGTACAACATTTTTTAAACAAACTATAAAAGTATGAACATATTTACATATTTACATTAGAACATGGTTAACAAAGGTGCAATAATAGTATATATAATTAATACAGATATTTGACAGGAAGTACAAAATAAAGTAACATTATTAAGCATATGTATTAAAAGGTTTTAATAACACTTTTACAAAATTTTGCTATTCCAGTAAGTGTGAATAAATCTGATGTATTCATCAATTCTTTAATTTTTAAAACATTTGGGTTTTTACATATATCTAAAGGTAAAAATTTAGCTCTAACATTGTTGAAAAAGGTACATTTGAATAAGTAATGGAACTCATCACCAAGTTCATTAGCATTACAAAGATTACAATGTCTTTCATATCTATCAATATTAAAAAATCTCCCCGTTTCAATGGGCAATTTATTACTAAGGCAACGGAATTTACATAAATACATTCTTAGATCAGATGGTAACACAGTTAAATATTTCTCAAAACAAAAATCCGACTTGTATATTCTGTAATTAAGACATTTTGCAGAATTCATAACATTATTACTCCAGTTCAACATAAATTTATTACTTAAACATTTCTTGACATTCTTACTAATATTATCAGATTTAGCAATTATTTGATTATCCCACATCAAATTAAATCCACATTCATATAAAGTATTTTTAATTTCTAACAACCATTTAGAGTGGTAGATACCCCTTTTACTAAGCTGATACAATATACAATACAGTGTATATGAAATTTTTTCTCTTTTACCACACATGATACGTTGCCAGAAACCAACCATTCAACTTTAATAAGAATATGTAATGGTATTCTACCCAATTCTCCATAAATCATACAATGAGCAGTACTTTTTTTAACATTCAAAATTATTTTACAAAATTGCATACTATGCAAGTTTTCTATAATATTACAATTTTCAAAACCCCAAACTTCTGCACCATATAACAAAATAGGTACAACCATTGTATCAAAAAGTTCTAATTGCATATCAATTGGTAAATTCAACTTCCTAGCCTTTCTTATGACTATAAACATGGCTTTTCTTGCTTGCTGTACAAGATGTGCTTTGGCGTCATTAAAATTACCCTTACATGGAAATATAATACCAAGGTATTGAAAATTTGTAACAATATTGAGGCTTTCACCACTATATTTAAAGTTCATATTATCTGTGTTAAGTCTAGATCTTGAGAATATTACAACTTTTGTCTTAGATATGTTAACTTGCATTTTCCAAGTTTGACAATATGCATACTTGGCATTTAATGAGGCTTGTAACTCTGCTGCCTATTCGGCTAAAATAACAGTATCATCTGCATACAATAACAAATATAAACGAAAATATACAGCGACTTCATCAGTATCAATAAGACGTGCTGCAATACTCATATCAAATAAACCATTATATGAATGTGACATATATTCGACCAAGTCATTTAAGAAAATGGCAAACAATACAGGAGATAGATTTTCTCCTTGACGTACACCAACATTGGATTTAAAAAAGTTTGAACAAGAGTTGCCTTGTCTCACACAAGACTTTGCATTGTTATACATACTGTTTATAATTTTAAACATTTTGCCATCAATGGAACATTTTAACAGTTTTTGCCATAAATATAATCTTCTGACAGAGTCAAAAGCTTTTCGATAGTCAACAAATACACAATACAATTTCCTACCTCTATGTAGCTATAAATCAATCAAGCATTTCAAATTAAAAATATGATCTGTCGTACTATAACCTTTTCTGAACCCTGCTTGTTCTTTACACAATAAACCAGAATTTTCTAAATATGTATGAAGCCTATTGTTCAAAATGCAAGTAAATAATTTACAATAACAACTTAAAATAGTTATACCACGATAATTATCCACATCATTTGGATTACCTTTATTTTTAAATATTGGACATACATAACCTTCTGACCAACTATCAGGTATAATACCACTATGAAATACAATATTAAATGTTCTTACAAAAACAGGCATCATCTTTACAGTACCATATTTCAAAAATTCATTCAATATAAGATCACCACCACATGCTTTATTATTTTTCAATGATTTGACAGCATATAATACTTCGTCTTCAGTAATATCTCTATTTAATTCAATATTATAATCAGTAATATTATTAGGTAATACAATATCATTATCATCCTGCTCATCAAGAGCATTAAGGTTTTTGAAATGATCATATAATACATCCATAGCAATTTTGTTTACAGCTTTGTTACCTTTTGTATCACATTTGTTTAAACGAGACCAGTATGCTTTTGAATCAGATTTACGAAAATTTTTCAATTTGTCTACAGCAGACTTCTGATATTCTCTAAACTGCTTTTTAAGCGTACGTTTATACTCTCTACTACAAGCAATGAGATTTTCTTTTGTTTTAGCCCTTTGTAATCTCCAGTGGAGATTTTTACATTTACGATATGCTTTACGTTTTAAATAACAATCTTGATTAAAATAAGGTTTACATTTTTTTTTAACCTGACACCAGGTCGACTGTTCTTGGGTTTAAACTCTACAATCATGTCAGCTTTATCAGCAGCATTTTCAATAATTGAATTACAATTCAATATTACATTGTTGACAGTTTCAACACTAATATTATTGACATCTAGATTTTCAAGTTTTTCAACTAAATCATGAATATTTTCATAATTCAAATTTTCTAAAAATACATTTGCATTATTATTCTTCCATTTTGGTTTGTATACAACATTGCTATTATCATCATGTGACAGAGTATCAACAGATTCAAGTATTACAGAAGTATCAAAATGTATGACAACTGGACAATGAATATCACTCAAAATTGGATCAAAATTTTCAATATTGAAGTATGAAATACATATAAATAACATAGGTGACACAATAGCATTATCAATAAGTGTATTTTTACTTCTTGTAAAAGTCCCTATTAACTGATCCTTACTAATTCTACCATTAACAATATATAGATCTAAATTTTTACAAAATTCCAATAATTTGTGTCCATAATTATTTATATTCGAAATGTCCTTCGAAGAACGCTTAATTTGGATACCCAATTCATACAGAGCATTAATACTGTTCATATATTTTCTGGAATTCTCGTCGATCAGCAGGCTGTCTAGGATTGTATCATTTACAATAATAAAGTCACCATGAGTCCCTGTATGGGCATTAAAGTCCCAAAGTAGGCACACTTGGTAATTTTTATTTACAGTAATATCAAATTTTTTTCTAAAAACTCATCAAATATATCAACTGAACCATAAACACTATTTTCAGGGGGAATATATACTATCCCAAACAACAAATCACTTGGCAACAAATTCACAATAGAAAACAAATATATACATTGACTAGAGATATCAATAACTTTCACATATTTGTAAATAGAACTTTTTACAAATACTGCTATACCACCAGACTTACGTCTACATTTCTCACGTATTATAGGTGGTAGTAATTCATAACCAGATAGATAAACATCATCATATGCATCATATTTAGATTCAGTAAAACACAATATATCATATGATGAGATAAACTCGGGGATTTTACTTTTTGAAACCAACCCACACACATTTAACGACAGACCTTTTAGCTGGCTTTTCACATTTTGAATTTCACAATTTTGACGATCACTTTCACTTATGAATATGGGCAGATTTTCAGATTTTGAATTTATTTCAACACTGCGCTCCTTTTGACTATTTTCAGGTTTTGAATTTATTTCAACACTGCGCTCCTTTTGACTTCCTTCGCACCCCTAAAATTCTGGCAATCCTAAAGCTTTATAATCCACGGTATCCATTCCAATTTTAAACAAGTCATCCGGACTATCAATTGTTACCTTTGAATCGTTATTTAGCGTACAGTGGATCCTTCCTTCTTTTGTAAATGCTGATTTTACATTAGTCTGCTTTTTAATGTAAAAGAGTAGCTTGAATTTCAGCTTTGTAAGGTCTTCAGCTATAAAAATGTTCTTAAAGCGTTCATTTTTTCTCAACTCTGCACGATTCTTCAACAACGGTGGACGAATCTAGCAATGACTTGGCGTGCCTTCCCCTCGCGCTTCGGACCTATTCTATGTATGGCGTTGATGTTGTCTGGCTTTATGAATACACCTACCGAACCAGCAATTTCAATTAAAATATTAGTGAAGTCTTCTCCGTCTGCTTCTGGAACATTAGAAATACGTATATTTTCTCGTCTAGAGTACTGATTTAAAGAGTCATTTTCATACAAGACGTTTCTCACCTGTGCCTGCAATTTATTGATAGCTACATCATGCTTGTTAAGTCTATCGTCCTGTTTAAATGAGAAGAATCTAATCAAGTAAGTTTACCGTCATATACATGCTTAATAAGTCACTCGAAAAGATTTAACGAAAACATGTCCGAGGCTAGTACACGAACATATATTGTGTTGCATTTTCCTATCAATTTTCATTTTATGTTTGGACGTGTTCTGCCTTTTGATACAAAAATCCAATGTATAGTAAAGTCGCGTTATATCTAGATAATTGTGTTTAACATCCAGCTGACAAAGAAAACAAAGAAAAGAGAGAAAAATATAAATGCACATCGACAATATTTAAAAGAGGGACGAAAGATACCAAAGGGACAGTCAAACTCGTAAATCTAAAACAAACTGACAACGCCATGGCTAAAAATGAAAAAGACAAACAGAAAAACAATCGTACACATGACACAACATAGAAAACTAAAGAATAAACAGTACCTGGAAAAATCTAATGATTTTATTTTGATTTGAACGTCACTGGTGAGTCTTATGTAGACGAAACGCGTGGCTATTAATCCAAATATTTCGACATTTTGACACGCTTCCTGTTTTATTTAATCTGCATAATGTACAACTGTCTGCATATTTGTCTTTCTGAAAATTTTTATTAGAAGTTCCATATGAATTAGAAAATTAGAAAATCGAGTAAAAGTGTACGCCAATATGACAACCCCCATTAAATACGAAAATGATGCTATTGTGTTAAGGTGAACATTTTGGGCATTGCATGTTATTGTTCTAACTCATCGCCAGAGACAAAACAACATGGTGGTGAACAGGAGGACTGTAGGCACAATGTGAAAACATTCCACCAGGTACCAAATAACGCTACTATGTAAACTAGGACATTGAAGTGCACATTACCAATGTGAAAACCCGCCAGCAAACATCAAACGACGCCATGTTATCAAGAAGGACATTTATACACTAAGTGCCACTAAAGCAACTCTTCACTGGAGACAAAAAGACGCTATGGTATAAAGGGGGATAGAAAGAGTTTTATTTGATCGTTTGTTAATCGTGTGCTCCAAGCCAGGCCGTGAACGGTCTTCCGTTTCCAATTATTATTGATTAGCCAAAGTTATCACACTGAGACTAGTACAGTATTTTGAAAGCCAAATATTTTGGCAAAAATGTATTTTACTTATAATTTGGTAGATCATGTGTAGTTGATTGGTTTGCTACTGAAAAATGTTTTTTTTCAGTTTATCGGTTTGCTTACTAACTTACTTACTTAATCCTCTTCATGTTCTTGAACACATATGGCGTCAACAAGGGACCCCAACTCGTTCTATCTTTTGCGATTTTCTATATCTGATTCCGGGTGTCTTTTTATCTCTGCTGCTATATCTTTTCTCCATCCGCATTAGGTTTTCCAAGCTTTCTTGTCCCAAGTGGTGTCCATGTCAGCCCCTTTCTCAAATGCCAGATGATATCTATCCACAATTTCGGCCAATATATTTCCACCGCCATCTCATGATCTCATTTACTATTATATTCATCACACCTGTTCTTTCTGATATTTTACTGTTTAAAATTACATTTGACCAAGGTTTATGACCACAAAAGGAAGATTGGGATTGATTATGGGAGTTTTGGTCCCAACATTTTAGGAATAAGGGGCCAAAAAGGGACCCAAATAAACATTTTTCTTGGTTTTCGCACCATAACTTTAGTATTAGTAAATAGAAATCTATGAAATTTAAAGACAAGGTTTATGACCATAAAAGAAAGGTTGGTATTGATTTGGGGAGTTTTGGTCCCAACAGTTTAGAAATAAGGGGCCCAAAGGGTCCAAAATTAAACTTTGTTTGATTTCATCAAAATTTGAATAATTGGGGTTCTTTGATATGCCGAATCTAACTGTGTATGTAGATTCTTAATTTTTGGTCCCGTTTCCAAATTGGTCTACATTAAGGTCCAAAGGGTCCAAAATTAAACTTAGTTTGATTTTGACAAAAAAATTAATCGGTTGGGTTCTTTGATATGCTGAATCTAAAAATGTACTTAGATTTTTGATTATTGGCCCAGTTTTCAAGTTGGTCCAAATCGGGGTCCAAAATTAAACTTTGTTTGATTCATCAAAAATTGAATAAATGGGGTTCTTTGATATGCCAAATCTAACTGTGTATGTAGATTCTTAATTTTTGGCCCTGTTTTCAAATTGGTATACATTAAAGTCCAAAGGGTCCAAAATTAAACTTATCGTCTCAAACAGCGTCCTTCGAATCCTCTAACAAGATTATCTAATTTGTTAGCTGTTTTCCATGTTTCTGAACTGTACAGCAGAACTGATCGAACATTGCTTACATACAATTTAATCTTCGTCTTTCTAGAAATGTTATTGTCTTTCATATGTTCTTCATGTTTTTGAATGCAGCAGAATACGGGTGTTGACTTCTTCGACAGTCCCTCTGTATTGACTCTACTACCAAGATAGTTGAATGCATGTACTTGTTGCAGTTCTTTTCCGTTCACTGTTATTGCGTGTGTGTTCTTGGTAGCTATCTTCACCACCTTAGTTTTCTTTGCATTTAACTTCAGTCCTACTTTCGCTGCCTCTGATGTAGCTTTATCTGTCTTTTTCTGCATGTGTTCATGATCCTGAGAAAAGAAGATGATATAATTAGCAAAGTCCATGTCCTGCAAATAAAGAGTTAGTTTCCACTGTTTACCATGATTTTCAGTTGTTAACTTCTTCATTGCCCATCCAACCACCAATATAAAGAGAAAAGGAGATATTATTGATTAAATTGAGAATGGAAATGGGGAATGTGTCAAAAGACAACAACCCGACCAAATAAAAAAACAACAGCAGAAGGTCACCAACAGGTCTTCAATGTAGCGAGAAATTCCCGCACCCGGAGGCGTCCTTCAGCAGGTCCCTAAACAAATATATACTAGTTCAGTGATAATGAACGCCATACTAAATTCCAAATTGTACACAAGAAACTAAAATTAGAAAAAGATAAGACTAACAAAGGCCAGAGGCTCCTGACTTGGGACCTGTTTTACTCCAGATTTTATAAAAACCAATCTGATAGTTTGCCATCATGTCTTACTGCACATCGAAAACCTTCATACATTTCCATAATGATGTTGATTATTTTCTGTGGAATTCTTAAATACTCATGATGTACCAAAGTGAGTCTCTATGGACGCTATCAAATGATTTTTGATAATTCATATATCATGTATATATATATAAACAATATCCTTTAGAGAACCTGCTTAATGATATTTTTCAGGTTGAGGATCTTTTCTAAACATTCACGTTTTTTTTCTAAATCCATTTTGTTCTTCTCGTAGAATAGAATCGAATATGTCTTTTATTCGTTCTAAATTATTCTTAAAAGAAATTTACCAGTAAAGTTATTCCACGCCAGTATTTACAATCTGTAAGGTTGCCTTTCTAAGGTAGCTTTATGATGATACCATCTTTCCACTGAGTGGAAAGCATTTCTTTTTTCCATATTTCATTTAGTAAATCACGTAGGGCATGTACATATAGGATGTACACATTGAGATGTCTGCTTTTATTACTTCTGCTGGTATGTCATCTGACCAAGGAGCCTTGTTGTTTTTAAGTTTCATAATGACTGCTTGTATCTCATCGTCTGTAATGGTTCCCACTTAAGGAAAAACAGTACTGTAGTTAACGAGTTGCCACTGTCAATTGTAGATTTGACGATCGCAAATGCAGTTTTATTGGCGACGAGTAGCGGAGACAGTAAAACGGAGATTGCGACCGTCAAATCAAAATTAACGGTGGCAACTCTTCAGCTACAGTACTGTGATTCCGATTATAATGCATTACAAAAAGAAATAATACGATAAAACTTGGAAACATGTCTAAATTTGACAAATGAAAAAAAACCGCGTAACGTTATGAACGATTTTGGCGCATATACGTCATTGGTAAACGTGACGTCATACAAATGAAAACTTACAAACTGGAGATAATTACGTTACCTGAACCCTTCAAATTCGGATAAAATTACATTAAAACGGCGATTTCGAGGTAGGTGTTGTTTTATTTTCGATTATATAGTAGTAATCGAACATTTGTGCATTCAATTATTTCAAAATGGTTGTCCCTCCTTAGTTACACCTGGTCAACTGTGGATTTGATGGCAACTTTTAGCCAATGAAAAGAAGTGTTACATTCAAATTGCATTATATTTTATTTCTATTGTTGTAGGAGCTCCCTCCGACCTGTCAACTGAGATTTATGGTTTATGTCTTTTTAACACCTCTTCAATTTTTTTTTCAATATTTCTACATTGTTTAAGTTGTTTCTCAAATGTGTACATTGTCTGACCATCTTTTTCTTTGGTGTTAGTTTTTGGTGGTTTTTAACCCTGTCACTAAGTTGTTTTGTAATGCTGTATAACTTTCCCATATCTCCAACATAGATGTTTTTCAGCCTCTTATCTATGTATGCCATTTTGCCTGACTTTGCATTCTTTTCACTTCCTTTTCCTGGCTATTATCATGATTATACAGCTCTTCCATTCCCCCTTGTTGTTCGCATGTTGCTTGATTGTTTGTGTTTTTTTTTTAATTTCCTTTATCATTAGAGCCCAGGATTTTCAGATATCAATTCCTTTCTCTCTTTATTTTTACAAACTAAGATGTTTTTAATTGTTTTTAAACAAATTTCACTCATATTTTGCCGTTTTGAGTTTATATCAATCTCATTTTATTCAAGTTGTAAAACACTGCAAATATGTTCCTCGGTTCTATATTGAACTTTTAATTTATTTCAGGTTGATGAAGTTTTCCAAAGTCTTGCTTGGTGTTTTACGTTTGTATTTTCTTAATTTTAGTCTGATCTTTACCATGACTTGGTGATGATCTCTGTATACATCTGCACATAGTTTTACTGTCACATCTAATTATGATGACCTACTTTCTTATAAATCAGTATGTGATCGATCTGGGTTTTCACTTTCCAATTTGAAGACACTTATGTGGCTTGGAGTATGTTTTTAGATTGTTTCCCTAAATTAGTTGGTAAAGCGGTAATGAGAACGCTTATAAATCAGTTAGTAAAGCGGTAAGAAAACTCAGACAAAACGTTTGACAAACTAAACATATAAAAAAGTACAGCATGAGAGCAAACTATCAAAAATAGTTGAAAAGGATGAACTCATCAGATGGATACAAATAGAAATACATATAAGCAAACAGATTATCGATTCATGAAAGTGCATATACATAAGTCTATTGTCTTGCTAGGTGTTTAGCGCTTGTTTTTCTTCATTCTAAGTCTGATCCTTCCTATGACTAGATGATGATCGCTGTATACATCTGCACCTCTTTTTACTTTCACGTCTAATATCGACGACCTCCATTTCTTCTTAAACAGTATGTGATCGATCTGGTATTACACTTTCCCATTTGTAGAAACCCATGTAGCTTTTTGTATGTTTTATGTTCAAAGATTGTTCCTCCAATTATCAGATTGTTCATAATATAAACCTCTACAAATCGGTTGAGCGATAAGGACATCTCTTTTAAAACAGTTGGTAAAGCGGTTATGAAAAATCTTTTAAATCAGTCGGTAAAGCTGTAAGGAGAACTCAGACAAAGAGGTTGACAAACTAAACACATTCAAAAGTACAGCATGAGATAAAACTATAAAAATTAGTTGAAAAAGTCTGAGCTCATCAGATGGATTCAAATAGAAATACATATAAAAAAACACTTCGAGTGGACGTATCCGGGTTCTTTTGCATCCCAACAATAAAAAGACAGATATGAGAGTATTCGCAGGTACTGAAAGCTAATTCAAAGGCAAAAACAACTTATAAAAACATGCATGCTTCTAAGACTAAATAACAATCAGTTGTCATCAAACATCCAATGGATTTAGTGTAGAGACGTCATCAACAGTCGGAGGAAAAACATGACCTTGTGATATGACAAGATACAGTAATCAACATATCGGCGATTCGTGAAATTGCATATGTATATAATAATATTCCGTTTGCTATCAATTCACTGATAACAAAAGTAGGAATTTACCTAGATAAGAAAAAAATAGTCAAATGATTAAACACATTTCTCCGAATTGTAACATTTCTTTTTTTTTCTTTGAGTGGTGTGATGTTGTTAAAGTTATACACATTGTTAAAGTTAGTGAGACTGTTTGGGTTTGGCCGAGTGGTAATATATATGAGACAAATTGATTACAAAACCATTGCCGCCTGCTTTCAAAACGTAGACGGTAAGAAACCATCCAAAGAACTGTATTTGTTGTTCAATAAATCAAGCTACGGTAAGGAAAACAATAACTATATATAGTTTTAACGTGCATTACAATACAATTTTTTTTTAAATTTTTATGCCCCATTTATGGGCATTATGTTTTCAGGTCTGTGCGTCCTTCCGTCCGAAAATATTTGCCCCTATTTTCCCGGTCCACTGGACATAGAACATGAAAGTGCAGACGGCGCGTCCGTGTACTGGGGACACATTCCGGTGATATAATACTTCAGATGACGGTCTGTTCGGAGGCAAACTGGCTAAAATATTCGACTTAAAGTTTTAATAGTATATATCGATTATCGAAATGTCATTTTCAATTAATAAACCAATATTATTTGTTTTTTCAGGTGGTTATATTAAACGGAATGTTTGGTTCGAATACAGCTACAGGAAAGGCACAGTTGCACCTGACTTATTAACTTAAGATTAAATGTTATAGTTATAAGATATTTACATCTCGTACAACTATGGACGAGTATTCCGAAAATCATGAAAACAATGATACATGTGATCAAAGTAATTTGTTTATCCCATCTGCCTGGATAATCTTCACTCAATTTGGTTTGGCAGCTGAATGTGCTATAGTCAATACAATTCTTATTGTTATATTTTTACGTCCTAAAAATAGAACTCCGTCGACTATTTTGTTATCAGCACTTGCCGCGTCCGACTGTTTGACCGCAATTCTAGCGCAGATGCCATATTTTGTAGTATACATATTTCATTATGACGAATTGGAAGTTGACGAAGACGGATATTTCGGCGGATGGTTTTGGCCGGAGCTTTATTCCAGTTGCGTTATTTTTACACCACTGTCCAATATATCGTTTGGATTCCATATGATATCCGTTTGTCTAACGATTATGCTGAACATTCAAAAGGTTGTTGCATTACAGTTTCCTCTTTGGACTATGCTCAAAGTAGGAAATAAATCAACAATATCCGTCATATTTCTTATATTTGCTATTGTCGTAAGCTTGTTTGCATTGATGACTGTTAGAGACAACAGAACGCTGTTCAACGGAGAGGCTGGCGCATGCTGCTATAAAGGACCGTTAAACGCAAATTATACTGAAGTCTTTAATACAGCAACAAATGTTTTTCTTATTGTTGCTGTGCTTGTTGTTATCTTATGCACTGCATATATCTGTTGGAAACTTTGGACCCTTGGGAAAAACATTCAAAGGACCCGAAACCCGATTTCAGAAAGAAAAACTCGCCGGTCTGCTTTGATTGTTGTCATAGTATCTATAGTTTTCGTTCTTTCTGAAGTATTAAACATTTTAAGGACAATAAATCATTCAGGACTGGTACCATTCGTCCCAATGATTGAAATAATTAATGACTCGTTCATTTTGTTAAGTTTGCAGGTGGGATTTTCTTTTAATTTTGTAATTTATTTGATAATGAGCGAAAACTTGCAAAACATACTGAAATCATTTTTCATGCCATCATGTCGATGTAAAAAGGAAACGCAATTACTAAATACAACTAAATCGACTTCTGTTACCAACTATGCATCCACGCACATTTAATGACGGAGATAACCGAAATGTTTTTGATTCATTTCTGTTCTCCATGTTCATAGGTTAATTTATACCAAGCTTATCAAAAACATTAATCCAGATATTAATTTTTCATTATTGATCTTTTACTTTACGGTTTGTTTTCAAACAAAAAGAAATCATATGGAATAGGAAAGGTCTTAAGAAGAATTATTAGTAAAAAGCTAGAGATAACTCCTCCCTGAAATCCGCACTAGTGTTTAACTTGTGAAAATTTTGTATTTCAATCTAGCAAACACAGGGCAATAACATTTTATCTAACATCTAATATAAAACAGATTATTGCATAATTGTAACAATGTAACAAACTTAACAATTAGGTAATCTACAATACTGACATACGGATTGATTTTTTTTGGGTATGTACCTCAAATCTGAGCACTTTTGGCTATGTTGTGGCGGCCACTTGATTTAAGTGAACGTGGTGGTGTTCGTCTAGCTCAATCTTAATTTTTCTTGGTTGTTTCATGTGTTTATAAATTTATTTGAATGGTTTTTTTTCTCCATTTTTAGCCATGGCGTTGTCTGTTTATTTTCGATATATGATATCTGGTATCTTTCGTCTTTCTTTGATTTATCATTGTTTTACGCTTCAGTCGATCAGTATTCTTTGTTTGGTGGAAACAGTAAACACTTATAAGTTGAAGTTACGGTCGTAAGCAAGGGTTCTTAGCTGACACATAAAGAAAACAATAAAGTGCCCCAAAATGACTAGAATACTGTTAACCAACTTATTTTCGCGTATACTTTATTTCGCGTTTCACCCTTTGTGGACTACTTCGCGGCTATTTAATTTTCCCGATTTTCGACTTACTTAATGCAACTCAATAACAAATGGTCCAAATTTTTCATATTCGCGACAATTTAAATGTGCGTTATTTTTCTACTCGCGAAAGTCGCGAAAATAAATCGCTCGCAAAAAAAGTTGGTTACAGTCAGGGATGGGCACGATTACTGACATATGTAATCGATTAATAATCGATTACATGAAGGATTTTTGTACAATCGATTAATAATCGATTACAATAATTTTTGTACGTAATCAATTATAATCGATTACTTTATCAGAAGTAATTACATTACTTTCGATTACTGTCAATTACACGCTATATCATGATGAAGAAATGTTGAACACAATTATGCTGCTAAACTTATTAAGAGTTGAAATTTAAAACTTTTAAAAACCAGCTTTAAAGCATTGTTTCAAAATGTCATTTTGACAGTTATTTTCTTGATGGAAGCTCATACAGAGGGTATAAAATATTCAATCATTCTTAAGTGAGTGATGATAAACATGAGAACATGCATTTACTTAAAAGGACATCGAATGCATCAATTGCTCCTTTCTATTGCAGGTCATATTTTCAATAGTTTGCAAAGTTTTGCTGTCACACCTGAGAACACCCGTAGTTTTTTTTATGGGGTTCGTGTTGTTTATTCTTTGGTTTTCTATATTGTGCCATTGATACTATTGTTTGTCTGTTTGTCTTTTTCATTTTTAGCCATGGCGGTGCCAGTTTGTTTTAGATTTATGAGTTTGACTGTCCCTTTGGTATCTTTCGTCCCTTTTTTAAAAATTTGATATTAAGTTATTTTTATCATATATGTTTGATGACAATTCTTTGCAATATCAGAGTTTTCCTCTGAAAATAATAATAATATTAGTTATCAACAAAAAAATAGTTGATCTTATTTTAAAAGATGGAAGTTTATAATTAATAATTACATGTATGAACTTATCCATTTGATAATCCCCCTAAAAACACCTTATGAAACCTTTATTATATGTAATAAATCTTGCACTTATAATTAATTGGACATAATTGAAATCAAAATAAAGTCTGTGTCTTATTGATAAGAAGTTTTTGATCATCTGAGTAGTGAAAACAAGAAGGTTGTTAAGATTTCAAATCGTAAACAATATCCATTTTAGAGTCAAAATTTGAATACATGTATCTTTTACTGAACAAAATTTGTATTATCAAAATAATATTGTATTCTTTCCTTATTTAGATGTCGTACCATTATGACGAATCAATGGGTATCTATTCTAAGAAAATTGTAACTCTTATTGACAATTAAGCTTTAAGGAATTTTATTACAATTATGCTTACTACCTCAATGTTGTACACAACTTAACTTAGAACTACATGTATTGTTCTTAATTTTTAAATCTAGTTTCGTGTTTTTAGCATTTTTGTGTATTATATAAAATGTCTAGAAGTATTGACAAACATTGAAAGTCATTTATTTCAATAGCTGAAAATATAGTAAAATTTTATAAGGAGATCTGGTTAATCATAATGGAGATCTAAATAAGGTATTTGATAAACTCTCAAGTAATGCTATTGCATTATATCTAAGCAGTACAATAAACTGATGAATACTTGCAGTTGTCTATTTTCATTTAAATTATAGGTTTTATTTTATCAAACTATTTTACCAAAGTAATCAAAATGTAATCGAAAGTAATCGACATAAATTTTGCTGTTATCGATTAAATTACGATAACATAATCGAAAACAGATTACTGTGGGGTACTTGAAAAAATGTAATCAATTACAATCGATTACGATTACATCATCCCTGTTTACAGTAATACAAATAAATCAGGAAAACCAACGGTATAATCTTTATATTAAACAAGAAACGAGAAACACGTATTAACAACCTAAACAAACAACAACCACTGAACAATTGTTCCATATGAATAAAATTAGATTTGGAATACTTAATATCGTGTAATTGACCTCGTGATTCAGATCCCTTTGTGTTCTTTTTTTTATCCCTTTTGTGGCATTTGGACTAAGATTTCCGGTGTGAGGATACTTTATTGGACCGCGGCCCCCATCTGATTATTAAATGTGAAGAGAAGAGCTTTAAAAAAAAAAATGAAGATAACATCTTCCCCCCAATGTAACAATTTCTGTATTGCATATTTGCTGTAACAATTTACTAAGTTTACAGCTTTAACTTAGTATCTCCATGTTAGTTTAGGGAAGCACTATTTGGCAAGATATCATTTCTGTATACTATTTGTATTCATTACATAATTCATTTCACAATATATACATATTTGTTTTCTTAAGTAATGTGATATGAGAAAAGTTATTAGAATGTGTTTGATAGATAAAAACATACATACATTATAGATTGAAATGGCATAGAAGAACTGTTTGCAAAAGTATGAAATATGCGAAATATTAAGTGTTTTCCTATCCCAGGCATATATAGCTTTAGCCGTATTTTGGTACAACCTGTTGGAATTTTAGGTCATCAATGTTCCTCAACTTTGTGTTGTTTGAGCTTTATAATTATTTTGATCTGAGCGTCACTGATGATGCTTATGTTGACGAAACGCGCGTCTGGCGTATTAAACTGTAAGCCTGGTACCTTTGATAACTAGATTAACCCAACACAAGACATCCATTATCCTTCCTTTTTTAAAGACTATTGAAGGAGTAGTCCGGTAAGGGCCGATTTTGGCTTCAAATTTCAAGTTCATCTAACGAAAGATTTAAGACACTCAAGTGTCTATTTGACTTGATTCGAATAGTTTGTGTGAAAGATTTTAACTAATTTAGTCATTAAAAACGCTCCTATGCAAGCTTCAATATGAAAAATCTATCAAATATGCAAAAAACGGTCACTTTTCAGATGATGTTTGTCAAACATAAAAGTCGCCGCATTCTTGTTCCTCCTCAATCTTCATATATATTATGTATTATCATCAAATACACCCTCCATTTCAATATTATGAATGAACACGAATGCGGCCACTTTCATTTAGGACGAAAACCGTCTAAAATTTACCTAAATTGCTAAAATTTTGAAGATTTCAGTAATTTAGCATGACTTATAATTAATGCTAGTGTCCGATTTATGGCCATTGCAATGTCAAAAACAGCCCATATTAACATATATGTAACAGAAGCATTCTACTTTCCAATAAATAGCTAAAAGATCTCATTTTCACAATTTTGAAAAAACTGCTATATTTGGGGCCAAAAAGGGTTCTTACTGAATCTACTCCTAAGAACAAGGGACTCTTAGAATACTAACTACTATCATGTTTATAAACAAAATCAATATTATGTTTTTATGTTGTGTCACATGCTTTAAACGTATACTGTAATGACAATAAAGATTTGATTTGAATTGAATTGAATTTTTTTCGACTATATATTTATATGAACCGCGATGGTCAATCTGAGATGCGATGGTTTGACGCTGAAGTTTTTTGTTATCAATCTTCAATGCAAGAGTGGCATTGTTACGCTATCTTGTTGATAGCTACGCCAATGTGTGATTTTTATAACGCTGAAGTACGAAGGCCACACTAATTGCATTGACAATGATTTTCATGTTAATTTGCATGTTATAAAAAGTTTCAGGATCTTTAAGTTAATAAGGAACTTTTATTTTTTAATAACTACGAGAAACGGGGAGGAATCATTTGGTAGCGGTACAGTTGGAAAGCAAGAAATTTTGGTCTGATTTCCTACTGGGTACACTATTATTTACGATTATTTATCTCATGTGGATTTTTGTTCCATCTACACGAGGTACTTTTTACGTAGGAAGAGCATGTCATTTTCTAAATACATACGGGCCCAAAGACAGACTCTCTAGATTATAATATTACTGTAAATGAGTAACCAATGAGAGAAACAGAGTAATTGAAAAGATAGGAGGTAACTCAAAATTATGTCAATATACAAACAATCAACGAGGGCAGTTTGTATGAAATAGAATTTACAAACAGGAACAATAAAACATGAACATTTGTATACCATTGACAAAACTGCCTCTCATAAAAGCTGCACAGCAACCATAAATAAATAAATTAATTCATTATAATTAGCAATGATGATGTCCACATGGTCCATTAGATTGTCTTTTTTGAATTTTCTGCCAACAAGCGACATATATCTCTGTGTTAACAATTTATTTTTATAAAAAAATGTTATGATTATCATTTCCAGAGATAACCATGGTTATTTTTAAGTACACATGGCGTGGCGATCAAATACAAATATAGTTTAAATAAATAAAAAAGTTTATGAACACACACGGATTTAAATGATTTTTGGAAGTTCCACAAATCGGGTTAATCAAAATGATATGATCTTGAACGATTGTCAATGTAACAACTATCCAGTAGAATGAATGGATGAATTCAAAAAAAGATGTGGTATGATTGCCAATGATACAACTCTCCACAAATGACCAAAATGACACAGAAATTAACAGCTATAGGTCATCGTCCGGTCTTCAACAATCAGCAAAGCCCATACCGCATATGCAACTATAAAAGGACCCGAAATGACAATGTAAAGCAATTGAAACGAGAAAACTAACGGCCTCATTTTTGTCCAAAAAATGAACAAAACACAAATATGTAACACATAAACAAACGAATGGTGTATGATAGTGCAACCAGCATATATAAAATAGATACATATGAGTAAAATATTACATTACAGCCAGATAGGCACACGACGCAATAGATCTAAAATGACATAGAGGTGTATATCTGACATAATTCATTGTTCGATCTTTAATTACGAGCAAGACCCATACATACTATCAAGCTGAAGAAGGGGCTCGTGTGTGACAATTCAAATGGATAACCTAACTATAAATGTCTGTTGAAAATGACAAGAAGATACACAGCAAAAACTACTGTCAAAACACCAAAAATACAAAATCTGGAGTTCGGAGTATTCACTATTACTGCAAGCAATTTCAAACCAATGATTTCTTATAAAAAAATGCTATATCTGAGACTACCATATCAATCAAAACATGTGGCTGTCCTAGGCCAGGAGCTTGTAATTATGTAGTTGTCGTTTGGTTGTGTTACATATTTGAATTCCGTTTATTTTTTTGTACATTAATTAGGCCGTTAGTTTTCACGTTTGAATTTCTGATTACGCGGTGTGGGCATGTTGCAGTCCGTACGGTGACATATAGATGTTAACTTCTGTGGAATGTTGTCTCCTGTAAAGAGTTGTCTCATTGGCAATCATACCACATCTTCTTCTTTGTTTATCTAACAAAATTATTCACGCATCGTTGTAAATGTAACGGAGTTTGTTGCGACTGTAATACAAGTGAGATGTTTAGCGCTATAATACCAGATTCAATCCAACTATTCTACATTTGTAAAATTTTACAGTTGCTTAACAATTTTCTGCGGAGTTAATTGATATAAGAAGATGTGGTATGAGTGCCAATAAACCAACTCTCGTTGTAAGTCACAATTGTAAAAGTTAATCAGAGAACGGTCTTCAACACGTAGCCTTTGCTCAGCTAGCTTTAAAGGTTTCAAAAAATTACAAGTGTAAAACCATCCAAACGGAAAAACCAACGGTCTAACCTAAATAAAAAACGAGAAACGAGAAAAATTTACGAACCACATCAATAAAACGACAACCCCTGAACATCAGGTTTGTGACTTAGGACACTTCTATGGGACGTGATACCGTATCGCAAGTTATTTTCGCGGGGTGTAAATTTTCGCTTATTTTCGCCGATGGAACAAAATCGCCAAAATAAATTCCGACAACCTAAACGTGCACATGCAAAGTTATTGATAAGAGTTTTGAATCTGCCAAAATATTAATCGCCAAAATATTTCGAATACCATATGTAATGAAAATTGCGAAATTCTACACCCACGAAATAACCCTATACGATATTTCAGGAAGAATATAGAAAGGAGTAGATAGCTGAATGAATAAAGAAAAAAAATAGAAATTCGTATCTTGTGGAAGGAAACCACTAAAGTTGAAAGATATCTTCAGTAGACCATTTTGTCCTTGAAAACTTTAAAAAGGTCATTTTTTAACGATTTAAATCATCAAAATACAATTTATCAGCATTCTTCGGAGATAACAATGCATAATTTATCATGTTTATTACGACTAAAGATAGTTATCTCATAAAGTTTATCTCAAATATAACATCTGCACTAATACAAAATGTGGATCCATTACTTAATCAATTTCTCATCTGAAATTTGAGATGATTGAGATTTATATATCTCTTTGTCCAAATCTAGCTGGATATCTTCAAAGAATAATATCACCATTATATTCTTTTATTAGTTTTTGAAGAATTGAAATTATGTTTAAAGTGAAACAAAGTGTAGAATTGAACTCAAATTCAAATTAAAATTAGGAAATAATTTTTATGACAAAAGTTTTTTTCCTATGCAATACTACAGTATATTTTTTCATACCATTTCATTGCATATAGGATAATTAAACATTACTGGCAGCTTTAGTAATCATATTACCTCAAATTCCAAGAATATTTTATGGAAACAAAAAATAGAACAAAAAATAGATGCAAGAAGCAGAAAAATTAAGAAATGCAGGTTCACTTTGTACATCTGTCAAGTTAATGGCAATTTTTTGCTGTTCATTTTCGAACGACACCGTATGTGACGTACCATGTTTTGGTAATACACCTCAATAAAAATATTTTCATGTTGACATTTCTATTTTCTAATGAGATTAAAAGTGTTTATACAAAACTAACAATTTGTTAATATAACTTACCATAATATTGATCGTTTTTTTTTGTTGCTATCAGTAAACTCATCATAGATGCCAAAATGAAATTTTGTATTAACGCCAGACGCAGGATTCGTCTACAATAGACTAATCAGTGACTCTCGAATCCCAAAAAAATTAAAGGCCAAATAAAGTAAAACATTGAAGAGCATCTAGGACCAAAATTCCTAAACGTTTTGCCAAATACAGCTAAGGTAATATATTCCTGAGGTAGAAAAGCCTTAGTATTTCAAAACTTCGAAATATTTGAATTATTAATAATTATGATCCGGACCATATGAGTATTTAGATCATACGCGTGTTGTCATGATCATATGTGTTTACTCCTATGGTTCGACCGTACGCGTATGGTCAGATAATATGATTGGTCCTCGTTTGTTTATCAACGGACCAGACCATATGAGTATTTGAATCATTTAGATATTTCTATAAAATGTACTTAAAACGTTTCAATAATGCAATTTACTTTATAATAAAACATCAATGATGGTTACACCAAATTTATTAATTTTATAATTCAAAGGCTACCAAATAAAAACCGGCATAAGTTACAAGTTGAAACTCTGCCTTTCACATATAGTCTAAATCTGGACGTATCTGTTTCATGTCCTTCTCTCGTGTTTATCATTATACTATCAATCATGTCGAATTTTTCGCCAGTTATTAAACAGAAGACTTCTTATTTAACGGTTCATACAGATATTTTTAGAAGTTATCTCCCAAAGTCGACAGATTGATATTTACTCATAACACCATGCTTTACTATAGTTTTAAAGCAAAAGACAAACAGGAATGTGTCAAGAGAACACGAATACTCCAATCGCATTATCATTTTCTATGTTCAGTGGACCGTGAAAGTTGGATAAAAATCTTATTTGACATTAAAATTAGAAAGATCATATCATGAGGAACATGTGTATAAGTTTTAAGTTGATAGAATTTCAACGTCCTCAAAAACAACCTTGACCAAAAACTCAAACCTGAAACTTGCACTTTCATTTTCTATTATCAGTTGACCGTGAAATTGGGATTAAAAATCGTATTCGCCATGAAAATAAAAAGGATCATATCATAGGGGACATGTGTAATAAGATTGAAGTTGGTTGGACTTCAGCTTCATCAAAAACTGCCTTGAGCAAAGACTGTAATCTGAAACGGGACAGACGCACAGACGAATAGATGGACGGACGAACAGACAGACTCACAGTCCAGAAACCAAAATGCCTCATCTACTATCGTAAGTGAGACATAAATATGTTTTCCATACAAAATTCGACACAAAACAAGCTACCTTCTTTCAAAGATTAACATAACATATAAAGGGTTTTAAACTCTTATATATTAAGTACACATTGTGTAAAATTTATACAGAGAAGATATTGACAAAAATCTGGATCGTTTATATTTTGGCACTTTTCGTATTTTTTTTAATATGATAATTGCATGGATTAAAATCCAATTATTACCCCCCCCCCCCCAAAAAAAAAAATTAAAAAAAAATTAAACAACGACTCAATCATAAAATGAGTCTTCATTATGTGTTTTTTTCTTGATAACAAACACAACCTGCAGACGGTTAGAACAATCTAGTTCTCGTAGGAAAATAACCTTTGCTGTGACTGTTCGACGGTAATAAATCTATCAATATCGAAATGCACCGAATTGAAAAAAGAGTTAAAATTATGTACCTACTTAATACATACTAGTTTCGTGGTTCCGTGGTTCGACTTATTTGCCTCACTTTTGGGCAGCAGCGCCTGCTGAAAACTGGAAACGAACCAACAACGTCCCTGCATCCTGCCACGTGCCCTAGAAAGAACTGCAAAAATCAGATCATGGTCAGTCAGTAGAAAACATAAAAAAAACTGACTTTCTAAGTGAACATTATCATTGTGGTGTAAAATGATATCACTTATTGAGGTCGTAGGTTATCTTAATTGTTGCATACAGACCACATGTAGCTAGGACGAACTTGTTAATACGCAGATTCACCTATGACGATGAACTGTCAATGTTTTGTTAATGGCTCAAAAGGGGTAGCGAAAAATTCAATGTCGAAGAAAAACTTAAATATGCAGTTTAAGAGAGACAACTTAATATTTGTTTAAATTGATTATCTCTGAATGCAAAGAATTCACGGATATCCAATTCAATTTATTTGAATAAAACATTGTTTTAGAATAAGTTCACTAATATCTGCTGTAAAAATACAACGATTCACTAGATTTTTTTGTGTAAAAATAAATTTTTGCTTACGCTGCTACAGTGACTTTTATATAAGTGATTTAAAAAAAGGAGGTCACAGGCATAGTTTTACTGTCTAAATAATTAAGTTCTTTGTGCTTAATATGATTTCGGGGCCTTTTCATTTGAGACTTCCTGATTTTGATACATATATTTACATTAAACTTCCTACTCAACATCTTAATTCCACCCAATGTGTTGAGTTTAAGACGGCAGTTGAAATTTTATGAAACATTATGTACAACTAATATTATGGCGCATGACCTGTGTATACCTGTCGCAAATTACATAAAGTATTGGCACAAACTATCTTTATTCAAACTGTTTGGTCACCTTACCCTCGAAGATGACTGGGGAATAGAGATATGGTCATCAATGCCACAAATGGATAGCGGAAAATTGTATGTCGAAGAAAAACTTAAATATGCAATTAATGAGTGACAACTACTCTGTGTAAATCAGGGTTTCCGCCGGCGGTCGTGCGAAAAAATAATAATTGTGGCGATTAAATTTGTCATTTGCGAAAAAATTTGGCGAAAGAAATATATACAACGATTTATTTTCATCCATCTAGTATATTTGCTTTTTTATGAACAAATCGATGCAAAAGGTTGTGAACAATCCTTCGAATGAGAGTAACCCTTCAAAGTAATGGCTACACTTTATATGAGGGATAAATTTTACGGGATAAAAGGTTTTGTTTTGTTGCAAAAACTACTCCTTAGTACAAAAGGGCACATACTTTTCTTTTAAAGCAATTTTCCCAAATATTTTTACGTCTTTCTAGTATAATAGGCCAACAAGACATGTCCACGAATCTTGTGAAATTCCGGGACTTACATCTTTTTTTATTATTTAAAGTAAGTGGCCCAATCTTTTAGAAAAGTTGTTCAAAATATTCCCCTTTTAAGTAAACAAAAGGGTTCTTATTAAAAGTAATTGTTCAGTGTTTATTTTTTACAATGTAAACTCTAAGATAAGTTTGAGAGAATAATCATAGACAACAATGGGGACAAAATCATCTTATTTAAAGGGAAGGGGTAGACATAATTTTAAAACGAAAAATATATGTATGTTACTTGGCGAAAAAAGAAATAAAGTAGCGAAAAATAATATTGTTTTATCAAAATAGGTGGCGTAAAAATTTAATTGATCATGGGGAAACCTTGGTAAATTGGTTATATTTCAAAATGCAAAGAATGCACGAATAACTGCTATTATTTTGGAAAAATAAAATTTTTGCTTACACAACTATATTGATTTTCAATCAAGTGATTTGCAAATTTAGGAGGTCACCGGATACCTGTATTGTCTAAATTATTAAGATATGGCTTGTTATGTCATATGTTTGCGTTTATTTTGATTTGGGGACTTTTCATATGCGACTTTCTGAATTTGATTTATACTTTAACATAACACTTCCTACTCAAAAATATTTTTTGTTCACGCATCGTTGTAAAATTAACGTAATTTTAAGCGATTGTCAGTGTAGCGCTTCAAAACCAGGTTTAATCTACCATATTTCTAACCAAGGAAATGTCTGTACCAAGTCAAGATTATGACAGTTGTTATCAATGACAACATTAATACGCGACAGGACTTCAGTACAAAATGCAAGAAAAAAGTAAAGACAAAGACATACACAAATAAATATTCAATAGGACATTAAAATCCTTTGAAACATGACGTAGCTCTGTACTTGTACATCCCGTCAATGTGTTATTGTACTAATGTTAATGTTAATTGTTAATGAGCTTTGTCTATATGCCTCTTTGTTAGATGCTTGTTTTTTCATAGTGATAAAGAGTATCACACAGTGTTGACTGATGTACCTCTACTCTTGACATGTTCCCAGTTGTTTTGTTTACACATCGTTGTCAATAAAACTGAAATTTTTGTGACTTTAAAACAAGTGGAAAGTCAGGAATATGACAGTTGTTATCCACTCCTTTGATGTGTTTGGACTTTTGATTTTGCCGTTTGATTGGGGACTTTTTGTCTCGAATTTTCTTCGGAGTTCAGTAATTCTGTGTTTTTACTTTTATCCAATGTCAACTTATAATAAAACTTAAATGATGTTTTCTTATCTTTGGAAAAAATATAGATACAACATGAAGAAGGATTAACAAAAATCATATGTAGAGGAAAAATAAATGTGTACAAAAGCACTTTTATAGACTATTAGTTTGTTTAAATTATTATTTATGACTCTATCCTACCGTTACGCCTATTATAACATGTCAAGCCTTTTTAAAGCTGGTGGATCGAACTTTCTTTTCTGTGTCTTTATTAATTAGTGCTGAATTGCAAGATACACTGAATACTGTCTTGGTCCCAATATATTTCAATTACATAAGTGAAGCAAAACGTATATACTCTACGTAGGATAACTCCATGTACTTTATTTGGTAGCAGTATTTCTACGCGTTTTTGCGTTTTTGTGTTTTGTTATATATATTTTGATTTATCAATGTCACTACTGTCCGAAGTGGATTTAGTTTTTAAAAATGATAATCTAGTTTTGCATTTTGATTGTGTGTTCTACATTATGATTGTGTGTTTTACATTTTGATTGTGTGTTCTACATTTTGATTGTGTGTTCTACATTTTGATTGTGCGTTCTACATTTTGTTTGTGTGTTCTACATTTTGATTGTATGTTCTACATTTTGTTTGTGTGTTCTACATTTTGATTGTGTGTTCTACATTTTGATTGTGTGTTCTACATTTTGATTGTGTGTTCTACATTTTGTTTGTGTGTTCTACATTTTGATTGTGTGTTTTACATTTTGTTAGTGTGTTCTACATTTTGATTGTGTGTTCTACATTTTGATTGTGTGTTCTACATTTTGATATGATCGTCAAACATTCAAAAACCAATACAAGTCTGAAACAGAAAAAAACGTGAAGCTGTCGAGTACTGAATGCATATGTTTAAATGTGGTTCCAGCCAAATTTAGATTGTAATTGTAAACCATTTTCCAAAAGGTTTCACCAAACTCAGATATGCGACGATGCCCGACTGTGAGAAACATTTCAGACGTGTCTGCATACGAAGTATAACATATACCCCATTTGATACGATATACCATGGCTAACTTTTCCAATCCTGATTTCCTTAATATGTGGTTGCTGCTCATAAAGGAAGGTACTAATCCAAGAGTTGAAAGTCATTCCTTCATAAATTGTACAGACGCCTTCACGAGTTTGTTAACCGATATGAAAAGCCGTTTCGCAGATGATAGTGAATACATGTATGTTACTACAGGTAATATGTTACTACAATCCCGATTCTGATGCAGAATGTGACCTACCGAATTACATTTATTGATCTGAATTGTGCGTACGAGAGCAATGTAATGAAGTCAGTGGTGGATTAATAGATAATTTGTTTATGCAATTTCAAAGTCAAATATGATTCTTAAGTTCAAATGTTCGAATGTCCACGAACTGTTGTTAAAGTCCCTCTTCCGGAGCTCTTTATTTCATTAACAGTTTTGATGAGGTTCGTGTTGCTAAGTCTTTAGTTTTCTATGTTGTGTTTTGTCTATCATTGTTTGTCTATTTGTTTAAATAGTTAAGCAAGGAACATGACCTCGTTTAAGCTATGTTATTTTTAGTTTAATTTCGAATAGAATTTAAATGTCCCAGGAGCCTGTAATTCTATGGTTATCGTTTGGTTGTGTTACATATTTGAATTTCGTTAATTTTTTGTACATTTGTTAGGCCGTTAGTTGTTACGTTTGAATTTCATTCATTTTTTGTACATTTGTTAAGCCGTTAGTTGTTCCGTTTAAATATTTGATTATGCGGTGTGGGCATGATGAAGGCCGTACGATGAAATATAGATGTTAATTTCTGTGGAATGTTGTCTACTGTGAAGAGTTGTTTCATTGGCAATCATACCATATCTTCTTCTTTGTAAATCTAACAAAGTTATTCACGCATCGTTGTAAATGTAACGGAGTTTGTTGCGACTGCAATACAAGTGAGAAGTTTAGCGCTATAATACCAGATTCAATTTACCTATTCTACATTTGTATAATATTACAGTTGTCTTACAATTTTCCGAGGAGTTAATTGATATAAGAAGATGTGTTATGAATGCCAATGAGACAAATCTCTTTGTTCAACACGTAGCCTTTGCTCAGCTAGCTATAAAGGTCCAAAAAAATTACAAACAAGTGTAAAACAATCCAAACGGGAAAACCTACGGTCTAACCTATATAAAAAACGAGAAACGATAAACATTTACGAACCACATCAATAAAACGACAACCCCTGAACATCAGGTTTGTGACTTAGGACACTTCTATGTGACGTGATACCGTATCATTTTCGCGGGGTGTAAATTTTCGCTTATTTTCGCCGATGGAACAAAATCGCCAAAATAAATTCCGCCAACCTAAACGTGCACATGCAAAGGTTTTGATAAGAGTTTTGAATCTGCCAAATTAATAATCTCCAAAATATTTCGAATACCATATTTAATGAAAATCGCGAAATTTTACACCCGCGAAAATAACCCTATACGATATTTCAGGAATAATATAGAAAGGAGTAGATATCTGAATGAAAAAAGAAAAAAAGAAGAAATTCGTATTTTGTGGAAGGAAACAACTGAAGATGAAGAACTTTAGTAGACCATTCTGTCCTTGAAAACTGTAAAAAGGTCATCTATCAACGATTTTAATCATTAAGATAAAATTTTATCAAGCATTCTTCGGAGATAACAATGAATAATTTATCATGTTAATTACGACTAAAGATAGTTATCTTATAAAGTTTATATCAAATATAACATCTGCACTAATACAAAATGTGGATCCATGACTAAATCAATTTCTCATCTGAAATTGGAGATGATTGAGATTTATATCTCTCTTTGTCCAAATCTAGCTGGATATCTTCAAAGAATAAAACCAACATTATTTTTACAGATTTTAACTTTGTTTCAAATAAGGAAATATTTGTTATGACAAAAGTGTTTTTCCTATGCAATACTACAGTATAACTTTTACATACCATTTCATTGCATATAAATAATTAAACATTGCTGGCAGCTTTAGTAATCATGTTTAATACCTCAAATTCCAAGAATATTTTATGGAAACAAAAATTAAAACAAAAGATAGATGCAAGAAGCAGGAAAAAAAAGAAATGCAGGTTCACTTCTGTCTAGTTAATGGCAATTGTTTGCCTGTCCTTTTTAGCACGAAACCAGATGTGACGAACCATGTTTTGGAAATACACCTCAATAAAAATATATTCATGTTGAAATTTCTATTTTCTATTGAGATTAAAAGTGTTTATACAAAACTAACAATTTGTTAATATTACTAACCATAATATTGTTGGTTTGTTTATGTTGCTATCAGTAAACTCATTATAGATACCAAAATGAAATTTTGTATTTACGCCAGACGCAGGATTCGTCTACAATAAACTAATCAGTGACTCTCGAATCCCAAAATAATAAAAGGCCAAATAAAGTACGACGTTGACGAACATTGAGGACCAAAACTCCTAAACGTTTTGTCAAATAAAGCTAAGGTAATCTATTACTGAGGTAGAAAAGCCTTAGAATTTCAAACCTTTAAAAGTTTTGTAATCAGTTATTTTATGAATTATTAATAATTATTTTCCAGTATTTGGACGATACGAGTATTGTCATGACCATATGCGTTTTCTCATATGGTTCGACCGTACGCATATGGTCAGATAATATGATTAGATCCTCGTTCGGTTATTAACGAACCAGACCATATGAGTTTTTGACCCATTTAGATATTTCTTTAAATATGCACTTACAACGTTTCAATAATACAATAAACTTTATCTAAAAACATCAATCATGTTACAACAAATGTATTCATTTAATAACTCAAAGGCTACCCCAAAAAACGGCATAATTTAAAAATTGAAACTCTGCCTTTCTCATTCTCATTATCATTATAGTTTCAATCATGTCGACTTTTTCTCCAGTAAGTAAACAGAAGATTTCTTGTTTAACGGTTCATCCAGATATTTTTAGAAATTATCTACCAAAGTCGACATACCGACATTCACTCATAACACCAAATCGGCAATGACCATGCTTTACTATAGTTAAAAGCAACAACAACAAAAATGTGTCCAGAGAACACGAATGCCCAACTCGCACTATTATTTTCTATTTTAAGTGGGCCGTGAAAGTTGGATAAAAATATTTTTTGGCATTAGAATTAGAAGGATCATATCATAGGGAACATGTGTAATAAGGTTGAAGTCGATTAAAAACTTCATCAAAAACTACCTTGACCAAAAACTGTAATCTGAAACGGGACAGACAGACGGACGAACACCTACTATCGTAAGTGAGACACAAAAATGGTTTCCATACAAAATACGACACAAAACAAGCTTCTTTTTTCTAAGATTAACATAACATATAAAGGGTTTAAAGGGAAACTTCGCAAAAGAATGAAAATTTTATATTATGTTTATTTGATATAAATAATCATAGATTTGTTAAAATTATTGTTCAATTCTTTTAGATGAGTGATTAAAATCAAAATCAAAATCCCACTATCACTTCTCGACTTATCGCCATTTTGACGGCATCTCCGATACAAATTGTCACGTGGTGAGTATTTGGGGATTCCGTATATCGTCAGATTATCGGAATTCCAATGGGGACTAACTGTGCACCACTTATTGCGGACCTCTTTTTGTATTGTTACGAGTTACAATTTATGACAAAAATAAGCAAAGACCCATCAAAACAACATCTGATAAACAAATTTAATAATACTTTTAGATATTTGGATGATATTTTGGCTCTCAATAATGACGACTTCAGTATGTATATTAATGAAATTTATCCTGGTGAACTCACTTTAAATAAAGCTAATACTAACAATGACCACTGCCCTTTCCTCGATCTTGATATCTATATCACTAACGGAAAGCTGAATACTAAAATTTATGATAAAAGGGATGATTTTTCATTTCCTATCGTTAATTATCCGTTTTTAGATGGTGACGTTCCCTTGTCACCATCTTACGGTGTTTATATATCTCAACTTGTACGATTCGCTCGTGTATGTAACAATGTTTTAGATTTTAACGAGAGAAATTTATGTATTACTGAAAAATTATTACACCAGGGTTTTCGATATCACAAACTAGTCAAAACATTTACTAAATTTTATCATCGGTATAAAGACATCATTCGAAAATATAGCTCAACATGCAGACTTTTTATACGTTCAGGTATTTCACATCCAATTTTTTATGGAAATATTCTTTATAAAGCACAAAGGTGTCAGTATTCACCTCATAAACTTACAAAACCTTTGAATAGACTTATTAAGAAGGGATATAATTACGATACTGTTGTCAAGTCATTAAAGATTGCATATTTTGGAGTTAATATTGAGTCACTGAAAAGGTCTTTGCGTCGGAACTAAACACATTTATTCTAAAAACAGTTGTTGGCATGACACGGGTTATGTTCTTCTCATATATGTTATGATGGTATGATACTAAACCCCTTACGGGAAGGATTGTGCCTGATGTTCATATGATGAAATCATAATCTTTCAGTCAGTTTAATTGAAGTCTGGAGCTGGCATGTCAGTTAACTGCTAGTAGTCTGTTGTTATTTATGTATTATTGTCATTTTGTTTATTTTCTTTGGTTACATCTTCTGACATCAGACTCGGACTTCTCTTGAACTGAATTTTAATGTGCGTATTGTTATGCTTTTACTTTTCTACACTGGTTAGAGGTATAGGGGGAGGGTTGAGATCTCACAAACATGTTTAACCCCGCCGCATTTTTGCGCCTGTCCCAAGTCAGGAACCTCTGGCCTTTGTTAGTCTTGTATTATTTAAATTTTAGTTTCTTGTGTACAATTTGGAAATTAGTATGGCGTTCATTATCACTGAACTAGTATATATTTGTTTAGGGGCCAGCTGAAGGACGCCTCCGGGTGCGGGAATTTCTCGCTACATTGAAGACCTGTTGGTGACCTTCTGCTGTTGTATTTTTTTATTTTGGTCGGGTTGTTGTCTCTTTGACACATTCCCCATTTCCATTCTCAATTTTATATTTGAATAAAATATCTGAATACCACAAAGCGAAAAAACAAGCATGGCATATCGTATATTCAGTATCAAAATGACTTGTCAAGCGTACGGATGTTCAACTCGGAGTTCCCATGGCATAAGCTTACACGCTTTCCCAGCTCCTGCAAAAAAGAAAGAGTTGTACCAGACGTGGATGATTAACCTAAACCTAACACCAACCACTTTCACTCACAACAAGTTCAAAAAGTGTGTGCAGACCATTTTGAAGCATCTTGTTTCGATGGAAATTTGATAGTAATTATGATTTTTCTCATGAATGTTTTTATTGCTATTTCTTTCCAAGCCTTGTTGAAAGATATTTTCAGTTAAATGTAGTTCAGTGTTTCGACATTCAGGCATTAGTAACAGATTTTGTTGTATTTTAGTAAACGGGTAAAAAGGTCACAGACAAAAAGTAACAACAAATTTGTTGATAATTTTTGAATATATACAAGAAAAAAATCTTCAAATATTATATTATTTATTATATTTATTCAATTTAAGTTTATGAACTTGTTTATAAGCCTTAAAATAATAGATATTTGATTTCAATTTAATAAATTCTGTTTTATATCAATTTAATAAATTCTGTTTTAAACTTGCTTTAAAAAAAATATTTCAGAACAAACCAAAAAAAGAATTAATTAATTTATACGTTTACTCGTTTAAAGAAAAATAAACTCGAAACTGAATTATATATGATGTTTTGTTTTGTGATTTTCTGTCGTAAATTCACAAGTTCAATGAAGTATAATTTTTTATTAGGTGCAAAAAGAACGTATGTGTACATAAAAAAATATAAATTACGTAAAACATTTAAAGGTTCATTTGCTTAAAATAATAATGGTTTAAAAATAAGACTTTATTTACATGTAGTATAATTACAGATGCTGTTTAACCCCTCCCCCCTTTCCCGCCTTTTCCATATTGCCCAATAGAAAATGTTGAAAGGTGATGGGTAGATGGGAGCGTATATCTTCCCCGATTCGTGTGGAAACGGAAACTTAATAGATCTTACCACCCCCTTGTTATGCTTTTTATTTGTTTTCTAGGTCAACCCAGTTGCGTGGTCCTACAAGTTAAGGCTAAGCAGTTTCGGGATATAAAATGTCTACAGCTAGGCTAACGAAATTTGTAATGATTTATTGTCAATCGTAGGAGTATTTTTTCTTACTATATTTATGATAGGAATACATCTAGTGGGTGGACACTAATTTGGAAGTTGTGAAAGCATATAATTATTCTAATGATTTTTTTCGAAAATACTATGCAAAAAAAGTCTTTTATCTGTAATAGATTTTATTCATTTCGGGTACTTTACTCGGCCTTTACTCTTATATGAAAACCGACGATCTTTTAAATTATTGCCAGAGGTCGTGTAATAGTGTCACATTCAGGTATTCTAGATACTTCCTGCAGGCTATTAAACTGGTGACATTACACAATTCCGGACCCAGCTGTTTTACCCAGGTGTGCACAGGTAAAAGTGCCATCAAAAATATAGTCAGGTGTATAATACATCCTGTTAACAATGTATGCCCCTATTATGATTGAAATACACAAATCCGCCAAATATAAAATTAAGAGTTTAAAATTTATAGCCACAGGTTGAATAATTCTGACATGTGCAAAGACAGAAACAATAACATCGTAAATTAATAATTTTGACTTCAAAATTAATGTGTAGGAGATTATCTAGTACTGTACACGCACACGCACCATGTAAAATGATTTCTTTTTGAATTTTCAATTGTACAAGAGATTTACTTTTCGGGATGGATCCAGTCACATTAAAAATGAGGGTTCCAACTACATGTCTCACTTCAAATGCATTGATCGGCCTAAAAACAAGGGGGGGGGGGGTCCAACCCCGAAACCACTCCCTCTGGATCCGCCAATGCTTTTGTACACAATAACTTTCATTATGTTTTGTCAGATTGTTTTATTTGCTTATCAAATGTTTCATTTAAGTTATGGTCTTGAGTTGTAATGAATAATTTAAGAAAAAGAAAACTTCATCATTTTACAACATTGTTTGGAGTAAATCCTAGAGAATTTAACCGAGAATTATGGATGACTATCTAATACTTTCTTGTCCTATTTCCGATATAAGCTGGCGCATTTACGAAATATTTTGCACTTAGGAAATTTGCGTTAACTTGTATGTGAAGAGACAAGTATGTGCAATTATGACACGAAGATGATACTTAGTTTGTGGTTGTCTCTAGATACGGTATTCGTTTGTCTTTCTGTAAAAAAAAAAGATGTGGTATGATTGCCAATGAGATAACTCTCCACAAGAGACCAAATAACACAAAAAATAGTAGCTACATGTCACCGAACGGCCTTCAACAATGAGATGCCTAGTCAGCTGAAAAAGACCAAGAAATCACAAATATGAAGAATAAAAAAATCCAACGAAAAATAACGGCCTAACCAATGAACACAAAAAAAGACAGAGTGGCATGTTCTCTTACAAACTTGTTGCATTGTGTAGTAACATGATATATTTCCAATGTACAGTTTCAAGGTCTTGTTTGTAAAAAGGCAGAAGGTACCAAAACGGGAAGTCATATTTAGTATTAAAAACACACTGACAACGTCATAATAAAACATAACCAATAAACGATCAAAAGACAACAAAAAAAACAGATAAAAAAACAGATCATCGGAAACTGGTTTAGGTTGCCCAACAAGAACCCCACCAACATCTCGGGAGGATCTCGTGTCAAATGATATCAACGCTCCGTGGTACTGTGGTATACCAAACCTTCATGTTAATATATACAACAAGCAACTCTATAAAATTAAACCTCAAAATTTAATAGTTCATAAATAGGTTTATTAATACACAAATAATGAAATGAATCTGAAACATTCTGTGAAAAATTGTATTGGTTAATCGTGAAAATGATTTTAGAACTATTCAGAGTCTGAAGTGTCACTTTCACATTCTTTGAATCCTTCGTATACCCCATCCAACGATGGAAACTCTTTTCTAATGACATTAACTACACAAGCCGGTAGGGTTATTCTGTGTTTCTTGCCAAGTGGTTGACCATTCCTGACCCAACACACAAACTGACGATAAGCCATAAGCCTGCTTTGTCTGTTAGTAAGTTCGTCTGGAGCTCTCCCTCTATGGCGCTTGTATCTCAGGAAACTTCTTATGTAGCTTGTTTCAAGAACAACGGGGTTTAGACAAACTATTCTAAAATCTGTATTTTCAGTGACACATTCACCCAAATTCATTTTTTCTTCTTATAGCGTATATTCGTGACAGCAGAAACACTCCGCCGGCAATGGCATGACTATACAGTTTTTACATGAACACCAATTGGTGTCAAACTTGCGAGGATTATTTATAATATCCTGTTGTCTAGAAGTTTCTTCAGCTTCAATTTGTTGGAGTTCTTCTTCAGTGTACTCCGGTCAAAATTTGTCTCACTTTGGGAGCTGGATACATCAGAACTTTCACTCTCTGAACTAGACATTTTAGCTTATAGTATAGATTTATTAAAAAGGCTTATATATCAAACTTTTTTCTTTTTACAAAGACAACCACGCTCCAATCATTAGAAAACAAGGAATTAAGAAAAAGTTAAATGATTAAGTTAATTCGACGTCTTTTGATCTAGGCTAGATATTAGGTAGAAGTTAAAAGTTAGATTAGCTTGTGTATTTATAACAATGGTGATTCAATTATTTGAATTAAACTAAGCTCATGGAAAATATTAATAATCCCCCGTTTATCATTCATACGGAATGTTGTTCACACCTAGAAAAGTGAACCGTGGCGGCTTAAATTCACCGAGTAAAGATCAAAAGATACAAAATTTTAATTTTTTAATTAACTTGAATTTAACCACGCATTCAACAGGTAGTAACTTTATGTATGTGTCAAAGTACAATACACATTGTATTTGCGGGCCGTATTTGCACACTATGTAAATGTACTAGCAGCACATATTTACTAGACTGACGTAAAAGGTAAAAAGTACAAACATGCATTTTTAAAACACTTTCAGTTATATATGTTTGTTCAAAATATTCGTCGGGAAAAAAAAGAAGAAAAAAAATATTCTATACGATTTACTTGTATCACTATAATCATTACAGAAAATATTAAAATATAAATCGTACATTCTAATTTGAAGATGAGCGCTGTTCCATCTTTATTATTAGTTGGTTAATAGCTACACCAAACGTCGTCGATGCGCTTTAAATAGAGTTATAAGATGATTAACAATTAAGATTTAAAATGAGATTATTTTCACTCCCTTAAAGACTTAAACTACGTCACATAAGTCAGGAAGTTTGAAGAAATAAAATTAATAATTCTTAATTTTCTCCTTTATTAGATTTCATTTCAAAATAAAACTTGGTGAATATGTTTTTTATGGTATTATGAACATAATAAGATGAAAAGTGAAAAATCGCGAATTATCCCTTTAAAACTCTAATATATTAAGAACACATTGTGTAAAATTTCTACAGAAAAGATATTGACAAAAATCTGGATCGTTTATATTTTGGCACTTTTCGTAATTTTTTAATATGATAACTACAAGGATTTAAATTCAATTATTTACCCCCCCCCCCCCCCAAAAAAAAAAAAATTTAAAAAACATTAAACAACGACTCAATCATAAAACGAGACTGTATAAGGTTTTTTTCTTGATAACAAACACGACCTGCAGACTGGGTTAGAACAATCTACTTATCTTAGGAAGATAACCTTCGCTGTGACTGTTCGACTGGATTAGATCTATTTATATCGAAATGCCCCGAAGTGAAAAAAAAAGTTTAGATTATGTGCCTACCTAATACATACTAGTTTCGTAGTTCGACTTATTTGCCTCACTTTTGGGAAGCATCACCTGTTGAAAACTGGAAACGAACCAACAACCTCCCTGCATTCTGTTACGTGCCCTACAAAGATTTGAAAATACTGCCAAAATTGTCTGTTAGAATCAGCATGGTCAGATCATGGTCAGTCATTAGAAAACATAAAAAAAATTCTTTTTAAGTGAACATTATCAATGTGGTGTAGAATAGACATCACTTATTGAGGTCGTAGGTTATCTTAATTGTTGCATACAGACCACACGTAGCTAGAACGGACTTGTTAATACGCAGATTTACCTATGACGTTGAACTGTCAATATTTTGTTAATGGCACAAAAGGGGTTGCGAAAAATTCAATGGCGAGGAAAAACTTAAATATGAAGTTTAAGAGAGACAACTTATTTGTTTAAATTGATTATCTCTGAATGCAAAGAATTCACGAACATCCAATTCAATTTGTAATGACTGCGCTTTAAATGAGGGATCAATTTTAAGGGATAAAAGGTTTTGTTTTGTTGTAAAAACTACTCCTTAGTACAAAAGGGCACATACTTTTCTTTTAAAGCAATTTTCCCAAAGATTTCTACGTCTTTCTGGTATATAAGGCCAAACAAGACATGTCCACGAATCTTGTGAGATTCCGGGATTTACATATTTTTTTATTATTAAAAGTAAGTGGCCCCATTTTTTAGAAAAGTTGTTCAAAATATTCCCCTTTTAAGTAAACAAAATAGTTCTTTTTAAAAGTAATTGTTCAGTGTTTATTTATTACAATGTAAACTCTAAGATAAATTTGAGAGAATAATCATAGACAACAATGGGGACAAAATCATCTGATTTAAAGGGAAGGGGTAGACATAATTTTAAAACGAAAAATATATGTATGTTACTTGGCGAAAAGAATAAAGTAGCGAAAAATATATTGTGTTGGCAAAATAGGTGGCGAAAAAAATAATTGACCCAGGGGAAACCCTGGTAAATTGATTATATTTCAAATGCAAAGAATGCACGAATAACTGCTATTATTTTGGCAAAATAAAATTTTTGTTTACACAACTACATTGATTTTCAATCAAGTGGTTTGCAAATTTAGGAGGTCACCGGATACCTTTATTGTCTAAATTATTAAGATATGGCTTGTTATGTCATATGTTTGCGCTTATTTTGATTTAGGGGACTTTTCATTTGAGACTTTCTGAATTTGATACATACTTTAACATAAAACGTTCTACTCAAAACCCTACTTCCACCTCCACATGCTGAGTACGGGGCAGTATAAGACAGGAGGTATAATTTTATAAACAATTATGTTCAACTTACATGAATATTATGGATTATGACCTGTAAATTGTCGCAAATTAAAGAAAGTTTGGAACAAACTATCTTTATTCAAATTGTGTAGCCCCTTCCCCTCGATGACGGCTGGGGAATAGGGATGTTGCCATCAAGGAAACAAAAGGGTAGAGGAAAATAGGTTATTTTAATTTGATTGATGTTTTTTGTGTGTTTTTTGTATATGTTTGTTTGTCTTGAGATTCTAACACATTGATGACTACTGTAACGCATACTTTGACTATTTTAACGATTATGTCTGTTTTGTTTACGCATCGTTGTAAAAATAACGTAATTGTAGGCGAATGTCAGTTTAGCGCTACAAAACCAGGTCCAATCTACCAATTTCTAAACTAGGAAATGTCTGTACCAAGTCAGGATTATGACAGTTGTTTTCAATTCGTTTGATGTTAAAAAAGATTAAAATGACAACCTTAATACTTCATGTACTTGACAGGACTAAAGTACAAAAATGTGCCTCTTTGTTAGATGCTTGTTTGTTTTTATAGTGATTAAGAGTATAACACAATTTTCACTGATGTACCTCTATTTTTGACATTTTCACAGTTGTGTTGATCCCACAACGTTGTCAATAAAATAGAAATTTCTGTGACTGTCAAACAAGTGGAAAGTCAGGAATATGACAGTTGTTATCTACTCCTTTGATGTGTTTGGACGTGTGTGTTTTGCCGTTTGATTAGGGACTTTTCGTTTCGAATTTTCTTCGGAGTTCCGTACTTTTGTGATTTTACTTTTTATCCAATGCCAACTTAAAAATAAAACTTAAATGATATTTTCTTATCTTTGGAAAAAATATAGATACAACATGACGAAGAATTAACAAAAATCATATGTAGATGAAAAATAAATGTGTCCAAAAGCGTTTTTATAGACTATTAGTTTGTTTAATTGATCATTAATGGGACTCTATCCTGCCGTTACGCCTATTATAATATGTCGAGCCTTTTTCTGACTGTTTCAGAATAGCCAAATTGTACATATCGAACCATTTTGATTTTTACTGATCTCATATTTTGGTAGCTATGGAACCTTAGGGAAAATATTCAACGGACTTGTAACACGATCGAAAACATGTTGCACAATCGAAAACATGCCGGTATGCATTCTTTATTGGCGTAATATCTATGACATATAGATTTTTTGAAAATATTGAACATAATTATCTTGATGACAATCAACCATTCAACTGCTGGTGGACGTTTCGTCCCCGAGGGTACAAATGTATCACCAGCCCAATAGTCAACACTTTTGAGTTGACATGAATATCAACAATGTGGTAATTTTTATAAATTTTCTGTTTACAAAAGTTTGAATTTTTCGAAAAACTAAGGATTTTCTTATCCCAGGCATAGATTACCTGAGCCGTATTTGGCACCACTTTTTGGAATTTTGGATCCTCAATACTCTCCAACTTTGTACTTGTTTGGTTTTATTAATATTTTTACATGAGCGTCAATGATGAGTCTTGTGTAGACGAAACGCGCGTCTGGCGTACTAAATTATAATCCTGACAACTTTGATAACTATATATTCTCAATATTTATATAGGAGTTATATAAATCGTATTTAGTTTTTAGCTGGTAGATCAAATTTTCTTTTTTTTTGTGTCTTTAATAATTATCGCTGAATTGCAAGATACACTAAATACTGTCTTGGTCCCAATATATTTCAATTACATATTAAGTGAAGCAAAACGTATATACTCTACGAAGGATAACTCCAAGTACTTAATTTAGTAGCAGTATTTCATCACGTTTTTGCAGTTTTTCGTTATATATATTTTGATAAATCAATGTCACTACTGTCCGTAGTCGATTTAATTTTTATAAATGATAATCTTGTTTTGCATTTTGATTGTGTGTTCTACATTATGATTGTGTGTTTTACATTTTGATTGTGTGTTCTACATTTTGATTGTGTGTTCTACATTTTGATTGTGCGTTCTACATTTTGATTGTGTGTTCTACATTTTGATTGTGGGTTCTACATTTTGATTGTGGGTTCTACATTATGATTGTGTGTTCTACATTTTGATTGTGTGTTCTACATTTTGATTGTGTGTTCTACATTTTTGATTGTGTGTTCTACATTTTGATTTGATTGTCAAACATTCAAAAAACAATACACGTCTGACACAGAATAAAATGTGAAGCTGTCGAGTACCGAATGAATATGTTAAAATGTGGTTCCAGTCAAATTTAGATTGTAATTTTCCAAAAGGTTTCACCAAACTCAGATATTCGACGATGCCCGACTGTTAGCAACATTTCAGACGTGTCTGCATACGAAGTATAACATATACCCAATTTGATACAATATACAATGGCTTACATTTCCAATCTTGATTTCCTTAATAGGTAGTTGCTGCTCACAAAGGAAGGTACTAATCCAAGAGTTGAAATCATTCCTACATAAATTGTACGGACGCCTTCGTGAGTTTGTTCACTGATAGAAAAAAGCCGTTTCGCAGATGATAGTGAATATGTTCCTACATTTAATGTATAACTATAATCCCGCCCCTGTATGCAGAATGTGACCTAACGAATTACACTTATAAATCTGAATTGTGCGTACGGGAGCAATGTAATGAAGTCAGTGGTGGATTGGATAATTTGTTTATGTAATTTCAAAGTCAAATATGATTCTTAAGTTAAAATGTTCGAATGTTCGCAAACTGTTGTTAAAGTTGAAATGTTCTAATGTTCAATAAAGCAACACACGAACACAGTAACGTATAGTGGTATAACTGTTCAGTCCTGATGGAGTACACTCGAACATTAAGCGCATGAGTTCAAGGCCACACACGAGGGGGAGATCTTGTCGAAATCTCCTGTCGGAATCTATCTGCTGGAATCTATTGTACCAATCTGTCTGTTCGAGTCCTAAACTGGATCTTATATAGTTTAGAGGGGTCATACTTCAGCTTTCAACAATAGCTATAAATGTCAACAGTTTATATAATAGTCTAGCTATTAAATAATGCATGCATTAGGTTGGGCGGTTGACAATTCACAATGCAATTAAAGCCGGCAGAATTCATGTACGCGCGACGAATGACTGTAAGCTACATGTTCTTTTATTGATAATGTTAGATTAGAATACACCTTGTTAAATATTGTTCTGTAACATATTGATAGCAATATGTGGAGCAGAATCTGCTCCTTCTTCATGAGCTCTTTATTTCACCCACAATTTTGATGAGGTTCGTGTTGCTAAGTCTTTAGTTTTCTATGTTGTGTTTTGTCTATCATTGTTTGTCTATTTGTTTAAATAAGTAAGTAGGGAACATGACCTCGTTTTAGCCATGTTATTGTCAGTTTAATTTCGAATTGAATTTAAATGTTCCTCTAGATTCTTTGAACTCTCTTTTTCAATGTCAAATCAGAATTTTCTGAACGTTGTTGTGATTCATAATCAAGCAATTAACAAAACAAAAAAATAACATAGGCAGCTACTTGAACATATCCATAACAGATGATGTGGTGTAACTAAACTACGCTTTAAATAGCTAGTAACTGTTACAAATATGTTTTGCAACTTAAAAAATCGTCCTGGTAATGCACAAAATATTTGCAACTGAAAAGACAACAACTAAGCATTCATGATTAAATCTGTGACGGAATTGGTTCCCTTCAGTAATGAATGAGTGGTTCAGCTAGAGAAGTAGTTCTTTCGCTCATTCGGTTTAAGTGATGAATTGCAACAAAGTCCTCCAGAGGTCAAGTCGAGGAGGAGACAATATGTTTCATCCTCTCCAATTAAATATTCGTCCCCCCCCCCCCAAAAAAAAAAACAAAAAAAAAACACGATGAACAGAGAAGCTATTTATATGTTGCCAGAGAATGAAGGAAAAGAGTCTTAGGTAAAAAGTTCACGGACAAAAAGTCACACAGATAAAAAAAAAAAAAGCACGGACAAAAAGTCACACAAATAAAAAAGCACGGACAAAAAGTCAAAAACAAATAAGTCACAGGACAAAAAATTACAATTCAGTTTTGAGATTATTTTTCTTTGAACAAGAATACATTATTTCGAAAATATTGTTTTTGTATTTTTCATGATGTTTAATTTTAAAGCAACTTTGTAATTAAATATTTAATCAATAAATATCAATAATAATCAAATAATTGTTATAAAAACAAAATATTAGGGTGGCTAGGTACCTTCATGGCTTCAGTTTGTCAGGAAATATATTCTTTGCATAATCAAAATTTTATACATTTTCATTTATCCAGGTTTATGAGTAATGTTATTGATTTCAAAATGAATATATGTAATAAAAAGAACATATTTCAAGATATATTTAAACAATTGTCGAAAAATTATTTGTGACTTTTTGTCCTGTGACTTTCTGTCCTATCAAATTTGTAACTTTATGTCCTGTGACTCTTTGTCCTGTGCTGTGACTTTCTGTCCGTATATCGTGGCCAGAGTGTGCGTAATGAGAGTCACAACAATATGATGACTCTTGAGGTTAGGAAGTATTCCCTTTATAAATTCAGTAATATATATGCTTTACAAATCGTCAGTGGTTGAGCTAGGGAATTACTTCTATAACTCAGTCAGTCAGAGCGCTGACTATGAAATCAGAGGCCTGCATAATCGAGAGTAATGTGTCTTTCAATGAGCAATATGTCCTCTTTATAAAAGATACTGGATTTCAAGACAGATTTTAATTTCAAAAATCTTTTTATTTAGACAAATAGGTTAAAATTCAGACATGTTTGCAAAATCAGAACAATAGGGGGAAATTTTTTGTCGAATAGCCAAATATAAAATCAATAATGCTCTGAAGGGCGTATTTTGACCCATAATGGTTTACTATTACAAACTGTGACTGAAATGGTTTAATATTAAAAACTGTGACTGAGATGGTTCAGTATTACAAACTGCGATCGAGATGGTTTACTATTACAAACTGTGTCTGAGATGGTTTACTATTACAAACTGTGATCGAGATGGTTTACTATTACAAACTGTGACTGAGATGGTTTACTATTACAAACTGTGATCGAGATGGTTTACTATTACAAACTGTGACTGAGATGGTTTACTATTACAAACTGTGACTGAGATGGTTTACTATTACAAACTGCGATCGAGATGGTTTACTATTACAAACTGCGATCGAGATGGTTTACTATTACAAACTGTGTCTGAGATGGTTTACTATTACAAACTGTGACTGAGATGGTTTAATATTACAAACTGTGATCGAGATGGATTACTATTACAAACTGTGTCTGAGATGGTTTAATATTACAAACTGTGATCGAGATGGTTTACTATTACGACCTGTGATCGAGATGGTTTACTATTACAAACTGTGTCTGAGATGGTTTACTATTACAAACTGTGTCTGAGATGGTTTACTATTACAAACTGTGACTGAGATGGTTTAATATTACAAACTGTGACTGAGATGGTTTAATATTACAAACTGTGTCTGAGATGGTTTACTATTACAAACTGTGTCTGAGATGGTTTACTATTACAAACTGTGACTGAGATGGTTTAATATTACAAACTGTGACTGAGATGGTTTAATGCTACAAACTGTGACTGAGATGGTTTAATATTACAAACTGTGTCTGAGATGGTTTACTATTACAAACTGTGTTTGAGATGGTTTACTATTACAAACTATGACTGAGATGGTTTAATATTACAAACTGTGACTGAGATGGTTTAATATTACAAACTTCGATCGAGATGGTTTACTATTACAAACTTTGTCTGAGATGGTTTACTATTACAAACTGTGACTGAGATGGTTTAATATTACAAACTGCGATCGAGATGGTTTACTATTACAAACTGTGTCTGAGATGGTTTACTAATGCAAACTGTGTCTGAGATGGTTTACTATTACAAACTGTGATTGAGATGGTTTAATATTACAAACTGCAATCGAGATGGTTTACTATTACAAACTGTGTCTGAGATGGTTTACTATTACAAACTGTGTCTGAGATGGTTTATTATTACAAACTGTGACTGAGATGGTTTAATATTACAAACTGCGATCGAGATGGTTTACTATTACAAACTGTGTCTGAGATGGTTTACTATTACAAACTGTGACTGAGATGGTTTAATATTACAAACTGCGATCGAGATGGTTTACTATTACAAACTGTGTCTGAGATGGTTTACTATTACAAACTGTGTCTGAGATGGTTTACTATTACAAACTGTGTCTGAAATGGTTTACTATTACAAACTGTGACTGAGATGGTTTAATATTACAAACTGCGATCGAGATGGTTTACTATTACAAACTGTGTCTGAGATGGGTTTACTATTACAAACTGTGACTGAGATGGTTTAATATTACAAACTGTGACTGAGATGGTTTAATATTACAAACTGTGTCTGAGATGGTTTACTATTACAAACTGTGTCTGAGATGGTTTACTATTACAAACTGTGACTGAGATGGTTTAATATTACAAACTGTGACTGAGATGGTTTAATATTACAAACTGTGACTGAGATGGTTTAATATTACAAACTGTGTCTGAGATGGTTTAATATTACAAACTGTGACTGAGATGGTTTACTATTACAAACTGTGTCTGAGATGGTTTACTATTACACACTGTGTCTGAGATGGTTTTATATTACAAACTGTGTCTGAGATGGTTTACTATTACAAACTGTGACTGAAATGGTTTAATATTACAAACTGTGACTGAGATGGTTTAATATTACAAACTGCGATCGAGATGGTTGTCTATTACAAACTGTGTCTGAGATGGTTTAATATTACAAACTGTGACTGAGATGGTTTAATATTACAAACTGTGACTGAGATGGTTTATTATTACAAACTGTGTCTGAGATGGTTGACTATTACAAACTGTGTCTGAGATGGTTTACTATTACAAACTGTGACTGAGATGGTTTAATATTACAAACTGTGACTGAGATGGTTTAATATTACAAACTGTGTCTGAGATGGTTTAATATTACAAACTGTGACTGAGATGGTTTAATATTACAAACTGCGATCGAGATGGTTTACTATTACAAACTGTGTCTGAGATGGTTAACTATTACAAACTGTGTCTGAGATGGTTTACTATTACAAACTGTGACTGAGATGGTTTAATATTACAAACTGCGATCGAGATGGTTTACTATTACAAACTGTGTCTGAGATGGTTTACTATTACAAACTGTGTCTGAGATGGTTTACTATTATACACTGTGACTGAGATGGTTTAATATTACAAACTGTGACTGAGATGGTTTAATATTACAAACTGTGACTGAGATGGTTTAATATTACAAACTGTTTCTGAGATGGTTTACTATTACAAACTGTGTCTGAGATGGTTTACTATTACAAACTGTGACTTAAATGGTTTAATATTACAAACTGTGACTGAGATGGTTTAATATTACAAACTGCGATCGAGATGGTTGTCTATTACAAACTGTTTCTGAGATGGTTTAATATTACAAACTGTGACTGAGATGGTTTAATATTACAAACTGCGATCGAGATGGTTTACTATTCCAAACTGTGTCTGAGATGGTTAACTATTACAAACTGTGTCTGAGATGGTTTACTATTACAAACTGTGACTGAGATGGTTTAATATTACAAACTGTGATCGAGATGGTTTACTATTACAAACTGTGTCTGAGATGGTTTACTATTACAAACTGTGTCTGAGATGGTTCACTATTACAAACTGTGACTGAGATGGTTTAATATTACAAACTGCGATCGAGATGGTTTACTATTACAAACTATGTCTGAGATGGTTTACTATTACAAACTGTGACTTAGATGGTTTAATATTACAAACTTCGATCGAGATGGTTTACCATTACAAACTGTGTCTGAGATGGTTAACTATTACAAACTGTGTCTGAGATGGTTTACTATTACAAACTGCAATCGAGATGGTTTACTATTACAAACTGTGTCTGAGATGGTTTACTATTACAAACTGTGTCTGAGATGGTTTACTATTACAAACTGTGACTGAGATGGTTTAATATTACAAACTGCGATCGAGATGGTTTACTATTACAAACTGTGTCTGAGATGGTTTACTATTACAAACTGTGACTGAGATGGTTTAATATTACAAACTGCGATCGAGATGGTTTACTATTACAAACTGTGTCTGAGATGGTTTACTATTACAAACTGTGTCTGAGATGGTTTACTATTACAAACTGTGACTGAGATGGTTTAATATTACAAACTGCGATCGAGATGGTTTACTATTACAAACTGTGTCTGAGATGGTTTAATATTACAAACTGTGACTGAGATGGTTTAATATTACAAACTGTGACTGAGATGGTTTAATATTACAAACTGTGACTGAGATGGTTTAAAATTACAAACCGTTTCTGAGATGGTTTACTATTACAAACTGTGTCTGAGATGGTTTACTATTACAAACTGTGACTTAAATGGTTTAATATTACAAACTGTGACTGAGATGGTTTAATATTACAAACTGCGATCGAGATGGTTGTCTATTACAAACTGTTTCTGAGATGGTTTAATATTACAAACTGTGACTGAGATGGTTTAATATTACAAACTGCGATCGAGATGGTTTACTATTCCAAACTGTGTCTGAGATGGTTAACTGTTACAAACTGTGTCTGATATGGTTTACTATTACAAACTGTGACTGAGATGGTTTAATATTACAAACTGTGATCGAGATGGTTTACTATAACAAACTGTGTCTGAGATGGTTTACTATTACAAACTGTGTCTGAGATGGTTTAATATTACAAACTGTGACTGAGATGGTTTAATATTACAAACCGTGTCTGAGATGGTTTATTATTACAAACTGTGTCTGAGATGGTTTACTATTACAAACTGTGACTGAGATGGTTTAATATTACAAACTGTGACTGAGCTGGTTTACTATTACAAACTGTGTCTGAGATGGTTTAGTATTACAAACTGTGACTGAGATGGTTTAATATTACAAACTGTGTCTGAGATGATTTACTATTACAAACTGTGACTGAAATGGTTTAATATTACAAACTGTGACTGAGATGGTTTACTATTACAAACTGCGATCGAGATGGTTTACTATTACAAACTGCGATCGAGATGGTTTACTATTACAAACTGTGTCTGAGATGGTTAACTATTACAAACTGTGTCTGAGATGGTTTACTATTACAAACTGTGACTGAGATGGTTTAATATTACAAACTGCGATCGAGATGGTTTACTATTACAAACTGTGTCTGAGATGGTTTACTATTACAAACTGTGTCTGAGATGGTTTACTATTATACACTGTGACTGAGATGGTTTAATATTACAAACTGTGACTGAGATGGTTTAATATTACAAACTTTGACTGAGATGGTTTAATATTACAAACTGTTTCTGAGATGGTTTACCATTACAAACTGTGTCTGAGATGGTTTACTATTACAAACTGTGACTTAAATGGTTTAATATTACAAACTGTGACTGAGATGGTTTAATATTACAAACTGCGATCGAGATGGTTGTCTATTACAAACTGTTTCTGAGATGGTTTAATATTACAAACTGTGACTGAGATGGTTTAATATTACAAACTGCGATCGAGATGGTTTACTATTCCAAACTGTGTCTGAGATGGTTAACTATTACAAACTGTGTCTGAGATGGTTTACTATTACAAACTGTGACTGAGATGGTTTAATATTACAAACTGTGATCGAGATGGTTTACTATTACAAACTGTGTCTGAGATGGTTTACTATTACAAACTGTGTCTGAGATGGTTCACTATTACAAACTGTGACTGAGATGGTTTAATATTACAAACTGCGATCGAGATGGTTTACTATTACAAACTATGTCTGAGATGGTTTACTATTACAAACTGTGACTTAGATGGTTTAATATTACAAACTTCGATCGAGATGGTTTACCATTACAAACTGTGTCTGAGATGGTTAACTATTACAAACTGTGTCTGAGATGGTTTACTATTACAAACTGCAATCGAGATGGTTTACTATTACAAACTGTGTCTGAGATGGTTTACTATTACAAACTGTGTCTGAGATGGTTTACTATTACAAACTGTGACTGAGATGGTTTAATATTACAAACTGCGATCGAGATGGTTTACTATTACAAACTGTGTCTGAGATGGTTTACTATTACAAACTGTGACTGAGATGGTTTAATATTACAAACTGCGATCGAGATGGTTTACTATTACAAACTGTGTCTGAGATGGTTTACTATTACAAACTGTGTCTGAGATGGTTTACTATTACAAACTGTGACTGAGATGGTTTAATATAACAAACTGCGATCGAGATGGTTTACTATTACAAACTGTGTCTGAGATGGTTTAATATTACAAACTGTGACTGAGGTGGTTTAATATTACAAACTGTGACTGAGATGGTTTAATATTACAAACTGTGACTGAGATGGTTTAATATTACAAACTGTTTCTGAGATGGTTTACTATTACAAACTGTGTCTGAGATGGTTTACTATTACAAACTGTGACTTAAATGGTTTAATATTACAAAATGTGACTGAGATGGTTTAATATTACAAACTGCGATCGAGATGGTTGTCTATTACAAACTGTTTCTGAGATGGTTTAATATTACAAACTGTGACTGAGATGGTTTAATATTACAAACTGCGATCGAGATGGTTTACTATTCCAAACTGTGTCTGAGATGGTTAACTGTTACAAACTGTGTCTGATATGGTTTACTATTACAAACTGTGACTGAGATGGTTTAATATTACAAACTGTGATCGAGATGGTTTACTATAACAAACTGTGTCTGAGATGGTTTACTATTACAAACTGTGTCTGAGATGGTTTAATATTACAAACTGTGACTGAGATGGTTTAATATTACAAACCGTGTCTGAGATGGTTTATTATTACAAACTGTGTCTGAGATGGTTTACTATTACAAACTGTGACTGAGATGGTTTAATATTACAAACTGTGACTGAGCTGGTTTACTATTACAAACTGTGTCTGAGATGGTTTAGTATTACAAACTGTGACTGAGATGGTTTAATATTACAAACTGTGTCTGAGATGATTTACTATTACAAACTGTGACTGAAATGGTTTAATATTACAAACTGTGACTGAGATGGTTTAATATTACAAACTGCGATCGAGATGGTTGTCTATTAAAAACTGTGTCTGAGATGGTTTAATATTACAAACTGTGACTGAGATGTTTTAATATTACAAACTGCGATCGAGATGGTTTACTATTACAAACTGTGTCTGAGATGGTTAACTATTACAAACTGTGTCTGAGATGGTTTACTATTACAAACTGTGGCTGAGATGGTTTAATATTACAAACTGCGATCGAGATGATTTACTGTTACAAACTGTGTCTGAGATGGTTTACTATTACAAACTGTGTCTGAGATGGTTTACTATTACAAACTGTGACTGAGATGGTTTAATATTACAAACTGCGATCGAGATGGTTTACTATTACAAACTATGTCTGAGATGGTTTACTATTACAAACTGTGACTGAGATGGTTTAATATTACAAACTTCGATCGAGATGGTTTACTATTACAAACTGTGTCTGAGATGGTTTACTATTACAAACTGTGTCTGAGATGGTTTACTATTACAAACTGTGACTGAGATGGTTTAATATTACAAACTGCAATCGAGATGGTTTACTATTACAAACTGCAATCGAGATGGTTTACTATTACAAACTGTGTCTGAGATGGTTTACTATTACAAACTGTGACTGAGATGGTTTAATATTATAAACTGCGATCGAGATGGTTTACTATTACAAACTGTGTCTGAGATGGTTTGCTATTACAAACTGTGTCTGAGATGGTTTATTATTACAAACTGTGACTGAGATGGTTTAATATTACAAACTGCGATCGAGATGGTTTACTATTACAAACTGTGTCTGAGATGGTTTACTATTACAAACTGTGACTGAGATGGTTTAATATTACAAACTGCGATCGAGATGGTTTACTATTACAAACTGTGTCTGAGATGGTTTACTATTACAAACTGTGTCTGAGATGGTTTACTATTACAAACTGTGTCTGAAATGGTTTACTATTACAAACTGTGACTGAGATGGTTTAATATTACAAACTGCGATCGAGATGGTTTACTATTACAAACTGTGTCTGAGATGGGTTTACTATTACAAACTGTGACTGAGATGGTTTAATATTACAAACTGTGACTGAGATGGTTTAATATTACAAACTGTGTCTGAGATGGTTTACTATTACAACCTGTGTCTGAGATGGTTTACTATTACAAACTGTGACTGAGATGGTTTAATATTACAAACTGTGACTGAGATGGTTTAATATTACAAACTGTGACTGAGATGGTTTAATATTACAAACTGTGACTGAGATGGTTTAATATTACAAACTGTGTCTGAGATGGTTTAATATTACAAACTGTGACTGAGATGGTTTAATATTACAAACTGTGACTGAGATGGTTTAATATTACAAACTGTGTCTGAGATGGTTTACTATTACAAACTGTGTCTGAGATGGTTTACTATTACAAACTGTGACTGAAATGGTTTAATATTACAAACTGTGACTGAGATGGTTTAATATTACAAACTGCGATCGAGATGGTTGTCTATTATAAACTGTGTCTGAGATGGTTTACTATTACAAACTGTGACTGAGATGGTTTAATATTACAAACTGCGATCGAGATGGTTTAATATTACAAACTGCGATCGAGATGGTTTACTGTTACAAACTGTGTCTGAGATGGTTTACTATTACAAACTGTGACTGAGATGGTTTAATATTACAAACTGCGATCGAGATGGTTTACTATTACAAACTATGTCTGAGATGGTTTACTATTACAAACTGTGACTGAGATGGTTTAATATTACAAACTTCGATCGAGATGGTTTACTTTTACAAACTGTGTCTGAGATGGTTTACTATAACAAACTGTGTCTGAGATGGTTTACTATTACAAACTGTGTCTGAGATGGTTTACTATTACAAACTGTGACTGAGATGGTTTTATATTACAAACTGCAATCGAGATGGTTTACTATTACAAACTGTGTCTGAGATGGTTTACTATTACAAACTGTGTCTGAGATGGTTTACTATTACAAACTGTGACTGAGATGGTTTAATATTATAAACTGCGATCGAGATGGTTTACTATTACAAACTGTGTCTGAGATGGTTTAATATTACAAACTGTGACTGAGATGGTTTATTATTACAAACTCTGTCTGAGATGGTTTACTATAACAAACTGTGTCTGAGATGGTTTACTATTACAAACTGTGACTGAGATGGTTTAATATTACAAACTGTGACTGAGATGGTTTAATATTACAAACTGTGTCTGAGATGGTTAAATATTACAAACTGTGACTGAGATGGTTTAATATTACAAACTGCGATCGAGATGGTTTACTATTACAAACTGTGTCTGAGATGGTTAACTATTACAAACTGTGTCTGAGATGGTTTACTATTACAAACTGTGACTGAGATGGTTTAATATTACAAACTGCGATCGAGATGGTTTACTATTACAAACTGTGTCTGAGATGGTTTACTATTACAAACTGTGTCTGAGATGGTTTACTATTACACACTGTGACTGAGATGGTTTAATATTACAAACTGTGACTGAGATGGTTTAATATTACAAACTGTGACTGAGATGGTTTAATATTACAAACTGTGTCTGAGATGGTTTACTATTACAAACTGTGTCTGAGATGGTTTACTATTACAAACTGTGACTTAAATGGTTTAATATTACAAACTGTGACTGAGATGGTTTAATATTACAAACTGCGATCGAGATGGTTGTCTATTACAAACTGTTTCTGAGATGGTTTAATATTACAAACTGTGACTGAGATGGTTTAATATTACAAACTGCGATCGAGATGGTTTACTATTCCAAACTGTGTCTGAGATGGTTAACTATTACAAACTGTGTCTGAGATGGTTTACTATTACAAACTGTGACTGAGATGGTTTAATATTACAAACTGTGATCGAGATGGTTTACTATTACAAACTGTGTCTGAGATGGTTTACTATTACAAACTGTGTCTGAGATGGTTCACTATTACAAACTGTGACTGAGATGGTTTAATATTACAAACTGCGATCGAGATGGTTTACTATTACAAACTATGTCTGAGATGGTTTACTATTACAAACTGTGACTTAGATGGTTTAATATTACAAACTTCGATCGAGATGGTTTACCATTACAAACTGTGTCTGAGATGGTTTACTATTACAAACTGTGTCTGAGATGGTTTACTATTACAAACTGTGACTGAGATGGTTTAATATTACAAACTAAGATCGAGATGGTTTACTATTACAAACTGTGTCTGAGATGGTTTACTATTACAAACTGTGACTGAGATGGTTTAATATTACAAACTGCGATCGAGATGGTTTACTATTACAAACTGTGTCTGAGATGGTTTACTATTACAAACTGTGACTGAGATGGTTTAATATTACAAACTGCGATCGAGATGGTTTACTATTACAAACTTGTCTGAGATGGTTTAATATTACAAACTGTGACTGAGATGGTTTAATAATGCAAACTGTGTCTGAGATGGTTTATTATTACAAACTGTGTCTGAGATGGTTTACTATTACAAACTGTGACTGAGATGGTTTAATATTACAAACTGTGACTGAGCTGGTTTACTATTACAAACTGTGTCTGAGATGGTTTAATATTACAAACTGTGACTGAGATGGTTTAATATTACAAACTGTGTCTGAGATGGTTTACTATTACAAACTGTGACTTAAATGGTTTAATATTACAAACTGTGACTGAGATGGTTTAATATTACAAACTGCGATCGAGATGGTTGTCTATTACAAACTGTTTCTGAGATGGTTTAATATTACAAACTGTGACTGAGATGGTTTAATATTACAAACTGCGATCGAGATGGTTTACTATTCCAAACTGTGTCTGAGATGGTTAACTATTACAAACTGTGTCTGAGATGGTTTACTATTACAAACTGTGACTGAGATGGTTTAATATTACAAACTGTGATCGAGATGGTTTACTATTACAAACTGTGTCTGAGATGGTTTACTATTACAAACTGTGTCTGAGATGGTTCACTATTACAAACTGTGACTGAGATGGTTTAATATTACAAACTGCGATCGAGATGGTTTACTATTACAAACTATGTCTGAGATGGTTTACTATTACAAACTGTGACTTAGATGGTTTAATATTACAAACTTCGATCGAGATGGTTTACCATTACAAACTGTGTCTGAGATGGTTTACTATTACAAACTGTGTCTGAGATGGTTTACTATTACAAACTGTGACTGAGATGGTTTAATATTACAAACTGTGATCGAGATGGTTTACTATTACAAACTGTGTCTGAGATGGTTTACTATTACAAACTGTGACTGAGATGGTTTAATATTACAAACTGCGATCGAGATGGTTTACTATTACAAACTGTGTCTGAGATGGTTTACTATTACAAACTGTGACTGAGATGGTTTAATATTACAAACTGCGATCGAGATGGTTTACTATTACAAACTTGTCTGAGATGGTTTAATATTACAAACTGTGACTGAGATGGTTTAATAATGCAAACTGTGTCTGAGATGGTTTATTATTACAAACTGTGTCTGAGATGGTTTACTATTACAAACTGTGACTGAGATGGTTTAATATTACAAACTGTGACTGAGCTGGTTTACTATTACAAACTGTGTCTGAGATGGTTTAATATTACAAACTGTGACTGAGATGGTTTAATATTACAAACTGTGTCTGAGATGATTTACTATTACAAACTGTGACTGAAATGGTTTAATATTACAAACTGTGACTGAGATGGTTTAATATTACAAACTGCGATCGAGATGGTTGTCTATTACAAACTGTGTCTGAGATGGTTTAATATTACAAACTGTGACTGAGATGGTTTAATATTACAAACTGCGATCGAGATGGTTTAATATTACAAACTGTGTCTGAGATGGTTAACTATTACAAACTGTGTCTGAGATGGTTTACTATTACAAACTGTGACTGAGATGGTTTAATATTACAAACTGCGATCGAGATGATTTACTGTTACAAATCGTGTCTGAGATGGTTTACTATTACAAACTGTGTCTGAGATGGTTTACTATTACAAACTGTGACTGAGATGGTTTAATATTACAAACTGCGATCGAGATGGTTTACTATTACAAACTATGTCTGAGATGGTTTACTATTACAAACCGTGACTGAGATGGTTTAGTATTACAAACTTCGATCGAGATGGTTTACTATTACAAACTGTGTCTGAGATGGTTTACTATTACAAACTGTGTCTGAGATGGTTTACTATTACAAACTGTGACTGAGATGGTTTAATATTACAAACTGCAATCGAGATGGTTTACTATTACAAACTGTGTCTGAGATGGTTTACTATTACAAACTGTGTCTGAGATGGTTTACTATTACAAACTGTGACTGAGATGGTTTAATATTATAAACTGCGATCGAGATGGTTTACTATTACAAACTGTGTCTGAGATGGTTTACTATTACAAACTGTGTCTGAGATGGTTTACTATTACACACTGTGACTGAGATGGTTTAATATTACAAACTGTGACTGAGATGGTTTAATATTACAAACTGTGACTGAGATGGTTTAATATTACAAACTGTGTGTGAGATGGTTTACTATTACAAACTGTGTCTGAGATGGTTTACTATTACAAACTGTGACTTAAATGGTTTAATATTACAAACTGTGACTGAGATGGTTTAATATTACAAACTGCGATCGAGATGGTTGTCTATTACAAACTGTTTCTGAGATGGTTTAATATTACAAACTGTGACTGAGATGGTTTAATATTACAAACTGCGATCGAGATGGTTTACTATTACAAACTGTGTCTGAGATTGTTAACTATTACAAACTGTGTCTGAGATGGTTTACTATTACAAACTGTGACTGAGATGGTTTAATATTACAAACTGCAATCGAGATGGTTTACTGTTACAAACTGTGTCTGAGATGGTTTACTATTACAAACGGTGTCTGAGATGGTTTACTATTACAAACTGTGACTGAGATGGTTTAATGTTACAAACTGCGATCGAGATGGTTTACTATTACAAACTATGTCTGAGATGGTTTACTATTACAAACTGTGACTGAGATGGTTTAGTATTACAAACTTCGATCGAGATGGTTTACTATTACAAACTGTGTCTGAGATGGTTTACTATTACAAACTGTGTCTGAGATGGTTTACTATTACAAACTGTGACTGAGATGGTTTAATATTACAAACTGCAATCGAGATGGTTTACTATTACAAACTGTGTCTGAGATGGTTTACTATTACAAACTGTGTCTGAGATGGTTTACTATTACAAACTGTGACTGAGATGGTTTAATATTACAAACTGCGATCGAGATGGTTTACTATTACAAACTGTGTCTGAGATGGTTTAATATTACAAACTGTGACTAAGATGGTTTATTATTACAAACTCTGTCTGAGATGGTTTACTATTACAAACTGTGTCTGAGATGGTTTACTATTACAAACTGTGACTGAGATGGTTTAATATTACAAACTGTGACTGAGATGGTTTAATATTACAAACTGTGTCGGAGATGGTTTAATATTACAAACTGTGATTGAGATGGTTTAATATTACAAACTGCGATCGAGATGGTTTACTATTACAAACTGTGTCTGAGATGGTTAACTATTACAAACTGTGTCTGAGATGGTTTACTATTACAAACTGTGACTGAGATGGTTTAATATTACAAACTGCGATCGAGATGGTTTACTATTACAAACTGTGTCTGAGATGGTTTACTATTACAAACTGTGTCTGAGATGGTTTAATATTACAAACTGTGACTGAGATGGTTTAATTTAACAAACTGTGTCTGAGATGGTTTACTATTACAAACTGTGTCTGAGATGGTTTACTATTACAAACTGTGACTTAAATGGTTTAATATTACAAACTGTGACTGAGATGGTTTACTATTACAAACTGTGTCTGAGATGGTTTAATATTACAAACTGTGACTGAGATGGTTTAATATTACAAACTGCGATCGAGATGGTTAACTATTACAAACTGTGTCTGAGATGGTTAACTATTACAAACTGTGTCTGAGATGGTTTACTATTACAAACTGTGACTGAGATGGTTTAATATTACAAACTGCGATCGAGATGGTTTACTATTACAAACTGTGTCTGAGATGGTTTACTATTACAAACTGTGTCTGAGATGGTTTAATATTACAAACTGCGATCGAGATGGTTTACTATTACAAACTGTGTCTGAGATGGTTTACTATTACAAACTGTGACTGAGATGGTTTAATATTACAAACTTCGATCGAGATGGTTTACTATTACAAACTGTGTATGAGATGGTTTACTATTATAAACTGTGTCTGAGATGGTTTACTATTACAAACTGTGTCTGAGATGGTTTACTATTACAAACTGTGACTGAGATGGTTTAATATTACAAACTGCGATCGAGATGGTTTACTATTACAAACTGTGTCTGAGATGGTTTACTATTACAAACTGTGACTGAGATGGTTTAATATTACAAACTGCGATCGAGATGGTTTACTATTACAAACTGTGTCTGAGATGGTTTACTATTACAAACTGTGTCTGAGATGGTTTACTATTACAAACTGTGACTGAGATGGTTTAATATTGCAAACTGCGATCGAGATGGTTTACTATTACAAACTGTGTCCGAGATGGTTTACTATTACAAACTGTGACTGAGATGGTTTACTATTACAAACTGTGTCTGAGATGGTTTACTATTACAAACTGTGACTTAAATGGTTTAATATTACAAACTGTGACTGAGATGGTTTAACATTACAAACTGCGATCGAGATGGTTGTCTATTACAAACTGTTTCTGAGATGGTTTAATATTACAAACTGTGACTGAGATGGTTTAATATTACAAACTGCGATCGAGATGGTTTACTATTCCAAACTGTGTCTGAGATGGTTAACTATTACAAACTGTGTCTGAGATGGTTTACTATTACAAACTGTGACTGAGATGGTTTAATATTACAAACTGTGATCGAGATGGTTTACTATTACAAACTGTGTCTGAGATGGTTTACTATTACAAACTGTGTCTGAGATGGTTCACTATTACAAACTGTGACTGAGATGGTTTAATATTACAAACTGCGATCGAGATGGTTTACTATTACAAACTATGTCTGAGATGGTTTACTATTACAAACTGTGACTTAGATGGTTTAATATTACAAACTTCGATCGAGATGGTTTACTATTACAAACTGTGTCTGAGATGGTTTACTATTACAAACTGTGTTTACTATTACAAACTGTGTCTAAGATGGTTTACTATTACAAACTGTGACTGAGATGGTTTAATATTACAAACTGCGATCGAGATGGTTTACTATTACAAACTGTGTCTGAGATGGTTTACTTTTACAAACTGTGTCTGAGATGGTTTACTATTACAAACTGTGACTGAGATGGTTTAATATTACAAACTGCGATCGAGATGGTTTACTATTACAAACTGTGTCTGAGATGGTTTATTATTACAAACTGTGACTGAGATGGTTTATTATTACAAACTGTGTCTGAGATGGTTTACTATTACAAACTGTATCTGAGATGGTTTACTATTACAAACTGTGACTGAGATGGTTTAATATTACAAACTGTGACTGAGATGGTTTACTATAACAAACTGTGTCTGAGATGGTTTAATATTACAAACTGTGACTGAGATGGTTTAATATTACAAACTGCGATCGAGATGGTTAACTATTACAAACTGTGTCTGAGATGGTTAACTATTACAAACTGTGTCTGAGATGGTTTACTATTACAAACTGTGACTGAGATGGTTTAATATTACAAACTGCGATCGAGATGGTTTACTATTACAAACTGTGTCTGAGATGGTTTACTATTACAAACTGTGTCTGAGATGGTTTAATATTACAAACTGCGATCGAGATGGTTTACTATTACAAACTGTGTCTGAGATGGTTTACTATTACAAACTGTGACTGAGATGGTTTAATATTACAAACTTCGATCGAGATGGTTTACTATTACAAACTGTGTATGAGATGGTTTACTATTACAAACTGTGTCTGAGATGGTTTACTATTACAAACTGTGTCTGAGATGGTTTACTATTACAAACTGTGACTGAGATGGTTTAATATTACAAACTGCGATCGAGATGGTTTACTATTACAAACTGTGTCTGAGATGGTTTACTATTACAAACTGTGTCTGAGATGGTTTACTATTACAAACTGTGACTGAGATGGTTTAATATTACAAACTGCGATCGAGATGGTTTACTATTACAAACTGTGTCTGAGATGGTTTACTATTACAAACTGTGACTGAGATGGTTTACTCTTACAAACTGTGACTGAGATGGTTTAATATTACAAACTGTGACTGAGATGGTTTACTATTACAAACTGTGACTGAGATGGTTTAATATTACAAACTGCGATCGAGATGGTTTACTATTACAAACTGTGACTGAGATTGAGATTTGTCTCTTGGCAATTGTTTACACATTATAACCATTTTGTGATTGTATAAACTCATAATAGTATAATTGTCTTGACTCATACCGCATCTTCTTTTTTTGAATTGACGATACCTTTGATGGACTTAATCGCTATATCCTTATTTCTGAGTTATAACAACGAGGCGGGAAGACAATTGGTGAACTTTTTTTATAACGACTTCCCGTCGTAAGTTCTGCAAAGCCACTAAATTGTATTAAAGTCATATAATTGAGAGATAAATGTATACTTTTTAATAGAAGTTTAATGCTCCCAATAAACATTCGTACAGTATAATATCAATTATTGCTTTGGGTAAATGGCTCGAAAATTATTTGAATAGTTCAGCTACCTTAATTGGTTCTTTGTATTGACTTCGTAATACAAACATCATTAATCTTCTTTTTAATTGGTATTTTTAACTCATGAAACTAAATTGATATACTTTGTTTTTTTATCTATTGATAATCAAAGATGATTTATCTAAATATTCGTACTGCCCAAACCCACGAGAAATATAGTAATCATATTTTGTGTGATTGGGTCATGGCACTAGGGATGAGGGTATACTTATATAAGAAGATATCGAAGACGCAAGAAAAGTACAAGGAAATGAGGTACTGTTGTAACAGAAGGTGATGACATTTAAGGAATGTTACAAAATACATAGTTCTTATTTTTCGTAGTCAGATCGTAGTTGATACCTACAGAATGGTAAGAAAGGTAAGAAAATTATGTTTGCTTGTATGTCTGTCTGTCCCTTAGTCTGTTAATTGTAACATATAATTTTCAGGTTTATTACATTTTTGGTTTAATGTTATTTATACTAAAGGCAGAAAGTTTTAGTTTTGAATGTTAAAACAAAAACAAACATGCCTTCATTTGTCAAATAGACGCTTTATCAAGAGAAAAAAAGGATGTTGAAGAGGACGTACACTATAGAACTTACAACCGTAGACGTTACTGTTTGATGTGAACTTGACTGATCGGTGACAGATGTTTGACTGATCGATGAGTGATCGATGACCCATAGAATCCGTAAGATATGTCAAACAAGCTATCTGAGAGTAAATGTGACAAGTGACAACGGTCAGCGATCGATTAGTACATTAATTTAATGCACGGATCGGACGGATACGTATATATTTAAAATTCTTATGCAAACCGAACTCCACAGTATTTATATTCGATGAACGCGGACCTCTACGAAGACACAATTATTCGTTTTTTTGTGATCAACTTAGTTGCAATAACAAATAAAAAAATAAGAATAACTTTTCACTTATCATTTGTATTACTTCATATTCTATTATTTCAATTTTAGCTAAATAAATAAATGAGCAAGTGCAGAATAACGATACTCTTTGAATATTGTTGTACCATTTATAAGAGGAAACATGTTGTCGTTTAAAATAAGTACTCTATTAAGCAATTTTATGTCACTAGATGAAGAAAGTAAAAATATTATTAAATTAAAGATGCGTGCTTTATTTGTGATGATTAAAAATGTTGATTTTATTATTGATTTGATTAACTTAATGTCTTCTTTTGATTAAAAGTAATACAATTATATTTGTAATTTGTTACTTCAAAGGCCTCACAATTAAGTCTAGTCTTTTCTTATAAGCTTTTGTTTCTTTTTTTTCTCAAATAAGATTACACTTATTTCTTTATTTTAATGCAAATTATAAACCGCTGTATGTTTTTGGTGCTTTTTGAACATCAGGATTGATTGCTTTTCATAGAATAAGATGACTTTTAGGGAACAGATACTAAATTTTGTACGTGTTATCAAAAATGCCTTTTGATAAGTTGTTCTGTATCAAATGTGAATATTTGATTGAGTTAAGTTTGCCAATTGATATTTTATCGTGTGTTTTTCTATGTTGTGATGTTATGCTATTGTTTCAGAAAAAGGGAGAAGGTTTGGATCCATTAAAACGTTAAATCCCGCTGCAAATGTTTGCTCCTGTCCTAAGTCAGGAATCTGATGTAAAGTAGTTGTCGTTTGTTTATGTAATATATACGTGTTCCTCGTTTCTCGTTTTTTTTTATATGGATAAGCCCGTTGGTTTTTCCGTTTGAATGGTTTAACACTAGTAATTTTGGGACCCTTTATAGCTTGTTGTTCGGTGTGAGCCAAGGCTCCGCATTGAAGGCCGTACATTGACCTATAATGGTTTACTTTTCTTTTTTTTTTTATTGTTATTTGGATGGAGAGTTGTCTCATTTGCACTCACACCACATCTTCCTATATCTATTTGAGTGATAGATATGCATAAACTTTTGTTTTTGTTTTTGTTGAACAAGAATGAAATTATGTCTTCATTTTAGTGGAGATCATTGACCGCCATTAAAATTTTCTGCTTTTAATAAGTTAAGGATTTGTTGCTTTTAAAAAAAAAAGATTATCTAGAAAAATATACTAAAATGTTGTTCGAATTGTATAAAATACCCAAAATTATTCTTCTTTTGGTATAAGAAAAGAAAAAATATGCTATTTCATTTGTAGATCCGGCTCAGATGACCCCTGGTAGATGAAAGGAGCTGGTTTGTAATATACATGATATATATGTTTACACCTCAATGATCACATGATGTTTGAACGAGATTTTTATTTTTTTATATTGCGAATGCTAATTACAAAACCGTAAATATTATTTAGAAACCTGCAAACTATTAGTCGTAATTTTCTTAATGGGATATACAAACCTTTGATTTTCCAAATTGTTTTCGAACAAAAAAGTAAAAAAACTTTGATAATAATAATAATTTAAAGAAAAATGTAATTGTCGCTCAAGTAGTTTTCAAAACGCATTTGCAGGATGAAGAATTGCAGGATAGCTTGACACTAGTCAATGATCAGACAGTAACTTTTTTTTATTTAAGGTAAAGGTAACACTTTCTTAACCAATATTATTTCTTTTTCCAGGAGTTCATATACAACGATTTGTTTGATTCGTAAAACGGTACCACTAAAAAGAACCGCTGAGTTGTACCGTACCTTTTAAACAAAGATATCCACACTTCGTACATGTAAAGAAACTATACACGTGTTGTAAAATTATGGATGAAATTTGCATTTGTGACGATGGAAACGATGACACATGTGAACACAGTGTTTTGTTTATCCTTTCGCCATGGATAATCTTCACACAATTTGGTTTGGTAGCTGAATGTGCTATAGTCAACACAATTGTTATCGTTATATTTTTACGTCCTAAATATAGAACGCCAACGACTATTTTGTTGTCAGCACTCGCCGCTTCCGATTGTTTGACGGCAATTCTAGCGCAGATGCCATTTTTGCTAGCATACATATTTCATTATGACGAATTGAAAATTGACAAATACGGATATTTCGGCGGATGATTTTGGTCGGAACTGTATTCCAGTTGCATTGTTTTTTTCAAACATAGCGTTTAGATTCCATACGATATCCATTTGTCTAACAGTTGCGCTGAACATTCAAAAGGTCATTATATTACAGTTTCCTCTTTGGACTATGCTCAACTTAGGAAATAAGACAACAGTATCTGTCATATGTTTAATATTTGTAGTTGTAGTTAGTTTTTTTGCATGGGTTACCGTTAGTTACAGAGGAACGCTGTTCAAAGGAGAAGATGACGCATGCTGTTATAAAGATCCGTTAATTTCAAAAGATATTGAAGGCTTTCATACAGCAGCAAATGTTTTTATGATTGTTGCTGTGCTTGTTGTTATCTTATGCACTGCATACATTTGTTGGAAACTTTGGACCCTTGAGAAAAACATCCAAAGGACCCGAAACCCGATTTCACAAAGAAAAACTCGCCGGTCTGCTTTGATTGTTGTCATATTATCTGTAGTTTTTATTCTATCTGAAGTATTAGTTATCAAAAGTACCAGGATTATAAAACATTGCAAAAACAATCAATCAATCAAGACTGGTACCATTCGTCCCAATGATTGAAATAATTAATGATTCGTTTCTTTTGTTAAGTTGGCAGATTGGATTTTCTGTTAATCTCGTAATTTATTTAATAATGAGCGATAACTTGCGGAATACATTGAAAACATTCTTCGTTTCATTATTCCGATGTAAAAAGAAGACGTTACTACAAAACAAAACTTCATGTGCTTTTATCAGTAATAATACGTCTACTCACATTTAATTCCAGTGTCAATCACAAACGCAAGAATGATGTTTACGTAATCCAAAGTTTTAAAGGGAAATGCAAGTTACTAGAAAGTTGTCTTTTGTTTTGTCTGACTGCAACGACAAAGCTCAACTAAAGGTACCAACAAATGTATGCTAGTTTTTTGCATAGCCAATTTGTTAAATATCATGATTAAAATTTTTGACTCAAATATAAATTCTATTGTCTATGTCAGTTTTTCAACCCATGGCGGATGACAGTTATTTTCTCTGGCTTCCCCCAACTTCAAATGTATGAAATATTTTTATAAGTCCACATTACTGTTTGTTTACCTTGGGCCTAATGTCTTATATTGGTCTTATGGCATGTCATTAATGAAACATGTCTTATGAGGATCTTATGACATGTCATAGGTATAAGATAGGGTTTCGAACGTATCTTATGACTAAAACATGTCTTATAAGGGTCTTATGACAAGTCATAGGCATAAGTAGATATAGGCAGATGTGGTGTGAGTGCAAATGAGACAACTCTCCATCCAAATAACAATTTTTAAAAAGTAAACCATTATAGGTCAATGTACGGCCTTCAACACTGAGGCTTGGCTCAAACCGAACAACAAGCTATAAAGGACCCCAAAATTACTAGTGAAAAACCCATTCAAACGGGAAATCCAACGGTCTAATATATATTAAAAAAAACGAGAAACGAGAAACACGTATAAATAACATAAACAAACGACAACCACTGTACATCATAAGGTATGTTTTCGAAAGTGTTCCAAGTTACGAATTGTCATAACGTATGTGCACGGGCATTTCGTTAAGTGGGTACTCGATATACCAAATCTTAAAAGTATTCAAAGTTTAATAACAATGCATGCATGATAATACGTATCGTTGTGTCATATGTTTTCCTATCATCCATATTTCATCGGTTTCGATTGAACACGCGTATATTGTGACGAATATTTTGGTTTCTGTATTTGGAACAACAACAACATTAAAACTTCACAATTTTAAATCATAAACAAAGTCACTTTAAAAGACGTTAGAACAAATATGATAAAACTGACCTGCTTGGCCATTTTTATTTAAGGTCAACAATATGCATCACAAGCATAGTTGTTGAGAAAAATTCTGAAGGGTTTCATGACGTACAAATGTGTTTTTTGTCTGTCAGACACTGGATCTTCAAGATATGTGACTGGCATGTGTTCTTGTTGTCGTTTTTATTACAAACCAGCGAGTTAAAAGTAACAGGGTTCTTATATAAAATGGTTGTTCAAACTCCCTTCAATTGATATTCTATTGACAATTCTTTTTATTCATCCTTAATACACAAAGATACAAACAGTCTTAGCCTTTTACATTTGATCACAAATTTTGAAAACTGCATTTAAAATTCAAAGAAAATAATGACTTTTGTAAAAAAAATACTGCTAATCTGGGAAAAAATAATAATGTAACAATTTCAGCACATGGAACATCAAACAAACACTATTTACTAGTTAGGTTTAGTACTAAAATAAAAAATAAATAAATGTATGATTCAAGCAATTACCAGAACCACGACTTCAGAAAATGCTCATTTTCGGATTTTAAAGTAATTTCCTGCCCATGTACTGTTCTTGTTTTAACTTCATACAAAAATATATGACACCCTTTTTTGACATACTAAAATTCATAAAATAATCGGAAACAGTAAAAAATCGTAATAAGCCTTGACCAAAAAAACATTCGACAGAACATGCTTTTAAAATTTGAGTACACGCGTGTATAAAAATTCAATAGCAAAAACAGTAAGCATTGAAAATTGTTATTAGTACGAAAACATATAACACGAAGATACAGGAAAGCGCAGTTCAAGATTTATTACGTGGTCAAAGCTAAATTTTAAACTCATATTTCAATTCCTTACTGTATGAAATTTCATGTTATTATATTGAAAAAATTAAATATTCGTAAATATTAAGAATGGTAATGATTAATATGATAATGATTAATATGTTTATAATTTTTATTTCTATATTTATATTTACCATGTTTTAATCATTAATAAAATAATAGAAAAATAATGTTCACTTATGACAGTCATTAAAGCATCGATAGCTATGACTATCTTAAGACGGCATTGCTTTACATCCTATGACATATCATAGGATAGTAATAAGATGATCATAGAATATGTCCTAAGATATATATTATGACATATCATATGATACTTTTGAAAAACCAGGGACCTACAAAATGATTAAAAAAGTGATGAATATAAAAAATGAAAATGAAAAGTATGAACTATTATGACCATTCCTAATATTTACGAATATTTTTTTTCCATTATAATAAACAAGACATGTTATGCAAAAAGGAATTGAAATATGAGTTGATAATTTGTTTTGAATATTTTACGACTATGACATGTCCTAAGACCATCATAAGGCATGTCTTAGTCATACGTAACTTTCGAAATGGTTTTCTTCGGTTCAAAATGGAATTTAGAATTAATTATAATGCGCGGTTCACACATTGTCGATTATTGTTCTCGTTTAAATCAGACAGCGATACAAAACGAAAAGTGAAAAAGTCGGGTTACTATCCTCAATTACTAGTATCTGGAATGTCCTATCATTGTCTGAATGCAGTCGTTTAATTTCGTAACATATTCCTACGGGTTGGGAAGGGTCCTAATAGTTCGGTGAAGCACCCCGACAGTAAGGTGCGTCCCGTAACATTCGGGGAAACTCAGCCGATTGAGTCTAGTCGGATTACGATCGTGCCTATGTCCTGACAGATTCTGCTGTATCGGATCAAAATCCTAACAATGTCCTGTGTAATCTGGACGGTATCCTGTGGAACGGGAATGGTCTGGAGAAATTTTTCATTACTGTTTTCTGCCGATTGAGTCCAGATTGAATCCAGATCTTGTGAGGATTGCAAAACCGTTCCGGAACAATTCTATTATTAATACGAAATTCGTCAATAATACCCACGCCAGAGTCCCGTCAATTACAGAATACAATACGACTGAAACCAGACAAAACCGTTTGCAATGCAGTAGAGCGGACCTTAATAGGATAACGTTCCGACAGTTCCTGCTCATCCAGATTATGCCGACAGTTTTCGAACAGATAACTTCCGTCAGCGTCGGTTCACTGTCTGATATCTGTTGGATTACATTCGGTAGAATCGGGACGAAGTCGTAAAATACTCGGTCGCATTTTACCTGGCGAAAGATACTAATTGGATAAGAAGCCGATTGAGAACGGGATTATCGGGATAAATTTGCTTGGCTGATTGTTGTCGTGATTAAATCATCCACGATTCATAGGATCTTGATCAGACTTTTGACACATTTTAATCGGGAATGTTCCTGTCAAGGATCAACGGCAGTATAAATCGTGAATGTGTGAACCCAACTTAAGAAATGACTGTACTATTTTTCTGTCTACGCTACGTATATACACGCGCGTTATTCAGTGTGCACCGCATATTTTATGTTATTTCATCATTGACAGAAAAAATATTACAGTCATTCCTTAAACCAGATAATGGAGGTATTGGTGATTTTTTCAACCAAATGTGATAATGACGTGTCTTTACTGCTTTTGGTCATAAACCGAGATTCATAGCAATACAGGAACTTATCGTCGAAACGTACATATATCGTTAATAAAAATAGGAGAATTTCTGTAAACAAAGAAATATATAATATTAAAGATTTCATCAGGAATAATATACTACCTTTACAGTAGCTTCCCTGAAGACTTACATTCAGCCTAAATCGCAACCTTCAGCGCGGGGGAAATGTATTTAAAGTGAAGGTTTGTGAATTTTTTGGTACCCCCTCTAGTAGTTTATCCAATCAGTGGAATGTGAATATCTATTTTAAAGCAGTTTAATGAACACTTAAATAGAAGTTATAGAAATATTGTTTTTGTTAGTAGATACAGAACACTTTTAGCAAAACAAAAATTGGATCAAGCTTCAAGTTTTGAGAAATAAAAAATAGCTAGGCAAATGGTTGGAAATCCAGACATTTTTGCAAAGTCAGAAGAATTCTCCGAGGTAAAAAAAAATGGCTTTGCTTGTCTTCCATAACGAGGACAGACTATATCTGTAATAGCCTAATTTCAAACCTATAAGGCCGTATTTTGACCTATAAGTTTCCTTTTCTTTTACAAATTGAAACTTAGATGGAGACTTGTCTCATTGGCACTTGTACCTCATCTTCTTATATCTTTTTTGTGATGGTATAATTGACTTGATGACACCGTTGACAAACTCAAATACCAACCACTAACCTTATTACAGAGTTATAAAAACGGGCGGAAGACAATTTGTTATTTTTTTTATAAAGATTTCTCGTCACGAACCCGTTAGTCTGTCCATTTTACCCTATGATTTTTGATTTATTACATTTTTTGTTTAATTTAATTTATACTTTAGGCAGACATTTTTAATTTTTAATGTTGAAACAACAAAAATCATGCCTAAGGCTGCCTCATTGGTCAAACAGCCGCTTTATCAACTTAGATGCTATTTTTGTACCTTAGGGTTCCAAAAAACACAAAATATCAAATACTATTGCACTGTCTTACTGCCAATTGCGTTTTGCTTTTTAGAAGAAAAAAGGATGTTGAAGAGGACGTACACTAACAATGAACTCTGCCCTTTCCTTGATCTTAATATCTCTAAAGGAAAGCCAACTACCAAAATTTATGACAAAAGAGATGATTTGCATTGTCTATTGTTGATTATCCATATACCATCAAACAACATGATCGATCCATTGACATAAACCATCAACTAGTATTATCTATCCACTGGCATAAACCATCAACTAACATAATCGTTCCATTGACATAAGCCATCCAGCAACATAAGCGACCCAACGATATAATTCATCAATCGACATAATCCATCAAGAGACATAATCAACGAAAAGACATAAACAATCCTAAGTTGTAAGGCAGCAGACGGCATAAGCCATCAAACGACATGATCAATCACAGGACATCAGTCATCCAACGATATAAGCCAGCAGACGACATAAGCCATCATACGTTATAAGACAGCAGACGACATAAGTCATCATACGATGTAAGGCATCAGACGACATAAGCAATCATACGATATAAGGCAGCAGACGGCATAAGCCTTCCAACAACATGATCAATCACACGACATCAGCCATTCAACGATACAAGGCAGCAGAAGACATAAGCCATCATACGATGTAAAGCAGCAGATGGCATAAGCCATCATACGATGTAAGGCAGCAGACGACATAAGCCATTCAACGATATAAGGCAGCAGACGACATAAGCCATTCAACGATATAAGGTAGCAGACGACATAAGCCATTCAACGATATAAGGCAGCAGACGGCATAATCCATCCATCGACATGATCAATCAAACAACATCATCAATTCAACGATATAAGCCAGCAGACGACATAAGCCATCCATCGACACGATCAATCAAACGACACAAACCATCAAACGATATAAGCCAGTAGATTACATAAAACCTCCAACGATGTATGCCATTAGATGACATTAAAGCTATTCAACAATGTAAGCCAGCAGACGACATATATATAAACATCATCCAACGATGTTATCCAGCAGATGACATAAGCCATCCAACGTTATAAGCCAGCAGATGACATAATCTATCCAACGATGTAAGCCAGCAGATGACATAAGCCAGAGGACGGAATACACCATCAACTATATAGGCCATCAGATGACATAAGCCATCCAACGATGTAAGCCAGCAGATGACATAAGACATCCAACGACGTAAGCCAGAGGACGGAATACACGATCTAACTATATAGGCCATCAAATGACATAAGCTATCCAACGATGTGAGACAGCAGATGACATAAGCCAGAGGACGGAATACACCATCAACTCTACAGGCCATCAGATGACATAAGCCATCCAACGATGTAAGCCAGCAGATGACATAAGCCATCCAACGACGTAATCCAGAGGACGGAATACACCATCTAACTATATAGGCCATCAGATGACATAAGCTATCCAACAATGTAAGCCAGCAGATGACATAAGCCAGAAGACGGAATACACCATCAACTATATAGGCCATCAGATGACATAAGCCATCCAACGATGTAAGCCAGCAGATGACATAAGCCATCCAACGACGTAAACCAGAGGACGGAATACACCATCTAACTATATAGGCCATCAGATGACATAAGCTATCCAACGATGTAAGCCAACAGACGATATCATGAAGCCATCTAAGGATTTAAGCCCTTTTTGTACAAAACAAATGGTGAAAAAAATATAAGACCGTTTTATGGACATATTTTGTTAATGATATACACATCAATATGAAGGTTTTTTTTTAAATATAGATAAATTTCATCTGATAATTAGGTTTTGAAATATAGTTTTATTTTACATACAACCGCAAATAAAAATTTCAAAGATTTTCACAAGTCAAGCTGAATGAGATAACTTGAAATTAAAACACACTACTGATTGAAATTCAAGGTTTTTTAATCACGTTCACGTGATTACGGATTTTCGCTATTTTCGGTTACTTAGTGGAATTTCCATGTGTAGTGTGATATAAATAAAATTCCAGACTCTTCTGGAATTTCCAGTTTTCAAGGAAGAGTGAATTCACACATTAGGATATCGAGCAAACAAAGGGAATAAAAAATTGAATGAAACCAATGAGTTATCAAAAACGCTTTATATAATGCTATAACGAAATTAACCAGTCATTAAATTACTTTGGAGACTTGTGATTGTTATCGTAAACAAAACACTATTCACAAGTTTTAATTCAAAACTATACAATGACAAATATTTCTTTGATTTGATGATTGGAAACACATTAAAAAAAGGATTGATTATTTTCCATTAGTTCAAGTTATCAAGTTCTAATAGATACTGCCTTAATAGTTTACTTTTTATTGAATTTAGTTAATGACGTACTATATAAATATAGTTTGTACATTATCTATTGAATTCAGCAGATTATTTAAAGCTTAAAACACTTGAGAAATACAGTAATATCATTTCTCTATTTTTTGTGCTATTTTCAGAGATGTTTTGATCGGTGTGAGAAACTTTTTGCCTCAAAGCGTTCTTGAGACATTCTTCTGCATTGGTTTACACAATTTTTCGGTACGTATGCATACTTATTATCAATGAATTTTTTACTTAATATATTTCTTACGACAAAAAATTCATATAATTAATTTAAAAAAAAAAAAATATGTTTAGCAGTATTCATTAAAGGTATTATAGCACTTCGTGAATCATCAATATATATTTGACTGGGAAGAAAAAACTCGATTAAACTCATTTTCCTTTTCGATTTCATCAAATATTAAGTTGTTATTAATCATAAATAGAAGTACACTTAAGCTTGCGTCGTTTGTTTTTAATCCGTAGATTTGCTTGTCCGTTTTCCATCAATTACTTATTACTTGTGGGCGGGTTACTGTTCTTGTTTTTATAATTTAATTGTGTTATAATCATTCTTTGATTTTCTGATCATGCTGATTAGACTGATAACTTCATTTTGTATTTCTTCAAATTTGACCAGAAACAGCCTTTCTGTTGATTCTATTTTTTTCCTTATCTTTTTTTTAACATAATTTGTTAGCAATGGAGGCTCATTTTTACGAACAGTTATAATTCTATTTGAATACATTTTTCAGCAGCCTCTATCGTATGATATTTCTTGTTATTTCGGTTGTAAATTGTTCAATGTTATTTGAGTTATTTACGGAATCCTGTTTTTTTTCTTCAGATAAGATGTTAAGATTCCTCATCATTTTCAAAATTTTCGCTTATAAGTAATTTTGTGAGGAATCGATATCGTCACTTAGACCTTGATTTACCTCTATTCCTGCTAGGGTTATCAAAATTTGTATATGAAATAGTAAAAATAAAATAACAAATAGTCTAAGATTCACATTTACACTTCTTTTATTTTTGTTCTTTCGAGTCTACATGTTTCATCTCTGAACGTTTAAAACACACGCCTAGTTGAAGCAGCAACGTGAAGATTAATAATGATAATACCAGTGGCTGCAATACTCTTTTACAAGCGAGAAATAAGTTGACATAGATAAAATCAATATCATTTAGTCTTTGATTGGTGCGTTTGCCTGGTGAGCATTGGCCAACTCTCATACGATATAACTCGATTCCTACCCCCATGAATTATGTTACATCTGGCTGAAAAACGTAACTTAGTTTTTTCCTGGCCGGTGGGTTCATTTATGACAGCGTCAATGTTTTCATTTCGTATTGAGAGCATTGTTTATATTATTATTTGCATAAAATATTATGTGTGTTATGATAGATTATAATAAAAATCCGGTGTCCTTCTAGTCTTGTGGGCGATCGGCAATTATGAATTGTGTTTAATATATTTTCTACTTTATATAAGAACAATGTACATTACAAATAATGTGTAACATGAAATTATAGTAAAATAAACAAATAAGTAAACAAAACAAACAATCAAAAAGCAAAAGGTCAATTGCAGACTATTTGACATCACTATATTTAGTCAGTGTACAGTTGTTTTTGCGAAATTTTGAAAAAAGACTGTCAAATAGTCTGAATACATGTAGAAATATGTACACAAAAAGAACGTTGAGAATATATGCCGTCTTGTTCAAAGTTTAATCAAGACACTTGGACACCCGTGTTTTCAGCTGATGTATTTGACTGAGATGCTCTCTCTGCTAATTCCTTCGTCGGGCTTCCTCATATGTAATGAGTTGAGGTGGTGTGTATTTGCGCCTGTTTTGTTTGTTGTTGTAGTCTAGCCTATCAAGAAAATCCATAGAACCAGTACAGCATTATATCGATACAAAACGTAGGAACGCTGGCATTGTGTCGACAACATGGACTTGCATTTGATTGTAATTTACATAAATTTTCCCATCAACTGTCCACGTGTATTTTAGATGATGCTCAATACTGATGTGTCTGTATGTGTATGCAATGGCGTTTCTCGGTTTGGTCAGGTTCTCATTCATTCTGAAGTTCTTGTATTCCATTTTCCCTTTTAGGAATTTTCTGCACCTGAGGATCCTCTTTTTAACATTATTATCTTTAATCTTGACAATTATTCGTCTAGGAGGCCCAGAGTTGTTGTTGACTCGGCCGTCTCCATTGCCTTCCCTTGTGCGTGGTTTGCAAATTATATGATATCGAAGATTCATCTATCCCACTATCAGGAATGCCGTTGATACGAATTAGGTCCCGTCGACTGTATTGTTCTAACGCATCAATGTCATCACGCAGCGAGCGATTGGTTTTCTTTTAAAGTTACCAGAATTTAAAATTTAGTACACCAGACGCGCGTTTCGTCTATATAAGAATCATCAGTGACGCTCATATCAAAATATGTATAAAGCCAAACAAGTACAAAATTGAAGAACATTGAGGATCCACAATTACAAAAAATTGTGCCATATACGGCTAAGGTAATCTATGCCTTGGATAAGAAAATCCTTTGTTTTTTTTTAAAATCTAAATTTTGTAAACACTCGGGATATTTGTAAAAATGACTACATTATTGATATTCATGTCAACATCGAAGTGTTGACTATTGGGCTGGTGATACCCTAGGGGACGAAAGCCTTTCGATTTTAAATTTGGCCTGGTCTATTGTGACTTTGATTGTGTAGTCGATTTCACAAGGTATCATCTCTTTTAATTGCAAGGCTATTTGAATGATATCTGGTTTGGCTAAAGTGCATGTAATTGACCGCGGTTAAATATCAGATGTATTTTAAGTCGATGGCTTGAATTGCAGAGAGCTGAGACATGCAAGGACAGAAAACATGATGAATAGCGTTAGGGTCAACATGATTTTTTTTTGTTGTGAATGCTAATTACAAAACATAGAATTCTGCAAACAAATGAAAGTTATAGTTTAGATAATGAAATATGAAAATCTTTTTTTTTCCAAATAAATCTTGTTATCGAACAAAGAAATCAAAAACTTTGATTTTAAAGAAAAATAAAATTGTCACAACGCAATTACATGATGACGAACTTCTGGATAGCTTGACACTAGTGAATGATAAGACAGTAACTTTTAATTTAAAGTAAACGTTATATTTTCTAAACCAATATTATTTCTATTTCCAGGTGTTTATATACGACGATTTGTTTGATTCGTAAAACGGTACCACAACAAGGAACGGACGAGCTGCACCTGACATTTTAAACTAAATTAAAGATATCCACATTTCGTAAAGAAAGTCTACACGTGTTGTACAATTATGGATGAGATTTGCTTTTGTAACGATGGCAACAATGAAACATGTGAACACAGTGTTTTGTTTGTCCCATCTGTCTGGATAATCTTCACACAACTTGGTTTGGCAGTTGAATGTGCTAGTGTCAACATAATTGTTATTGTTATATTTTTACATCCTGAAAATAGAACGCCATCGACAATTTTGTTGTCAGCACTCGCCGCTACCGACTGTTTGACGGCAATTCTAGCGCAGATACCATATTTTGTAGTATACATATTTCATTATGACGAACTCTTCGTTCACGAAGACGGATATTTCGGCGGATGGTTTTGGCCGGAACTTTATTCCAGTTGCGTTATTTTTACACCACTGTCCAATATATCGTTGGGATTCCATACGATATCCATTTGTCTAACGATTAAGCTGAACATTCAAAAGGTCATTGCATTACAGTTTCCTCTTTGGACTATGCTCAACATAGGAAATAAGACAACAGTGTTCGTCATACTTTTAATATTTGCTGTTGTTGTTGGCTATTTTGCATGGAATAACGTTATCGAAAACAGACCGCTGTTTAAAGGAGAGGATGACGCATGCTGTTATAAAGATCCGTTTAATGCAGCTGATATTTTAGGCTTAAATACAGTAGCAAAGGTTTTTATGATCGTAGCTGTGTTCGTAGTGATCTTATGCACTGCATACATTTGTGTCAAACTTTGCACCCTTGGAAGAAATATTCAAAGGACCCGAAACACGATTTCAGAAAGAAAAACTCGGAGGTCTGCTTTGATTGTTGTCGTAGTATCTATAGTTTTCCTTCTTTCTGAAGTATTAAACATTTTAAGGACAATAAATCAATCAGGACTGGTACCATTCATCCCAATGATTGAAATGATTAATGATTCGTTCATTTTATTAAGTTGGCAGGTGGGATTTTCTTTTAATTTTGTAATTTATTTGACAATGAGCGAAAACTTACGGAATATATTGAAAACATTCTTCGTTTCGTTATTCCGATGTAAAAAGAAGACGCAACTACACAATACAACTTCATGTGCTTCTATCAGTAACAATACGTCTACAAAACTACACAATACAACTTCATGTGCTTCTATTAGTATTAATACGTCTACGCATATTTAATTCCTGTGTCAATCACAAACGCAAGATTGATGTTTACTTAATCCAAAGTTTTAAAGGGAAATACAAGTTACTAGAAAGTTGTCTTTTGTTTTTTCTTACTGCAACAAAGTCGTCACAGCTCAACTAAAGGTACCAACAAATGTATGCTGTTTGTGCATAGTCAATTTGTTAAATATCATAATTACAAAATTTTGACTCAAATATAAATTTTATTGTCTATGTCAGTTTTTCAACCCATGGTTGGTGACAGTTATTCTGTCTGGCTTCCCCAAACTTCAAATGTATGAAATATTTTATAAGTCCACATTACTGTTTGTTAACCTGGGGCCTGGGTTTCGAACGTATCTTATGAATTAAACATGTCTTATGATGGTCTTATGACATGTCATTACTGAAACATGTCTTATGATGATCTTATGACATGTCATAGGCATAAGATAGGTTTTCGAACGTATCTTATGAATTAAACATGTCTTATGATGGTCTTATGACATGTCATTACTGAAACATGTTTTATGATGATCTTATGATATGCCATAGGCATAAGATAGGTTTTCGAACGTATCTTATGACTAAAACATGTCTTATGATGGTCTTATGACATGTCATTACTGAAACATGTTTTATGATGATCTTATGATATGCCATAGGCATAAGATAGGTTTTCGAACGTATCTTATGACTAAAACATGTCTTATGATGGTCTTATGACATGTCATAGGCATAAGTAGATATAGGAGGATGTGGTGTGAGTGCAAATGAGACAACTATCCATCCAAATACCAGTTTTAAAAAAGTAAACCATTATAAGTCAATGTACGGCCTTCAACGCCGAGCCTTGGCTCACACCGAACAACAAGCTATAAAGGACCCCAAAATTACTAGTGTACAATCCATTCAAACGGGAAAACCAACGGTCTAATATATATTAAAAAACGAGAAACGATAACACGTATAAATTACATAAACAATCGACAACTACTGTACATTTTAAGATATGTTTTCGAAAGTGTTCCAAGTTACGAATTGTCATAACGTATGTGCACGGGCATTTCGTTAAGTGGGTACTCGATATACCAAATCTTAAAAGTATTCAAAGTTAAATAACAACGCATGTGTGATAATACGTATCGTCGTGTCATATGTTTTCTTATCATCCATATTTCATCGGTTTCGATTGAACGCGCGTATATTGTAACGAATATTTCGGTTGTTTGGAACAACAACTACATTGAAACTTCACAATTTTAAATCATAAACAAAGTCACTTTAAAAGACGTTAGAACAAATTTAATAAAACTGACCTGCTTGGCCATTTTTATTTAAGGTCAACAATATGCATCACTAGAATAGTTGTTGAGAAAAATTCTGAAGGGTAACATGAAGTACAAATGGTTATTTTTTGTCTGTCAGACACTGGATCTTCAAGACATGTGACTGGATTGTGTTCTTGTTGTCGTTTTTTTATTACAAATCAGCGAGTTAAAAGTAATAGGGTTCTTATATAAAATGGTTGTTCAAACTCCCTTCAATTGATATTCTATTGACAATTCTTTTTATTCATCCTTAATGCACAAAGATACAAAAAGTCTTAGCCTTTTACATTTAATCACAAATTTTGAAAACTGCATTTAAAATTCAAAAAAATAATGACTTTTGTAAAAACAAATACTGCTAATCTGGGAAAAAATAATAATGTAACAATTTCAGCACATGGAACATCAAACAAACACTATTTACTAGTTAGTTTTAGTACTAAAATAAAAAATAAATAATTTTATGATTCAAGCAATTATCAGAACCACGACTTCAGAAAATATTCATTTTCGGATTTTAAAGTAATTTCCTGCCCATGTACTGATCTAGTTTTAACTTCATACAAAAAGATATGACACCCTTTTTTGACATACTAAAATCATAAAATAATCCGAAACAGTAAATAATCGTTTACATATCATATGATAGTCATAAGATGATCATAGAATATGTCATAAGATATATCTTATGACAAATCATATGATACTTTTGAAAAACTAGGGGCCTGGTTTTCGAAAGTATCATAAGAAATGTCATAAGATATATCTTAAGACATATTTTATGATCATCTTATGACTATCATATGATATGTCATAGGATGTAAACCAAAGCTGTCCTCTTAAGAGAGTCATAGCTATAATGCTCTTATGACTGTCATAAGTGAACATTATTTTCCATCATTTTATATAAATGATTAAAAATTGATAAGTATAAAAATGAAAAGTATGAACATATTAATTATTACCATTCTTGATATTTACGAATATTTTATTTATTTCATTATAGTGAACATGAAATTTTATACAAAAAGGAATTGAAAGACAATGTATGAGTTGATAATTTGTTTAAATTTAGTTTGTAATAAATAATAAATCTTGAACTTCGCTTTCGTGTATTATCATACATGCATTGTTATTTAACTGTGAATACGTTTTTGATTCGGTACATCGAGTACTCACTTAACGAAATAATATGTATATTTATTATACTAAACCATGAGCAAAAAAAGAATTCCAAATTGTATGTCGCAGGAGATTCACATTTTAGTTCACGTAGTTGAGTAAAGTAAAATCTTTACCATTTATCTAACCGAGAAACATAACAAATATTTTTATTGCAATTAACATAAAATTATATATTAAAAGTATAAAAAAAAATGAGACAACTCTCCATCCAAATAACAATTTAAAAAAAGTAAACCATTATAGGTTAAAGTATGGCCTTCAGCACGGAGCCTTGGCTCACACCGAACAACAAGCTATAAAGGGCCCCAAAATTACTAGTGTAAAACCATTCAAACGGGAAAACCAACGGTCTCATATATATAAACAAAACGAGAAACGAGAAACACGTATATATTACATAAACAAACGACAACTACTGTACATCAGATTCCTGACTTAGGACAGGTGCAAACATTTGCAGCGGGATTAAACGTTTTAATGGATCCAAACCTTCTCCCTTTTTCTGAAACAATAGCATAACATCACAACATAGAAAAACATACGATAAAATATCAATTGGCAGACTTAACTCAATTAAAAAACGTATGATCACACAATGAACGAATAAATTTGATCTGCGATATCTGAAAACAAATGCACAGTTAATTAAATATTAGAGACAAACATTCATGACCAAAAAGGTAACAAACAAATTCAAATACACTGAGAAATATTTAACCAATCAATGTTTACTTTAGAAAAAAAACGGTTTTTTATAATCTTGAAGTTTATACAAATGTTGTAAGAATAAGTGAAAAATTGAAGATATTACAAATAATCAAAGCTGGTGTACAGACAAGATCCATATAAATAAAAAAATAACAAAAAAGCATTATAAACAGTATCAACAGGTCGAATTAACAAGAAAATACGATTTGAGAGTACTCGCAGTTACTGACAGCTAGTTTAAAGCCAAAACCAATTAATAGTAAAAAATCATGCATCAGAGACTAAAATCGACTAAAACACATCACAGGGATTTAGTATTTTAACGTCATTAATAGTCAAAGAAGACATGACTTGTGCAATGCCAGAAATAAATGTATCGACAGGTAGTAGTATAGTGAAGAGCGACTTCTATAGAAATAAAAGTTAACGTGTCTGTGTCTCCATACATCTCGCTACAAAAGATAATGAAATTTAGTTATGTTTTAATTTGCTAATGAAAAATCAATATTAGTGTCAATGTGAACTATATTCAGAGATCTAATTACAATATTGGTACGATAACCCTTACTTATAAGTTTGTTTAAAGGTTCGATGAGTTTACAAGGATCACATAGTGATTTCCTCGCTTTAAGTACAATATTACCATAAAATTTAGGATGTGAAATACCATTTTTAATAAGCTTTCTACAGGTATAGCCAAATTTACTTATCAAATCTTTGTATCTATGAAAGAATTTAGTAAAAGTTTTAAGTAATTTATGGTATCGAAATCCCTGACACAACAATTTACCAGTGATGCATTGATTACGTTCGTTAAAATCTATGACATCAGAACACACACGGGCAAACCGAACGAGTTGCGATATATAAACACCGTATGATGGAGCCAAAGGCACATCGCCGTCTAAAAAAGGAAAATTAACAATAGGAAATGAAAAATCGTCTCTTTTGTCGTAAATTTTAGTGTGAAGTTTCCCGTTTGAAATTGAAATGTCTAAATCTAGAAAAGGACAACTGCTGCTGTTTATGCTAGATTTAGTTAAAGTAAGTTCGTTCGGGTAAATTTCTGAAGTATAAGACCATCATACGTCATGTCGCGATGGGTCTTTAGTTTACGACAAAAGTTATGACAAATCGTAACTTGGGACACTTTCGAAAACATATCTTACGACTATGACATGTCCTAAGACCATCATAAGACATGTTAAGTCATAAGATACTTTTGAAAACTAGGACCAAGGATTCTGTAAAGAAAACATCGCATCCAGATAACGGAGATATGGGTGAATAATTTAATTTTGGATGAAACGCTTCTTCTGATTGGCTGACGTTGTTTTGTTTATCAGCCAAAAGACAAAAAATAATCATTTGACCGTGACGTCATCAACTTTTTTCAGGGTTTTCTCTGGTTCAAAATGGAATTTAGAATAAATAATAAGAAATGACTGTAATATTTTTCTGTCTATTTCGAGTAAACACTGTTAATAACCTGCTACACGCGTTATTCTGTTTACCGCATTTTTTATGTTATTTCTTCATTGACAGCAAAATATAATACTAGTTAATTCTAAACTCCATTTTGAACCAGGGAAAACCACGAAAAAGCGTTGATGACGTCACGGTCACATAATTAAATTTTGTCTATGGGCTGATAATCAAAACAACGTCAACCAATCAGAAGACGCGTTACATCCAAAATTAAATTATTCAACCATTCCCCCGTTATTAAAGATGCCATCAGGAATAATATACTACCTTTACATAAGCTTCCCTGAAGACTTAAATTTAGCAACCTTCAGTGCGGAGGAAATGTATTTTAAGTTTTGGTTTGTGAATGCCCCCCCCCCCCCCCAGTAGTTTATCCAATCGATGGAATGTGAACATCTATTTTAATGCAGTTTGTTGAATACTTGAATAAGAGTTATAGAAATATGAATTTTTGTTAATACTAGATACAAAACTGAAAATGATGAACACTTTTAGCAAAACAAAAATTTGATCAAGCTTCAAGTTGCAAGAAAAAAAGTTAATAGGGCAAATGGATGGAAATCCAGACATTTTGGCAATATCAGAAGAATTCTCCGAGGAAAAATGACTTTACTTGTCTTTCATAGGGAGGACAGACTATGTCTATAATAGTCTAAAATCAAATCAATAAATCCTTATTTTGACCTATAATGGTTTACTTTTACAAATTGTAACTTTATTGAGACTTGTCTCATTACCACATGTTTGTATATCTTTATTGTGATTCTATAATTGACTTGACGTCACCTTGATGAACTCAAATACTTACTACTAACCTTATAACAGAGGCGGAAGATAATTTGTATTTTTTTTTATGAAAACTCCTCGTCGCAAATTCTTCTGAGCCATTGAATCGTATTAAAGTCATATAATTGAGAAATAAATGCATAATTTTGAATAAAAGCGTCATGCTCCATAAAAAAAGTTCTTGCAATATAAAATCAATTATTGCTTTGAGTAAGTGGTTCGAAAATCATTTGAATAGTTAGCTTTAACTGGTTCTGTGTATTGACTTCGTAATAAAAACATCATTAATTTACTTTATAATTGGTATGTTAGCTAATGGCACTAAATTGATATAGTTTGTTTGTTATCTATTGAAAGTCTAAGAAGATTTGTCTGTCTGAAAAAGAGGGACGACAGATACCAAATTGATAGTCAAACTCATAAATCTAAAATTAACTGATAACGCCATGGCTAAAAATGAAAAAGACAAACAATAGTTCACATGACACAACATAGAAAACTATAGAATAAACCCCACGAACCCCACAAAAAACCAGGGGTGATCTCAGGTGCTCCGGAATGATACGCAGATCCTGCTCCACATGTGACACCCGTCGTGTTGCTTATGTGATAATAAATCCGGTTAATAGTCTTTTGTATTTCTGCAGGTCACATTCATGAATCTTCGTACTTTCGAAACCTACGAGAAATATAGTAATCATAGTTGGTGTGATTGGGCCATGACACTAGGGAGGAGGGAATATACTTTTATATCGAAGACGCAAGTAAAGTTCAAGGTTATAAGGTACTGTTGTATCTGTAGGTGATTCCAATAAAAGTACATAGTTGTTAATTTTTTTAAAGTCAGATCGTAGTCGATACCAACAGAATGGTTAAACAATTTGCATGTATGTCTCTCTGTCCGTTAGTCTGTCCATTTTGACATATATTTTCAGGTTTATTACATTTTTTGTTTAATGTTTTTTTAAACTAAAAGCAGAGAGCCTTAATTCTAAATGTTTAAATGACAACAAAACATGCCTTCATTGGTCAAACAAACGTTTTGTCAACTTATATGCTATTTTTGCACCTTAGGGTTAAAAAAAAAAACTCAAAATATAAAATGCTATTGCGTTGTCTTATTGCCAATTGTATAATTCGTTTTAGAAAAAAAAGATGTTATTTAAAGACGACGTACACTAAAAATGAACACTGCTCTTTCCTTGATCTTAATATCTTTATCTCTAACGGAAAGCTTACTACCTAAATGTATGATAAAAGATATGATTTGCATTGTCTATTGTTGATTTTCTGTATACCATCAATCAAAATAATCGATCCACTGGCACAAATTATCAACTCATATTACATATCCACTGGCATAAACCATCAACTAATATTACCTATCCATGACATAAGCCATCAATTGATATTACGTATCCACTGACATAAACCTTCAACTAACATAACATATCTACAGGCATAAACCATCAACTTATATTACCCATTCATTGGTATAAACCACCAACTAGTATTACCAATCCTATGGCATAAACCATCAACTAATATTACCTATCTACTTGCATAAACCATCACCTAATATAACTTATACACTGGCATATACCATCAACTAATATTACCTATCCACTGGCATACACCATCAACTAACATTACCTATCTACAAGCGTAAAACATCAACCAATATTGCCTACCCACTGGCATAAACCATCAACTAACATTACCTATCTACAGGCGTAAAACATCAACCAATATTACCTATCCACTGGCATAAACCATCAACTTACATTACCTATCTACTGGCATACGCCATCAACTAACATTACCTATCCACTGGCATAAACCATCAACTTACATTACCTATCCACTGGCATAAACCATCAACTTATATTACCTATCCACTGGCATAAACCATCAACTAACATAAAAGAGGGACGAAAGACACCAAAGGGACAGTCAAACCCGTAAATCTAAAACAAACTGACAACGCCATGGCTAAAAACGAAAAAGACAAACAGAAAAACAATTGCACACATGACACAACATAGAAAACCAAAGAACAAACAACACGAACCCCACCAAAAACTAGGGGTGATCTCAGGTGCTCCAGAAGGGTAGGCAGATCCTGCTCCACATGCGGCACCCGTCGTGTTACTTATGTGATTACAAATCCGGTAAATAGTCTAATTCGGTAGGTCAAATTCATGAAAGGGAAGGGGATTGTAGTTACGACGTAAGGAACATATCCGATATCATTCGTGAAACGGTTATTCCATAACGGTCAACCAACTCGTGATGGCGTCCGTAAAATTTACGAAGGGATGATTTCAACTTCACCATTTGGAACTCTTGGTTTAATAGCTTACTTGTGAGCAGTAACCCTCTATCAAGAAAATCATGATAGGAAATGCAAGCACGGGAATATCGTATCAATTGGGAGATATATACCCCGTATGCAGGTGCTGCTGGAATGTTGCTACTTAGAAATGGAAAGTTCACAATTGGAAAGCTGAATTCATCTCTTTTGTCGTAAAGTTTTGTCTTCAACCGACCCTCATTGTCAATTTCTAGATGTAAGTCAAGATATACTGATCCATTGAAATAAGCTATCAACTAATATTACCTATCCACTGGCAAAAACCATCAACTAACATGATGCTGAAAACGACGTACACTAACAATGAACACTGCTCTTTCCTTGATCTTTATATCTGTATCTCTAACGGAAAGCTTACTACCAAAATGTATGATAAAAGAGATTATTTGCATTGTCTATTGTTGATTTTCCGTTTACCATCAATCAAAATGATCGATCCACAGGCATAAACCATTACTCATATTACATATCCACTGGCATAAACCATCAACTAATATTACCTATCTACTGGCATAAACCGTCAACTAATATTCCCTATCCACTGGCAGAAACCTCAATTTACATTACCTATCCACTGGCATAAACCATCAACTAAAATTACCTTTCCACTGGCATAAACAATCAACTAATATTACCTATCTACAGGCATAAACCATCAACTAATATTACCTATTCATTGGCATAAACCATCAACTAACATAACCGATCCCTTGACAAAAGCTATCAACTTACATTACCTTTCCACTGACATACACCATCAACTAACATTACCTATTTACTAGCGTAAAACATCAACCAATATTACCTATCCACTGGCATAAACCATCAACTAACATAACCGATCCATTGAAATAAGCTATCAACTTATATTACCTATCCACTGGCATAAACAATCAACTGATATTACTTATCACTGGCAAAAACCATCAACTAACATAACCGATTCGTTGGACATAAAACATCCAGTAACATAAGCGACATAACGATATATTGTGCTTTTTAGAAGAACAAAAAGGATGCTGAAAAGGACGTACTCTAACAATGAACACTGTCCTCTCCTTGGTGATCTTAATATATATATCTGTAACGGAAAGCTTACTTCCAAAATGTATGATAACAGAAATTATTTGCATTGTCTATTGTTAATTTTCCGGATACCATCAATCAAAATGATCGATCCACAGACATAAACCATTAACTCATATTACATATCCACTGGCATAAACCAACAACTTATATAACCTATCTACTGTCATGAACCGTCAACTAATATTACCTATCTACTTGCATAAACCATCAACTACTATAACATATCTACAGGCATAAACCATCAACTTATATTACCTATCCACTGGCATAAACCATCAACTTACATTACCTATCCACTGGCATAAACCATCAACTGATATAAACTATCCATTGACATAAGCCATCAACTTATATTACTTATCCACTGACATAAACCATCAAATAATATTACCTATCTACAGGCATAAACCACCAACTTATATTACCTATCCATTGGTATGCACTATCAACTTACATTACCTATCTACTGGCATACACCATCAACTAACATTACCTATCTACAGGCGTAAAACATCAACCAATATTACCTATCCACTGGCATAAACCATCAACTAACATAACCGATCCATTGAAATAAGCTATCAACTAATATTACCTATCCACTGGCATAAACAATCAACTAACATAACCGATCCATTGAAATAAGCTATCAACTAATATTACCTATCCACTGGCATAAACCATCAACTAACATTACCTATCCACTGGCATAAACAATCCACTAACAGTACCTATCCACTGGCATAAACAATCAACTAATATTACCTATCCACTGGCATAAACAATCAACTAATATTACCTATCACTGACATAAACCATCAACTTACATAACCTATCAATTGACAAAAGCTATCAACTAATATTACCTATCCACTGGCATACATAATCAACTGATATTACCTATCACTTGCAAAAACCATCAACGAACATTACCCATCCACTGGCATAAACCATCAACTAACATTACCTATCCATTGACAAAAGCTATCAACTTATATTACCTATCCACTGGCATAAACCATCAACTTACCTAACCTATCCATTGACAAAAGCTATCAACTAATATTAACTATCCACTGGCATAAACAATCAACTGATATTACCTATCCACTGGCATAAACCATCAACTAACATTACCTATCCACTGGCATAAACAATCAACTAACATTATCTATCCACTGGCATACATAATCAACTTATATTACCTATCCACTGGCATAAACAATCAACTAATATTACCTATCACTGACATAAACCATCAACTTACATAACCTATCAATTGACAAAAGCTATCAACTAATATTACCTATCCACTGGCATACATAATCAACTGATATTACCTATCACTTGCAAAAACCATCAACTAACATTACCCATCCACTGGCATAAACCATCAACTAACATTACCTATCCATTGACAAAAGCTATCAACTTATATTACCTATCCACTGGCATAAACCATCAACTTACCTAACCTATCCATTGACAAAAGCTATCAACTAATATTAACTATCCACTGGCATAAACAATCAACTGATATTACCTATCACTGGCAAAAACCATCAACTAACATAACCGATTCGTTGGACATAAGACATCCAGGAACATAAGCGACACAACGATATATTGTGCTTTTTAGAAGAACAAAAAGGGATGCTGAAAAGGACGTACAATAACAATGAACACTGCTCTTTCCTTGATCTTAGTATCTTTATCTTTAACGGAAAGCTAACTACCAAAATGTAAGATAAAAGAGATTATTTGCATTGTCTATTGTTGATTTTCCGTATACCATCAATCAAAATGATCGACCCACTGGCACAAACCATCAACTAATATTACATATCCACTGGCATAAACCATCAACTAATACTACCTATCTACTGGCATAAACCATCAACTAATATTGCACATCTACTTGCAGAAACCAGCAACTAATATTACCTATCCAATGGCATACACCATCAACTAACATTACCTATCTACTGGCATACACCATCAACTTACATTACCTATCTACTGGCATAAGACATCAACCATTCTAATGCAATTTGGATGTAACAAATTTTTTCATTGGCTGAAGGTTGCCGTCAAATCCAAAGTTGACCAGGCGTAACTAAGGAGGAACCCGCCATTTTGAATTGATGAATCAACAAATGTTCGATTACTACTATATAATCAAAAATAAAACAACACCTTCCTCGAATTTGCCATTTTAATTTATTTTTATCCGAATTTGAAGCGTACAGGTAACGCAATAACCTCCAGTTTGTAAGTTTTTATTTGTATGACGTCACGTTTAGCCATGACGTCTTTGTACCAAAATCATTCATGAAGTTTCGCGGATTTTTTTTTTTAAACAAATTTAGAAATTTTTTCTAGTTTTATCGTATTTTTCTTTTTGTAATGCATTAGAATCGGAATAACAGTACTGTAGCTGAAACCATCAACTAATATTACCTATCCACTGGCATAAACCATCAACTAATATAACCTATCACTGGCAAAAACCATCAACTAAAATAACCGATTCGTTGGACATAAGACATCCAGGAACATAAGCGACATAACGATATACTGTGCTTTTTAGAAGAACAAAAAAAGATGCTGAAAAGGACGTACACTAACAATAAACACTGCCCTCTCCTTGATGATCTTAATATATATATATATCTGTAACGGAAAGCTTACTACTAAAATTTATGATAAGAGAGATGATTTGCATTGTCTTTTGTTAATGATCTATTATTTCAACAACCAACATGGTCGATCCATTTACATGAGCTATCCAGCAACATAATCGGTCCATTGATATGAGCCATCAACCAACAAGATCTTTCAATTGACATGAGCCATCAAACAACATGACCGATCAATTGATATGAGCCATCAACCAACATGATCAACAAAACGACATAAACCATCCAACGATATAAGCCATAAACCAACATGATCGATCAATTGATATGATCCATCAACCAACATGATCGATCCATTGACATGAGCCATCAACCAACATGATCAACCAAATGACATAAACTATCCAACGATATAAGCCAGCAGACGACATGATTCATCATACGACATGATCAGCCAAACGACATGATCCATCCACCGATATAAACCAATTGGTTCTGTGTATTGACTTCGTAATACAAACATCATAAATCTACTTTTTGATTGGTATTTTAGCTAATGACACTAAATTGATATAGTTTGTTTGTTATAGATTTATTGAAAATCTAATAACCAGTCAAAGGACTACACGTGGTGACTACGTATATATCGTATTACGTCAAATACACACTATGTAACTTATAATACATACATAAAGCTTTTTATTCAAAACAAATGGCGAAAAACATACAGAACCATTATTTGGCACAACTTTTGGGAATTTTGGATCCTCAGTGCTCTTCAACTTTGTACTTGTTTGGCTTTATAAATATTTTGATATGAGCGTCACTGATGAGTCTCATATAGACGAAACGCACGTCTGGCATACTAAATTATAATCCTGGTACATGGACCTTGATAACTATTTCATGAAGACATTTTGTTAATTTGTTAAAAATTTTTTTAGCATATATCATTATCATCTGATAATTAGTTTTTAAGTTTAGAAACAAGAAATTATAATAACATAAAACATAAAGAGATACAACTACTAAAGGAATTCAATGAATTTAGCAAATTAAGCTGAGTGAGATAACTTCAACTCATTTTTGGTTTCTCATAGGAAATTCCATGCATTAATTATTTTAAATGAAATTCCAGACTCTTCTGGAAGTTCCAGTTTTCATGAAGAGTGAATGCACTAATTAGAATATCGAGCAAAAAAGGTGATTAGAAACCTGAACTAAACCATTGATATATCAAAAACGCTTTATAAACATTCTATAATAAATTAACCAGTCATGAAATTACTTTGGAGACTTGTGATTGATATCGTAAACAAAACGCTATTCACCAATTTCAATACCATACTATATAATGACAAATATATCTTTTATTTGATGATTGGAAACACATTTAAGAGGGAAATGGGGTATGTGTCAAAGCGACAACAACCCGACCAAACAGCAGACAACAGCAGAATACACACTTAAAAGGGACTGATCAATGTTCATTAGTTCAAGTTATCAACTACTAATAGATACTGTCTTAATAGTTTATTTTTTTTATTGAATTTAGTTAATGGAGTACTATATAAATATAGTTTGTACATTATTTATTCAAAACATCACATGGTTAAATTTAAAACACTTTAGGAATACAGTAATGGTATTTTTCTATTGTTTGTGCTTTTTTCAGAGATTTTTTTATCGGTGTGTCTGAGACAATTTTTGCCGCAAATGTTCTTGAGATATTCTTTTACATGGGTTTACAAATTTTTCGGTACGTATACTTAAATATTATTAATGATTTTTTTTTACATTATATATTTCTAATGACAAGACATTTTCATATTATTTATTTATGTTCAAAACAAAAAAAAATGTTTATCAGTATTCATTAAAGAAACAAACATATACATATACTAGTATATACATTGTACCTGTATATAACAAGCGGTAAGGAATGTTATTTTGCACTCGATAATGTCCGCGTATTTATCAGATCTGTTTAACAAGCGGTTATCTTTTAAACACGAAAGTTGCTTAAGTGAAAACCTCGTCGACAACATTACACCGGAATATCTCTCACGGTCATCGCGATGTTAAAAGAAGAGAGAGGGGAAGATAATCAAAAAAGTAAAGTTTGAAACGGCACATAATACTGTGATTATGACGTGTGTATTGATGATAATTTTCGACTTTTTTTTATACATTTTGAACATGTTTGAACATTTTCTATATTGTGTCTTGTGTACTGTGGTGTCTTTGTCTTTTTCCTCTTTAGCCGTAGTGGTGTCATGAAGTTTATTGTAGACTTATGTTTTTAATGTCCCTTCGATTTCCTTTGCCACTTTGTTATCAAATTATCATAAAATATACAGCATAGTATATCACAAGCTTACAACCATAGCCACTCCATAAAGTGTTATGATCACCCCCAGTTTTGGTGGGGTTCGTGTTGTTGCTATTTTTTAGTTTTTTATGTTGTGTCTTCTGTACTTCTATTAGTCTGTTGGGTTTTATTTTCTTCATTTTTAGCCATGCCATGGCGTTGTCAGTTTATTTTCAATCTATCAGTTTGACTATCCCTCTGGTATCTCTCGTCCCTCTTTTATGAGAGACTATAACACATATTTTTATAATTAATACAAATACAAATTATGACGCAAAATTGGATTAGGTTATTATACCTAGTCCACCGAACATTTGATTCAGGTAAATAAAACAATTTATGTAGCTGATGGAATCTTGAAAAACTAACTAAAGTAAATATTGTGTATTGATGTTGTTTACGGGTTGTATAAACAATTATCCTTTACTTGTAAATTTAACGAAAATGAAAATCAAAGTAAATTAAAAAGATCGAATATTACAAAGTTAAATTGAGAATGGAAATGGGTAACTTGCCAAAGAGACAACAACCCGAGCAAAGAGAAGACCACACCAGAAGGTCACAAACAGGTCTTCAATGCTGAAGATTCAATGCAGAAGGCATGCTTGATTTGACTAATCACATTATACTTTAATTGATGAAAATTGAGACATTTAAAATCCACTAATTCCAAAATATCCCTCGGCTAATTTAAAACTTGTAACATTTTACTTTTGTATTTAAATCTCTTAACATTCTACTTTTGTATAAAAAAAAATTGAAATCTTGTGGTTATCCAAGTTTAGGTTTAGTATATACGGAAAAATAGTGTATTGTTGAATGAACAACTAAAATTCAAACATGTTGATTGGATGAGGAAGAGCTTGTATCTTACATTGTAATGCGAATCGTCTTTGAAGTTCATTTGAACAAATCGATCAGAATGCCGCTAAGATAATTGTTGTGAGGACAAAAAGATTGAATAAATCAAAACGGATTCTTTTTCCGATTTCAGGTATGATTGAATACTTCCATTGCACTTATTCCGGCCATACGTTAATTTTAATTCGTGTACATGTAAAATAGCTCCACACTAGTAATTTAGTAGTGGCCCTTTATTTTTTTATATTTTGTTGTTCGGTGTGAGCCAAAGCTCGTTGTTGAAGGCCGTTTTTTGTTTACCTTTAATGGTTTACTTTTTAAATTGTAACGTGGAAGGAGAGTTGTCTCATTGGCAATTGCATATATGCCTACAAACTGTATTGCTTTTAGAAATAAAGCTTCTGTATCATGTGTATATAGTTTTCTTATAGACGGGGAGCTGATTGGTCAATGCAGAGTTAAATATAAAAGATGACGGAATAATATTCTTATCATATTTATCAGTTCTTGTTCTGATATGAAAGTTTTATATTTGCGACTGAAAGTTGAAACATGAATTCGTCAATGTATCCAGTAACTCTTTCAACGTCACCAAGTACATTTTTTGTCTGTATTTAGGGATCTTACAAAATTCTGAGTAATGCCTATAAAGATGATCAGTTGAAATAAATGCTGACTTCACGGTATGGGCTTTTCTCGTTATTGAAGGTCGTACGGTGACCAATAATAATTATTGTTTATTTCTGAGCCATTCAGTTCCTTGTGAATAGTTGTCTCATTGGCAATCATACTTAATCTTAAGCTATAAAAAGATGTGGTATGATTGCCAATGAGACATCTATCCACAAAAGACCAAAATGACACAAGCATTAACAACTATAGGTAACCGTACGGCCTTCAACAATGAGCAAAGCCCATACCGCATAGTCAGCTATAAAAGGTCCCGATAAGACAATGTAAAACAATTAAAACAAGAAAACTAACGGCCTGTTTATGTAAAAAATGAACGAAAAACAAATATGTAACGCATAAACAAACGACAACCACTGAAGTATAAAAACTATCATATTGTAATTCAAAAGAAGGGAGAGTGTTTGCCTTATTTGTTGATTTCCAAAAAGGCGTTTGAATCTTAGATATTGTCATTCACCCAGGGATAAAACTTAAACTATTGGATATGGTTGAAGGATAGGGTAACAGATATCTTTTAAGAACTAAAGTTGGAGTAAAACAGGGAGACAATTTGAGTCCAATTTAGTTTAAAATGTTCGTAAAATAACTTCCTGATAGTTTTAAAAGTTCCCCTGATCCAGCTATTGTTAATTCAACACCAGTCCATTCTTTACTTTATATGCTGATGATATTGTCATCTTTTCAACTTCGGCAAAATGACTTCAGAGTAAACTTGATGTATTTTAAAGCACTTATTGTTAAGATTGATGTTTGGATATAAATCCCATTAAAACCAAGGTGCTTTTATTTAACAAGGCAGGCAGACATATCAAACATGATTTTTATTTAATTAACATACTTAGTGATTGTGTTCAACGTTGTTAATATTCAAGAATAACTTTTAGTGCAGCTGGATCGATACACTTCCTTCACTTAGAGAGAATTGTATAGTCAGGCGTTAAAAAGCCTACCATAATCTACGCAAGGACTTTCTGTCACTGAATACAAGTTTAACAAATACCCTTCGTGTCATTGAGCATACACTTAAACCTATTCTCTTATATATTACTGAAAATTGGGGATATTTCAACCCTTTCAAAAAAGAATAAATCTAAAACTACAACTATAGATCAGGCTTATCCGAAGTTTTTTTCAAAAAGACTCCACATTTAAGGAGTAGGTTCGGTAAGGACTGATTTTGGCCTCAATTTTTAGGTTCATCTAACGAAAGATTTTTGACACTTTTTAAATACTTAAATGTCTATTTCAATTGATTAAATTAGTTTATAGGGTAGATTTTAACTGATTACGTCATTAAAAACGCTCCGATTCAAGCTAAAATATGAGAAATCTATAAAATATGCCAAAAATCGTCACTTTTCATATGGTTTTTGTCAAAAATGAAAGTGGCCGCATCCGTGTTCATCCTCAACCTTTATATATATTATGTATTATCATCAAATACAACTTACATTTCAATAGTATTGATGAACACGAATGCGGCCACTTTCATTTAAGACGGAAACCGTCTGAAATATAACTAAAATGATCAAATTGTGAAGATTTCAGTAAATTAGTACGACTTAATGGTGCTAGTATTCGATTAATGTGCCTTGTATTGTCAAAAACAACCCATATATATGTAGCAGAAGTATTCTACTTTTCAATTAATATCTTAACGCGATTACATATTCACAATATCACAAAACTGCTATATTTTGGGGCCAAAAAGGGGTCTTATTGAACCTACTCCTTTTGTAAACACCAAAAAAGCAACACATTTTGCTACTCTCTCTGAACTCTGTAGATTCCCTCAGCATTTTAACATTGCAAAGTCTATGATCAGAAACTGACACGGGCTTGAAAATTTGGGATCATCTTTCCCTTACTATAGAGGAGGCATATTAGACATTTGCGGAAACTAGATCTATACCTAGGATAACACCTTAGACTTACCACTGTGTATCATCGCCACCGGAAATTGGGTACTAACGAAGCGGAAAGAAATAGAAAATAAAGTAAACAAGTTAAGAATTCATTCAATTTAAAGCATTTCCATTCATTTGATGAGGGTGCCGCTTAAGACATTATTTTCTCATATATAATCCTTTAAGTTATTAGGCCGATAAGTACAAAACTAATACAAGATATTGTGAAATACTCCAAAACTTGCCACTTAGTACCGGAAAATTTCGAGGTCAATCGTCCTCTGTCGCCCCATTCTCAAGATATTGAACTGTTTTTCATTATTTTTCCAGACACGTTTTTAGATTATTATAGTGTGACATCATGTTAACTGAAATTTGTTGCCAAGAAGATGTTTTTAAAGAATATGGACAAAAACACTGTTTGTTTATTGTATGGCGAATTGCAGGACGTTGGACGGCGAATTGCAAAATAACAACTTTTGTCTGTATGGCGTCTTGCAATATATTATAATTATAATTTCAAGAGGAAATGAATCGCTGTTTAGATAATATCAAGTGACGATATTTTGTTGATATCAAAGCTTTACAGGCTTACAAATATACAAAATAACTTACTTATCAAATATTATTAAATATATGTTGTTTATTTCGTTGTACAATGTCGTTGCGTACCGCTATTCGATATTGTACAAAAAGGTCTTTTTCAACCATATTACACTAAATACATAGAGAATAATACATGGCAAAATCCGTATCATATGTCGTATCATCCCGAGGGCCTTTAGGCCCGAGGTATGATATTAGTCGAGGGTGATGCGGCATGTGATACGGATTTTGCCATGTATTATACGCTTTATCATATATTTCAACAGAAGAGTATTATATTATATGAACTGTTTTCTGATCCATAGCACTGGGTTACCTTCAGTTCTGCTTTTGCCTTGTTTCAAAGCTTTAAAATAGTTGCTCAATTATTTAAACGAAGCACCTAGGTTACCTTACAATCTGTTGTTTTGAAAATATTTTGTTTATTATTGTATATATTTGAGTGTTTTGTATTTTTTATAGTTACATTTAGTGTGCCAAAAAATATGTTGTAAAAACTTGATGTTCGTGGCGTCACATACAATATGAAAACTTGATGTTCGTGACGTTACAATCCAAACAATGACTTCATTCAAAAAAAATATCTATTTTTAGAAAAAAAAATCTTAAGCAAAAAAAAACCCAAAAAACTGTTAGTTCAAAAAAAAAAAAGAAAAAAAAAAGTATGCGATACGGGTTTTACAATGCGATACGGGGTATGCGATACAGGGTAGGTGATACAGACTGGAAAAAAGAACCTTTATTAGATATACAAAATAGCTGTATTTTGTACTAAATATATGATAAATAGAGAATAATACATGGCAAAATCCGTATCATATGTCGTATCATCCCGAGACATCAATATCAGCCCGAGGGCCTTTAGGCCCGAGGGATGATATTGGTCGAGGGTGATACGGCAAGTGATACGGATTTTTCCATGTATTATACGCTTTATCATATATTCCAAAAGAAGAGTATTATATTATATGAACTGTTTTCTGATCCATAGCACTGGGTTACCTTCACTTCTGCTTTAGTCTTGTTTCAAAGCTTGAAAAAAACTGCTCAATTATTTATACAAAGCACCTGGATTACCTTACAATCTGTTGTTTTGAAAATATTTTGTTTATTATTGTATTTATTTGAGTGTTTTGTATATTTTATAGTTGCATTTGGTGTGCCAAAAATATGTTGTAAAAACTTGATGTTCGTGACGTCACATACAATATGAAAACTTGACGTTCGTGACGTTATATACCTAACAATGACGTCATTTAAAAAATTGACCCATTTATAGGAAATTATCATATACTTAGCATTAATATGATAGCTTTTGCATATGTGTAACGAACGGAAGTACACAAGCCATAATTTCCCACCCAGGCTGATAACCCATATCAGCCCGGTCTGATAACCCATATCAGGGGCGTCTCGTGCAAAAACCCATAACAGTGCTTCTCGTGCAAGTTACTTACGGTGTTTCCGGTATCGGTTGTTTATTTTTCCATTGTGACGTCAGATATTGATGACGACATCAAAATTTACGGGAACTTTTGTGGGGATAGTTTAGTACTTGCTAACAAATGCCATTGGCAATAATGAATCATTTTATAGTACAACAAACATGGAGTAATAATGATCATGAAACTCTTCCAAATATTCAATGTTTCAAAATGTCTCTATAGGAAATGTTACCATACAATGTACATATATATAGAGGTAGTGATGCTGTTGGTTGACAATTATAGTATATTGGATTTATAACTTAACTTCTTTATTAAGTTTTTGACTGTTTTAGTCACAAGTGTTGTATTTTTATTTTTGCCTTACATAAAACTATTTTGCGGAAGTATATGATAAAGCGATTAATACATGGCCTTTTCCATATCAGCCTGGGTATCATCCCTCGACCCATATCAGCGCCTCGACTCCGTCTCGGGCTGATATGGGGGTCTCGGGATGATACTCAGGCTGATATGGAAAAGGCCATGTATTAATCTCTATTTATCATATATTTAGTACAAAATACAGCTATTTTGTATATCTAATACAGGTTCCTTTTCCAGTCTGTATCACCTACCCTGTATCGCATACTCCGTATCGCATAGCTAAACCCGTATCGCATACCCCGTATCGCATGGTAAAACCCGTATCGCATACCTTTACGGATTTTGCCATGTATTATTCTCTATATATCGTTATACTAACGACTGTTGTCTTATTTATTGTTTGGTGAAATTTTGTAAGTTCAATAAAATAAACCGCACATTTATATTTTGTTGGTGCCAGGTTTTGTTCAGATACAAACAGTGGAGACATGATAGCAAATAAGATAACTATCCACCAGGATCAAATAAAGTGTATGTAAGCAATTATATGCAATCGTACGGCCTTCAACAACGAAAACTCGTACCTTATAGTCGGCTATAAAAAGCACCGACCGAAAAATGTGGATGGATTCAACAAGACAACTAACTGCCTAACTCATAACAAAACAATTTATGAAAAACAACAATTTGAAATATGATAGAGATGAACCAACGTCAACCACCGAACCACAGGATCGAGAATTCGGGCAGACACATAAAGTATGTGTTGGGTTAAATACATTGTTTAATTATTTAATTTCTGAAATGATTCATTTGTAAAAAGAAAAGTTAAGAAAATGCTGTATTAAATTTTCATCGAAAGTAAGGAGAAATAAATCGTGAATTGCATTTCGAATTAATTTTCTTGTCAGTTTCTTTTTAAAAAATACATAATGTGTATACATCTTAAATTCTGTCAGGCGAATGGTATTTCTAATTTATGCATCATTAGATGGGGGAGGGGGCAATAGTGATTGTGTTCATTAACATGTTAACAACACATAGATTTTGGTAAAAACAGTTAACAACAAATTTTAAATGTTGATAACATTTAACAGCAACTTTAATTTACACTTTTCCAAACAAACCCAACACCAATCAAAAGGGGAAGTACATATCTTCAATGTATTCAAAAGTTTGAAAACCACTGTACAGAGTAGCAGAAATGCCGAGCTCTATAAGCAATCTTTTATAAAGCTGGCTAATTTTCAGAATACACAAAGTACCATATTTTGTTTATTGACACATGGACAGACAATTGAACGGATGGAACAACAGACGGAATGATTGACTCCAAGAAAAATGACTATTATGTCATGAATAATCGAAAATGCTTCAAACTGCAAAATGAAGGCTTCTTTTGGTTATGTGTATTGTTGAGTAAATGTTTTATTTCAAACAGTCGTAGCAAACTTGAGTAATCGTCATGGCGTAGGAAAGTGTAACAAACAAAAATAATGAGTGAATACTATATGGCGCGAACATTATTTTTATGGCGGGGGCTCTCATAAGTTATGGTAACATCTCAGGGTATTCACACGACTCATTGCTTACATGATTTTATTAAAAGGAATAACGAAAGTTTATTGATTTTTTTTTTTAAATAATCAAAACCAGTGTATAAATCAGAAAGTAACATGTAAGGTGTGACAAGTTGAAGCACTCATTCATCTCCAAGTCCCAATTAAGAACTCTGAGCTAATACAAAAAAAAGCCTTGGTCCATCTTTACATTTCTGAAGTCTTAGACTAGCTAGCACATTTGGCATCAATTTGAGAACCAAGTCCTCATTTTTCGGCCTCTTCTACCAGTCCACACTGTTCAGTATTTAACGAATTGCAAATCCAAAAGGTACTTTATTTTTCACAATTCCATTCAGGTACTCTGGGTTAATGTAGCTTATCAAACATTCCATATACATCTGAATTATTTTCATCATAGGACTGACCAGGGTTTTAGCTTGGTAAGAATTGGCCTTTCCTTTTAACGTTTTGGATACATTACAAATAGAAGCCAGAAATAACTACATTAGTTAGACGTATAAAGTGGGGATTGGGATATCATTAAACATGTTTAACACTGCCGCATTAGTTGCACCTGGTCCAACTTGAGTCTATAACCCGGGCTATATAGTCTTTTATTTATTTGATTTTTTTAAACTTGGTTTCATTTATACGTTTCAGGAAACAAACATTGAACTTCTACCCCCTTTTTGTAGTTAAATGATTGCTCACTTAGGATACAGCTTCCGGTATACCAATACACAGTTACAAGTTTACCAGTTTCGCATCATGGCCATGGTGAATTTTCAAAAAAATAAATTTGTTTTTAGATAGTTGAAGAATAATATAGCCGTCATAATGGGTATATTTAAACATTTAGATTGTTTTAGCATGTTTTATAAGCCATTTTTCAGTTTGACCGTCCATATATTTACCTATCCATATTGCAATAGATTTAGAAATTTTGTATTGTTTTAAACAAAGATTTGACACTCGATCTTTTCAATTAAATTTTATGGAAAAACCAGCAGAAATGCATACGTTTTTATTACCTCTTGATAGATATATGTCTATGGTCTCAGGAAAGGTATCACTCTAATTGATTGAAACTTTCATTTGGTCCAATTTTTTTAGACCTTGTGACATGTTCAACCCCCTATTTAGCAATATTTGGTATCAAATAAATGCTGATTTGTTGCCATGGTTGCACAAACAAGAGCGATTATGTTTCACCATTATAACTATTGGAAATCAAATCTATGGACGATTCTCTTTCCATAAATATACCTATGCATAACTCAAATATTAAGCCTTATTTGTTAAGAAGGAAGGAAAAGAGGGTGTTTAAAAAATATGAGTGTCAATTTAAATTTTTTTCATATCTGTGTATTGCCACCCACCCTAGTGCACAATTTTCTTACTGCGTAAGGTTGTTTTCTTCTATTAATTTGGTCGGGCTTCTGTTTCTTTAACATTTTCCTCATTTCCATTCTCAATTTTATCAAGGAGTTACTATACTCAAAGATTTAAGACAGTTACATACATGTATGTGCTGTTTATGTCACTCCTTTGCAGAAGCAACGTAAAGAAAGAGATATCGATGGACAGTAAATTTTAATGTGATTCTTGTAAATAGCAGTGAACATCAGTTAACAGAGAAAATTAAGTCAAAACAGTGTTAAAAGTAACAGATGAAATGAATCCCAATTTCAAATAAACAGTTAACAACATTGCAAATTTTAACAGAACAGATTACATACAGTGTCTCGAAAACAGTTACAGCTAATACATAAATGCTAGCAAGACAATTCTTTGTTTAGCTTGCTTGCTTTGCTTGTGTCAATGTTTGCTCAAGCATGGCAATTATGATAGGCGGGGCTTTAGCTTGTATACATCATACTTAAATTTTATTGGACGGTTATGTTTGAAGTTAAGGACACTAAATTTTAAAACATCACAGGGTGACAAATATAAAGCGCAATCGTAGAAATGGAAACCAAAAAAAATGTATTTGTTTTTTCTCGAAGATATGCATTTTCATCATCCAACTGAAAAGAAGTGTCGTCAAGTACTTTTAGAAAAGCAAAATAACTATTCGAACACACCTACTCTGATTTAGTGATTCATTACATAGGTATTTCATTTGACCCATATATTTCATCTTTTAGTACTGTGATTTTTTTATGTTATAAAGTCAACCTGTAGCTTTGCTATATAAAAATGATAGAATCAGAAGCGAGATGATGTATCAAATGTTCTTCCTTTGTGCGTTTTTTAGACAAATTATTCATCTCAAACACACCCTAACATAAGAAGGTTCGCTCGATTTTCTCTTTTTGATACAATTGTTACCAATTTTTTGATTTTTTTTCTTGAGTCACGAAATGGAAGGACAGACACGGAAATAAGTAAACTTATAGATTGATATGTTCTCCGTCCGTATTAATAAAAACAAAAAAAGGGGAAGTATTTTCTTCATCCAACTTGATAGATAACCATGTCGTCGACTTGATATCTAACTGTTCTGCTTAACTATGTAATAGATAAATTAAAAACTTATGCAAATGGTTTGGTTTTTTTTTTTTACATTAAAACACTCGTATTTGAGAAGAAAATTGTTGTTTTATTTGTTTCTATTCACTTTTATAAAATGTCTTACTAAAGTAAACATAACAGAAAGCACTTATCGCCTTCTCTATAAACAAAGAATAATCAGTTTGAAGGTTTACAAGCAAAAATTAATCCAAAGTGCGCAATATTCAATAACAATAGACATAATGAATAAACTAATTACGTCATCCCCCCCTAATTAATTTATCCCTTTTATTAGAAAATCAAGTGCACCTTCTTTATTAGGGTGTGTTTCAGATGAATATTTTGTGTTGAAAACGTACAAAGAAAGAATATTTGATACATCATCTCGCTGAGATTCTATCATTTTTATATAGCAAAGCTACAGGTTGACGTTATAACATAAAAAAAAATCACAGTACTAAAAGATGAAATATATGGTTCAAATGAAATACCTATGTAATGAATCACTAAATCAGAGTAGGTGAGTTCGGATAGCTTTTTTGTTTAACTAAAAGTACTTGACGACTCTTTTCAGTTGGATGATAAAAAAATGCATATCTTCGAGAAAAAAAAATACATGTTTTTGGCTTCCATTTCTACGATTGCGCTTTATATTTGTCATCTTGTGATGTTTTAAAATTTAGTGTGACTGTCCTTAACTTTAAGCATAACGTACAATAAAATTTAAGTATGATGTATACAAGCTGAAGCCCCGACTATCTTAATTGCCATGCTTGAGCAAACATTGATACAAGCAAAGCAAGCAAGTCAAACAAAGATTTGTCTTGCTAGCATTAATGTAAAAGCTGTAACAGTTTAAATTTATCTCAAATAACAGTTTTAACAAAACCTTGAAAAGTACAAAAACAGTGTAACATAAAAAGGTACCACCCCTTTTAGATATTTAAACTTCATACTTTATTTTCTTTGAAAGGACGGTAAATAAATATTCTAAAATTAGCAAGTTGCTATACAATTGAAAACAAGTTGCCATACAGTAAATTTGTCAACACGAGCAAGTTGCCGTACCCTAGACTTTATTTTTTATGGTCTATATTCTTTAAAATACATCTTTTTGGCAACAAATTTCAGTAAATATGATGCCACACTATAATATTCTAAAAACGTGTCTGGAAAAATAATGAAAAACAGTTCAATATCTTGAGAATGGGGCGACAGAGGACGATTGACCTCGAAATTGTGTGGTACTAAGTGGCAAGTTTTGGAGTATTATACTATATCTTGTATTAATTTTATACTTATCGGCCTAATAATTTAAAGAATTATATATGAGAAAATCATTTCTTAAGCGGCACCCTCATCAAATGAGTGGAAATGCTATAAATTGAATGAATTCTTAACTTGTTTACTTTTTTCTATTTCTCTCCGCTTCGTTAGTACCCAATTTCCGGTGGCGATGATACACAGTGCTTACGATAACAGTTAAAAAAACAAGAAGTCATCTCAAAATGACAAAAAGATAAAAATAAAGATACGTATACATAGTAAAATAATTTTTTTACCAGGTAAATAAGTCTTTAGAGCGACACACAAAGGCAGCGCATATGGTCAAAACAGATATAATTGCTGTTTTGGATGTCTCCACAAAGTCCCAATAACTTTAAATTTATGAATTCTCCGATTGCGTACGCGTGTTCAACCTAAACTCTATAGTGAGTTATCAGTCTATTTAACTTTCTACATTTGCTCTGCATGTTCCTGGGTTTTCTAACAATCTGTTATATAGTATAAGCTGTCAATACTGGATGTCTGTTTGGATAAATTTTGTGGCCCAGCAAAAATAACTCAGCCGGGAAGAGTAGTTGTTGTCCAATATTTCGAATCAACATATACCGCTGATTATCGTTTTGATGTCCGAAAAATCCACATTTAATATAGCATAGCCTGCCTTTGTTTCGATATAACATCTTGAGTATGAACGCAGTGATATTGTCTGTCCTGAATTATGCTGTTCCTGTGGTTCTGTTATCAGCCGATAAATTACAGTTGAAGTTCCGTCAATAGCCCCTACTGCAAACGGAAGTTTTCCCCACCCACCATGTAAGTCCTGCCACTCATCCAAAGAAGGCCAATGAATGAGACGCCTTTTTGTTTTTTTTTCAAAAATAGGGAGAACACGAATGATGAGGAGATAGAGCTACCTCAAGCTATCAAAAGGCCAAGCTACAAAAAGCAAAAAAATGCAGCTCATGAATTTGATTCGTGAAAAACCAAGAGGCCTACATCAAGTTTATTACGTAAAAGGTTCCAAAATTGTTACATAGTCTTGGTGTCTCTTCATCAGAGTCTGACGATGATGAATTATCATTAAAATTCTAGATTTGAAAGATGGACATAAATGTGTTCACTAAAAAATGGGTTGTGTTTTTATTCGTATACTTTTGAATGTTTATTGAATAAGGAAACGTAGACAAAATGTTTTTAGATAGGGATAAAGGGAAAGATAATTTTAAACATATAACGAAAGAGAAGTGAAATACCACAAAAAAGTAGTTCTTAGCCACCAACTTGTTGAATCTCTCATTCTCCTTAAAAAATTACAATTTGTATAATCTTATAATAGTTATCAAAGGTACCAGGATTATAATTTAGTACGCCAGACGCGCGTTTCGTCTAATAATATTGCCAACATGCTCATTAGTTGATTGCCCTTACCCTGTCATATAACTAAATCTTGATGAAATTAATGCATAACTACCCCGAGCGAGAACCATCAAAACTGCCACTGCGAAAATTGTTTAGGTGGCAAATCATTTTATAAAATAATGTTTGTTTATTCTTCGGCATTCTTAAACTATAGTTTAACGCAATAACCAATATCAAATATGTACATTATAAGTACATATTTTGCTTGAAAACTCAAATGTTCAACAATTAAAAGCATCATAAAGAAGATAGCATTTGTTTGGAACAACAGTTTGTATTTACACTTTGAGACGACCCAACGTTTAAATGTTTTAAACTGTAAGTGTATTGTAATCCTAATCGTAGGTGTATGAGAGTTTCCTCAATTGTCTATTATGAGTCCAAACGAATACACGAGCCAAAAAAATCCTTCATAGTATGGATCCGTAAACCTCTTTCTAAAGAATTTTACATTACGACCATCACAATTTAAAGTTACGATCATGCTCGAATTTGAGAATAACTAATCTACGAAAATTGGAGTCAAATTTGGATTCAATAACAACGCACTCGCAATAAGTGTATATGAGACAAGCGGTTTTACTCAAATGAACCTTTTACTGCACGAAAATCGGAAAACAACTTATCCCCAGAGTTTTCTCCCATATTTAGATGGTCGTAACTTATGACCATCCGCTTACCACCAGTGCATCGAGCAGGTGTTTTAATGGAACACTTTCGAGTTCATCCGTAACCGGCAAAAACTTGTCAATTATGAACGCCTTTAATTTATGACGTCCTTTAGCAGAAAGAGAGGATCGCCTGTATCCCTACACTATTTACGTGCATCAAGCGTCTTAGTGATCGTCATTGTGCAGGATAAACTAGAAATAATGGTTGTTCTGTAGGTACTTACTGACAATTCCCTAATGACAGCAGTGTTGATTGTCAATTTTGATAATTCAATTTGCCGAATAATTTGTTCAATATATAATTATAGTTTTCCAACCACTCGCTCAACATTGGAAGAGGAGTGACGACGCCCCTAAACGCAGAAATGACGTTCACTTAAACCAGAGTTTTTGACGGAAATGCATCGAACTGGAAAGTTGTTTATTACATTGATTTAAAAGTACATTAGTCCATTTAAGCCTCGGTCATACCTTACCGGATAGCTCGAACGGACGCCTAACGGATTACTTTTATTCAATCCGTTCATGTTCGTTAGACGTCCGTTCTTATCCGTTAGGCGTCCGTCCATATCAGTTGCATGTCCGTTAAGCGTACTTTTTATCCGTCGACGTCCGTTCTGTCCGGTGGAAAATTTTGAGCATGTTCAAAACTTTGAGCGGACGTCCATGGATAAAATGTCCGTTGGACGTTCGTTAGTCGTCCGTTTTGTCGATACTCGTCCGTTTCGTTTCCGTTTTGTATCCGTTACGTGTCCGTTATACATCCGTTGGAGGTCAGGAAGATGAATTCACCAACGGACTTCTAACGGACGTCTTACGGATAAAACGGATGTTGAACGAATGTGAAACGGACTTCTACCGGACGTACAATGTATAACGGATTAAACGGATGATGAACGGATCTGAAACGGATAGATATAAAAAAAGAAGATGTGATATGATTCTCAAGGAGACAAATCTCCCCAAGAGACAAAAATGACATAGAAATTAACAATATAGGTAACTGTACGGCATTCAACAATGATCAAAGCCCATAGCGCATAGTCAGTCATAAAAGACCCCGAAATAACAATGTAAAACAGTTCAAACGAGAAAACAAAAGGACTTATATATAAAGAAAATACACGGAAAAAAATATGTTACAAATAAGCAAACGACAACCACTGAATAACTAGCTCTTGACTTGATACAGGCACATAAATACCTAATGTGACGGGTTCAAACCCTCCCCTAACCTGGTACAGTGGTATCATAACAGTACATCATTAGAACAAACTATAAAAATCAGCTGAAAAAAGCTCAACTCATCAGATGGACAAAAATAATGCCGATTTAAAATTTCTAGTCAGAAATGCCGATTATTGGTTTGTCAGATTTCTTAAGGTTTATCAATTCTTATTATTCATAATTGACCTTAGAGTAAGGACACGTCTTCACAATCAAGCAGCTCTTATTCAGGCCAGACACTGCCCTTTGGTGGCATTTTGAAAAAGAGCCCAAACCAGTTACACAGAAACATTTTGAAAATATATTGGATGGAGAGTTGTCTCATTGGCACTTACACCACATCTTCCTATGGTCTTTTAATTTTTCCGTACATCTTGTTCATCCGTTTTATCCGGTTCGCTTCCGTTATGTGTCCGTTTTATGCGGTACTCGTCCGTTGGGTGTACGTTCGACATCCGTTCTGTCCGGCACGTCTCCGTTTCTCGTCCGTTGCATATCCGTTGCATGTCCCGATAACGAGACGAGATAATTATCTTGTGGAAACGACATTGTAACTTGAGGGAACGACATAGCATTTTGAGGGAACGAGATAGCTACATGTATCTTGTGGGAACGAAATAGCATCTTGAGGGAACGATATATAGTATCTTGAGGGAACAACATATTTTTCTTTTCTTTCATGGCCTCATTCTGCCACCGTAAAAAGGTAAATTGCAGACTATTTAACATCACTATATTTAGTCAGTGTACAGTTGTTTTTGCGAAATTCTGAAACAAGACTGTCAAAAAGTCTCAAGTCTGAATACATATAGAAATATGTATACACAAAAAATGTTTTCAATAAATGCAATTTTATTCAAAGTTTAATCAAGACACTTGGACACTCGTGTTTTCGGCTGATGTATCTCTCAGTGCTAATTACTTCGCTCGTGCTTCCGCATATGTAATAAGTTGTGGTGGAATGTACTCGCGTCTGTTTTGTTTGTTGTTGTAGTCTAGCCTATCAAAGAAGTCCATGGAACAAGGACAGCATAATATCGATACAAATCGCAAGGGACGCAGCATCGCTGGCATTGTGTTAACAACATGGACTTGCATTTGATTGCCCTTTTCATAAATTTTCCCATCAACTGTCCACGTGTCTTTTATAGTATGTCCAATACTGAGCTTGTCTTTGTATGCGATGGCGTTCAAGTCCTCGGCTTGGCCAGTTCACTTATTTTGACGTACTTGTATTTCCTTTTCCGTTTTAAGATCCTCTTTTTAACATAATGATCCTTAATTTGACAACTGAAGTTGCTTTCAAAACGCAATTGCAGGAAGACGAACTGCTGGATAGCTTGACACCAGTCAATGATAAGACAGTATCTTTTAATTCCAGTTGAACGATATATGTTCTAAACCAATATTATTTCTTTTTCCAGGTGTTCATTTACGACGATTTGTTTGATTCGTAAAACGGTACCCCTACCAGGAACGACTGAGGTGCGCATGACCGATTAAACTAAGATATTCACACTTTGTAAAGATAGTATACACGTGTTGTACAATTATGGATGAGATTTGCATTTGTAACGATGGAAACAATGAAACATGTGAACAAAGTTATTTGTTTGTCCCATCTGCATGGATAATCTTCACACAATTTGGTTTGGCAGTTGAATGTGCCTTTGTCAACATAATTGTTATTGTTATATTTGTACAACCTAAAAATAGAACGCCATCGACTATTTTGTTGTCAGCACTCGCCGCTTCCGACTGTTTGACGGCAATTCTAGCGCAGATACCATATCTTGTAGCATACATAATACATAATGACGAACTCTCCGTTACTGAATACGGATATTTCGGCGGATGGTTTTGGCCGGAACTTTATTCAAGTTGCATTGTTTTTACATCACTGTCAAATATATCGTTTGGATTTCATTGGATATCCATTTGTCTAACGATTATGCTGAACATTCAAAAGGTTGTTGCATTACAGTTTCCACTTTGGACTATGCTTAACGTAGGAAACAAGACAATAATATCCGTCATATTTTTAATATTTGTTGTTGTCGTTAGCTTTTTTGCATTGGTTAACGTCCTTGACAACAGAGCGCTGTTTAAAGGAGAAGATGACTCTTGCTGTTTTAAAGATCCGTTAAGCGCCAATGATATTGAAGGCTTTAATACAGCAGCAAATGTTTTTATGATTGTTGCTGTGCTTGTTGTTATATTATGCACTGCATACATTTGTGTGAAACTTTGGACTCTTGGGAGAAATATTCAAAGAACCCGAAACCCGATTTCACAAAGAAAAACGCACCGGTCGGCTTTAATTGTTGTCATAATATCTGTTGTGTTCATTCTTTCTGAAGTATTAAACATTTTAAGGGCAATCAATCAATCAAGAGTTGTACCATTCGTCCTTATGATTGAAATGATTAATGATTCGTTTATTTTGTTAAGTTGGCAGATTGGATTTTCTCTTAATTTTGCCATTTATTTGATAATGAGCGAAAACTTACGGAATACATTGAAAACATTCTTCATTTCAGTATTTCATTGTAAAAAGAAGACTCAACTTCCTCAAAATACAACTGCATGTGCTTCCATCAGTGACAATTCGTCTACGCGCATTTAATCAAGGTGTCAATCCAAAACAAATTGTGGGATTCATTTTATATCACATAATTCTCAGGTAAATTTCAGTAAGTAAATTTGGTGTATTAACCGTCCTATGATTGGTTAAAAGTATATGTTTTATATTCAATGTAGTCAATGTTTATGGCGACACGCCCACTCTGACGCCAAAATGTGTGTGCGTTGTTATTGTTAATGTAAATAATATAAAAAGATCTTTGAGCCTTATTTTTAGGCAGTTAAGCTGCCTTATGCGGGCACCCTGGATTTGTGTGCTACCCAATAAATGCTGAAATACGTGCCATTGTTACCATCTAGCTGGCTACTATATTATTTATAAATTACTGGACAGTTTTTTCATACTTTTCATTCTTGATTACAAAAAATATTTTTGTTCATAATTATGTTTGACTTGGTTGGGGGCGAGGTTCAGATCCGGGATCCCGCTTACTGTTTTGTCAGAGTCCTGTTTTCCGCTTACACGATGTACGTAAGCAATTCTCCTTTTTGCCATTTCCCGGGTCCCACTAGACATCATTTCCCGTTTTCATGACACAATAATTTGACTTTTATGTGTCACGCTTACAAAAAAATGTAGTCTCGCGTCACGCTTAGACCGCAATATTAATGAGACCCGCCTTCAAATCAGCGAGTAAATTCTGCATCCGGAGGTGATCCTCGGCTGGTGTCAACCCCTAAACCTCTCCTTTGTTATAACCGTTTCACAGACGATATCGGATATGTTCCTTATGTAGCAACTACAATACCCTTCCCTTTTCACGAATGTGACCTACCGAATTAGACTATAATTTATCGAATTTGTAATAACATGAACAACACGACGGTTGCCACATGTGGAGCAAAATCTGCTTAGTACCCTTCCGGAGCGCATAAGATCACCCCAAGTTTTTTGTTTGGTTCGTGTTGCTTTGTCTTTAGTTTTCTATGTTGTGTCTTCTGTACTATTATTTGTTTGTTTGTCTTTTTTTATTTTTAGCCATGGCGTTGTCAGTTTAGTTTCAATCTATGAGTTTGACTGTACCTCTGGTATCAGTCGTCCCTCTTTTATGCATATAAATTTCTTGTTGAAATTGTTTGTTTTTAGTTGTTATATGATGTCACATGCTATAGAAATGGACGGATGTCACGTGACAATAAAGATTTGATAAGAATTAAATTGTATCGATTGTGTTTCAATACAAGTAATAGCTTTTCTAAAAAGCTTGCCGTATTTTAGCTGATTATATTGAGATCAGTGGTTTGTGAGTAGTTTATTTTTATTGGAATATTGCACTTCAAGCAATATGAAAACATAGCGCTTTTTTCTATTAATATGTTATTTTTGTTGTATCGTTGGTGTACCCGTGTTATAATGGAAGGAGACTTTATAAAATTGAGAATGGAAATGGGGAATGATATTATAATAATATGTATTCTGTGTTTATAATCAACTTGATAAAAATAGCATATAACGTGAACATACATTTGAGGATTACTACTTGACAAAATGGACAACAACAGGAGGCAGTGGTGGATTCAGAGGGGGACGTAGAGTGCATACGCCCCATCCCCCCTTCTGCTTGTTTTTTTTTAAATGATTAATCATACTAGACCATGTGAACTTCGCCATTTCCTTTGTACTCTATTATTTAATTTTTATGCGACAATTCTTTACTTAAGAAGATATTTTTCGCCATAATTTACTGATTGTTAAAGTCTTATGATTCGCTATGGTGGAGTTGACCAGTGCTTCGAAAAACATCACTCAGCATTTTGAAATTCAAATTACAGTAACACATTGCTTAAGCTGAGGATGACAATCATGACACCTTCAAAGCGACATAGGTTTGAGCAAGAACATATTGACTTCTATTTCACTATTCCACCAAACATGAAGTAATACTCTATAGACTATAACACTCTCTTGAGAAAAGTTCCATTACCATATTATTTACCTACTAAAACATGTTTAACCCCAAACACCATTGTCATGATTGATATGGACTATATAAAATTGCTGTTTGTTGTGAACCAAACTTTGCGTTGAAGACCAAACTACAACCTTTAATAGATTACTTTTATAAATTGTGACTTGGATAGACATGATAGACAGTTGTCTTTGGTACTTACATGTATATGAGATCCAGTAATATCTATCTACAAGATTGAGAACACATTTTTTTGTAATAAATTTAAAACATATTTAATTCTGTAATATCTGATAATATGTTTCAGTTATTTGTGATTTTTCATTTGATGTGTACTGGTACTCTCTGGTAATGCCAGTATCAGCATGATTAGTTGTGATAAAAAAAAATTGGGCAGTTGTCATGTGCAGGTACACCACATGTGGATCTTCTTTCCAAAAAAATTGTGCAGTTGTCATGTGCAGGTACACCACATGTGGATCTTCTTTCCCCTCTCATTTATAAAATTGTGCATGATATTTATCACAGAAACGCACCAGTATTTTGGTGAATGAAACACTTGTCATTTTAAATTAAAGTCAGAGGTTGAGTTAGAGGGTTTTTCTAGGGGCCTGGGCCACCCCTTTAGCAGGAAAATTTTGTTGTTTTTATAGGGAATCACTGAAGCATGACTGAAGTTGGCCCCTTCTTAGGCAGTCAGTGGGTTCCGATTATGAAAATTTCTGGATCCACCACTGAAAGTTTGAGTAAAGTTAGATAACAATTTAATTTATGACAAATTATGTTGAAATTTGCACAGATAATGAATGAAAAATCTAGTAAATTAAAAAATAGGCACTATTATTAAAAGCTTTCCTTGCTTATTCGCAAGGACATATAATATCCTTCATGCAATTCTGATCTGAGTTTTTATTCATACATACATGTAGTCTGGTGCTGTTCCAAGTAGTCTTCTTTTTTCTGTTTCTTGAGAAGTATTTGTTTTACCTGTTCAGTCACTGTAAAGTGTTACAATTCATATTTAAACGCAACACATAAATAGTGACCAAAAAGGTATGGCTATCACATGAGAAGCTAGAAAAAAGTAAAATGTATACATTTTAAACATTTTTGTTGGACCATGAAAAAAATGTGGTATATAGATAGATATGCATAGATAGACCATAGAACAAATAAGCAAAAAAAATTCAAAGGAGATGTACATGTAAGATGAATTATGAAAAAAAAGAGCCATGGTCAGGGGCCCTAAGCTTGACAGCATTTGGTGTTGAACAGGTAAAATGTTTGCATTGACAATAAATTTAGCCTTTGTTAGAGGTGACCCAGGTGGTCTTTCTCTAAATCACCTATATTAAACATATTTCTGGGACGGGTTAAAAATAAATTAAAATGACTTTGAAAAAATCTAATAGAAATACACCAAATTTGGGAGACATCTATTAAAATGTTTGAAATAATAAGAAAGTTGACAAGAACTAAGCTTTTTCAGATAATTTACAGACTATTGGAGTCAGCCTATAAAAGACTCTTTGCCTTCTGAAATGTTTGCTTATACACTATGATTTAAAATCAGTGTGATAGTTTTCATGAAGAACACTGAGTGTACAGGTACAAGATAAATGTTGTGTTACATGTATCTACCCAAATAAGTAAAATATACAAATTCTTGACTTCTAAATCCAGTGATTGATCTCCTGATTTTATCATTTACATCTCATCACTCTATGCAGATGCTGTGTGAAAAAAAAATTGACTTACCAGTATGCTTCTATCCATTGAGTTGATTTATTATTAATTATTTTGCTTTGAATACACCTTATAATATTGCTACAATATGTATATGTATATGTCCGCCATTACAAACTGTACATGTACATAACAAATATTCCATGTTACATGATGTAAAAATTTGATGTTTTAATACAAAATATATGATGCCACAATGGAAAAGTAATTGTTGTATGACGTTTATGGTTATAGAGGGACAGATTCTCACGTCAGCTGGGACAATAAGTGGGGGTGGGTGACTTCTCCAGTCATGCGTCAGTGATTCGCTACATAATCAACCAAATAGTTATATTCATCATGAAAAAATATACTATGTGTAAGATCTGATGATGTGAATAAATTGAAATGAAATTTTCAGTGCTTTTGATATATTTATCAATATGGGCAATCTGATGAGTTAAGGTAAGCCTTTTTTGACTGATTTTTATAGTTCGTTCTTATGATGAACTGTTATACATGTACCACTGTCCAAGATTAGGGGGAGGATCGGAATCCCGCTAACATGTTTTACCCCGCCACATTATTTATGTATGTGTCTGTCCGAAGTCAGGAGACTATAATTCCGTGATTGTCGTTTGTTAATGTGTTACATATTTGTTCTTCGTTCATTTTTTTTTATATAAATAAGGTTAGGCTGTTGGTTTTCTGGTTTGAATTGGTTTACATGTCATATCGGGGCCTTTTATAGCTGACTTAGTTGTATAGGCTTTGATGATTGTAGAAGGCAGTACGCATACATGTACCTGCCAACTTTTGAAAATGCCCATGGAGGTTTTAACGCGCGACAACAATTTCAAAGGTTACAATTCTTTGGGACGACTATTTTGCACGTGCTTTTTTGTGGTCTAGAAAAAGTGTACGGTGACCTATAGTTGTTGATGTCTGTGTCATTTTGGTCTCTTGAATACAGTTGTCTCATTGTCAATCATAGACATACCGCATCTTCTTTTTTATAATGACTGTTAATCACCAGTGTGTCCATACTGGGTCTATTATGGTCCAACAACCAGTGACGGATCCAAAAATATTGATAAGTGCAGGCCCACCAAATTTCCCAGAAAAGGATGGAAAGTTTTTGGGGTTCGAAGGATCGTATAAATGATTGCCTTGGGGTCATTGTCAAATATAGAGCTGTGCATTGTGAAACGCTAACTTATATAATTTGCAACAGCTGACACTATAGTATCCTATAGAGCACTGAAACCCATGCCAATAAAAATACCGTGATGCTTGGTGTAGGCTTCTTTGCACATATTGCTCACTTAATTGTAGTTTGTGTATTCTTCTAATCAGTATCGGCGGGTTTGTTTATTTACACCAGAAATCAATGAAGCGATGAAAGTGCTGGAAACGAAATTATGCACATCTTCGGTAAATTCCGTGATATTAATATTTTCTAATCAATATGTCAAAGCAATGAATAATAAATGGTTATTAGTTTTATACATAGAGCATACGTTTTGTGTATTTACTTTTAAAATTTAAGCTTTATACGAAGAAATCTAACACAAAAGTATCTCAATCATTTAACCGTTTTAATACGCAGTGTAAAGTGTAAATTATACACTTTACTGTTCTATTTTTAGAGAATAGCCATTATACATAAATGTACAGTTTCTTACCAAAATAGCCACATAATTTCAAGACTAAATCATCACATTGTCACATGATTATATAATCTGCACCAAATTGACAGTTTGTCGTGAGTTATCATCATAACTAATCACTTTAGCAAATGAACACTTTATCATAATATGAATCTATAACCAATTATCATGATTTCAATCCGACCCCACTTACGGACGCGTGGAACATATAATGTATGCCACTCATTAATAGCCAATCAGACGTTATAATGACCTTCATTTCCCCCAGAATCATTCCGGAAACAGCCACGAAGCAGCCATTAGATAGTATTTATAACCAATGAAATAACAGAAATACCGTAAACAGATCTACCCGAACCTGACGTTTAGCCTCTGACTAATCAGACCGTATCACCATTTCAACAAGGAATTTGCATATAAGTAACAAGACATAAAAATCGATTTTCTGAAGATTGCGTGTACTTTTATTAATTATGAACGCCATCAACCTTAATCATTGTATGCTGTTACACTAATTTAAGCAAAAAAACACCTATAACACCATTAAAAATCTTGTTCTTGCGATATATAATCTTGTTTTGGTGATATTACGAAAGGATTTTCGAGCATGCGTAGTCTGTTGCCATAGTGAAGCGTCCTCAAGTTCAAAGTGCACACTATGTCGAAAAAAATGAAATAATGACATATCAGACAGCAACATGAATATGTATCACTCACATTCATTGGGATTATCTTTGCAGGGAGCACGGGAGGGTCAAAATGCGAAAATGAGTATTTATAGTGTTATTCAAAATCAATTTCTCGTCCATACCCTAAGTGCATCAATGGAGGATTGGCAGGCACACCAGCAGCTGCCCTAAGTCAATGCACTACTCTTGTGGCCGGAAAAAAACTTGTCACGTGTTGATGTAAAGCGAAATTTGCGCTCCTGTCTTGATGATAGTTTTTCTTGGTCTGCGACATATCTACCTATCCCGTGCTGTTGCAGTTTGTCGATATATCAGTTTGTTAGTCTCTAAACTGTCGACTTATGCACATTTAATCAAGCCACGACATCAGAAACACTCATCATTCTGGCATCAACCATTCCAATAGCCTTCTGGTGATCATTTTCGGGGAGGCCAGGTTGACGCCCCATGCATTTTTTCAAACTTTTCTGTGTTTTTCTTACCAATGGTGTGTTTCTGAACGTTAGGGGCGGAAAAATAAAATTTGTTTTAATTTAAAAGTACAGGTACAGAAGGTAAAACATCAATTACACGTGGAAAGCTAAAATGGCGCGAAATCAATCATCCAGAAAAAAGTAATTTAAAAATTACAAATAAAACTAAGGATTTATTTTTATATCAATGATGTTTTAAAAAAAATTGCAGAAACAACAATAGAAAAATTGAAAAAAAATGTGTTCCTAAATTTTTTTTTGCTCTGTATATTAATTTGACGATTATTTCGATGTCTTACTCCTAGGGTTTAGACTACAATTTTAATGTTAAGTTTTCTTAATTTTTAATGTCAGGCGCGTAGCAACCCGTACGCAAAAACGCAGTTGCGTACACATAGAAAATTTCACAAAAATAAAAATATGGTAAAATTAGTAAGAATAAAACTAAAGTAATGAAATTAATAAAAAAAAATATATACAAATATGTTAATGGTCACTTTGTAGCTATATTCCATTCCGAAAACTAGTCTTCCCTTTTCATTTACGAAACCAGCATCGTGATTCTGTTGTTGATGCAAACAATTTAAAATGGATGAGTCCTCCAGGTGTCAATACACAATTGTCACTCACGTCTTTATACCTCCTTACCCTGACATCTTTTTTGAAGATTCCAAAATAACTGATGAAATAAAATGTATACCCGGGAACCTTTCAGATACTTTTATGTATTTCCATGTATGCCGGTCTAGGCGGCAACGGCAGAACGGTCTTTTAGTACCATGAGAAGAGTGAAGACCAACTTGAGAAATACAATGAAAACGAATCTTTTATCTGGACTCGGTCTTTTGAACATATACCGAGAAAAAAATTAAAGCAGACAAGGTTTTGGACATCATTAGTAGAAAAAAGCAACAGAAAAAGGGCATTGATTTTTCAGAATTATCTTGGGGAGAAAAAAAGCTGAAACACACTGCTTGTTCACTCATAAAATATAACATAAAGATATGTGATTCGAATTTTTATTATGTATTTTTTCAATAAAAGAAATACCATTTAATTTGCAAAGTGTTGGCTTAAAAATTAGTTTGTTTTCTAATTTAAAGTGGTTCAGCATGACTTGGAAAAAAATAAAATATACCTTATCAAGTCATTTTAACCAACTACACATAAGAAAAAAAAAAAAAAATTGTTGAGACAACAGTACAGGTTTCATTATTTTTCTCTGATTATTGTAAATTCAGAAATTATTGCATGCATTTATTATTGCGATTTTGTCATTTTACACTTGAATGCGCTTTAAATTTTTACGATTTTGAGAAAAGTCATGCTTAAGTCAATTAAAATATTACAAAATGCGAGTTTTAATTATTGCGTTTACAACTCAGTCGCATTATTCGCAATAATAAAAACCTCGCAATAATTTTTGAATTTACAGTATTTATTTCCAAAGTTGACTTGTTTCTCCTGAAAGTAAGATTTCTGTGAGGTAATTTTAAGTCCTCGGAAATTGCGAGAATGCAGGATTTTGCACCGTTTTCCCCAGACCCCCGGCCGTTTGACTTCCTTCTCCTGCATTGCGTACACATCAAAATTGCCTAGCTACGCCCCTGAATGTAAACATAACGAGATGAGGTATGAGTGCCAATGAGACATGACTCAACAAATGTTTAAATGAAGAGGATGTAAGACATTTATACAGGCAACTATACGGCCATCAACAATACATTCAATAGGGCACACACTGACATTTCTTGCATACCTTCTTTGTTTTCCTGGTTTTTTTTTCTCTTCAAATTTTCCAAATTTAATCCTACCCCACCCCATCCATATTCCCCCAAAAAATCAATTGTTAGCTCCCCTACATTTACATCGGACTCGGACTGGTTTTAAACTGATTTTTACTGTGCGTATTGATGTGTGTTTGTTATTTTCAACTATGGCTAGACGCCGCTAGAGGTATTGGGGAAAGGTTGAGAGCTCACAAAACATGTTGAACTCCTCTGCATTTTTGCGCCTGTCTCAAGCCAGTTAGTATTCTATGATTTTTAATGTTAGTTCATTTGTATGTTTTGGATTTTCACTTTCACCGATCTATAAAAAAGAAGATGTGGTATGATTGCCAATGAGACAACTATCCACAAAAGACCAATTTATGAAACAGTCGAAGATTTCTTATAAAAACTATATTGAACAGCCCGACAAACAATGGTGTATATAACAAGACAGGCATGAAACAAATATAGGTCCGAGAAAACAGTTATGATGTAGTGAATTTATCTATAACAGAAAACAACAAAATTCTTTTTACAAAAATTAGCACGTGCTCGATTCAAAAAATATTTTTAAAGTGTAATGTATTTATTTAGGAACACAACATCCTAATTTATGACCTTTTCAAACTGGACCAGATCACTAATTTATCTTAACTTAAAGTTACTATAAACTGTTTAGACATGTAATTTCCATTCCATATGACTATACTATGCATAAAATACAAGGAAAAAAAAATTGAAAGGTGTATGAATCAAATATAAAACACTGTCAGCATTAGGGACTATATTCGTATTACAAGTACACATTTTGTTAATGGGCCAGCTGAAGCCCGCCTCCGAGTGCTGTGTTGAAGATCCATTGGTGGCCTTCGGTGTTTTTTTGCACTTTGAACAGGTTGTTGTCTCTTTGACGAATTCACCATTTCCATTCTCATGTAATCGGAATATGTAAAAGAGACAACAACCAGAACATTTTGCAACAACCGCGGGACAAAATTAATGTCAAAAAAATAAAATCTTTTGAAAAATACGAATTATTACAGAAGAGTGTCCACCATGCACCTGCACTACTAGCATTATAATAGTAGACTAGAACAAGGACTTTTAAATATATACGTCCCTGACTAGAATGATATACAAATGAATGAAAATTATAAAACAGTTACTGTTATAAAATGGTATTATGATATATAACAGCAACCCAAAGTATACTGATAACAAATTATAATATCATTTAATACAATAAAATTGAGAAAGGAAATTGGGAATGTGTCAAAGCGACAACAACCCAAACCATAGAGCAGACAACATACAGAATACATAGTTATTTTGACTCATTTGAAGGATATATAAAGTAAGGACAAATACTGTAACAGCTTATCTCCTTGAAAAATATCTCCCTATCATTTTTGTATACTGGACAACTAATAATAACATGTTTTTCATCTTCAACCAGATTTAGAGTACATTTCTTACAAAGCCTTTGGTCTCTTTATATATATATATAAATTTATACATCAGGTTGTCTCTCTCTATCTTGAGATCATGTGCACTGATTCTGATTTAATTTACATATGGCACTTTTCAATTGAAAATTGTTTAAAGATGGATACATTTCTTTCGAAGATCAAGTTTTAAGTTTGAAATAAGAATAACAAGCGATAAGGAATGTTATTTTGCATTTGGATATCAGTCAAATACGAAAATCACGTGGTTAGAAATGTATGTGACAACAATACATCTAAATGCCCTCATGGTCATCCGATGTAAGAATGACGTAGAAGGCCGTAAGCAACTGAACTATGTCACTGTTCGACCCTCAAAACTCATAAATACTGTATAGCACTCAACAGAAGGTCCTGAAATGAGCAAATGTTAAACAATTCAATCAAGAAATTAACGGACTGATTTATGACACTTTAAAAATCCATTGAAAAACACAAGACGATACAAAGTACTAAAAACCAATAACAAAAACACAAGAGATACGAAGTATAGATCTGAGAGAACTAACAATAACTAAATGCATGCAAGTAAAAGTCAATAACATACAAAACTAGTGTATCAATCAGTACATATTCAACTTCCTATGGAAACCATTTGGCCGTTTTTGTGATTCAAATATACCATAATCAGTGACACTGCTACCATGGTATTTCATGTAATCTACAGAAAGGGATGAATAACAATAAAATTATCACTATTGAGGTCCTTCATGGAGTGTCAAAATAATCCCATTATCACAAATGTTTTGTCTATATAATCACATAATCATTGATTACTTTTATAAACAACATAATCAAATACTCAAATACTCAAAAATACAGTCCTAGAGTATCAAATAATGACGAAATAACTAGCCTGGTTATCAAATAATGACGAAACAACTAGTCTGGTTATCAAATAATCACGAAATAACTAGTCTGGTTATCAAATAATCACGAAACAACTAGTCTGGTTATCAAATAATCACGAAACAACTAGTCTGATAATCAAATAATCACGAAACAGTCTAGTTATCAAATAATCACGAAATAACTAGTCTGGTTATCAAATAATCACGAAATAACTAGTCTGGTTATCAAATAATCACGAAACAACTAGTCTGGTTATCAAATAATCACGGTACAACTAGTCTGATTATCAAATAATCACAAACAACTAGTCTGGTTATCAAATAATCACGAAACAACTAGTCTGGTTATCAAATAATCTCGGTACAACTAGTCTGGTTATCAAATAATCACGAAACGACTAGTCTGATAGTCAAATAATCCCGGTACAACTAGTCTGGTTATCAAATAATCTCGGTACAACTAGTCTGGTTATCAAATAATCACGAAATAACTAGTCTGGTTATCAAATAATCACGAAATAACTAGTCTGGTTATCAAATAATCACGAAACAACTAGTCTGGTTATCAAAAAATCACGAAATAACTAGTCTGGTTATCAAATAATCACGAAATAACTAGTCTGGTTATCAAATAATCACGAAATAACTAGTCTGATAATCAAATAATCCCGGTACAACTAGTCTGATTATCAAATAATCACAAACAACTAGTCTGGTTATCAAATAATCACGAAACAACTAGTCTGGTTATCAAATAATCACGAAACAACTAGTCTGGTTATCAAATAATCACGAAACGACTAGTCTGATAGTCAAATAATCCCGGTACAACTAGTCTGGTTATCAAATAATCACGAAACAACTAGTCTGGTTATCAAATAATCACGAAACAACTAGTCCAGTTATCAAATAATCACGAAATAACTAGTCCGGTTATCAAATAATCACGAAATAACTAGTCTGGTTATCAAATAATCACGAAACAACTAGTCTGGTTATCAAATAATCACGGTACAACTAGTCTGATTATCAAATAATCACAAACAACTAGTCTGGTTATCAAATAATCACGAAACAACTAGTCTGGTTATCAAATAATCCCGGTACAACTAGTCTGGTTATCAAATAATCACGAAACGACTAGTCTGATAATCAAATAATCCCGGTACAACTATTCTGGTTATCAAATAATCACGGAACAACTAGTCTGGTTATCAAATAATCACGAAACAACTAGTCTGGTTATCAAATAATCACGAAACAACTAGTCTGGTTATCAAATAATCACGGTAAAAATAGTCTGATTATCAAATAATCACAAACAACTAGTCTGGTTATCAAATAATCACGAAACAACTAGTCTGGTTATCAAATAATCACGAAACAGCTAGTCTGGTTATCAAATAATCACGAAATAACTAGTCTGGTTATCAAATAATCACGAAATAACTAGTCTGGTTATCAAATAATCACGAAACAACTAGTCTGGTTAACAAATAATCACGAAACAACTAGTCTGGTTATCAAATAATCACGAAATAACTAGTCTGGTTATCAAATAATCACGAAACAACTAGTCTTGTTAATGAATAATCACGAAACATCTAGTCTGGTTATCAAATAATCACGAAATAACTAGTCTGGTAATCAAATAATCACGAAACAACTAGTCTGATAATCAAATAATCCCGGTACAACTAGTCTGGTTATCAAAAAATCTCGAAACAACTAGTCTGGTTATCAAATAATCACGAAATAACTAGTCTGGTTATCAAATAATCACGAAAAAACTAGTCTGATCATCAAGTAATCCGGGTACAACTAGTCTGGTTATCAATAATCACGAAACAACTAGTCTGGTTATCAAATAATCACGAAACAACTAGTCTGATCATCAAGTAATCCGGGTACAACTAGTCTGGTTATCAAATAATCACA